>NC_044989.1:47526986-48166038 GCF_008728515.1 Papio anubis | reverse complement strand
AGGAGATCGAGACCATCCTGGCTAACATGGTGAAACCCCGTCTCTACCAAAAATACACACAAAAAAATTAGCCAGGTGTGGTGTTGCATGCCTGTAGTCCCAGCTACTGGGGAGGCTGACATGGGAGGATCCCTTGAGCTCAGGAGTTCAAGCTGCAGTGAGCTATGATTGCACTGCTGCATTCTAGCCTGGGTGACACAGTGAGAGCAGGCTCCCCGAAAAAAAAGAAATTGATTTTTAAAATAAATAAATAGGCTGGGCACGGTGGCTTACGCCTGTAATCCCAGCACTTTGGGAGGCTGAGGTGGGCGGATCACGAGGTCAGGAGATCGAGACCATCCTGGCTAACATGGTGAAACCCCGTCTCTACTAAAAAATACAAAAAACTAGCCGGGCGAGGTGGCGGGTGCCTGTAGTCCCAGCTACTCGGGAGGCTGAGGCAGGAGAATGGCGTGAACCCGGGAGTCGGAGCTTGCAGTGAGCTGAGATCCGGCCACTGCGCTCCAGCCTGGGTGACAAAGCGAGACTCCGTCTCAAAAGAAAAAAAAGGCAAAATTCTGGGCTACATAATTTATATTGATATGTTTTTTTACACTCAGAAACTTGGAAAAGATGGACAAGGAAGTCTTAACATACATTACCTGGAGAAAGGGAAGAGGAAGTTAATACATAGAAGGACTGGGAGGGAGGGTTTTTTTTTTGTTTTTTTGTTTTTGAGAGACAGAGCTTTGCTTAGAGTGCAGTGGCGTGATCTCAGCCCACTGAAATGTCTGCCTCCCCAGTTCAAGTGATTCTCCTGCCTCAACTTCTCAAGTAGCTGGGATTACAGGCACCCCACCACGCCGGGCTAATTTCTGTATTTTTAATAGGGACAGGGTTTCACCATGTTGACCAGGCTGGTCTTGAACTCCTGACCTCAGGTGATCTGCCTGCCTCTGTCTCCCAAAATGCTGGAATTACAGGCATGAGCTACCACACCCGGCTGAGACCTTTCATTCCTTAAAAAAAAAAAAAAAGGCTGGACACAGTGGCTCACTCCTGTAATCCTAGCACTTTAGGAGGCCAAGGCGGGTGGATTGAGTTCGAGGTCAGGAGTTCGAGAGCAGCCTGGCCAACATGGTGAAACCCCGTCTCTACCAAAACTACAAAAATTAACCAGGCATGGTGGCAGGTTCCTGTAATCCCAGCTACTCGGAAGGCTGAGGCAGGAGGATCGCTTGAACCTGGAGGCAGAGATTGCAGTGAGCTGAGATCGTGCCACTGCACTCCAGCCTGGGTGACAGAGTGAGACTCTGTCTCAAAAAAAGAAAAAAAAGAACAAAAGGCAAAGTGTTAAATAGAGACTAAATACATGAATTTGTCAAAATCTGTTTGGCAAGCAGGAAGATGCCTCTGAGAGGTCACCTGCAGGATAGAGACCAAAACTGTACTGTATATTGGTAGACAGATTGGAGCAGGAAGATGAACAGCCTGTTTTTATTACCCCAGAAACTAAAGGGCCAAATCAGGAAAAAACTGAAAAAGAATATATGACTGTTGCTTAGGGATATGGCTTACATAAATTGCAGGTCCAGAGTGCTGGAAGGAAGCAGTGACAACCTCCTGGATTAAAGGTGGGCCTACCTGCCCATGACTTAGGGTCTGGATCTTCAGGAGGAGACGTCTGCAGCAATTATAAGACTTCATTCTGGGCTGGGCGCCGTGGCTCACACCTGTAATCCCAGCACTTTGGGAGGCTGAGGCGGGTGGATGATGAGGTCAGGAGTTCGAGACCAGCCTGACTAGCATGGTGAAACCTCGTCTCTACTGAAAATACAAAAATTAGCTGGGTATGTTGGTGTGTGCCTGTAATCCCAGCTACTTGGGAGTCTGAGGGAGGAGAATCACTGGAACCCGGGAGTCGGAGTTTGCAGTGAGCCGAGATCGCACCACTGCATTCCAGCCTGGGCAACAAAGCAAGACTTCATCTCAAAAAAAAAAAAAAACCTTATTCTGGGGTGGGAGTTTTGAGTGAGAGATGGTAGAAAATGAAAAATTGTTAGGGTGAGGTAAGCACACAAAGATACACACACCGTGCAACTTGGAGTTCTAGTGAACCTGCCAAACAAAAATTCGAAAATATATCAAGAAAAACTAAACCTGAAATAACCAAGTCAACACTTTCATCAAAAAGAAAAGAGAATGTTTTCTGTGTACTGATACAGAAATATCTCCTAAGTTCTGTTGCTTAGTGGGGAAAAAAAGGGGAATCATTATACAGTATTTATAGTATGTTTTCTTTTTTGTAGGAGTGGGAATAATTGACATACAAGTGAATCCTTAGTCTATAAGTGTCAATAATAGAACAATTTTAAAGTGTATGTTTAAGATCCTCAGGGAGGTAAAGGAAGGAATAATAGCCGTAAAAGAACCAAAATCTAGGCCGGGCGCGGTGGCTCAAGCCTGTAATCCCAGCACTTTGGGAGGCCGAGTCGGGCGGATCACGAGGTCAGGAGATCGAGACCATCCTGGCTAATACGGTGAAACCCCGTCTCTACTGAAAAATACAAAAAACTAGCCGGGCGAGGTGGTGGGCGCCTGTGGTCCCAGCTACTCGGGAGGCTGAGGCAGGAGAATGGCGTAAACCCGGGAGTCGGAGCTTGCAGTGAGCTGAGATCCGGCCACTGCACTCCAGCCTGGGCGACAGAGCGAGACTCCTTCTCAAAAAAAAAAAAAAGAACCAAAATCACCAGTCTGGGCAACATAGCCAAACCTCTTCTCTACAAAAAATAAAAAAAAAATTTGCTGAGTGTGGTGGTGCACACCTGTGTTCCCATGCTACTCAGGAGGCTGAGGTGGGAGGATCGCTTAAGCCCAGGAGGTTGAGGCTGCAGTGAGCCATGATTGTGCACTACAGCCAGGACAACAGAGCAAGATCCTGTCTTTAAAGAAAATAAATAAATCAACAACTATATTAAGTAAGATGTCATTAGATGTGTACTAGACTGAACGTGGTCAGTGAAACAGTGATTTGGAAAATAGTGTTAAGGAATTCACCCAGAATGTAGTAAGAGAGAAGTGGGGAGAAAAATTGAGTATAGATTGATAGATTCAAACAAGTTCAATATTCAAAAGAGATTTTAGGAGAGATTAGAGTAGTTGAGAAACAGTATTCAATGAGATAATGATTAAAAGGTTTCCAGAATTGAAGGTTTCATATTGAACTCGGTTTTCCTATTGAACTAGCACACATCTAAACAACTGCTTACTAGGATAAGTTTTTTAAATCTTTTGGATGGTCAAAAGTGAAATTGCAGATCATGAAACATAAAAGTTTTTCAAAATGAAAAATGCCACAGTTCCTACACCAAAACATTAGTTAAATTAACAACATATTTACCAGAACAATGTCTTCCAGTAGGTAATAGGATCTTCTTTCCTCAGAATATATAAGGAATATAACTGTTGACCTTGACTTCTATACTCATTTAAACAGTAAGCTGTCAGCAAGAATGAGGCCCAAAGTGAGGAAATAACGCAAAATGGAGAGCTCCTCACTTAGAGAAGCTTGATGCAAGAACCAAAGATTGTACTTCAGCAGGAATAGTAAACTAGGGAGAAGGAGGAATTGCAAAAAGAATACAGTGGCAAACAAAGAATTGGCAAAATATGTTGATAAATCAGGTGACTTGATTGCAAATATATATATATATATATGTATTTTAAAGTAGAATCAAAACTCTGATCAATAACAAGAAAGTTGGAAAAAAAGTAGAGTTCATTGAGTCAGGAATGCTACTATTCTTGCTTTGTTCACAAAAAGTCGGTAGCACGAAAAGAGACACTGACCAACTTCAGGGTATTTTACCAAAACTAAATAGCTATTTTGTGGCTCTGCAGCCAGACTACCTGAATGAAAGACTAGCTTATTTCTTACTAGCTGTGTGACATTAAGGAGTTGCTTGAACTTCTTGCATCTGAATTTCCTTATGTATAAATTGGGATGACAATAGTACCCTCTCGTTGTTGTGGAGAGGATTAAGTGAAATACATATAAAGCCATTGGAACGCTGATTAGTACTACTCTATACTTGTTTGCTGCTGCTGCTGCTGCTTTTGTTTTTTAACTTGAGTAACCACAAAAGGAATAGAAATAAAATAGATGTCTTCCAGACCAGCAGAACTAAAGAAATGAAAATAAGAGAATGAAGAAAGCTTAACTCTTGGTATACCATCAAGATCAGTTGGAATAATTTTCATTTTTGATTTTCATTTTTCAACAGTGCTAACTATTTAGAATGGTAGATATTTTATGACTTGTATTCTTAGAGATCTACCAAAGAACAAAGAGAAAATGTATTTTAAAAAATTATTCTATCTTACAGTTACCATATGAGTCTATTAGATCCTTTTTTATAAACCTAACATCCATTATGGGATCTTAGTAATCTTGCTTTTCCTATATATTGAAATATTTTACTATTCTAGGAATTTTATCATTACTTATCAATTATTTATACTACGCTAAAAAAAAAAAGACAAAAAAATGATAGATTCTCCTAGGAAGATGGAAGATGTGATAGTCATTTTTCAGTTTTCTCACTGCATTGCTCAAATATTATATCCTACTTCAAAAAGGTATAAAAAAATTTAGGAGACATACGAATTAGAATATAAATGCAAAGAGAAGTAGCACTCTAGACCTGAGTTGTCCAGTACGGTAGCCACTTGCCACATGTGACTGTGTATATTTAAATTAATTAAAATTAATAAAATTTAAAATTCCATTCCTCATCACACTTTCTAGGAGTTATCTAGGAGAAAAATACAACTTTCAATTACTCTCACTTCATGGTGGCTGGCTACCATATTGGACTGCATAGATACAGAACATTTTCATTGTTGTAGAAAGTTATATGCTGTTCTCTATGCTAATAATGATAAATCGAGCATATAAATGAAGTCTCAGACTATGATTCTTGAGATGATCATATCCTGTATGAATTTTCTCAGACTTAAGAATCAAATGCACAAGATGTTTTAAGGACAAAAAGAAAAGATAGTATTTTTATCCAGTTAGTCATTCAGCAGGAATATTTTACAACATGAACCTGAGCCATCCCTTTTTGCTTAAAAAAAAAAAAAAGTCCTGAGACAATGTTTTTTAAGTTTTGTACGTGGCCAGGCACGGTAGCTCATGCCTATAATCCTAGCATGTTGGGAGGCCAAGGCAGGTGGATCGCTTGAGGTCAGGAGTTCGAGACCCGCCTGGCCAACATGGTGAAATCCCATCTCTACTAAAAATAGAAAAATTTGCTGAGTATAGTGGTGCATGTCTGTAGTCCCAGCTACTTAGGAGGCTGAGGCATGGGAATTGCTTCAACTCAGGAGTTGGAGGTTGCAGTGAGCTGAGATTGCACCACTGCAGTGCATCTTGGTCAACAGAGCAAGCAAGACTGTCTCAAAAATTTTTTTTTAAATTTTGTACGATATTTGTGTGTAAAACTTAGTACAAAGAGATGTTTGCTGTGTTTAAGTTCCTATTAAAATTTATTTTAAAAGTTGTCTTGCACTGTCTCTTTAAATTATTTGTAAAATAACCTAAAAAAAATTTTAAGGCATCCTTTGGACCCAGGTAGTAAATGGTATGTTGAGGGTTAAAGCATGAGAGGAAAAGGGGGAATAGGAAGTAAAGGAAAATCAGGATAAATGTAACATGACAAAACAGAAATATAATTACAGTGGATTAAATGTATATTTTAAAGTTATATATATTATTTATTTTTATTTATTTTTTTGAGATGGAGTCTCGCACTCTTGTCCAGGCTGGATAGCAATGGCGCAATCTCGGCTCACTGCAGCCTCCGCCTCCCAGGTTCAAGTGATTCTCCTGCCTCAGCCTCCCAAGTAGCTGGGATTACAGGTGCCTGCCACCATAGCCGGCTAATTTTTTGTCTTTTTAGTAGAGACGGAGTTTCACTATGTTGGCCAGGCTGGTCTCGAACACTTGACCTCGTGATCCACCCACCTCGGCCTCTCAAAGGGCTGGGATTACAGGCCTGAGCCACCAGGCTCAACTGGCTTTAAAGTTATACATTTTAAAAACAAGCCAGCTGCGCCTTACAATAGTTATACTCAAAGCAGAGGGACACAGATTAAATGTAAAGGGATGAAAATGTGGTAAGTTGAACACATATATATCTGTCTTTTTACTTGAAACCATGTTACAGTAACATAATTTTTAAAAGGCGTAAACCCACTAGAACAGAGAAAAGGGTAAGAGGGACAAAATCAGTTTGGAAACTGAAAAGTGAGTGAATGGGTAGCAACTTAGTGTACCCAATAAAGTTGAAACAGCTGGCAGGTATGGAAGCTACAAGAAATAAGGCAAAGAACCCCAAAAGACTAAGGAATTAGAGACACAAGTGCCTTTGAGGGCCATGTGTAGGGCAAGGATAAAACCCAGGAGCACTGGTTGTAAGACTTTAAAAAGAGCAATTAGACTTCTCAGTTTTCTTTCTGTGTTCTGTGCAACCAGGTATTTGACTCTTTACCATTACCATCAAGGCGGAAAGCTGAGGCTTATTGTAGGAGAGAAATACCAGATACAGATAAGATAAGGGAAGGGCCTTCAAACCTAAAATGTTGATTAAATGGAAAGTCTGCATATGAAAAGTTGAGAATCCCAGTACTTTAAACCTCTGCCTCCTTGAGTACTAGCTTCTAGATATACACCTTTCAAGAAGAGGCTAGAAGAGTACCTTCTGGGAAAACCTGTCTAAAAATAAATCCATAGACTTACCAGTAGTGACACTGAAACTTACTGTGTTCCTGCTTTATTACTGTACAGTAGTAGTTCTCAAACTTTTTTAAACAAGACCCTTTTAACTGCTTGTGGAGCCCTGTGCCCCGGTAGATTTTTTTAAATGTGGGTTATAGCTATCAATATTTACTGTATTAAACAAATAAAAATGTTAAATATCCCTTTAAAAGCAACAGTAATCCATTAAATGTATTACATGGCGTAATTTTTGTGGAAAATAACTTTTCCAGAACAAAAATTTAGAGTGGAATAGTTTTACGTATTTGTGAATCTAATGTCCAGCTTAACAGGAACTTTTAATATCTGCTTCTGCATTTGGGCTGTCGTGATATCCCATGTCACGTATGTAGCCTCTGAAGAACTCTACTATGTACTTGTAAGAAAGTGGACAAAAAAAATATAATGTCTTAATGTCTGTTAATAATGAAAATAAGGCCAGGCACAGTGGCTCAAGCCTGTAATCCCAGCACTTTGGGATGCTGAGTCAGGCGGATCACCTGAGGTCAGGAGTTGTAGACCAGCCCGGCCAACATGGTGAAACCCCATCTCTACTAAAAATACAAAAATTAGCCAGGCAGGGTGGGGCACGCCTGTAGTCCCAGCTGCTGGGGAGGCTGAGGCAGAGAATCGCTTGAACCTGGGAGGCAGAGGTTGCAGTGAGCTGAGATTGCACCATTGCACTCCAGCCTGTGCAGCAAGAACAAAACTCCGTCTCACACACACACACAAATAATAATAACTGAAAATAGTTTTGACTGTGATACTTCCCGAAAGTCATCCCTTGATGACTACCAGGAATTCCCAGACTACACTTTGAGAACAGGAGCTCTACACTAAATCCTACCAGTTAAAACCTCACACAGAATTTCTAAACAGCATTTTGTGCCTTAACTCTAACGTATTTATGGACAGCTGGAGATTACCAGGCAATTGAGGTAAACTTATAACAGGAAAGATGGAAGCCAGAGTAGAAAAATGGAAGTAACTTGGAAGCAGCAGAAATGGTACAGGAAGAAGAAAACGTGAAAGAAACTAAGTTTCAGAGGGATAAAAGAAGCTACAATTATTTGTGAAGTCAGACCTTCACGTTATAAATAAGGAGCATCAAAGAACGAAAATGAGCTCTTGTAAATTAAAAACATCAAAATATATATGACATGTGGAAGGTATAGAAATGTTGACAGATTATCCCATTTTCCCCAGTAGTGGGAAAAGACTTTACAGAACTTTGAAAGCACATTGCTTGTGTCAAAAAGTGGAATGAAGTTGTTTGTATCAGAATTAAAGAGTTCTGTGCATTGAAGGGACATCATGATAGAATGGGAGAAGATGTTTTCAAAATGTGAAATCTGACAAGGGATTTAACGTCTACAGGATTCAAGGAACTCCTGGAAGTCAAAAGGAAAAAGATAGCCACCCTAATATAAAAATACACAAAGGTTCTAAATAGGCGGTTTATGGATGAACCTCAAAGCTCATAAACCTATGAAGACATGCTCAAATCATTAGCTGTCAGAAAAAAATGTAAATTAAGATGAGATCTCATTTTATACCTGTTAGTTTAAGGGGAAGAAAAACCAGAAAACTGAATGCATTTAGTTATCTTTCATGACAGATTACCCCCAAATTTAAAATATTTCTCAAAGTCTCATTAGGTTGCAGTCAAACAGTTGACCAGGGCTATAGTCATTTGAAGGCTTGAATATGTACTTTCAGGATGTCTCATTCATGTAGCTGTTGGCAAGAGGCCTCAGTTTCTTGCTCTTTGTTTGCAGACGGTCTCAATTTTCTGTTGCCTGGGCCTGTCCACAGGGCTGCTTGAATGGATTCATAAGGCTGCTTCTGGTGATGGGGCACATGGCTTTGTCCAGAGCAAGTAATCTAAGAGAGCAAGCAGGTAGCTACTGTGTCTTATCACCTGCTCTCCCAAATTGCATACTATCACCACTTCCCATTCATTAGAAGCAAGTCACTACACTCAACCAGTACTTAAGGGGAGAGGAATACAGCTTCACATCATCAAGGGAGAGGAGTATCAAAGCATTTGTGGACTTTCTGAAACTTACCCTGCGGAGGATAATGCCAGTTGTTAGTAGTGAGTATAGACTCTGCGGCCATTCTGGAGCTCGACTAGTAGTAAGTATGTGCATGTCCTATGATCCAGTAATTTCATTTGTAGACATCTCAGAGTATTTGTAAGAGTTTCATAAAGGGATAATGTACATGGGTATTCATTGCCATATTATTTCTAGTGGCAGGAAGTTAGAGACAGCCTGTGTGTTCCATGTATCAGTCTGAATGTAGATAAGTAAAATTTGTGAGTGCTCATTGTACTAACTTTTCTAGTGCTGTCGTATCAAACTGCCACACACTGGGAGCTCGAAACAACAGAAGTTTATTCTCTCACACTTCTGTCTAAAATCAAGGTAGCAGCAGCACCATGCTTGAGAATCTGGGTAAAATCTTTCCTTGCCTATTTGTAGATTATGGTGGTGGCTGTTAATCCTTGGTATTCCTTGGTTTGCAGCTGCATCACTTCAGTCTCTGCCTCTTTTGTCACATAGCATTCTCCCTCTGTGTTTGTCTTCACATTGGCACTTACCTGTTTTTATAAGGACACTAGTCCTATTGAATTAGACCCCACCCTAAAGACCCCACCTTAACTTGCATTTTCAAAGACCCTATTTCCAAATATGGCCACGTTGACAGGTATCAGGGGTTAGGACATAATATCATTTTAACAGGCACAATTCAGCCCACACACAGAGACTATTTATGTAGCGATCAGAAACAACTCTTTAGATTTATGCGTAGTACAGAGCAGAAAACATAAGCAGAATGAGATGGTAAGTGGCAATAACACTAATATAAAAATCCACATGTATTAAGGTTCTCCAGAGAAGCAGAACTCAATAGGATATATACGTAGAGAAAGAGAGAGAGACTCAGGAGAGCTGATGGTACAGATGAACACCAAAGGCAGTTGCCTGGAGAATTCCTTCTTGCTTGGAGAGGCCTATCTTTGTGTTTTATTCAGATCTTCCACTGACTGGATGAGGCCCACTCACATGGGAGGCAGTCAGCTTACTCAGAGTTCACTAATTTAAATTTTAATCTTGGCCAGGCACGGTGGCTCACTCCTGTAATCCCAGCACTTTGGGAGACCGAGGTGAGCGGATCACTTAAGGTCAGGAGTTTGAGACTAGCGTGGCCAGCATGGTGAAGCCCCCGTCTCTACTAAAAAACAACGAGCCAGGTCATACTTTCACCTAATATGTCATAACTATCCTGTTTATGACCAAAAGTGCACTAACCCTTGCCCCCAAAAAGGAAGCAAAACACTTGGTTTGCTCTTCTTGAAATCCTATAACTTACATACTGTGTGGTATTTATAACTACCTTCTTCCAGTACCCATTCTGTACTCTCTCTGCCTTCAGCGTGTACTTCAGCTGGCCATGGATCTTTACCTGGTGGAGTAACCCAAACCTTCGTTCCTGATGGGTCTGGGCCATTAGTAGTCCCACCTGAATTGGGTTGTTGTAGTTTTCCATTGCATTTGATTACGGGGCATGGTAATACTAAGAGAGTTGCCCTAGGATATCTCCTGTATTTCAGACATAACTTTTCCTTTCCTTCATTGTAGAGTAGCAGTTCAGTTACCCCTTGGTTGTCAAGATCAGTCACTCCAGCCAGCCCAGTAACACCCTTCTTTGCCTGTTGATTCAAAGGCATAAGGAGTCCAAAGTGGCCAGGTGGCAGTCTTAACTTCCAGTGAAATCATTGTTGTGTCTCTTGATAAAACCTAGAACTAAAACTTCTAGGCCAGCAGAGCATAAGCTCACAGAGACAAGAAGCAGAAATTTCGTTAGCGAGTTACTATGGGTAATAAGTGGTGTCACTCCTATATCCACCGTTTGTTTCCTGGACCTGTGAATTCTGGCTATGGAAGAAACAACACTGTATATTGGACACTGATTCAGAACACACAGTCTTCTGTAGAACTTTGCCTCAACCCTACAATGTGTTGCCACCTAGCTAACGTTGTAACTGAATCTTCAAAAGGTCACTTGTTCTGTGAAGCCGACTGCTTCAGGATGCTAGGGAACATGGTAAAACCAGTAAATTCCATGAACATGGGCCCATTGCTGCCTTTCATTTGCTGTGAAGTGTCTATGCCAGTGAGAACAAATGCTGCCTTTTTCATGATGGAAATGGTCCAGTGTAATACACCTGCCACTAGGTACCTGGCTAATCACCCCAGGAAATGGTACTATATTGGGGGCTAAGTATTGGCCTCTGTTGCTACCAGATTGGACACTCAATAGCAGCCATAGCCAAATCAGCCTTGGCAAGTAGAAGTTCCTGTTGCTAAGCCCAGGTATAACCTCCATTCCTGCCACCATGGCCCCTTTGTTTATGAGCCTACGGGGCAATGACAACAATGGTTGGGGAACTGGAATTTTAAAACAAAAATGTGAAATGTGGGCAGTTAGAGAGCTGTCAGTCTGGGAGGTCCAACTCTCAAATATTAGGAGTTCCAGAAATACAAAATTGAGAAGTAATTCAAACAAATATTTCAGGAAAATTTCTCAAAAATAAAGTACATGAATTTGCAGTTGGAAGGGCCCACCAAGCATTCATGACAATGAATGGTAAGAGGCCCACACTGTGGCATATTGTGAAATTTCAGGGTACCCAGGAATAATGAGAAGAACATGAAAGCTTCCAGAGATTTCATATAGTCTTGATTCCCATCTTCTTTTTTTTGGAGGCAGAGTCTCGCTCTATCCCCCAGGCTGTAGTGCAGTGGTGCAATCTCGGCTCACTGCAACCTCCACTTCCCGGGTTCAAGTGATTATCCTGCTTCAGCCTCCTGAATAGCTGATTCCCAGCTTCTTTGTACATTTCAGACCATCCAGTAACACTGGCTTGAATTCTAACATGGCAATAGTTGTCCAGGAATTTGCACTGGGTAAGGATTGTGTGGGCCATAAGTTCTTCAGTTCTCTGCATCCTCTGATATTTCTTAATGTCTTACTTCACTCACTTTCTTTACCTGTGATCTTTAGGCATTTAAATATATGACCCTTGCTAACTATTTAGCCCATATTCAGAGACTTACAAAAAGAATTGCTGTTTTTAATTTTTGGGCATGAGAAACTAACATGGGATGAATTAATGGGTTTTTTTTAAGCCTCAAATTTGGGCTGGCATTGTCATCTCTATTTCCCTGGAAATGTGCTATGTCTTTAGGAGACTATGTATGTATGTATGTATCCATGTCTACATAGATAACAACATGCAGATAATGTGTGTCAGTTCTTTATTGACTTACTCCAGGCATTTGATTTAGATTCCCCTGGAATCTGGAAGTTTATGTTTGTGAATTCAGTGAAGCTTAAGGTCCTGATCTTAAGTGATCAAATGACCATTAGAATTGATAGTTTCTCAAATCTATATCACTAAAAACATTTATTTAACCTTTTTCATATGTGTCATTAAACTGGGACTTGGAGTAATCATTTATACTGCTTAGTAATTATTTTTGGCTCTCCTCCATCTGTCACTTCCTGAGCCCTTTGTCATTGGGCCGTGTGAACAATTCTGACCAAAGAGTTGTGAATGGAAGTTAGTGTGTCACTTCCAGGCCAATCATTTAATTGCCAGTATGAGAACTTCCAGAACTCTCTTTTCTTTCTGTTGCTGCAACTAATAGTGTTTCAAAGAGTAGCTGCTCCATAAGCTGAGTTCCAGTGGAGGATGACCCCTATGGAGCAGAGCTCTTCACCAACTCATGATAAACATGTAAAGTGAAGAGCAAATAAATCTTCATTGTTTTAAGCTAGACAGGAGATTTTGGAGATTTGTTACTGCAGCTTAAACTAGCCTATCTGACTGATACTACACTGTACCAATAAAAGAAGAGAGAATAATGAAATTAATTAAAGCAGTTAATTAAAGGAAAGCGTATTAGACAAAATCTGGAACCTGAGAGCAATTAGATTTTTAGGTTTCAGGTAGCTTATTTGTAAGTTGTGAGTATCATCAGAGGGCCTTAATTCTTAGATATTGCAGCTCTGTTTTTTGAGTACATATAAAAAATGCCAGAGAACACAAAACATTTTGCAGAGTCAGAACAGTGTTACATACTTAAAAGTATTCTGAAGATGATCAAGCCTCATGGAGAATCCTGGCTGTTATCAAAGTATGTTTGGAGGGTGGGTATTTTTTCTCAAAGTGATATGGAGCTGAAAGGTTGTAAGAAAACTTGCTAGCGTAGGCCGGGTGCGGTGGCTCATGCCTGTAATCCCAGCACTTTGGGAGGCTGAGGTGGACGGATCATGAGGTCAGGAGATAGAGACCATCCAGGCCAACATGGTGAAACCCTGTCTCTACTAAAAATACAAAAATTAGCCGGGCATGGTGGCAGGCGCCTGTAATCCCAGCTACTCAGGACGCTGAGGCAGGAGAATCACTTGAACCCAGGAGGCGGAGTTTGCAGTGAGCTTAGATCACGCCAGTGTACTCCATCCTGGCGACAGAGTGAGACTCTGTCTCAAAAAGAAAAGAAAACTTGCTAGTGTAGCTATGTGTAACAGAACACATAATTTTGAGATACCGTTTTTTAGTGCTGGAAGAACCTTTAGATACCATGTAATACAACACCCTCGTTTTGTAGATGTTATATGTTATAAAAGATGAGATAGAATATAGTTGAATTACCTGCTTTGTACATTATTTTTGGGCTTTAAATCATTTTTATTTCCTTTTCCCACCTTTTTTTTTTTTTTAAACAGAAGGGATCTGACTATTGTCCATGCTGGAGTGCAGTGGCACACTGCAGCCTCAAACTCCTGAGCTCAGGTGTTCCTCCTGCTTCAGCTTCTCAAGTAGCTACTACTGTTGTGTGCCACCATGCCCAGCCAATTTTTTTTTTTTTTTAGAGATGGAGATCTTGCTATGTTGCCCAGATTGGTTTTGAACTCCCGGCCGCAAGTGATTCTTCCTGCCTCAGCCTACCAAGGTGCTAGGATTATAGGCATGAGCCACTGTACTTGGCCCCAGCTAATATTTTTAAAAGTATCTTTGCTGATTATTTGTTTTCCCTTTGCTTCCTTCTTTCCCCCTTTATCATATTTAATCCTCACAAGTAAAAGGGAGGTTCTCAGAAGTAAATATTTTTCCGCCATTTTACCCATATGGAAACTGAGGCTCAATGAGGCTGAGTGTCTGCCCACAATCATGTAACTAAGTATTGGGGCTGGTATTTGAACACATTCTGTTGACTCTAATAATATCCCATGTTGTTCCACTAATGTCTTAAATTTGTTTAAGATTTTTACACAAATGTAGAGAATGTTTTTACTTTGTATGACTATTAATTAAAATTAGATCTGCCAGAGTGACAGCAAACCCAAAACAACAGTTGTTTAACAAGATAGAAGTTTATTCCTCTCTGTTGTGATGAAAGTCTAAAGGTAAGCATCTAGAGTTGGTATGAAGGCTCCACTATGACATTAGGGACCTAGGCCCCTGTTTTATTTATTAGTCTACAATCCTTAAACACAGCTTTTGTGGTTCAAACTATGTGTTCAGTCTCCAACTTTCTTTCTACCAGGAAGCAGAAAGGGTGAAGATGGGTCTTCTTCCTTTCTTTTAAAACATATCTCAGAAGTCATGCAGGACACATGTAGCCCATTGGCCGTGTATGGCCAACTCAGTAATAAGAGAAGCTGAGAAATGTGGACTTTATTCAAGATGTTCATCTGTGCAGGATAAAATCTTGGTTTTATCACAGAAGGGGTAGATTTGGAATGATAGCAGTTTCTGTCACAAAAATCAAGTTTTGCTGCAGTTTGTTTATTGATAGGTATTTATTGAGCACTTATTACCTGGCAGACACTGTGGTTCATATATATGTACAATTTAACACAAGTCTGTTAATTCCCATGGAAACAGGAAACAACAGTTCAGGAAATTTTTAGTTTAAGAAAATATTGCTCTACAAATAGGTTTAAACTAACGAGTGCCCAGGTGTTTTGTTTGTACATGTAGAATGAAAGTCTGGTTGCGTGTTAAACTAATATTTTACTTAAAGTATTGTTGGCAAATAAATGAGGAAAGAGTGTTCTTGTCTCACATAACAAATAGACTATTATAATACATGTGGATTAATTTAAGGATCTTAAAAGTAAAACTAATTTCAAGGCTTTGCTTCTTTTCAATTCCATCACTTGATGTGGGTGAAAATACCTACTTCATAGGTGTGTCATTGCCCTAGTGAATAAGTTAGTGATTTACCTGACCTCTGTGGACTTGTATTCATCTTGACAGAAGACTCTATTGTTTGTTTATAACATAAATAATTTATTAAATCTAGGCTCTTATTTACCGTTATTTAATCTAGATTCTTGTTTATTTTTGTCTTTTTTTTTTTTTTTTTTGAGATGGAGTTTCACTCTTGTCATCTAGGCTGGAGTGCAGTGGCGAGATCTTGGCTCACTGCAACCTCTGCCTTCCGGGTTCAAGCAATTCTCCTGCCTCAGCCTCCCGAGTAGCTGGGATTACAGGCATAAACCACCACACCTGGCTAATTTTGTATTTTTAGTAGAGATGGGGTTTTGCCATGTTGGCCAGGCTGGTCTTGAACTCCTGACCTCAGGTGATCTGCCTGCCCTGGCCTCCCAAAGTGCTGGGATTACAGGCGTGAGCCACCGTGCCCAGCCAATTCCTGTCTTTACTTATGAGTTGTTCAAAGGTAGTTTCTATCACTTTCATTAGCTTTATATGGTTTCTCATGAAATACCGTGAGTACTTAATAAATGCTTTTTTGTATTTAATGAATAGGAACATTTAATTAGGAGGAATTCTGTTTAACTACCATAGTTTTGTTAGTCTTACAACTGTGAAGATCAGTGAAGTCACATGCCTTGGTAAACATGACCAAATTACCAGCTTTTTAATTGAAATTAATTAAAAATTCCAGCACATATATCATATTGTAAGTTGACTACCATTTTGTTCAAAATAACAAAACCATAAATCGAGCTTTAGATTTATCGATTTATCTTTATGGGCCTTTTTTTTTTTTTTGAGACAGAGTCTCACTCTGTCCCCCAGGCTGGAGTGCAATGGCACGATCTCAGCTCACTGCAACCTCCACCTCCAGGGTTCAAGTGATTCTCCTGCCTCAGCCTCCCAGGTAGCTGGGATTATAGGCGTGTGCCACCATACCCAGCTTATTTTTATATTTTTAGTAGAGACGTGGTTCCACCATGTTGGCCAGGCTGGTCTCAAACTCCTGACTTCAAGTGATCTGCCCACCTCAGGCTCCCAAAGTTCTGGGATTATAGGCGTGAGCCACCACGCTCTGCCTTTGTGTTCTAGAGGAAGATGCTGTATTTCTTCAGATTTAACCAATTCCTTGAAAAATTGTTACACCATAACCCCAAAATATTAGGTCTAGTGAGAACTAGGGGAAACTTTTGAAATAAAGTTACCACTTTTATTTAGGTACTTCATAAATTAGGAGCTGTCTGTAGACCATTTTTTAAAGAAGAGTTTATTAAACTAATGCCCTTGTGATTTGATTATAGGTTTCACTTAAGTTTTCTTTAGCTGGGTTGTTTCAGAGTCATGTAAATGAGTTGTTTAAGAGCACTTGTAGAAATTAAAGTATATTTTTATTTAATTGTTTCTCTATAGGCCTGAAAGCAGAATATCTTTTATAAAATCAACTAGTGATTATTCCTAACAAGAAAGTGTAAATAGAATTCTAATTTAATAATTAGCTCATTAGCTCTCCTATAGCATCTTTAACTTGAGACTACTGTATGTTGAGCTAACCTAACAATAATATTTTGGTTTTATTTTCTATATTGAAATAGATTTGAAGGCAAGGGGGAAACTTTTGTTTCGTTTTTATTTTGTGTGTGTGTGTGTGTGTGTGTGTGTGTGTGTGTATTTTAGACAGAGTTTTATGCTTGTCACCCAGGCTGGAGTGTGATGGCATGATCTTGGCTCACTGCAACCTCTGCTTAATGGGTTCAAGCGATTCTCCTCCCTTAGCCTCCCAAGTAGTGGGATTACAGGCACGCGCCACCACTCCCGGCTAATTTCTGCATTTTTAGTAGAGATGGGGTTTCACCATGTTGGCCAACCTAGTCTCAAACTCCTGACCTCAGGTGATCCGTCCACCTCAGCCTCCCAAACACGCTGGGATTACAGGTGTGAGCCACCATACCCAGGTGAAAACATTTTTGAAGCTGCTGTAAGTCTTTTGGCTAATTGTTCTTAGATTTGTTATAGTTATTATATAGCATTTATGTACTTGTACTGTGATAATCACTGCTAAAAGATGATCCAGAGAAAGAATTATACATTGTGCATATTTTGAGATTTGCACTTACATTTTTATGATTTAACATTTGCCCTGTTAGTCAAGCGTGATGGCACAGTAGTCCTAGCTACTCTGAGAGGCAGGAGGGTCGTTTGAGCCCAGGAGTTCAAGACCAGTCTGGGCAACATAGCAAGACGTTATCTCTAAAAAAAAAAAAAAAAAAAAAAAAAAAAGGAGTTTGCCCCACAGATTAGATTTTGATTCATATTTTCATTTTCCTTTCCAGTTCTTCATATCACCCCGTTTAATTTCAGGCTATTACTGCTCTAGTCTAATGACTTTCAGCTCTGGTTATGTATCTTGAACAGTGGAGCTTTTTTAAATTTCAGGATGCTTTTGTATGTAACTTAAATCTGATTTAAATTGGCTTATACTATAAGAACTGGCCAGGCACGATGGCTCACACCTGTAGTCCCAGCACTTTGGGAGGCCAAAACAGGTGGATCACTTGAGGTCAGGAGTTTGAGACCAGCCATGCCAACATGCTGAAACCCCATCTCTACTAAAAATAAAAAATAAAAAAAATTAGCCAGGCATGGTAGCATGCACCCGTACCCAGCCATTCAGGGGGCTGTGGCATGAGAATCACCTGAACCTAGGAGGCGGAGGTCGCAGTGAGCTAAGATTGTGCTACTGCACTCCAGCCTGGGCAGCAGAGCAAGATTCTATCTTAAAAAAAAAAAAAAGAAAAGAAAACTTCACCTTTACATGACAAGAAGTTTTGTCTTTGATTTTCTGCTGTTGTCTTAGATTTTCTGCTGTTGTCTTAGGTGTGCCCTATTCATTGTGTCAATATGGACCTTAGGTTAGTTCTCCTTAAGGACCTAGGATGGCTGCCTTCTATAAATAATGCATCCTTCATCCTTGTTTGTATCTACCAGGAGAAAAGAGAGAACATCTTTTTCCCAGAAGCCAAGACTAAGCAAGTTACTTCTTGTGTCTCATTGGGCCACATTGGCTTGGATCTGCCAATCCTAGGGTATAGAGTCACCATAAATGAGCTGGGTACAGTGGTTCACTTTTGTAATCCCAGCACTTTAGGAGGCTGAGATGGGAGGATTTCTTGAGACCAGAAATTCAAGACCAGTCAGGGCAATATAGCAAGACATCGTCTCTCCAAAAAAAATTTTTTTAGATTAGCTGGGCATGGTGGTATGCACCTGTGGGCTCAGCTACTTGGGAGGCTGAGGTGGGAGGATCGCTTGAGCCCAAGAGACTGAAGCTGCAGTGAGCCGTGATTGTGCCACTGCACTTCAGCCTGGGTCAACAGAGCAAGATCCTGTCTCAAAAAAAAAAAAGAAATGGTCGGACTATTCATATGGGATAGAATGAATATTATGAAGTCAATTACAATATCTACTCCATAGGAAGTGTGGATGTATATGTTTTTACAAGATACATAAGTGATTCAGTGTACAACTAAGTTTGAGGATGGCTACACTTCCCAGTTTAAGACTTAAAAATAGGGGAAGGCTGGGTTCGTGCCTGTAATTCCAGCACTTTGGGAGGCCGAGGCAGGCAGATCACCTGAGGTTGGGAGTTCGAGGCCAGCCTGACCAACATGGAGAAACCCCGTCTCTACTAAAAATACAAACTTAGCTGGACGTCGTGACTCTAGGAAAAATACAAACCCAGCTACTCCAGAGGCTGAGGCAGGGGAATCGCTTGAACCCGGGAGGCGGAGGTTGCAGTGAGCCGAGATTGCGCCATTGTACTCCATCCTGGGCAACAAGAGCGAAACTCGTCTCAAAAATAATAGGGGAAAACAACTAATTTTTTTTTCCTCTTTTCCAGCGGAACACGGTTATTCTGTGTGACTGTTTGGTTTGACTTTCTTTATCTCTGTCTCCTGCAGAGAATAAGTTTTGATTAGCCTTGGTTAAGAATCCAGGGTAGGCCGGGCACAGTGGCTCACACCTGTAATCCTAGCACTTTGGGAGGCCTAGGCAGGCGAATTTTCCGAGTTCAGGAGTTCGAGATCAGCCTAGGCAACACGGTGAAACCCTGTCTGTACTAAAATACAAAAAGTTAGCTGGGCGTGGCGGCGTGCACCTGTAGTCCCAGCTACTCTGGAGGCTGAGGCTGGAGAGTTGCTTGAACCCGGGAGGCGGAGGTTTCAGTAAGCCGAAATCACGCCCCTGCACTCCACCCTGGGCGACAGAGGGAGACTCTGTCTCCCAAAAAAATCCAGGGTAAAATAATTCTTAAGGCTAAGGATTGAAAACTTATATTCGTAATTGTTGTTTAAATTTATTAGCCAGCCATGTGAAATATAGCCAATTTCTCATGCCCTGGCTGTTGGAGATTCTTTGGTTGTGTGCTCTCTGGCATATGAGTTAACTAGTCAGGGCACAGTGATAAAAATGAGTAGTTTAACTCTTTGGAATAAAGTGCCCAGCAATTCTATTTAACACTAAAAAACAGAAGCAATAAAGACTTCTGAGCAGCATAGCATAGTACTAAAACCCATGTTCTTTCTTGGAAAAAAATCTCTTAAGCTCTCATTTAGTGCCTGTTTACTCTTACTTTAAAAACAGACATGTCTAGTAAGCTTATTTTGTCGGTTTATCAGAGAAGAGAGGATTTTATAGTTAGGCCATGGACAGCTAGAAACAGCAACATGACAGCAAGAAGGGGAAAAAGTCTATAAACTTTTTATGAGAATATCAAACTAAGCATTTAGGATAACTTGTTCTAGAAAATAGCTTTGTACTGATAAATGGGGCCTCAGGATCTCAGGTCTTAATCCTAGCACAAAACAATAGACTATTTCATGATCCTAATGATTATCTTATACGTATTAATGTTATTTTAAGAATATTCTTGTCTTAAAAGATAACATAATTGACTTTGAAAATATTTTTAATCAAAATGATTACAATTAAAATTCTGTTTTAGTGCTTGAAGGGTGTAAACCTCCAGCTACCTTGAAAGCCTAACTGAAAACACTTTGAGGGCTACAAATAAGAAAGACAAGAGTAAAGCTTTAGTTATTTGTATTCAAGGGATTGGAAGAGAATCTTTCTTGAGGTCTCATCCATTTATGAAAATGTACTCTTTTTGTATATGTATGTAAATTATCTAGAGCCTGTTACTTTTAAATCTTGCCAAGTTTTCCCCCACCTCCCTTCACAGCACCAACTGGTGAAATTAGTTTAATCTTTTTTTTTTTTTTTTTTTTGAGACGGAGTCTTGCTCTGTGCCCCAGGCTGGAGTGCAGTGGCGCGATCTTGGCTCACTGCAAGCTCCGCCCCGCCGGGTTCACGCCATTCTCCTGCCTCAGCCTCCCAAGTAGCTGGGACTACAGGCGCCCGCCACCTCGCCCGGCTAATTTTCTTGTATTTTTAGTAGAGACGGGGTTTTACCGTGTTAGCCAGGATGGTCTCGATCTCCTGACCTCGTGATCCGCCCGTCTCGGCCTCCCAAAGTGCTGGGATTACAGGCTTGAGCCACCGCGCCCGGCCTAGTTTAATCTTTTTAAAAAAAATCCTCCAAGACATCTGAAATTCAATTCAGTCTTAACCCCAATATCATGATAAAAGTGAACCATTGACTTTGGCACAAGTTCTCCAAATCCTTAATTTTTTTCATTTTTTATTTTTTTATTTTAATATTTTGAACTCTGGATAATCTTCAGATTAGTTGGGTGTATTTTATTGTAGCGTTTCTGCTTACACATAGCATCCTAGAATCAAGAAAGAAAATACATTTGTCTGAAGAGTGGCTTTAAATTACCTATATTGCTCATCAGTTCTGTTAGTGCCATTAAGAGTTTAAGTAGATGTTGATATGAATTCCTTTAATTTTATAGCTATTAATCCTTCCTTCCTTCCTTCCTTCCTTCCCTTCTCCTCCCCTTCTTCCTTCTCCTCCTCCTCCTCCTCTTCCTCCTTTCCTCTTCCCTTCCTTTTCGTCGCTGAGGTCTCTGTTTCACTGTATCCTCCCTCCCAGTGCTCTGCTAAGCCATTCTCCTGCCTCCTCAGCCTCCCTAGTAGATGGCAGTACATGCTACCACTCCCAGCTAATGTTTGTATTTTTAGTAGAGATGGGGTTTCACCATGTTGGTCAGGCTGGTCTCAAACTCCTGACCTTGTGATCCACCCATCTTGGCCTCCCAAAGTGCTGGGATTACAGGCCTGTGCCACCACGCCCGACCCTTTTTCTAGATAAGTCAGTTCAGGTTTTTGCATTTACATTGTGTTTTCCTTTTTTTTTTTTTTTTTTGTGACAGAGTCTCACTGTGTTGTCCAGGCTGAAGAGCAATGGCACAATCTCAGCTCACTGCAACCTCCACCTCCCAGGTTCAAGGGATTCTCCAGCCTCAGCCTCTTGAATAGCTGAGATTACAGGCACGTGCTACCATGCCTGGCTAATTTTTGTATTTTTAATAGAGACAGGGTTACACCGTGATGGCCAGGTTGGTCTTGAGCTCCTGACCTCAGGTGATCTGCCCACCTCGGCCTCGCAAAGTACTGGGATTACAGGCGCGAGCCACCGCACCTGGCCTGTGTTATGTTTTTCATTAAGTATTCATGCTTTAGAACATTGTTATTGACATCAGTGTGTAGATTTACTATATGAAAACTTGGATAATAGGGCCAGGCATGGTGGCTCATGTCTGTAATCCCAGCACTTTGGGAGGCCGAGGTGGGTGGACCACCTGAGGTCAAGAGCTCGAGACCAGCCTGGCCAACATGGCGAAACCCTATCAATACTAAAAATACAAAAATTAGCCAGGCATGGTGGCAGATGCCTGTAATCCCAGCTACTTGAGAGGGGGAGGCAGGGGTAATTGCTTGAACTTGGGAAGTGGAGGTTGCAGTGAACTGAGATTGCACCACTGCACCCCAGCGTGAGCGACAGAGTGAGACTCCGCCTCAAAAAAATAAAAAGAAAACTTGAATGATTTGTATTTTTTTTTGTATTTGTATTTTTTTTTCTAGTTTATACTCTTCAGTTGTGTTAGTTTCCCTTTAGTTTCAGTTTATCATTTATAGTGACCCAAGGCAATGAATTTTTTAAAAAGATATTTTGGCGCCATCTGCTGTTCTTTAATGTGATATTTCATCTACGTTGGTAAAGATTTTAAATGTGTGTGTGTAATATATATATATTTGCCCATGTAAAGCACAAAATAATGGCAATTTTTAAAAGTCTGCTGCATCTTCCTTATGATTCTTGTATTTCCAGCTGCAAAGGCTATCTTGTAATTTTGGTGGTAAGAAACAGGCTTGCCTAAAAAATATTTCTGTAGTCCTGCGTCTGCCAGTTTTGTATATTCGTTCAATGACTTTGTGTTCCTGAAGACTTCCTTCTCTAATTTACTATGGCTTCTCTTGACAAAGCTCCTGAGTTAGCTTTGCTCATTTGTTAATGTCCCTTCTCTCTGAACACGTAGTAGTTCATCTTTTGTGGTCTGGTATTACCCCTAACCCACATCCCTATCCATGCTATGAAATCTACCCCCCATAATTAGTTATATTGATTTTTCTAATCTTCTATGTAGATCAGTTGTACTGCAGATACAGGATCTTATTTTATATTCGTAGTCTTTACTTGTCTCACATGGTCTGGTTGTACGTATAGTATAGCTATATATATGTCTGTTTGAGACCATAAAATTACTGGCCGGGTATGGTGGCTCACGACTATAATCCCAACACTTTGGGAGGCTGAGGCAGGAGGATCACTTGAAGCCAAGAGTTTGAGACCAGCCTGGGCAACAAAACGAAACCCTGTCTCTGCTGATTAAAAAATAAAAATAAAAATAAATACCTTTTGCTCATTAATGGCTGTGTGTATCTTTTTTCTCCAAACAAATGGCATGTTCTTTGTTTACGGGGCAAGTTATATACTGACTTTGTAATCTCTAGTAAATCCACATGCACTGTTAGGTATGTAGACTTGGAAATCTGGTGCCCTAATTGAAAGAATTGTGTGCAAAGTAAAGATCCTGAGTGGTGAACTTTGAATAAAGTAGATGAGTTTCTGTGCATAAATAGTGTAATGTCTGTATTGGCTGCTCAGAGTTTATTCCACTATCACATTTAAACATTGTCTATTGATTTCTGCTGTAATGGTCTACATACAACGTTCTAACTATCCAACTCATCCCAGTATAGCTTTAAATCATATACTTACAGTTTAATTTTGTTTCTTCAACTTGGATAATATCTGTAGACTCCCTCCTTTGTATTATGACGTTCATGGTTCTTGCCTTTTACACTGTGCTGTTTCAGTTCTACGTTTTCATTATCACAGTTGATAACATAATTATCCTGTTGTTAGTTAAGTTTTCTTCATTGATTTATATGTAGGTTGAATGTTGAAGTTGAAAAGTAAATGTTCACCTTATGAATATGGACATTTTACCTCTGTAGTGCTGAATATATGCTAAAATTATATTTCATTCTCCACTAACTGATACTGCTGTCCATAGGCCACTCAAAAGATATTTCTAGCTGTTTTGATGGATTCTTTTTTACATACCACTTACAGCCTCTTATGTCCTCAAGTTTTTCCAAGTTCCCTATTATCTAATCTGTTACCGTTTTTTTCAAGGAAATTTCATTCCCAGAGCCCTCTTCCAATGTATACTGGTTTCTTTGGACCTATTTTATACCCTTTATCATGAGATTCCTTCTCTTTGTTGCTTTCCTGAGATAGTCCATTTATTGCTGCATACTGTGCCTTTCGCTTTTGGTGTTTGCTCCTTAGTTTTGCTGAAATATATCTTCAAGTAATTTCTTAAGAAAGATTGTGGATCAGATTAACTTTATAAGTCTCTGTGTGTCTGGAAATTCAATCTACCTTTATGCTTGTTGGGTGGTTCGATGAGATTTGGCTTGTTTTGAGATCCACATATCACTGTGTCCTTTGTTGTACTTCCATTTTGTAAGTTGAAATCTTCACTGAGGTTTTTGTTTGTTTTTCATCTTTAGAGATGGGATTCCACCTGGTTGCCTAGGCTTGGACTGCATAGTGCAATCATAGCACACTGCAGCCTCGAACTCTTAGGCTTAAGTGATCCTCCTACCTCAGCCTCCTGAGTAGCTGGAACTACAGGTGTGCACCCCCATGCCTGGCTTTCGCTCAGGTTTTGAGGGAACTTGATATCTCTGTCTTCTGTTGTAGGCTCATCTGTAGTCTACCAGGCAATATAGCTTTTTCTACTTTCCTTCACCAGACAACATTCTTTTTTTTGTTTTGTTTTTTTTAACTGTTTGAGGGGGAGTTTTGCCCTTGTTGCCCAGGCTGGAGTGCAATGGCGCAATCTTGGCTCACCGCAACCTCCGCCTCCCGAGTTCAAGCAGTTCTCCTGCCTCAGCCTCTCAAGTGGCTGGGATTATAGGCATGCACCACCACGCCCAGCTGATTTTGTGTTTTTAGTAGAGACGGGGTTTCACCATGTTGGTCAGGCTAGTCTTGAACTCCTGACTTTTGGTGATCAGCCCACCTTGGCCTCCCAAGGTGCTGGGATTACAGGCGTGAGCCACTGCACCTGGCCACATTCCTTTATTTTTGAGTGTTCCAGAAATCTGTTGAAATTTCTTGTGTACACTGATGGTGTCCATCCTGTTTTCTTTGTTGTAGGGGGTTTATATCTTTATTTTCTTACTAATTACATTAAATAGTCTTGGAGATAAAATGAGTCTACCTATAAGCCTGGGAACATGGTGAGACCCCATCTCTACAGAAAACACACGTGTGCCTTTGGTCCCAGCTACTTAAGGAGGCTGAGGTGTGGGAGTATCACTTGAGCTCCAGAAGTCGAGGCTGCGGTGAGCTTTGATCATGCCACTGCAGTCTATCCTGGGCGACAGAATGAGACCCTGTCTCAAAAACAAAAATAAAATAAAATGAGTCTACCTAGTCGGTCATTTTTCCCCATATTTTTATGTTTAAACATCAGAAATTGAAATGTACTAAGAAAGTAACTTGAACACTAAATCCCTAAAAATGATAGAGTGATCTCACAATTCCAGAAAGTGATTCCCGATTTCATGTTCTGTTTTATAACTAAGGAGTATATATACATACAACTTTGCTGTGGATAATGGCAAAAACATTAGCAGGGGTGAGTGACTGAGCTGTAATGTTTTTAGGTTTTTATTTTGTTTTGTTCCTGTTCTTACTACCACCACCCTAATCCAGGCCTTTTTCTAATTTATTGCTGATATTGAAGGAGTCTTTTTTATTGTGCCTTAGTTTCTTATATGCACATTGCCGCCAAAGCCATCTCTTAATAAAAGGTTTGATGAATGTTATAACAGTAATTGAAATTTTTCCCCTAAAAAAAAAAAGAGAGTAAAGACCAGTTCTTTTACCTTAGTATTCAAAGACTTTTCTTTGACTCCCATGGTTCTCAAAGCGTGATCCTGGTCCACCATCATCAGCATCCCTGGGAATGTGTTAGCATTGCAAATTCTCATTCCTCCCTAATTTTCTGAATCAGAAATTACAGAGGTGGAGCCCAGTAATCTGTGTTTTAACCAAACTTCCACATAATTCTAATTAATTTATGCTTTGAGAACTGCTGATCTAGTTTGTCCCTCTCATTTTGCAGGCAAAGAATTGAATTCTAGAGCGGTTAATTGACTTGTCCAAAGTTACACAGCTAGGTACAGTTTTGTATTATTTATTTATTTTTTATTCACTTTACCCCCAGTATTCATAGTTTTCTTTCTAATACTCCATATTTGACTTGACTTTTTACAAGTTGTAATTACAAATAAGTCTAAGATGGGAAAGTTGTGGACGACTTTATGGAGAACATGAGATTTGACTGAACAGTAAACATAAAGTAGAGAAAAAAAAAGAGGGGTGTTCTAAGCAGTAGGACCACAGTGAATAAAGGTATAGATAGGTAGGTTAAAAAAAAGAAAAAAGAAAAAGTCCTGGGGACAGAATTGGCAAATTGGACTAATAACAGCTAGGTTTTCCTTTATAGGAATAAATTAATTATTACAGTACCTGGTGTGTTAATAAATGTTAACTGCTCATTATTATTGTCAGCTGGTGTTATTGGTTGTATTGTTGATTTTGTTGTTACCATTATTAGGGAAGCCAAACAGAACCGAGGTTAAGACTGTGGGTTTCTGAATCGAATCTCAGCCCTGCCACTTACTTTTGATTTCCAGAAAGTTAATCTCTCCTAAACTTCAGTATCCACATTTGTAAAATGAGAATAGTAGTATCAATCTCATAGGGTGGTTGTAACAAATGAGAAAATGTATGCTGATGCTCTGACTGCTTTATAATAAGTACTTTAATTAATGTCAACTATTTTATGTCTTGACTTGATAAGTCATTTGATTCTGAGTGACTTAAATAATGTCAAAAATCATATTTATTCTTAAAGGGTAAATTTGTCATGATTGAAAAGAGTTCACAACTATGGCCAAGGCAGAAAACCTTAATAACAGGGGACTAGTTAAGTAAACTTTAATAATAAGGGACTGATTAAATTATGGGACGTTGATATCCTATAGCCATTGAAAACTGTGTTTCAGAAAAAATTCTATGACGTGCATCATGAACTTATTTCATATTCATGATATAGTAACAATGAAAAAGAAAGATACCAAGCAGTACATAGTGTCTCAAATTGTATAATTCGTTTAAAACATTGCTCAAAGAGTGTTATTTGAGCATATTCTTTGGTGGCTCACTCCTGTAATCCCAACACTTTGGGAGGCCGAGGCGGGCGGATCACAAGGTCGGGAGATTGAGACCATCCTGGTTAACACAGTGAAACCCCATCTCTACTAAAAATAGAAAAAATTAGCTGGGTGTGGTGGCACGCGCCTGTAGTCCCAGCTATCGGGAGGCTGAGGCAGGAGAATCACTTGAACACAGGAGGTGGAGGTTATAGTGAGCCAAGATCGCGCCACTGCCCTCCGGCCTGGGTGACAGAGTGAGACTCTGTCTTAAAAAAAAAAGAATATTCTTAAACTGAGACATTGAGTAACTGTTTTCTCTTTTGTGTATTTTTCTTTATTCACATTTTCTAAGTGAACATACTTTTATAATTTGGAAAGAATTCATGTGATACATACTTTGAAACTGGCAGAATTGTTGGAATAGTTCTATAGCATCTCCAAATGACTACTGATACTTTAAAAGGAACAGGATTAATTTTGATCTGTGGTCAGCACTTGGCATTTGTGGATTTAACATTATCTTCTAAGCTTCTAGAACCGTTCTAAATACCTGTCATGAGTAATATTTTCTAATAGGAATCATTATTTCTACCTCATAGAGTTTTTAGAAGATTAAATTGGATAATTTTTTTTAAGCCTCCAGGTGGAATTTGAAATATATTTTGAGTGGATCTTGCTAACTTTCAGTATCCCATCTCAATTATGATAATAGCTAACATTGAGAGGTCATCTCTGCCAGGTACTGTTAAGTATTATCAATCTTAGTTAATCGTCACAATAATTTTATAAGATAGGCACCATGATTATCTCCATTTTATAGATGAACTGAAAATCAGTGAAGGAGCCTAAGTTAAAGAGGTTGGGGTACTTATGCAAGATAACAGGGTGGCTACTAAGCCAGGAATGTGACCAAGAGCCAGTCTTTTTTTAGCCTGAATCCTTAGCCATTGTGCTATACTGTCTCCACGTACTACTATTTACAATACTAAAACATCTGAGGAGCTACCTATTAATAAAATAAAGGGTCTTATTTAATATTGTTATATTTTTATATATTTGAATAAGTATATAAATACTTTTCCATATGACGTGGAAAAGTATTATTTTTTTAAATTCCTGGGCCAGGCACGGTGGCTCATGCCTATAATCCCAGCACACTGGGAGGCCAAGACAGGTGGATCACAAGGTCAGAAGTTCAAGACCAGCCTGGCCAATGTGGTGAAGCCTTGTCTCTACTAAAAATACAAATATTGGCTGGGTTTGGTGGTGTGCGCCTGTAATCCCACTACTGGAGGGCTGAGGCAGGAGAATGGCTTGAACTCAGGAGGTGGAGGTTGCAGTCAACCAAGATTGTGCTGCTGCACTCTAGCCTGGGTGACAGAGCAAGACTCCGTCTCAAAGAAAAAATTCTTCAAATTAAACATTTCCAAAAGTTTTATGCCCCGTTCCATGGTATTATTTTATAGGCTAATATACTCCTAGTAAATATGTCCAGTATTATTTAGCAAAATTAACTGGATAACAGAGATAAAGAGTATGGGGCTCTGGAGCTTAACCATCTGATTTCAAATTCTGCCTCTGCTGTTTAATACTGTGTGACCTAGCGTGAGTTGCCTAACCTCTCTTTGCCTGGTCTTCTCATCTGTAACATAGGAATAATAATATGTCCCCTATGAAGTTGATGCACGGATTCAATGAGTTGATACATGTATGAAACACTTGAAACAGTAGTGCCTGTACATGTAAGTTTTCAGTAAGTATTAGGTACACTGTTAGCAGTAGTAGTACTATTTATTTGAATTACTATCATTATCATCCATCATCATTTGTATTGATATAATAAACTTTTAAAAGACACCCAAATTACTTTGTAGTGAAAAGTAAAAATAAAAACATTATATCTAGAGTCCATTGACTTAAAAATTATTTTGCTACCATTTATTGACTTTCTAACCTTAAGCATTTCACTTAAGGGCCTGAACTGCCTGTCGGTAGAACAAATTAATACCTTTCTTGTCAGGTGATTTCTTGATTTGTAAAAAACATTCCTAGAAATCATGTTGCAGTACCACAAATTACAGTCAAACTATGGGAAAGAACTGATGATGCTGAGCCTCCTCCTCATCCTTTTCTCTCTCTGGTGAGGTCCATTTTTCTTCTTTTGATAAAATGGTTGCTGGCTGGACGCAGGGTCTCACGCCTGTAATCCCAGCACTTTGGGAGGCCGAGGCAGGTGGATCACCTGAGGTCAGGAGTTCGAGACCAGCCTGGCCAACATGGCAAAACCCTGTCTCTTCTAAAAATACAAAAATTAGCAGGGTGTGGTGGCAGGCACCTGTAATCCCAGCTATTCAGGAGGCTGAGGTAGGAGAATCGCTTGAACCTGGGAAGCAGAGGTCTCAGTGCACCAAGATAGTGCCATTGCACTCCAACCTAGGCAATAGAGCGAGACTCAGTCTCAAAAACAAAAACAGACAAATAAACAAACAAAATGGTTGCTTGATGCAGAGAATATTAGCATGGCCCCTGCCGAAGATTGACACACAAATTTATAAAGCATTCTGTATTTAAAAAGTTGTTTCTCATGTGAATTCACAAAGGAAAGGTTAAGCATTTAATGCTTATAAGAATATAGCCATATTTTCATTTTGTGAAACCCCATCTCTATCTCTACTAAAAATACAAAAATTAGCCAGGCATGGTGGCATGCGCCTGTAGTCTCAGTTACTTGGGAGGCTGAGGCAGGAGAAATGCTTGAACCTGGGACGCGGAGGTTGTGGTGAGCCGAGATCATACCACTGCACTACAGCCTGGGCAGCAGAGTGAGACTCTGTCTCAAAAACAAAAGGAAAAGAAAAGAAAAAATTAATAACATTTAGTTGATAACATGTGTGAATCCAAGGTTAGGCTAAAGCTAGGTTTGACTTAATTGTTAATTTGGGGCTATGGCCATTCTGGTCTTGAATTAATGATATATTTGGTACTCTAGCCATATCAGCTTCTACTTGGGTATAACACTACTTTTGAATTACTTTGTCCAATTGAACTTGGATTGAACTTAAGTGTTTTAAATCTTTGGAAGTTACTAACTTAAAAAAAAATGTTTTCTTGCTTGTTAAAATAGAAAAGAATTATTGTATGTATTTTATGAATTTTAAACTCTTAGGAAATATTGAACGTGAAAAACTAGGGGAACAAATATGTGAATGGAAGGAAACATTTTTAAATGTTCCATTCTGGGGAGAGACTATTTTATACTCCTTTTCAAAAGCAATGAGAGAAAATGTCTTGGGAGAACAGAATGTGATATGTAACAGGAAGGAATTAAAATAAAGTTAAGTTATTCTCAAGAGACTTTAATCCTTGAATTAGTAGTTGTCAGTTGGAGATTTTCTTTTTAATCAAACTAAAGTTATGAACTTTTGTCAATTCTGGGCTCACAGGCATTTTTTACTTATTTTTTAAATTCATTTCAAATTCATGAATCTGTGGACATTTTCTATATAGAGTGTTGTTAATTTTGACATCAACAGATAACAGTCCACTTTACATCATATGGCTACCCCTCAAAAATTGAATGGCATGTCTACCATGAAGCAGTATTGTACCCGTATATACATTATGATAGCTATGGTGGCTAGTCTATGCTTTCTGACTCCCCATTCCTAGTGTAGTATATTTTCAGAGGGACAAAATTCTCTGTTCCAACCCAAATGACTCACTAATGCTTGAGATCTACATATTTAGTTTTATCTTGGGCATTTCCACTTGAATGTCTCACAGGTACCTCAAAACTCAAAATCCAGACGCTTAACTCATCTTTTTTCCCCACCCTCAGCCTCCAAAGTCACTGCCTTACAGTACATGGCACCACCGTCCATTGGATTGCCCAAATCAGTATTAATTTGGTTCCAACCTCTTCTCCACCCCCAGCCCACCATATCCACTCATCAAGTTTTATGAGCTTTATCTTGTAATGTATCTCATATATCCATTTCTTCCTCTGTAGCCATCTTCCTCTCTGAGTTGTATTGTGCTGTAGTTCTGTTACTGGTCTCCTCCCACCAGTGCTATTCATTTCCAGTTGTTTTTACATTGTTTGGATGATCTTCCTAAAACCAAAATCAGAACACATTACTGTTCTTTTTAATACCCTTCAGTGACTATATTTTGTTTTTAAGATAAAGTCTAAATTCTTTTAAGTGCTTGTAACAACCTTTATAATTTGGCCTCTGCTACATAGTATAGCCATACATATGGAGCAGCTGGCAGTTCCTGAATACCTGTGCTGGAGATGAGCACCTTCAGGTCTTCACATGTTCCTTCTGCATGACTCTCAGTTATCATCCACTTCTCAGCTTGGACTTTCTTCATCAGAAAACCGTATGCCGATACCCACATCATCTAAGGTTGGATTAGATGTTCTTATATATTCCCACAATACTTTGTGCTTATCCTTATCAGCATGTGACACACTTCATTATTACTGCCTGTTTAGTTGTCTGTCTCTTAGGCTCTTGAAGAGCAAATACAATATTCTATTTGTTTGACCTGTTTCACCAATACCTAGCACAGTACATGGCAAGATTTGGCTTCTGAAGATTGTTACTGAGTAACAAAAATGCACATTTTTTTTTTTTTTTTTTTAGTCATTTTAAGTATAATGTTTCCTGTAGTGGCAACAATTCAGTGTAAGAGTAGTGTGTGTGTTAATAACTGAATACATTAATGGAAGTATTATGTAACAGTATCCTAAATAAATAATTTTAAAATGTAACTATATATAAAATTTGAAACATTTGCTTACAGCAAGTCAAGCTTTTAAAAAGGAGTTTTTTTAATTATAACTTTACTTTTGGGCTCTCTACTATAAAATATTTAAATTTTAAGTAAATCATTTAACTTTATAAGTATTTAAATTTTGTCTTGATTTCCATTTGTGAATTTTTTTTAGCAGTTAGAGAAAAGCTGTGGTAGTTTCCAACTGTGTTAGAAACAGTTGTCAAGTGTGGTTCCTTTACACTATGAGACTGGGAGCTGTTTCTAAACACAAAGTTGTTAGTAGCACAGATTTGCCTAAGTTTCCAATCTGATCTGTGACTACGGGTAAGTAAATTGGAATTTGTATATTTGTGGGGAAAAAATCTTCCTTAGTTTATAACTTAGAATGTGTAGACTTTAACCCCCAGCCAATCAATAGTATAGTTTTTTGCAAACTTTCAAGGTAAAAGGTATATAAAAATCAAAGTATTCTGCTAGCCTCAGAATAAATAGAGTCAAGACACTTAGGAATCTTATTTGAATCCTAAAATAAATTTTCAGTGCTACATTTATTATCAAAGATGTCAAAGATTATTTTTTAATTAAAGAAACATGTTTGTTTTCCAGAAGCCTTTACTTATTTCTGTGGTTCCTATTAATAGTGAAGATTGTAGTATATTTATAGCATAGGATTTGTAGTAAAATCTAGAAATTATAAAATAAATTTTGATACTATGTATGTGTGTGCAAATAGCATACTTTTAAATTGTATATTAACTTTTTGTCCTTTAAGACTGGTCCGCAACCTTTTTTGGCACCAACGACTGGTTTTGTGGAAGACAGTTTTTCCACGGACTCAGAGGGGTGGATGGTTTCAGGATGAAACTGTTCACCTCAAATCATCAGACATTAGATTCTCATAAGAAGTATACAACCTAGATTCCTTGCATGTGTAGTTCACAGTAGGGTTCACGCTCCTATGAGAATCTAATGCTGTGGCTGATCTGACAGGAGGCAGAGCTCAGGCAGTATTGCTTGGTCACCTACCACTCACCTCCTGGGTGGCCCAGTTCCTAACTGGCCCTGGGGGTTGGGAATTTCTGCTTTAAGAGAACTGATAAAGGTGTAGTGAAAGATATATATGTGTATGTGTGTGGTTTTCTGTTTTTTGTTTTATTGAGATGGTGTCTCATTCTGTCACCCAGGCTGGAGTGCAGTGGTGCCATCTCAGCTCACTGCAAGCTGTGCCTCCAGGGTTCACACCATTCTCCTGCCTCAGCCTCCCGAGTAGCTGGGACTACAAGCACCTGTCACCACGCCCGGCTAAATTTTTTGTATTTTTAGTACAGAGGGGGTTTCACCATGTTAGCCAGGATGGTCACCATCTCCTGACCTCATGATCCACCCGCCTCGGCCTCCCAAAGTGCTGGGATTATAGGCGTGAGCCACTGCGCCCGGCCATATGTGTGTTTTTATATACACACACAGTCTCTCTAACACAGTCATGCGCCACATAACGATGTTTTCATCAACAACAGAGACTGTATATGACAGTGGTCCCAAAACATTATAATACCATATTTCATTTATTTGTTCGTTTGAGGTGGAGTCTCACTCTGTCACCCAGGCTGGAGTGCAGTGGGTATGATATTGGCTCACTGCAACCTCCTGGGTTCAAGCGGTTCTCCTGCCTCATCCTCCTGAGTAACTGGGACTACAGGCGTGTGCCACCACGACTTGCTAATTTTTGTATTTTTAGTAGAGACAGGGTTTCACCATGTTGGCCAGGCTGGTCTTGAACTCCTGACCTCAGGTGTACCACCGCCTTGGCCTCCTAAAGTGCAGGGATTACAGTTGTGAGCCGGCATGACCAGCCTTCTCAGAATGTGTTCTTACCTTTAAGTGACAAGTGATTGTATGTGTCTGCATTGTCCAATTAAGGGTAGCTGCTAGCTGCATGTGACTTTTTAGCACTTGAAATATGCCTAGTCTGAATAGAGGCATGCTGTAAGTGTTACACATACGTACTATTTTCAAAGATTTAGTATGAAAAAAATGTAAATTATCTCAATAATTTATATTTACATGTTGAAATGATATACTTCAGATTTAATATGTTAAATAAGTATATTAAAATTTCTCTGTTTTTTTTTAATGCAACTAAATTACATATGTGGATCACGTTCTATTTCTGGTGGACATTTTTTCTAACTAAAAATAAATGTTTCTGTAAATTATGGTTAAAATTGAACATTTTTGATAGAGAGTTATTTTTAAGTCTTTGATTACAACTTGACATTTAATCATTGGCATTAATATTCTATTAGATGTAAAAATGAAAATTATAAAATGAATTTTATTTTATTTTATTTTATTTTTGAGGCAGTTTCGCTTGTGTTGCCCAGGCTGGAGTACAATGGCATGATCTCGGCTCACTGCAACAACCTCCTCCTAGGTTCAAGCGATTCTCCTGCCTCAGCCTCCTAAGTAGCTGGGATTACAGGCATGCGCCACCACACCTGGCCAATTTTGTATTTTTAGTAGAGACGGGGTTTCTCCATGTTGGCCAGGCTGGTCTCGAACTCTCGATCTCAGATGATCCGCCCGCCTGTGCCTCCCAAAGTGCTGGGGTTTACAGGCGTGAGCCACTGCGCCTGGCCAAAATTATTTTAAGGTCTTGCTTTTAGACTTGTTGGCGCAAAACCATAACTAATCCATGATTTCGTGTTTCTTGGGTTGGAGCCAGTTTGCCACATCTATCATGGATCTTTGGCTTTATTCATTTTTTTTTTAATGTAACAAATATTTTTTGTTTCATGTATGCTAAGTGTGTCTTGGGAAATACTTCTCCATAATTTCAGGAGGGAACAAAAAATAATGGATCTACATGTAAATGCATTTGTGGATTTGGATGTTGGAAGGAAGTTAAGGCAGTTCTTCTCTGGCTTTTATTTTATTTTATTTTTCCTGTAAAGTAGGACATAAGGTCATCATAGCTACCACTAGTGATAGCTTCTCTGAAGAACTCCCTGAATTGAGTAAAATTAAAGGGTTCTCCATTGATGAGAATCAGTATTTATTGAGTACTTTGTGGGCACCAAGCTAAACACTGAAGAATATAAAAGAGGGCACCCTTTTTACCCTACCTTGCCCTCAGAGCTTATAATTTTGTTAGGGAAATATGACATATAACAAAAAAAGGCAGCTAAGGTATAGTAAGGGATATATGGTATATATTCAGTACTACAGGAGGTCAAAAGATGAAGTGAACTCAAATGACTAGAGATTTCTTTTAAGCTTTCTCTTTTGCTGCTTATCACAGTGGTAGCCAAGTAATCTTCCCAGAATGATCCCTTTTTAAGTACCTTCTAGCACTGTACTTGACTCTCAGAACAGTCAGTAGCAATTTAATATGAGAACTATGTAGAAATTAGCACATATTCTTCAGCGCAGAGTTCAAAACAGTAATTTTATAACTCATGAGCACTTTAAGACAGTGTTTACAAATAGGAAGTTGAGATTTCTGTGGTATGCATGACTTAAATCATGTAGGTTCTTGAATTTATTTGCTGTGCGTTTTAGGATGCAGCTGAATTAGCACCTTCTCTTTCCTGTTATTACCTCTGAATTCCTTACTTTTCAGTCTTTACTATTTGCTATATTGATGATGAGAAGGAAAGGATTCCAGGGTGGGGTAGGTGGGTATCTGTAGTAATAAGATCGACAGATTATAAAAAGGTGAAGGTGAGGGAGGGAAGAGGGAGTTGTATAGGATGAAAAGTTTGACAATGTACTTTTGAGTATTGTGGAATTGGACTGACTACTGAGGGTGTGGCAAACAAGCTGATAGAGACATTAACCCACATGCGTGCATACTACAAACATATCAGAATGAAATATGCAATAAGGGCTGGGTACAGTGGCTCATGCCTGTGATCCCAGCACTTTGGGAGGCCAAGGTGGGCGGATCACTTGAGCTCAGGAGTTTGAGACCCATCCTGGGCAACATGGCAAAACCGTGTCTCCAGGAAAATACAAAAATTAGCCAGGCCTGGTGGCGTGTGCACCTGTAAACTGAGGTGAGAGAATTGCTTGAGCCAGGGAAACGGAGGTTGCAGTGAGTCAAGATCTCACCACTGCACTCCAGCTGGGTAACAGAGTGAGAACCCTGTCTCAAAAATAAAACAAACAAAAGAAATATGCATTAAGAACAAAACTATAAATGTGTAACTAAACTTTTAAGGAAGGAAAGAAGAGGAGGAAAATTCATAGGTATCAGAAATCAGAGAAATAAAATCAGAACAGTAAGCGGGAGCTAGTGTTGATGTATCTAGCATAGGGGACTTTTGGTCCTGCATATATTCTAAGGTGTCTGCGGTTGAATTTTATTGCACATATGGGGATAGGATATATGACCTTGGGCCTTTTCAAATTATGTCTGGAACAAAGACCCAGGCATGTGGCATAGAGCCTGAAATAACTTCCCTAATTATGCATAGAGATTAGAAAAAGTACCCACTAGTCAAAGGCTCACTCAAGAACAAAGTCAATGACAGAACAGTCTAAGAGAGAATATAAAATGTGAGTGAAATGATTGAAGAGATAAAAGACGGAAATGAAGCAATGATGTAATAGATCAGTGTGAAAAAGAAACAGTAAGACTTGGGAAAAAATTAACTTTTCGAAATTAAAAATATAATCATGGAAATTGGCAGTAGATGGGTTAAATTTCAGATTAGACAGATACTCTTGCCTTGGCTGAAAAGGAAAAGTCTAGCAATAAATGGTTAAGAATAAGTAAATCTAGGCTAGGCACAGTGGCTCACGCCTGTAACCCCAGCACTTTGGGAGGCTGAGGCAGGCGAATCACCTGAGGTCAGGAATTGGAGACCAGCCTGGCCAATGTAGTGAAACCCCGTCTCTATTAAAAATACAAAAATTAGCTGGGCGTGGTGGTGCATTCCTGTAACCCCAGCTACTCGGAATGCTGAGGCCGGAGAATAGCTTGAACTTGGGAGGCGGAGGTTGCAGTGAGCCGAGATCACACCATTGCACTCCAACCCGGGCAACAGAGCAAGACTCATCTCAAAAAAAAAAGAAGCAGCAAATCTAAAATGTAATCCATAAAAGTAAGAAATTGAAAATAAAGGATTTAAAAAATACTAGACTGATAAAAACCAAAACAGAAAACCAGAATAGATTTGGTTTTTAAAAATATAATCATGGAAATTGGCAGTAGATGGGTTAAATTTAAGATTAGACAGATACTCTTGCCTTAGCTGAAAAGGAAAAGTCTAGCAATAAATGGTTAAGAATAAGCAAATCTAGGCCAATAAATGGTTAAGAGTAAGCAAAAATAGACCAAAAATAGATTTTTAAGGCAGAAAGCATTGTTAGTGATGAAGGAAGTCGTTGCATAATGAAGATGATGAAGAAAGGCATTACATAATGAAGAATGGAATAATTCACCAGGAAGAAATAGTTATCTTGAATCTGTGTGTCCAAATGATATTGTCTCAAAGCACATAAAGCAAAAATTTGCAGACAAAAAAAAAAAGACTACCTACAAATAAAGTGGGAGATTTCAGCACATTTCCTTCAGAAGCCAATGAATAAACCACCACCACCCTCAACAAAAGTGAGAAAAATGAAAGCATAGAGACTGTTTGAACAACACAGTTAACAAGCTATGTCTTTTAGACATGTGTAAACTGTACTCTCAAAATTAGTGTTGATGTTCCTTTCAAGCACACATAGGACATTTACTAGTCATATTATTAATATACAAACATTTAGAGAGTTACACATATTAAACCTCAAAGGGAGGGAGTTCCACAAATGCCTAAGCATATCATACTGGCTACTTTTTGTGATTCCTGCAGTACATGGAAAATTTACAAGCCGGGCACGTTGACTCACAGCTGTAATAATCTCAGCACTTTGGGAGGCCATGGTAGGAGGATCACTTGAGCTCAGGAGTTTTGAGACTAGCCTGCACAACATGGTGAGACCTTGTGTCTTAAAAAAAAATTCGTTTTAATTAGCCAGGTGTGGTGGTTCACATCTGTAGTTCCAGCTATTCGGGAAGCCAAGGTGGGAGGGCTGCCGGAGCCCAGAGATCCAGGCTGCAGCAAGCCATGATTGTGCCACTGTATTCCAGCCTGGGTGACAAAGTGAGACCCTGTATCTTTTTTTTTTTTTTTTTTTTTTTAAGACAAAAATTTCCTTGTTTTTCCAAGTTTCATTTGAAAGTGATGTTAATCAAATAATATTTAAAAGAAATAATAGTAATTGAAATACCTCTTGAACTCTGCATATGAGCCCAGGCATACTGTGTGTTTTACATATATTTAAGTTTTTAGCAGCTTTCAATTATAACATACGATTGTCACCTTTAATAGATGAGAAATTGTAGGCTTCAAAATGTTTATTTACACCCAAGGTTAGCTGACTGGAGATCTCTACTTTTAAATATTACACTTTTACAAACTCTACCCCCTTTTTATACCCTTGTTATTATGAAATATAGCTAGGTGGAGAAACCTACATAAAACACAAATACAGAGTTTGTTGAGTTATTATTAAGGTATTATCTTTGTAGTACCAACAAGTCAAGAAATAGAACTTTGCCGGCCACTAAGCCTTTTATGTTTCCCAGTCTAATTATATTCTCCTCCTTCCCCACTAAAAGCATTTGTATTATAATCATTTTCTAGCTTTTTAAAAAATGCTTTGGCCTGGTGCAGTGGCTCACGCCTGTAATCTCAGCACTTTGGGAGGCCGAGGTGGGTGGATCACGAGGTGAGGAGTCTAGAGACCATCCTGGCCAACATGGTGAAACCCCTTCTCTACTAAAATACAAAAAATTAGCCAGGCATGGTGGTATGTGCCTGTAGTCCCAGCTACTCGGGAGGCTGAGACAGGGGAATGGCTTGAACCGGGGAGGTGGAGACTACAGTGAGCCGAGATCGTGCCACTGCACTGCAGCCTGGCGACAGAGCGAGACTCCATCTCAAATAATAATTTGAATACCAAAGTGTACATTCTCAATGTGTTTTGTAAAGTTTTCCTTATTTTTCTCCCACTGCTTTTGTCCAATTTATTTGTTAAGAAACTGGTAGTTTGACCTGTAGAGTTTCTTACAAGTTTGATCAGATTCAGGTTTGATGTTTTTGGCCAGACTTTATAGGTAGTGGTATAGGAGATACATATACACTACTGGTTGTTTTTGTGATTTACAGACTACTGATACTCATTGGTTAAATCTGTTAACTCATTAGAGATAGCAAAATGGTGATTCTCTAATTTTATTATCTCTTCATTACTGGAATGTTTCTAAAGAGAAGCTTCCCCTCATCTAATACTTAGCTACCTGGTGATTCAATTTATATAAGAGACGAAGAATAAGTGTTTGCTTATTTCTTGTTATTTACCAATTTTGTTGGGGGTTTTTTTTTTGCTTTTTTTTTTTCGAGATGGAGTCTTGCTCTGTCCAGGCTGGAGTGCAGTGGCGCGATCTCGGCTCACTGCAAGCTCCGCCTCCCGGGTCCATGCCATTCTCCTGCCTCAGCCTCCCGGGTAGCTGGGACTACAGGCGCCCACTACCACGTCTGGCTAATTTTTTGTATTTTTAGTAGAGACAGGGTTTCACTGTGTTAGCCAGGATGGTCTCGATCTCCTGACCTCATGATCTGCCCGCCTCGGCCTCCCAAAGTGCTGGGATTACAGGCGTGAGCCACCGCGTTATTTACCAGTTTTCAACATGATGGGTTGGTTTCCACTAGCATCTTTCAAATAATCTTTTTTTTTTTTTAATTTTTAAAGTATTACTATGAACTCATAGATGGATGGATTGACTGACTGATTTTGAGACAGGGTCTTGCTCTGTCACCCAGGCTGGAGTGCAGATGTGTGATCACAGCTCACTGCAGCTGTGCCCTATTGAAAGCACTTTGGAGGCCAAGGTGGGAGGATCACTTGAACCCAGGAGTCTGAGACCAGCCTGGGCAGTATAGTGAGACCCCATCTCTTAAAAAAAAATTTTTTTTTTTTCCTCAAATAGCTGGGTGGTGGTGCACGCCTGTAGCCCCAGCGCTTGGGATGCTGAGGCAGGAGGATTTCTTGAGCCCAAGAGGTTGAGGCTGCAGTGAGCTGTGATTGGGCCACTACACTCCAACCTGGGTGACAGAATGAGACCCTGTCTCCAAAAAAAAAAAAAAAAAAAAAAGATGTTTATATACCAGACTACCCTCTGACACCCTTTTTACCCTACTTGGTATCTCATACCCTATACTGAGCTATTCCTCTTCATAGACACCCTCCTTGCCAAACTGCCTTCACCCTGTATGGTCTCTAACCATGTAGTACCAGTTCCCTTGCCACTCCTCTCAGCAAGTGGACATCCTCCTCACCATTTTAAAAAAAAAAAAAGTCTTCGATGGCCGGGCAGATAGATCACGAGGTCAGGAGATCGAGACCATCCTGGCTACCATGATGAAACCCCATGTCTACTAAAAATACAAAAAATTAGCCAGGCATTGTGGTGGGTGCCTGTCGTCCCAGCTACTTGGGAGGCTGAGGCAGGAGAATGGCATAAACCCAGGAGGCAGAGTTTGCAGTGAGCAAAGATCACGCCACTGCACTCCAGCCTGGGCGACAGAGTGAGACTCCGTCTAAAAAAAAAAAAAAAGTCTTCCACATTTTATAGAAATCTAACATTTCTTTCATATGGCTATCCAGTTGGTTGGAATTTCATATAAAACTTGCATCTGCTCCCTCCCAAATTTGAAGTTTTAAGAAAGTTTTCTGTATCCATAGAACTGTTTTTTAAAAGGGTATAATTTTTCTTATTGCTTTTGTTTATAACAGATGATGATGTGCCTGCAGATATGGTTGCAGAAGAATCAGGTCCTGGTGCACAAAATAGTCCATACCAACTTCGTAGAAAAACTCTTTTGCCGAAAAGAACAGCGTGTCCCACAAAGAACAGTATGGAGGTAACTTTAAATGTAATTGCTTTTCTTTTTGTAATGAAAGTATTTTCAGGAAACAAACGAAAAAGGGAACGTCATCCTTTTTTAGAAGTAATGATTATGGATGATAAGAATATTTGCTTTACTAGTTTCTGTTTTGTTTTTGAAGGGCGCCTCAACTTCAACTACAGAAAACTTCGGTCATCGTGCAAAACGTGCCCGAGTGTCTGGAAAATCACAAGATCTATCAGGTATTTCCTATGGGAAAGTAAGAAATGGGGTAAAATAATTTTTTTTTAAATTTTACTTGATACAAAAAATGAACATTAAATGTATTCGAGTATTACCTTTGGGATTCAGAAAGTGATTATTACAGAATAAACTTTAGAACCCTGACCGCTCCCTCTGACTTTTGTTGTTGTATAAAAATGCTTTTTATGTATTTATTTTAACCATTTCTGAGATGGCACATAATACCTAAAAGAAGGAGTACTTTTGTTAGTTCAGGATAGAGATAAATATGTGTTACCCATGAAACCCACATGCTTATAAAATGACCATTATCCAAAAAAAAAGCTATTCATTAGATAAAATGAAAACTGTGTTCTTTAAATAATGAGAAAGTTACTGCTCGAATGATAGTTTATATGTTAATCTCTTCATAGCAGCACCTGCTGAACAGTATCTTCAGGAGAAACTGCCAGATGAAGTGGTTCTAAAAATCTTCTCTTACTTGCTGGAACAGGATCTTTGTAGAGCAGCTTGTGTATGTAAACGCTTCAGTGAACTTGCTAATGATCCAATTTTGTGGTAAGTAAAAACCTATTCCTTATTAACTTGAGATATATTATTTGTTGCCCAAAATGCTAAACATGGTAGGAAAGTCGGAGTGGTGAGTTGGTAGTTACAATTAGTTGGAACAAAATTAAAATGCTTATCAATTCCAAGTTACAAATGGGGGCTGTCAGTCCAGGTGGTATTTATAAAATCAGTAAATGAAGTATTTTCGCTGCTATTTATCAGTTAATAGCAACTGAGTGATTATGGGAAATGTTTTTCTTTTAATAGCTTTTTAGAAACAGAACTTAGTGTAATTTAAAATAGCTAATGAATTTTAAATCTGATAGATTAGAATGTAGGTTTTATACATCACTTTTGGAAAACAGTTGTATTCATGAATCTTTAATTCGTGCCCTTTGACCCAGTAATTCTACTTCTGAAAACGTTTTTTTGCCTTATGTACAAATTTTTCATAACAGGCTAGTTAATGAGAAAAATTATAAATAATCTAAATATCCAGATATAAGGGAATGAACTAAGTAAACTTTGTAATGTGTACTTGGAGAGTTGTGATATAACCACTAATGGTAATTTTTACAAAGAGATTTTCATTTGTTTTTCGAGAGACAGGGTCTTGCTCTGTCACCGAGGCTGGAGTGCAGTGGCGCGATCACAGCTCACTGCAGCCTCAACTTTCTGGGCTCAAGCCATTCTCCCACCTCAGCCTCCTGAATAGCTGGGACTACAGGCATGTGTCACCATGCCCGGCTAATTTTTTTTTTTTTTTGGAGACACAGAGTCTCACTCTATTACTCAGTCTGATCTTGAACTCTTAGGGTCAAGTGATCCTTCTACCTCAGCTGCCCAAAGTGCTGGGATTACAGGCATGAGCCACCACACCCAGCCCAAGTTTTTAATAGTGTGAAAAAATGCTGTTATAAAAAGTCAAAAGAGGCCAGGTGTGGTGGCTTCTGCCTGTGGTCCCAGCTACTCCAGAGGCTGAGGCAGGAGGATCGTTAGCCCAGGAAGTCAAGGCTGCAGAGAGCCGTGATCGTGCCACTGCACTCCAGCCTGGGCGACAGTGGGAGACCCTGTTTTTTAAAGAAAAGAACAGAGTACAAAATTGAATATGCTATATAATCACAACTATAATAAATGATCTGTAGATAAAATGAGTGGAAGGAAATATGGCAGACGGTTAATAGTTAATATATTGAAACTATAGTTCTTTACACTTTTGTTTTACAACAGTTATATGTATTACTTTTATGATGCACAAAAGGCGCACCATATATATATATATATATATATATATGTTTTTGTTGTTTTTGACAGAGTTTCGCTCTTGTTGCCCAGGCTGGAGTACAGTGGCGCAATCTTGGTTCGCTGCAAGCTCTGCCTCCTGGGTTCAAGCAATTCTCCTGCCTCAGCCTCCTGAGTAGCTGGAATTACAGACGCCTGCCACCATGCTCGGCTAATTTTTGTATTTTTAGTAGAAGCAGGGTTTCACTATGTTGGCTAGGCTGGTCTTGAACTCCTGACCTCAGGTGATCCTCCTGCCTCGGCCTCCCAAAGTGCTGGGATTACAGGCATGAGCCAGTGCGCCTGGCCCGCACCTTACATTTAAGAGAAAAATTACAAAGGAGAAATGAAAATGAAGAGTAACAGAACAAAACAGCATTGCTCACTGTACCAAAAATGATAATAGTTAACCATTACTCCAGTTTGAAGATTTGATGGTTCTTGATAGGATATAAATGGGTTGAAGATATAGGACAAATTAAGTTCAAAGTATTTTACTGAAACTTATCTTTTTGGCCAGTCGAAGTGGCTCATGCCGATAATCCTAGCACTTTGGGGATTGAAGTGGGAAGATTACTTGAGCCCAGGAGTTTGAGACCATCCTGGGCAACATACTGGGACCTCATTTCTACCCAAAAAAAAAAAAAGAAAAAATAAGGCAAGAGGATCACTTGAACCTCAGAGGTCAAGGCTGCAGTGAGCCCATGATCACGCCTCTGCACTCCAGTGTGGGCAACAGGAGTGAAATCCTGTCTCAAAAAGAAAAAGAAAATTATCTTTTTAAGTGATAATCATGATGTTTTTACAGTAAGAATAACTTTTTTTCCCCTTCCTGAGTGAACAGTTTGTAAGGAAATTGAAACTTTTTGTTCTTTTGTGTGGACTAATTTTCATACACAGTTACATTGTGAAAATTTTCACAGGAAAACTAATTTTCAGCCAGGCATGGTGTGGCTCACGCCTGTAATCCCAGCACTTTGGGAGGCTGAGGGGTGGGTAAATCACTTGAGCTCCAGAGTTTGAGACCAGCCTGGGTAACATGTGCCTGTAGTCCCAGGTCCTTGGGAGACAGAGGTGGGAGGATCATTTGAGCCTGGGAGGCAGAGGTTGCAGTGAGCTGAGATCGTGCCACTGCACTCCAGCCTGGGTAACAGAACTAGACAATGTCTCAAAGGAAAAAAAAGGAAAAGAAACTAATTTCCATATGCAACTACACTGAAAATTTTCAATGTGAAAAATACGTTTCCACATTTTAAATCCTGTTTTTAGCTGGGCATGGTGACGCATGCCCATAATCTCAACTACTTCAGGAGGCTGAGGCTGAAGAATCGCTTGAACCTGGGAGAGGGAGGTTGCAGTGAGCCAAGATCGTGCCACTGCACTCTAGCCTGGATGACAGTGAGACTCCATCTCAAAAAAGAAAAATCCTGTGTTTTAATATTCATTTTTGTCTATTCTTATTTTCTTACTCAAGTTTTTGAGGCCTCAAATAATTGTTAATAGTTGTTCGAAACTGTATTAATCTAAAGGACATTTTATCAAGAAAATTTTAATTCCTTTCTCTGTTCAGGAAACGATTATATATGGAAGTATTTGAATATACTCGCCCTATGATGCATCCTGAACCTGGTAAATTCTACCAGATTAATCCAGAAGAGTATGAACATCCAAATCCCTGGAAAGAGAGTTTCCAGCAGTTGGTATGAAATATAAATAGAATATATTGGTTTATATTACACATTTGTAAATAACTTTCTTTTAAGAAATAAGTTTAGGCAGGGCATGGTGGCTCACACCTGTAATCCTAGCACCTTGAGAGGCCGAGGTAGGCAGATTACCTGAGGTCAGGAGTTCGAGACCAGCTTGGCCACCATGGCGAAACCCCATCTCTTCTAAAAATACAAAAATTAGCCGGATGTGGTAGCTCACGTCTGTAATCCCAGCTACTCGGGAGGCTAAGGCAGGAGAATCGCTTGAACCCGGGAGGCAGAGTTGCAGAGAGCTGAGATCGCACCGCTGCACTCCAGCCTGGGCGACAGAGTGACACTCTGTCTCAGGGGAAAAAAAAAGTTGAGTAGGTTTTAAAGGTAAACCAATGAACATTTATCAACCAACAGAATATTCAACAATTCTTTTCACTACTGACATATCCGTTAATAAGTTAGTGACAGTAAGCATTAGTAGCCTGTGAGCAGTTGTGATTTCAGGGGGTATTTAAGTTATTAGTGTTCGGTAGTTGTTTTAAACTTCCACATTTAGCTTAATTGATATATGGTCCTTCATGAATGAGTCTCAGCCGGAGATGATTTTGCTTTCTGTGGGGCATTTGGCAATGTTGGGAGACATTTTTTGATCGTCACAATGGGAGGAGAGCGTGCTGCTGATATTTGGCTGGGTAGAGGCCAGGGATTACCTCTAAACATCCTACAATGCACAGGATGTTTCCCTCTAAACATACTACAATGCCCCATAACAAATAATTAACTGACCCAAAATATCAGTAATGCTGAGATTGAGAAACCCTGTTTTTTGTTTGTGGATATTACTGGATCATAATTTGTTTTAGATTTTACATTGTACTCTACGACACAAAATTATTTGGAATAATTGAGAATTATTTTTGATTTTTAATAAAAGTTGTTCATGCAGTTGTACATTAATTTAAATATAAGGTTTATGTTAGTAGTCATTGGTTTTGCTTTGTTTTTGACATTTTAGTATAAAGGTGCACATGTAAAGCCAGGATTTGCTGAACATTTCTACAGTAACCCTGCAAGATATAAAGGAAGAGAAAATATGTTGGTATGTTTGATTTTTATTTTTATGACTTAAAATGGTAATCTTTCAGTTCTGTACTGACACATTTATTTTTTTCTAGTATTATGATACTATTGAAGATGCCCTTGGTGGGGTACAAGAGGCTCATTTTGATGGACTTATCTTTGTTCATTCTGGAATATATACTGATGAATGGATATATATTGAATCTCCAATCACCATGATTGGTGCAGGTATTTTGAAGTGCATTGTCATTAAAATTTTAATATTTTACTCATTTATGTGATAGGATTTTAAAAATGCTAGTGACTTAAAATCCAGTTGAACCTTTATAATATCCTGCTGGTAAAGTAGGAATGAAGATATCACACATATTTTAAGTGAAGGAAATGAAAACATAAGAGTTCAGAAATTATAGCTGTATATAAATTTCTTTCTTCACCTCCCTCCCCTGCCCCCCCCCCCTTTTTTTTTTGATACAGAGTCTAGCTGTGTCACCCAGACTAGAGTGCAGTGGCACAACCTCAGTTCACTGCAGCCTCTGCCTCCTGGGTTCAAGCAATTCTTATGCCTCAGCCTCTCAAGTAGCTGGGATTATAGGCGTACACCACCATGCCTGGATAATTTTTGTATTTTTAGCAGAGACAGGGTTTCACCATGTTGGCCAGACTGGTCTCAAACTCCTGGCCTCAAGTGATCTGCCCACCTGGGTCTCCCGAAGTGCTGAGATTACAGGCATGAGCCACTGTGCCTGGCCATATATGTTTTCTGATGTTAGTACTTTCTCCAGTTGCCTTCAGTTGTTCATTAAACAAAAAAAAAATAGTTTTTTCATCTTTTATTTGAAAATAAAGATGCGGCTGGGTGCGGAGCCTCACACCTGTAATCCCAGCACTTTGAGAGGCTGAGGTGGGTGGACCACTTGAGGTCAGGAGTTGAAGACTGGCCTGGCTAACATGGTGAAACCCCATCTCTACTAAAAATACAAAAAAATTAGCCAGGTGTGGTGGTGTGCACCTATAATCCCAGCTACTCTGGAGGCTGAGGCAGGAGAATTACAAAGAAAGATGCTAATATTTTTATTGCTATGTTTTTAAAGGAACTGAAATATAATTTTTAAATACTTTTGTACTATTTCAAAGCTATTTATGGTCAAGTTTCTAAGAATAAATGTAATATCTGTCGAACACTGAGTCATTTGAAGATTTGTGTTTTTTTTTTTGAGGATACAGTACATAGAACATTTTAAGATAGCTACTAATTATTATTTGCTAGTGAAATTTGCATTTACAGCCTCTTTTGCTTTCTTCCTCTATCTCCTCATGAAGATGGGGAGGACAGAGTAGAGCAAATTTTTGTCTGGTGATTTTATTACTTTCTAAATAGAGGCCACTGTTGGAAATAAATTTAAATAGAGGTCTCTTCTCTTCTTGAGCTTCTGTTTCCAGTGCTGCTGCTAGAAACAGAATGGTTTCCACAAGAAACCATTTTTTGTTTTTGTTTCCACAAGAAACCATTTTTTAATATGTCATTGCATTTTATATTCGTAGTATTTATAGTTAAATGTTATTAGAAGTATTACTGTGCATGGATTTGAATATAGCAAAGGCTGATGATGAAACATAGTTAACTGATAGTGAATATTAGTTGTACTACTCAGTACTAATGTTTTTAGTAAGTTCTCCCTCCATAAAGATACCCATCTGTTGAAATCGAATAAAGGTAATATGCTTAAAATATCTTCTCCACAGCACCTGGGAAAGTGGCAGACAAAGTTATAATTGAAAACACTAGAGATTCAACCTTCGTTTTTATGGAAGGCTCTGAAGATGCTTATGTTGGATATATGACAATAAGGGTAAGAAATGTTAAGATTTAAAATACACGTTGAAATCATAAAGGCAGTAATTGTTTATTTCAAAAAAAAAATGTTTACTTTTCAGTTTAACCCTGATGACAAATCTGCACAACACCACAATGCACACCACTGCTTAGAGATTACGGTAAATTGTAGCCCTATTATTGATCACTGTATCATCCGAAGTACATGTACAGGTTAGTGTTTTCTTTATCTTTTACAATAAAATTTGGAGTCACTGTATTGTTGCCCAGTAGGTATTTAAATAAATAAATAATTTTTCTACAGTTGGTTCTGCAGTATGTGTTAGTGGTCAAGGAGCATGTCCCACTATCAAGCACTGTAACATCAGCGACTGTGAAAATGTTGGACTGTATATAACAGATCATGCACAGGTATTTTTCAATTTTGTGGGGTTTTTTAAAAAAAAATTTTTTAAAGCTCTATTAACCTTTGTTTCTGATTACTTGTTGTAGGGAATATATGAGGATAATGAAATTTCCAATAATGCATTAGCTGGGATTTGGGTTAAAAATCATGGAAACCCGATTATTAGACGGAATCATATTCATCATGGACGTGATGTTGGTGTGTTCACATTTGATCATGGCATGGTAAGAACACTTATTTTTAATAGAAAAACCGACTTCTGCATCAGTTAAATTTCAAGTATGTTTCAGCATTATTTTCTCATCACCAAATTATCTGAATTGAGGCGTATAGGTTTAAAAGCAATTTCAGCATTATATTTTAAAATCAATATGCAACATTTACTCTGTAAATTTATGCATCAAACATATCCATGTAGAGGTGATAGCGTTCTTAGGCAATATATGTGATCTTTAAGGGGAGTAAGGTATAACCCGTTAGTTCTCAAATGTGTGTGTGCATAAAAGTCACCCAAAAGCTTTCTGTTTTAATGAAAATTCCTGTATCCTCAGATTTAATAAATCAAAATTTCCAAGGATGGGGCCTAGAATATGTATTTTTAATAAGCACCATAAGTGAATCTAACACAGTTTGTAGGGTATACTTTGAGATATAATGGTTTCATTGTTATTTTGCTTTTCATTTAATTCCTCTTGAAAATTTTTAAACTGGCAGAACTTTAATAGGAGATATAATGATAAAATATCAGTTTTAAAAACGTTATGCAGCAGTTTCATTAGGCATCCTTGTGGAGTATACTGTGTTTTAAAATATTACTATATAGTTTTACATAATTTTCTAGAGACATGACTTTTTGAGCTTGAGATCACCATTTCAAAATAATGTTTTGAATGTCTATTCAGATTTTTTTTTTCATTTAATGTCAAATTTTCCTTGAGGTAATTGTCAAGTCCTAATACAGCATTAGTAAAATTTTCTGTTGAGGAGTCCGAGATGGGAGAGAGGGTCGTAACATTGTGGCAAATAGGATTATGGTGAGGTTTTGTTGCCTATTATACAACATTAAGCAATCCTAGGAATGTTGGATTCATATATACAAATTTTCAACGACAAAGAAAATTTTTTATTTTCATTGTTTGTTCTTTTTGTTTTTTTTGAGACGGAGTTTCACCCTTGTTGCCCAGGCTAGAGTGCAGTGGTGTGATCTCAGCTCATTGCAACCTCCACCTCCTGGTTCAAGCAATTCTCTCTCAGCCTCCCAAGTAGCTGGGATTACAGACATGCACCACCACATCTGCCTAATTTTGTATTTTTAGTAGAAACAGGGTTTCACCATGTTGGTCAGGCTGATCTTGAACCCCTGGCCTCAAGTGATTCACCTGCCTCAGCCTCCCAAAGTCCTGGAATTACAGGCATGAGCTGCCGCATCTGGCCAATGCAGAATTCTTTTTTGAAATAAACTAGACCATGGCTGGGTGCAGTGGTTCACACCTGTGATCCCAGCACTTTGGGAGGACAAGGCAGTTGGATCGCTTGGGCTCAGGAGTTCAAAACCAGCCTGGACAACATGGTGAAACTCCTTCTCTACAAAAAAATACAAAAATTAGCTGGGCATGGTAGCTCACACCTGTAGTTCCAGCTACTTGGGGGGCTGAGACTGGAGGATCGCTTGAGCCCAGGAGGCAGAGGTTGCAGTGAGCCAAGATGTTAAGATGTGTGCCATTGCATGGGATTTCAGGCGTGAGCCACCACGCTTGGCCAAGTTCATCATTTTTGAAAGACCTCTGGTGATGGATGGTCCCTTATTAAAATTCACCATAGTAAGTTACTCCTCATCACACACATGCTCCTATACCATTTTAAAGAATAGATTTGGGCTTGTAAATATTACAGCATTTTAAAAAATAAGTCTAGGCAATGCTATAGGTAGATATTTCCATTAAGGATTAATGAGATTTATAAATTTTAAGATTTATAAAGTATTTCAACCTATCCCCACCCCATCATTTTTATTTTGCAAAGGTTTAAAACATTTGCATTCCTACAGTTATTGATCTATATTTATTCTGTATTTATTTATCATTTGTTATTTTATCATGGTTTCTCCATGCCTGAATTTTAAAATTTTGACTCATTCTTGATATGGCTAGGTTTTGTCATCCAGTCTTTTTTTTTTTTTTTTTTTTTTTTAAAGAAAGGCTTATGGATATTATAGCTTGAATTCTTGCCATGTGAGAATCACTATCCATTGCGTTTTAACTTAGCTGAGTTTATTTCTTTCCCTCACGATTCTGTAGACATTTTTCTATTCTAGCATTGAGCATGGCTGAGAACTCTGAGATCACACTGGGTTTTATTCTTTCTTCTTTGCTTGAAAGATTGCTCTTCTACCTCAGTATCCATATTTTGGCTTTTGTTGATGTCGTATTGTTTTACTATTTTTCTGTTCCATATGTTCCTTTCTTTAGAAACTTAGCTATCTTTCTTGTTATTTATATTGCTATGTTCTGTTCTGTTTAGTGTTGTGTGAGTTCCTCAAATCCGTGTTCCTTACCACGTCTCCGTAGTTTGTTTTTCTATTGTTATTTTGGTTCCAGTGTGGGTCTTGCCTTTAATGTATACATTTTTTAATGAAATTTTTCTAACATACACCAAAGTAGAGAGAATAATATAATGACTCTCCAGGTACCTATTGTCTGCCTTCAACAACTATCATTTCATGGCCATTTTTGTTTAATCTATACCTCATGTGTCTTACAACCTTCTTTACACTCTGGTTTATTTTGAAGTAAATACCAGACTTCTTCATCTCTTGTAAATATTTTACCATGTGTCTTTCAAAGATGGGCGGTTTTTTTTTCTTTCCCATAACCATAATGCTAATTCACTCCTCAATAATTAGGAGTAATTCCTTAATATCATCAAATTTTGTGTTAATGTTCACAGTTCTCCAGTTGTTTTTTGTTTGTTTAATATTCAATTCAATGCAGAGTTGTTACTTTTGTAAAATAAGATTAAAATGTCATAGCAGGCCAGGCGTGGTGGCTCATGCCTGTAATCCCAGCGCTTTGGGAGGCTGAGCAGGTGGATCACCTGAGGTCAGGAATTCAAGAACAGCCTGGCCAATATGGTGAAACCCTGTCTCTACTAAAAATACATAAATTAGCCAAGCATGTTGGTGCATGTCTCTAGTCCCAGCTACTCAAGAGGCTAAGGCAAGAGAATCACTTGAATCCAGGAGGCAGAGGTTGCAGTGAGCCGAGATCGCACCACTGCACTCCAGCCTGGGTGACAGAGCAAGACTCTGTCTCAAAAAATGAATGAATGAATTAATTAATTAATTAATGAATTAATAAAGTGTCATAGCAGTGCCAAATGGCTATAAAATTTTTTGAGGCTGGGTGCGGTGGGTCACGCCTGTAATCCTAACGCTTTGGGAGGACAAGGTAGGCAGATCACTTCAGCCCAGGAATTCAAGACCAGCTTGGCCAACACAGTGAAACACTGCCTCGTGGTGGCATGTGCCTGTAATCCCAGCTTCTCGGGAGGTTGAGGTATGAGAATCACTTGAAGTGGGGAGGTGGGAGGCAGAGGTTGCAGTGAGCCAAGATCATGCCGCTGCATTCCACCCTGGGCGACAGAGGAGTGAGACTCTGTCCAAAAAATAAAAAAAATACATGGCATATTCATGCCATTGGATTTCATCACTTTAGAAGATAATAATAAGCTAAGCTTATTATAGCCTTTAGTTACTTGGGGAAAACTATACTTCACTGAAAGTCTAACGTACTAACATTGGTTAGCTCACAGCACCCTCCTCTTACCCAGATTTCACAGTATTTGGTAAGTGTTTTTATAGATTAGAGTTGTGGAAGTTTATTTCAATGAAGATAGCATTTTTCTCTTTTTTTAATCTGGAGAGTTTCTTGTGAAACTCTTGAATGCCTTTTATTTTGTCTTTTTTTTTTGAGACAGAGTCTCACTCTGTCGCCCAGGCTGGTGTGCAGTGGTGCAATCGTGGCTCACTATAACCTCCACCTTCCAGGCTTCAGGCAATTCTCATGCCTCAGTCTCCTGAGTAGGTGGGATTACAGATGCCTGCCACCACGCACAGCTAACTTTTGTATTTTTAGTAGAGACGGGGTTTCACCATGTTGGCCAGGATGGTCTAGAACTCCTGACCTCAAGAGATCCACCGTGCCTGGCCTACTTTGTCATATTTAATAAAGAATATTTTACTTCAAAAAATTTATACATGTTGGAACTTTTGTGGTTTGCATTAAAAGACAAAGCAGAGGCTGGGCACAGTGGCTCACACCTGTAATGCCAGCACTTTGGGAGGTCGAGGCAGGAGGATGCATGAGCCCAAGAGTTTGAGACAGACCCTATCTCTACTAAAGAAATGTTATAAAAATTGGCTGGGCATGGTGGCACACACCTATAGTCCTAGCTACTTGGAAGGTTGAGGCAAGAGGATTGATTGAGCCCAGGAGTTCAAGGTTGTAATGAGCTGTGATAGCTCCAACTTGGGTGACAGGGAGATTCCTGTCTTCTTAAAAAAAATTTTTCGGCCGGGCTTGGTAGCTCTGTAATCCCAGCGCTTTGGGAGGCCGAGGCAGGTGGATCACTTGAGGCCAGGAGTTCGAGACTAGCCTGGCCAAAATGGCAAAACCCCATCTCTACTAAAAATACAAAAATTAGCTGGGTATGGTGGCACCCGCCTGTGATCCCAGCTACTTTGGAGGCTGAGGCATGAGAATTGCTTGAACCTGGGATTTGGAGGTTGCAGTGAGCCAGTATCACACCACTGCACTCCAGCCTGGGAGACAGTGAAACGCCACCTCAAAAAAAAAAAAAAAATTCTAATTTCTTACAGTTCTGTATTATTGAATTATTTTGCACTAGAGGTATCTCTTAACAAAATGGTTGCATTTTATTAAAATACATCTTGAAGCAGGCCCGGCTCAGTGGCTCATGCCTATTATCCCAGCACTTCAGGAAGCCGAGGGAAGCAGATCACTTGAGGTCAGGAATTCCAGACCAGCCTGGCCAACATAGTGAAACCCCATCTCTACTAAAAATACAAACATTAGCTGGAAGTGGTGGCTCACACCTGAAGTCCCAGCTCCTCGGGAGACTGAGGCAGGAGAATCACTTGAACCCAGGAGGCACAGGTTGCAGTGAGCCAAGATTGCACCACTGCACTCTAGCCTGGGTGACAGAGAGAGACTCCGTCCCCACCCACCCCCCCAAAAAAATAAAAAAATATTGAAACAAAATTACATTAACTGAATCCATAATAAAGATAAGTTTCCTTGCAAAATTATAAAACTGTAAGTCAATCAAGCTTTGTCATTTCTAAAGGTAGTAAAATCATAGTTGTGGCAATGTAGAGGCTTCTCATTTTAAGGTCATTGAGAAAAGATAACTTTTTGCTGCTTTGTTTTCTTAAAAGTTACTCTGAAACAAAAGATACAGATTATAAACTCCATATTTGATAGAATTAGATAACCTAAATTATTAATACAATGTGGTAAATGACTGCATGCCTGTAACCAGGGCAGCCAACCAGATTGGAGCAGGTTAAAGGTCTAGTAAAGCTGTTCAGGAAGATAAATTGGTAAGCCTAATATAAATGTAAATGTATTAAGAGGTGATTTACAGGAGGTGATGCAGGAGAATTGCTTGAACTCGGGAGGCAGAGGTTACAGTGAGCTAAGAGTGGGCCACTGCACTCCATCCTGGGCAACAGAGTGAGACTCTGTCTCAAGAAAATAAAAAGAGAAGTGATTTGGACAACTGGCAGCAAGTTTAGGATAGCTAGAAAGCTAAGCAAAGGAGAAAAAAAATCTAAAAAATTATGCAGCAAAGAATATCTAGTCATATTTTATGGCTCAACTCTGAATAGCACACTAATCTAACCAAAATTAAGGTACAGCTACACTCAAAGGATACAGTGTGTGAGTATATATTGTGGGGGATAGAGAGGTAGGAGAGCTAAATTCTACTCTCCCATAATATAAGTCAGTGGATAATACCTAAAACTGGGAAGTCAAGATTTGGTAACACAGTGTGTTACTTAGTAAGATAGAGGTGAATCAAAAGAATCAGCTAAAAGAATTAAAAGTGGGGGCCTCTGGATAAAGGAAATGAGGGAGAGGGCTGCTATTTGCCTTAAAAAACTTGTGCATCTAGTTGAGTCTCTTAACTATGAAAAATCAAAACCTAAAGAAAACAAAAAGATTATCCCTTGCATTTGAATACTGTTTAGTCAGTGTATATCAATTTTTTTTTTTTTTTTTTTTTTTTTTTTGCTGGATCACTGCACTCAGAGATAACCACATTTTGCTTGCAGCGCTGTAAAAGTTTACCACTCAGATTTGTCAGCCTGGCATGGTGGCTCACACCTGTAATCCCAGCACTTTGAGAGGCCAAGGTGGGAGGATTGCTTGAGGCTGAAAGTTTGAGACCAGCCTGGGCAACATGATGAAACTCCATCTCTACTAAAAACACAAAAATTGACCAGGCTTGGTGCCATGCACCTGTGGTCTTATCTGCTTGGGAGGTTGAGTGGGGAGGATCGTTTGAGCCCGGGAGGTTAAGGCTTCAGTGAGTGATTGCACCCTTGCACTCCAACCCAGGCAACAAAGTGAGAACCTGTGTCTAAAAAACAAAAAAACAAACAAAAAAAATCCACCAGATGTGTCATTCAACTCCTGGCAGAGAGAGACTAAGAGTTAAACTAATTGTGCTCCCTCCTCTCCTCATGGGTGAAAACATCTGAAATGGTGAATAATCCTAATCTAATATTAAGGTCTCTTTGTCTAGCCTCTTTTTGTTTTTTTGATGGTCAGTTTTGCCATAACAGTGTATTTATACACCCAGTGTGTATTCACTTTTATTCTGTATGAAATCAAAGAAGAAGTTTTATATTTGAAGGTGCTATCTTATATATAGGCCCTGATTTGTTTTATAAAAAGAATAAGATTATAATTCAAATGTAGAGAGATAATTTATAGATAATTTGTTCTTTATTAGAAAATGAAATCTGAAAACTACTTCTGTATGTTATTCTTAGAGGCCTGTTTTCTTGAAGAGTTAAACATGTAGTATACTAGAGTATTCAGAATATCACCTTTTTAACCTCTACTAAATTTGGCAAAAAATTCATCAAATCCTGTTTGAGTACTTACCGTGTGTAAAGTCTTACATACATGCTCCAGAAGTTAGAATAGTCTAGACAGGAGCTTACGATGGGGTAGAAATGGACATATATAAATATAGAAATAATATAAGGCAATACATGAAAGTAACATTAGAAAAATACTTAGTGCTAAAGGGATTTTAAAGAGGAAAGAGATTAAGCACATTCAGTTTTTTCTTAATACAGTCTGCATTGAGTCTTCAGCCTTGGGATATCAGAATTATGGTAACTTCCATTATCATTATAAAAGTAAAACATGTACATTATATAGGAAATTTAAGAAATTCAAAGTATGAAGAAAGACATAATTATCCATAATTCCACCACTCATAATCATCTCACATTTTTGTTCCATCCTTCAAATTTCCTTTAAACAAAATTGAGATTATACATAATGTATACTACTTTAAAACTTGTTCTTTTCATTTAACTTGTATAGGATGAACATAAGTCTTCAAAAACATTGTATTTAGCCAGTTCTCTATTATTGGGCTAAGGTGAAATTTTTTTTTTAATTGCTCTTATTGTAGGACGCTGTGTTCTTTGGTCAACCTTTATTTATTTTTGAGACTCTCGCCCAGGCGGGAGTGTGATGGTGTGATTACAGCTCACTGCAGCCTCAACCTGCCAGGCTCAAACAATCCTCCCACCTCAGCCTCCCGAATAACTAGGCCTATAGGCACATGCCACCACACCTGTATTTTGTTTTTCATTTTTTCTGTAGACATGACATCTCACTATGTTACCCAGGCTGGTCTTGAGCTTCTAGGCTCAAGCAGCCCTCCCTGATCGACCTTCCAAAGTGCTGGGAGGCCCAGCCACAACTTTTAGAAGCTGACTTGTTGGGACATTTTTAAGGGAGCCAGGGTTTATATTCTTAATGACTTTAACCTTTTGTTGAAGGATATATACTTACTAGTTAATAGTATTCATCTACATTTATTGAATAGATCTTTTGCTGTTTTTTCTTCATGCCTTTGAATGTACTTGGACTTATTAGTGAGGATGTATAGTTCTTTGTTTTGCTAAAACATTTAAATCATTAGCCAGGCATGGTGGTGTATGCCTTTCTATACTCCTAGCTACTCAGGAGGCTGAGGCGGGAGGATTGCTTGAGTCCAGGAGTTTGAGGCTGCATGAGCTATGATTGTGCTGCTGTACTCCAGCCCAGACAACAGAGTGAGACCTTGTCTGTTTAAAAAAAAAAAAAAAAAAAAATTTAACTCTTTTTCTTTCCATGATTATTACTTGAAGCTTAGTGTATGTACCTGTTTTTTATTCTTACTCTTAAACTTTTTTTTTTTTTTTTGAGACGGAGTGTCGCTCTTATCACCCAGGCTGGAGTGCGGTGGCGCAGTCTCAGCTCACTGCAACCTCTGACTCCCGGGTTCAAGCAGTTCTCCTGCCTCAGCCTCCCAGGTAGCTGGGATTACAGGTGTGAGCCACCACACCCAGCTAATTTTTGTATTTTTAGTAGAGACGGGGTTTCACCATGTTGGCCAGGCTGGTCTTCTCCTGACCTCAGGTGATCCACCTTCCTTGGGCTCCCAAAGTGCTGGTTTACAGGCGTGAGTCACCACGCCCAGCCTTAAATGTTTCTAATAATTTTTAGGTATGCATTGAAATGTTTTTTAAATGGCATTTCTTTTTTTGTAAAGTAGCCTTTACCTGCAGATTTAATTTCTGTATTTTTCAGGGTTACTTTGAAAGTTGCAACATACACAGAAATAGGATAGCAGGCTTTGAAGTAAAAGCCTATGCTAACCCAACAGTGGTTCGATGTGAAATTCACCATGGACAGACTGGAGGAATATATGTCCATGAAAAAGGAAGAGGACAATTCATAGAGAATAAAATCTATGCAAACAACTTTGCAGGTGTATGGATTACCTCAAATAGCGACCCAACAATAAGGTATTTACATATAATTATGGGTGAAAATTACTTTTTCACTTCAAGGTTTGTCTTAAAAGTCAAGATACTGAGCTTTAACTCTTGAAAGTTTTTGTTAGACATCTGACTACTATAAAATAGATTTTCCTAGTAAAAGTCTATGCATCTGAATGAGCCATAGCTATTGCAGATTTATTTTTTAGTGTTTTTTGTTTTTGCTTTTGTTTTAGTGATATAAGCCATATGTGATATTATTTTATGAAAAATGCAAATGCTGTGATTTTTATTTTAAATTCATCAAACTGCATTATAGATGAATAAATAGGGCTATTACCTCCCCATGGAGCTTGAAGGACTTTATCTTTTTTTCTGATAGTTAGCAAATAGAATAACTCAGGAAAAATATCTCAAAGATTCTTGGCCAAAAAGACTAAAATTATCAAAAAGTCAAAAATGCAAGCTGTCATTTTCCCTTAATAAGCCAGAATTGTAGAACCAGAGCTATTATAATTTAATCAAACACTATGAACTATTTTTGTCAAATTTTATTTTCCACTGGCTTTATGGAAGTTAGATTTTGGGATTTCCATTTTGTTAATATTCATCAAGTGTTTCTAGATCAGCTAAAAAATTGTTTTGAATGTATTAGCTGTTTTGAGGGGAATTTTTAAGAATGCCACATACGTTCTCTCAAATAGTAGTTTGACTTTTCCAAAGTCTTAGGCCTTAGAAATAACTAAGAAATTGAGGCCTTAGAAGTTGTATAATTTGTTATATGACCATGAGGGGCCTTTACAATTATATAAAACAAGTAAGTTTGGCTGAATAGATGTCTTCTTTTTTATTATTTCACGTAATTATAGGGGAAATTCTATATTTAATGGAAATCAAGGAGGAGTTTACATCTTTGGTGATGGACGAGGCCTTATTGAAGGAAATGACATTTATGGTAAGCGTATGGTTTTGTTCTATAAAACTTAGATTGATACGTCTTCTTGATATTAGCAAAATGATGGAACATTTTGAAACTACCCAAGTGGAAGCACTGATCCAGCTTCTTTAATTTTTTTTTTTTTTTTTTTAAAAGAGATGAGGTCTTACTCTCTTGTGCAGACTGGAGCACAGTAGCACAAACATGGCTCACAGCAGCCTCAGACTTCTGGGCTCAAAGCGACCTTCCTGCCTCAGCCTCCCTGGTAGCTAGGACTATAGGCATGTGCTACCATGCCCCACTCATTTATTTGTGGAGGCCGGGTCTTGCCATGTTGCCTGGGCTGGTCTTGAACTCCCGGCCTCAGGTGATCTTCCCGCCTTGGTCTCCCAAAATTCTGGGATTGCAGGTGTGAGTCTCATGCACTGCCATTTATTTATTTATTTATTTATGTTGTTGTTGTTGTTGAGACAGAATCTCACTCTGTTGCCTAGGCTGGAGTGCAGCGATGCAATCTTGGCTCACGGCAACCTCTGCCTCCCAAGTTCAAGCGATTCTCATGCCTCAGCCTCCAGAGTAGCTGGGATTACAGGTGCATGCTACCATGCCTGGCTCAGTTTTGCCTTTTTAATAGAGATGGGTTTTGCCATGTTGACCAGGCTGGTCTCGAACTCCTGGCCTCAAGTGATCTGCCTGTTTCAGCGTCAGCCTCCCAGATTGCTAGGATTACAGGTATAAGCCACCACGCCCAGCCTAAATTCTTAATAAAGATTATTCTGTGATATTTATTCACAGGCACTATGCCAGATACCAGGGATGAAAATATAAATTAGACCTTAGTCCCAAGGTGTATCTGCAGTTTCACTCTGTTGTTTAATAGTTAATAAATTATTTCTGTGGTAGTTTAATATACTTTGTACTAATTAAAGAGAGAAAATGTGTATTCCTCTTTAAAGTTTTAGGAACATTAAATCAGCAAACAATCAGTAGATATCTGTGTGTCTGACACCAATACGTGCCTGGGCTTTCGATTCTGGTAACACTAACCTGGTTAATATTTACATAAAGCTTTACTAAGTGTCAGGCGCTCTGCTGAGCATCTTAAACTGACTTAACTCATATATTCACATCAACACTGTGAGGTACATACCATTAAATATTGATCAGGATACAGAGGCACAAAGATACTTACTGATCAGTATACAGAGGCACAAAGAGGTTAAATTACTTATTCAGGATCACACAGGAAGTAGAATTCCTGAGATTCGAAATGTGTCAGCTCGGCTCCAGAGTCTCCACTATGCTATACTGCCTGCAGCTCTCTGCATTATTTACACTACTAGTTCTCTTAATATTGTCTTGTAATGGTCACTAAAATTCTAGTGTAAGAATTTTAACCACTACCTAATGTAAAACCCTTACTGTATTCCCCAGGCTCACAAATGTTGACATTGTAACTTTTATTTTTAAATAGGCAATGCATTAGCAGGAATACAAATTAGGACAAACAGTTGTCCAATTGTTCGGCATAACAAAATTCATGATGGCCAGCATGGTGGGATTTATGTGGTAAGTTAATGTATATGGTTCTATAAACTCATGCATCAAAACCAGGGAGATAAAGGGTTTCTCTTTAAGCTTTTAGATAGGCCATATTCAACTTTTGAAGTATGAATTCATGACTGTCATTAATGTTAAACGGTAAATAACATTCTTGTTCTCCCTGCCAGTATCTTAATGACTTCTGATTTTATAGTTCGTGTTGAATTATGTAAAATTTAATCAGCAGCTGACTAAATTTAGGCATAAGAGATACACCTTTTTATTAAAGTCTGTATTATTGGCAATATGGGATAACCTCAGCAGCAATTCATTTGCAGTCTATTATATTTGTTACACCAGAATTTTACGAGTATGACTACTGTATGAGTCTCTGAAGTTCTGCCACTTTTTTCATTTAAATTTATGTTAAAATATAATTAACTTTCAAAATTTTGAAACCTGTGTATTAATCATCTTTGCTCATGGTATCTAAACTTTTGCAAGTGATTCAAGTAAGAAAATGTAGGAAATTTCAAAAAGGTCCTTATGTTATGCAAGGCATGACTTTTAATTTTCATTTATGGTTCTAGAGATGCACATGTCCTCAATTATTTGCTAAAAGTAAAAATTTTGTGAATATGAAGCCATATAATTTTGAATTGATTTCACCAGAAATATGTTTGAAGTAACTGTTTGTTTATTACTAAATGAGAGGTCGTTAGTTACACATCCTAGGGTGAATTTATTTTGCTAAAGAAAATTGAATGCTGCTACTGCTCTTACTGTGATATTAAAAGTATAAAACCACTTAAAGCACAGTATAAAATTTTTGAAAGCTTAAAACTCAGGTAGAGGCTACATAAAAAGAATGTTGGCCGGGCACGGTGGCTCACACCCACCACTTTGGGAGGCTGAGGCGGGTGGATCACAAGTTCAGGAGTTCAAGACCACCCTGGCCAAGATGGTGAAACACCAGCTCTACTAAAAATACAAAAATTAGCTGGGCGTGGTGGCGGGCGCCTGTAATCCTAGCTACTCAGGAGGCTGAGGCAGAGAATTGCTTGAACCCGGGAGGCGAAGGTTGCAGTGAGCCGAGATCGCGCCACTGCACTCCAGCCTGGGCGACAGAGCGAGACTCCATCTCAAAAAAAAAAAAAAAAAAGAATGTTGCCATTACCTCTTTACTCAGATGAAAAAACAAAAATGGAAATTTTTTTAACTGTCTATAAAGGGGGTAACAGGTTATAAACACCTTGCTTATAGAAGATATGTATTATAACCAGTGTAACTTTTATTTAGCATGAAAAGGGACAAGGAGTGATAGAAGAGAATGAAGTTTATAGTAACACTCTGGCTGGAGTCTGGGTGACAACTGGCAGCACTCCAGTACTGAGAAGAAACCGGATACACAGTGGCAAGCAGGTAGGATTAGCCTGGGCTCTTGGATGGGAAATATATTGTTTTGTAAATAATTGTCCCTTGAAAAAGCTTTTTTTTTAAATTTTAGGTTGGTGTTTATTTTTATGACAATGGACACGGAGTGCTAGAAGACAATGATATCTATAATCACATGTATTCAGGGGTTCAGATAAGGTAAATGTTTTCACATTTGGCTTTCTTTTGGGAGGGAATTAGGAGTATGTAGGGTGTGAGAAAAAATTTGCTTATTGTTTAATGCCCAATCTTTATCCCCCTGTTTTATATATATATATATATTCACATTCTTAAAATAATCTTGACTTAAATTGTCAGAATGTAGCTTTCCTTGGTCTAGGTGAGGACAGAAGCCAGTGGTACATGTGCCATAAGAGCTCACTTGCACCGTTCCGCTTTCCACTGTAAGAGTCACATCAGCTGCCAATATAATCCTTCATACTTCACGAGTGGAAGTCTGTATTAAAATACTTGTGCATTATGCCTGGCATATCATTGGCACTCAATAAACTGAAGCTTCTGATTTATGGTATTTCTTTAAAATTAATAGTTTTTGATAAGCTTCTAATATTTTAAGTTTTTGGAACTCTAACAGTCCTAATGATCATATACTGGCATACCTCTGTTTATTACACTTTACAGTTTATTGTGCTTCACAGATACTGTGTTTGGTTTTTTTTTGTTTTTTGTTTTTGTTTTTTTTTTTACAAATTGAAGGTTTGTGGCAACCCTGTGTTGAGCAGATCTCTCAGTGACATTTTTTTCCAGCAGCATATCTGCTCCCTCTCTGTCTCATTTTTATAATTCTTAGAATACTTCAGATTTTTTCATTATCATTATATCTCTATGGTGATTTCTGATCAGTGATTCAGTGATTTTTTTTTTTTTTTTTTTGAGATTGAGTTTCACTCTTGTTGCTTAGGCTGGAGTGCAATGGCACGATCTCAGCTTACCGCAACCTCCACCTCCTGGGTTCAAGTGATTCTCCTTCTCCTGCCTCAGCCTTCCAAGTGGCTTGGATTACAGGCATGCGCCACCATGCCCGGTTGACTTTGTATTTTTAGTAGAGACAGGGTTTCTCCACATTGGTCAGGCTGATCTCAAACTCCCGACCTCAGGTGATCCGCCCGCCTCGGCCTCCCAAAGTGCTGGGATCACAGGTGTGAGCCATCGCACCCACCCTGATCAGTGATCTTTGATGTTACTATTGTGATTGTTTTGGGATGCCATTAACTGAGCCCAGGACAGCAAACTTAATCTGTAAATGTTGTGTGTGTTCTGACTGTTCCACCAAGCAGCCATTCCTGTCTCTGTCCCTCTCCTCAGGCTTCCCTATTGCCTGAGACACAACAGTATCGAAATTAGGCCAATTAGTAATCCTAAAATGGCCTTTATAAGTGTTGAAGTGAAAGGAAGAGTTGCATATCTCTCTCTTTAAATCAAAAGCTAGAAATGATTACGGTTAGTGAGGAAAGTATGTCAAAAGTCTGAATAGGCCAAAAGCTAGGCCTCTTGTCCAGTTAGCTAAGTTGTGAATGCAAAGGAAAAGTCCTAGAAAAAAATTAAAAATGCTATTCCAGTAAACACACGAATGATAAGAAAGCAAAGCAAAACAACCTTATTGGCTTAGTTTCTCAGGGTTCAAAGCAAAATAATAAAACAACAAAAAAATTGACTTATGCTGATATGGAGAATGTTTTAGTGATCTGGATAGAAGATCAAACCAGCCACAATATTCCCTTAAGCCAATTCCTAATACAGAGCAAGGCCCCAACTCTCTTCAGTTCTACGAAGGCTGAAAGAAGTGAAGAAGCTGCAGAAGAAAAGTTTTAAGCTAGCAGAGGTTGATTCGTGAGGTTTAAGAAAAAAAACTAAGTGCAAGGTGAAGCAGCAAATGCTGAGATAGAAGCTACAGAAAGTTATCCCAGAAGATATATAGCTAAGATCATTGTTGAAGGTGGCTACACTAAACAGATTTCGGTGTAAACTCAATAGCTTTATATTGGAAGAAAATACATCCAGGACGTTCATAGCTAGAGGGGAGAAGTCAATGCCTGACTTCAAAGGGCATGCTGATCTCTTGTTAAGGATTGGTTCAGCTGATGACTTTAAGTTGCCAGCAGTGCTCATTTACCATTCTGAAAACCCTAGGGCCCTTAAGAATGATGCTAAATCGACTCTGCCTGTGCTCTATAAAGGGAACAACAAATCATGGATGATAGCACATGAATTTACAGTACAGTTTACTGAATATGTTAAGTCCACAAAACATATCATAAAGGAAACAACAAATCATGGATGATAGCACATGAATTTACAGTACAGTTTACTGAATATGTTAAGTCCACTATTGAGACCTAGCGCTCAGAAAAAAATATTTCAAAATATTACTGCTCATTGACAATGCACCCAGTAACCCAAGAATTCTGATGCAGATGTACAAGGAGATTAGATTAATGTTGTTTTCATGCCTGCTAATACAGCATCCATCCCACAGTCCATGGATCAAGGAGTAATTTCAATTTTTAAGTCTTTTTATATAAGAAATTATTTTTAGAAAGCAGTAGTTTCCATAAATAGTGATTCCTCTGATGAATCTGGGCAAAGTAAATTGAAAACCTCTGGATTCACCATTCCAGATTTCATTAAGAACATTCATGATTCCTGGGAGGAGATTTGAAAAAGTGCTGTAATCCAAGCATTTTGGGAGGCTGAGGTGGAAGGATCACCTGAGGCCAGGAGTTCAAGACCAGCCTGCACAACATAGTGAAACCCTGTCTCTGTAAAAGATAGAAAAAATTAGCTAGGCATGATGGCATGCACCTGTGGCCCCAGCTACCCAGAAGGCTGAGGTAAGAGGATTACTTGAGCCCAGGAAGTCGAGGCTGCAGTGAGCTATGATCATACCACTGTGCTTCAGCCTGGATGACTGAGTGAGACCCTGTCTCAAAAAAAAAAAAAAAATTCCAGTTATGCCCTGAGCTAAATGTTGAGCTTTTCTGCCCAGAAAGGGCTAAGTTCTAGTACTGGCAGGGGTGCAACCCAAGGGGTGGCCAGGGTTCTCACCACCCTTGGCCATGGGGCAGGCTGGTCTAGACAGCAGGGGGATGTTTTCAGGGCTGAAGTTTCCCCCCCACCTAGTCCTGAACACATCGGGTGCTGGAGCACCTGTGTTCCCATGAGGCCAGCATGGGCCACGCATGACTTCAAAAGGTCCTCGAGGCTTGACTAAGTGCGCCAGTTTCATTCTGAACATGCTGCTCTAAAACACATCCCTGCTGAGCCACAGGAGGATCAGATATTGTGAGCTTCTGGCCTGTTGATGCTCAAGAGCTGGGGCGTGCAGGGAAAACTCCAGAACTTCTAACTCTTGCTAACCTTACATCTGGGATTCTTAACGCCCTCAGCTGAAGAACTCGATGAATTTCAGGTTTGAAGAGGTTCTTCTAACACTTGGCCAATTTCAGCCAGGCTTTGCTAAAGTTCTCTGAAATTGGGGGACTGAAAGCCAGTTACTTGGATCACAAGTTACCTGTGAAATCTGCAAGGACCTGCTGTCAGGGCTCATTAAACCCCGAAGTATGGCACCTTGGCATACAGACTACTCTGACCCAGAGGAGACTGGAAGGCCTCAGAAGCCAGGTCTTTGTCCTTCCCTCCTGGTTCCTGCCCCCTTTCCTCCCCCAAATTGAGTCCCAGAAGCCAGAATTCTTTTTCCCCAAAGCAGGTCTTAGAAACTAGAATTCTTTTCTCTCAAAGCCAGCCATAAAACCTAGCAAGGTCACTCTTTCCTTTCTCCCTGGAAGATCCTCATTCCCGAGGGGGTCCTGCCCCATACCCAGGGGAAGGGGAATTGTACAGAGTGACTTTGCTGGGTTTCCCCACTCCATCCATCACCGTTAGGCCAGATCCTTTGTGTCCAGTCACATTTCTGCATGGCTGTTCATTCATCAAACCTAAATATAAAAATAAAGGTTTTCGCCGGGCGCGGTGGCTCAAGCCTGTAATCCCAGCACTTTGGGAGGCCGAGACGGGCGGATCACGAAGTCACGAGATCGAGACCAACCTGGCTAACACGGTGAAACCCCGTCTCTACTAAAAAATTCAAAAAACTAGCCGGGCGTGGTGGCGGGCGCCTGTAGTCCCAGCTACTCCGGAGGCTGAGGCAGGAGAATGGCGTAAACCCGGGAGGCGGAGCTTGCAGTGAGCTGAGATCCGGCCACTGCACTCCAGCCTGGGTGACTGAGCAAGACTCCGTCTCAAAAAAAAATAAAAATAAAAAATAAAAAATAAATAAATAAAGGTTTTCATGGCCAGGACAAAAAAAATAATAATAACAACATTAACAGGAGTTTGGAAGAAGTTGATTCCAACCCTCATGGGTGACTAGGGTAGTGTAAGACTTTGGTGGAGGAACTAATTCCAGGCGTGGTAGAAATTGCAAGAGAAGTAGAATTAGAAAATGGAACTTGAAGATGTGACTGAATTGCTGCAACCTCATGATAAAACTTGGACAGATGAGGAGTTGCTTCTTACGGATGAGCAAAGAGTGGTTTTTCTTGAGGTGGAGTCTATTCCTGTTGAAGATGCTGTGAACATGGTTGAAATGACAACAAAGGATTTAGAATATTGCATAAGCCTGTTAATAAAGTAGTAGCAGGGTTGGCAAGGATTGACAATTTTGAAAGAAATTCTACTGTGAGCAAAATGCTATAACATTGCATGTAGGAATGCTACAGAGAAATCTTCCATGAAAGGAAATCAGTCTATGTGGCAAATTTGTCTTATTTTAAGAGATTGCCAATTGGTCAGGTGCAGTAGATCATGCCTGTAGTCCTAACACTTTGGGAGACTGAGGCAGGTGGATCACTTGAACCCAGGAGTTTGAGAACAGCCTGAGCAACGTGGCAAAACCCATCTCTACAAAAAATACAAAAATTAACTGGGCATGGTGCCATGCACCTGTAGTCCCAGCTACTTGGGAGGCTTAGGCAGAAGGATTGCTTGAGCCCAAGAGTTCGAGGCTGCAGTGAGCTATGATCATGCCACTGCAACTCCAGCCTGGGTGACAGAGCAAGACCCCATCTCTTTTTTTTTTTTTTTTTTTTTTTTTTGTTAAACTCTCTGAAGACTCAGATTATTATTAGCATTTTTAGGAATAAAGTATTTTTAAGTTAGGGTATGTACTTTTTTTTAATGAAATGCTATTGCATACTTAATAGACTACAATATAATGTAAACACACTAGGAAACCAAAAAATTTGTGCAACTCTCTTTATTGCCATACTCGCTTTATTATGGTGGTCTGGAACGGAACCTGCAATTATCTCCAAGGTATGCCTGTAATTCATTCCTTCATTTTACATATGAGGGGAATATATAAGTCACTTAATATAACCCCATTTAGTTTACATGTTAGGAAACTCTATAATAATAATCTGTAGTAAAGTATGTTCTGTGGGAAATACAGGATTAAGCAAAATTAAACCACTTTCTTCTTAGGGCATCTTGAAGGACTCTATTGCATAGTTAATTCTTACTATATGACTTACGTGGATTTCTCCACTGTTTACCTCACGTAACATGAGGATATGGGAGTAGAAGCTATTGAAATGATACTATTTTCTATTCTATTCACAGGACTGGAAGCAACCCCAAAATTAGACGCAACAAAATCTGGGGAGGACAGAATGGTGGAATTCTAGTTTATAATTCTGGTATGTTTTATCTGTCATCTTTTTCTCTGTGTTAATAGGCTTTAGAAATACACTTCCTAGGCCGGGCACGGTGGCTCACGCCTGTAATCCCAACACTTTGGGAGGCCGAGACGGGTGGATCACCTGAGGTCAGGAGTTTAAGATCAGCTTGGCCAACATGGTGAAACCCTATCTCTACTAAATATTACAAAAATTAGCTGGGCATGGTGGCACATGCCTGTATTCCCAGCTACTCGGGAGGCTGAGGCAGGAGAATCGCTTGAACCCCGGAAGGCGGAGGTTGCAGTGAGCCGAAATCGCGCCACTGCACTCAGCCTGGCAACAGAGTGAGACTCCGTCTCAAAAAAAAAAAAAAAGAAAAAAAGAAAGAAATATACCTTCTAGATAACCTACATTTTTGCATTTATAGGTCTAGGCTGTATAGAAGACAATGAAATATTTGACAATGCAATGGCTGGAGTCTGGATTAAGACAGATAGTAATCCTACACTAAGAAGAAATAAAATCCATGATGGAAGAGATGGTGGCATCTGTATATTTAATGGGGGTCGAGGTATTGTTGTTAATTTTGCATTAGTGAAAAATCCAATTTTCCATTATTCTTCCATATCTCTAATGATCAATGACATTGCTAACTAAGTTATAAATGAGTGAATCTCAAGTCTTTTTCGTTATCAAGTTGAGCTGGTTTAGGAGATAGTGCCTAGTGTTAAGAGACAAATGTTTACAATACTTTTCTTTTCCTTTTGTAGCCACTTTGAGTCTGCAGTTGTCAGTAAGCCTTTTTAAAGATAGAATTTGTTTACATTCTCTGGACCTTTTATTCAGAATAGTAATATGATTATAATAAACTTCAAAGTCAAGTTATAGAAATAGGTGTGAGAAATTAATTGATTTGTAAATATTTGAAAATGTCTTTAGTAAACGGGTATTGCTTTTGTAACTGCTTTCACCTGTGTTTGTTGGCGAATGGAATTAATGAAGCCAAGATGTGCCTGGTTTGGTATTCATAAAGGTCAACTCACTTTGCATTAAGGCAAAAGTTCCATAGTGGCTGCCCCTTACAGAGGCATGTATACAGAGATTCACAGAGCTGCCGTAATGCAGATCTGTCACTGTTCCTGAAATGTCAATAACCCAACATTTGTACCTATCTTACATAGAATAGCTAGTTATTACTCTAACATACCAAGATTTAATGAACAAAATTTAATACTACAACCAAGCAGTGATGATCCATTGACAGACTCTCCAGGAGCTTATAATCTAGTGATTCAGTGAAGTAACACATCTCAGATAGTTTTTACAAAATATAGTGAAGACACAATACAGAATGGTTTATTTGCAAGGTGTTGAGAAACGGTTCATGCAAGTCAAATCACTTTTGAGCTGTCTTGAAAAATGAGTAGATATTTACTGGTAAATGGGTTTGGGAGAGGTGAACAGACCATTCCAGATGTTATTTCACTTTTATTCTTTAAATACTGATTTAAAATCTCTGTACCAACCACTGTCATACAGATGCTAGAGATAGAATGCTATATGAAACAGCACTACATCCATAAAATGTATAGTGTGATGGAGTGGAACACATTGTAAACAAAAGTCTAGAGGAAATTGAACACAAGGGAAGAGGTACTGAAAGTTGAGGCTAGAGAAGGGGCAAGGCCCAAATCATGAGGTTTTCTATATGCAGTAAGGAGTTTGGACTCCATTTTAGCAATAGCACTTGAGGTTGTAGTGAAAATAATCAAGATTAGAGACAGGTGCTTGGAATAACTCAGGCAATAAATAATGAGAGCCTAAACTAAAATGATAGCATAAGGGTATGAAAAGGTTGGGGGTGGTGGGACATGTTAATATTTAAAAGGACAGAACCAGCTGGGCACAGTGGCTCACACCTGTACTTCCAGCTGCTCCAGAGGCTAAGGTAGGAGTATCACTTGAGTCTGGAGTTGGAGACCAGCCTAGGCAATATAGCAAGACCCTATCTCTATAAAAAGGGTGGAACCAACAGGACTGGGTCATTGATTTAATATGGGGGTTGAAAGAAAAGTGAAATATGATGGATACTTGGGATTCTGATTTGGGTGACTACCTTTCACTGAGGTAAGTTATATAGGAGATGGTTTCTGGAAAACAGGTCAGTTTTTAAACATTGAATCCAAGGTTGTCTTCTGGAATATCCAAATTGGTTATGACCAGAATGTGATTAATTATACTAAGCTAAATGAATAGATATAAGAATTAGCAACAGTGGCTGGGTGTAGTGGCTCATGCCTGTAATCCCAGCACTTTGGGGAGGCCCAGGTGGGTGGATCACTTGAGGTCAGGAGTTTGAGACCAGCCTGGCCAACATGGTGAAATCTAAAAATACCAAAAAAAAAAAAAAAAAAAAAAATCGCCAGGTGTGGTGGCAGGTGCTTGTAATCCCAGCTACTTGGGAAGCTGAATCAGAATTGCTTGAACCCCGAGGCGGGGGTTGCAGTGAGCCAAGATCGCACCATGGCACTCCAGCCTGGGTGGCAGAGTGAGACTGTCTCAAAAATAAAAAAGCAACAGTGTGTATGTAATAGTTGCAAGATGTAAGATCACCCAAAGAGTATGCAGAGGGAAATGAGAGGGACAGAACCCAGAAATATTAATACCCAGAGAGTGAACAGAATGGACCCCAAGAAGTCCCTGAGTCAGATTTTTCCCACTCATCCAGGGGAATGTTTAGGTCAGTAATGTGAAATACCAGAGGGGTCACATGTCTACAGAAATAAAACCATGTCTCACATTAAGACAAACAAGTAGGAGGGATATTTTGAAAGGCAAGGTGATGTTAAACTTTATTCTGAAAGTACTTTGTTAGAGAGAAAGGCAAGGTAGGAGTTGTAGTTAACTGACTGGGAACTATGCAGCAGATGAAACTGGAATAAAGGAAACTCATCAGGAAATGATTATAGTAATAAAGGCCAGAAATAAGGGCTTGCTTGCCTGAGCTAAAAACAGAGGATACAGAGGTTCTAGAAATATTTCAAAGGAATTAACTTTAATTCAGCAATACTCATTGAGAATCAACTGTGTACCTGGCACTGAAGATGATGTGGTGAGTAAACTTGGACATGGTCCCTGCTATCATGGAGATGGCAGATTGGTCACAATGCTCTTACCTGTCATTTTAGCAATTTTGTTAGATCCTTAATACCTCTGATAATAAACTGTTTTTGGCTGAAAAAATAGCCCTGTGAATTTTACAATGCAGTTAAATAAGAAACTAAAAGCAAACTTAAATACCCCCAAAAACGCTAGTAGAGTCTGTTATATGCATTAGCCTTAATCTAAGGAAATATTTTATTATAGGTCTCCTTGAAGAAAATGATATTTTCAGGAATGCTCAAGCAGGTGTTCTCATCAGCACTAATAGTCATCCAATCTTAAGGAAAAACAGAATATTTGATGGATTTGCTGCAGGTTTGTATTTTCTTTTCTTACCTGTGGCTTATATATAGTTCTGCAAAGTGTTTGATGTGGAGTATATTCATTGTTCTGCTTATTAACTAAAATATGTAAAGTGTGCTGCTGAAGTGGCTGAATGCCTATTTATTCATTCACTTACGAGAGCACCTAATCAGGTTCTGGATTCTTCTACTATAAGCCAGACTCCTAAGAAATATTGCTGTTATTGCTTAGTCATGATTGTGAAACATTTATTGGGATAGAATAAATGCAGGCTTGTATTACCACTAGGAATACAGATAAATTCAGTTCTTCAGATGAATTTACCAATTTAAGTCTGCAACAGAAACACAGATGTTAAAATGGATGCAAATGAAATCCAAGTATCATGTATTTAAGACAGGCTAGTGCGAAATTGCGGTTTTGACCATAATCGATAAGTGAATGTTACTGTTGGTGGTTGAAAATAAGTATCTACATTTTATTCAGTAGACATTGAGGGTTAATGTACTTTTATAAAAGAACCAGTTTACATTTGCATGCTAATTTCAGGTTTATAAGAAGCAGTATAAAGTGATGTATCTACTTGTTTGTAAATTTTACTTCAGGTATTGAAATTACAAATCACGCAACTGCAACACTAGAAGGCAATCAGATTTTTAACAACCGATTTGGAGGCTTATTTTTAGCATCTGGTGTTAATGTGACAATGAAAGGTATGTTGGAGTCTGTTATACCTATAAATATATGCAGTACGCCATGAAAGATATCAGAGACCGTTTTATAACTTGATTCCTTATGTCACTCCCCAAGTTAGCAACAATTTAAGAGATTTTGAAAGAAACAGAGCTTTGGTTCTAAATGGTTGAAGTATCTTATACAAGGAAAATTCTATTCTTAGCTGATTTCTTACAATTCATTGGTTAGCTTCATTTAAAGCTCTTAAAAATAGTGGCTCTTCTGTTAGAATAATCCTGTAATCTTTAGTTTTTAAAATATTAACAGTCCTCTGGATTTTTACTTATTCTTTTTTATTACAGATAACAAAATAATGAACAATCAAGATGCCATAGAAAAGGCTGTTAGTAGAGGCCAATGTTTATATAAAATATCAAGTTATACCAGCTATCCCATGCATGATTTCTACAGGTAACTTAGAAATATATTGTGAGTCCTGAAAAGAGGAAGACTGATTTCCTTTTTAAATTAGCAGTGCCTAGCATTTTTGGCTATTTGCCAGTGTTGAGACTATAACTGAAAATTTTATAATCAATCTACTTAAATATCGTGTGTTTAAGACTGTAAATATGGTTAGGCGTGGTGGCTTATGCCTGTAATCCTAGCACTAAACCAGCCTGGGCAACATAGGGAGACCCTGTCTCTACAAAACAAAACAAAGACCATAACTGGAAAAACCTAATACTACAGTAACTGATGTCATGTAACTTATGTTGTGTAACGTATTGTTTTCCTAGAAATTTCAGGGTAAAGATGTCAAGTGTTTGATATATCCCAATCACCATGACAGTTTTGACTCTTCACTCCTCCAAATTGATTCAGCCCAGAAAGATTTGAGAGGCTTTTAAAGTGGAAAGAACTGCCTTTATACAACTTACAAATCATCCCTCTTCCCTCAGAAGACAAAGACAGGAAAATCACTTATTCCATTAAAGTTCCTTTTCAGAATTAATCTGGGCTGGAGCCACAAAGAATTTTGTTTTGGTCCTCTTAAAAGCCAAAGGTCATAGGGTAATATATAAACAGAATGGAATGTTGTTTTGCATTAATGACATGTTTGAGAAAAGTAATTTAAGCTTTTGCTTTTTAGATGTCATACTTGTAACACCACAGATCGAAATGCCATATGTGTGAACTGCATTAAGAAGTGCCATCAGGGACATGATGTAGAGTTTATTAGACATGATAGGTATGTAGCACACTTGCTTGCTATATTACCCAATTACTTTCCCCCTCACATTTCTAATTGAGTTTTTATTTTGCTTTAGGTTTTTCTGTGACTGTGGTGCTGGAACACTGTCTAATCCTTGTACATTAGCTGGTGAGCCTACACATGATACAGATACACTATATGACTCTGCTCCACCTATAGAATCTAATACATTGCAGCACAACTGAATTCCTTCCCTAAAGAAAAAGTCCTGCCATTGTAACATCATAACTTAAAACATTTTTTTGGAAGAAGATTTAACATATTTGCCCATGCTACAGGAAGAGACTGTATTAAAAATGGATACACAAGGTCAGTTGACACTATGAAGCTCAAGCTACCAAAAAGAAAGTGGCAATATATTGACTCAGGATCTCAAAGCTGGGTGTTTTAGCATTACTGTGTAAAGACTTGAAGGGACAGAAGTGAAGAAAATAAGCTGCAATTTTGTACAGATACCAACTTCTGAAAAGCTGGTGTTTTTACAACTAGCATTGAATGCAGTCCAATTTGCAGTAGTAATCTTCAATAGACAAGCAGCTTTGTTGCTGCCTTTATGGACATGGGTACCAATTGCTTTTGTAATATGGTAAAAATGTGAGCTAGCACTTCTGCGTTCCTTTTGATTTTTTTTTAACATGTATTCAGATTGAGAAATATGATTTTAATGCTTTAATCTCATGTAGTTTGTTTTTAATTTCAAGCAAAATCTTATTGTACTTGAATGTGCCCTGTTTTGTTAGCACACCTAGACTTGCTGTAACTGTACTCATGTCCCAGTATGTACGTTCTTTCTATGAAAGAGAAAACACTAATCTTAAATTATATCCAGCAATGTTTCTGGTATCCTTTAAGAAAAGTTAAGACTATTATTTTCTTCCCTTCCCTGTGCAGCATTCAAAATCACCCCTAGAAAAAGTGAGTGTTTTAATGAGACTTCCTAGGAAGGGATGCACTGTAAAACAAAAGTATTCTTGTAACTCAGTTTTGTGAAAGGTAAAAAAACTACTATGTTTTAAAGTACACTTTAGAAAGTCTCTTCAAAACAGTCCTGTATTTGAACTCTGTTCATAGTTTTTTTTTGAACAGTTTAGACAAAACTGCTGGAAATTAAAACAATTTCCTGCATTAAGCTGAGACAAGTATATATACAGCCCTATACAGTTTCCTAGCTTTCCCTCCCCCATTTATGTGTATTGGTGACAGTGGGTATAAAACAGCCTGAAAGTGTATGCATGTACCATAACATCTAGACTTAATATATTGTGGAGTATTCAATAACCATTATGTAGAAGGTAGATAAGAATTAAAAGGGTTTAATTTCCTAGAAAGAAAATGGAAAAATGGTCATTTTTAAAAAATAAAGTTTATTAGATCATAATGTTGTCTGAATTTACCAAGTTTGTCAGAAGTCAACTCAAAGCTTCCAATGTAGTCTATAATTCCTTAATCAAAGTCAGCAATTTATGGACAGCTTCAGCATCTACAGTTGACCTTTCACTAGCCAGGCAAACTTCCCTTAAAATTAAAAAAAAAAGAAAAATTTTTTTTGTTTTTCATAGTGCATCCATCCCCCCCACTTTTACTGTTTTTATGAAACTTAGAAACTTAAGGTCAGTTATAATTCCATTATAGTTACCGAAATAATCGTAGAGACTGATTCATCTTCTCAAATTCTCTTGCTTTTCTATGTCCCTTTTGAATAACTTCCTCTGGGAGATTAGCAAGCCTTGCTGCATTAAAGCCATAGCTTTTAGGACAAGCTCCCTTAATGAATTTATAGAGGAAGGTAATAGTCTCCTGGCTGGGGTCTTCACATTCATTTTCTACCATGCATGCCTTAAGAAAGAAAAATATTAGCGATACGTGTGCTAGCAACAGAAGGGCCCTCTCAAAAAACCGAATTTGTGGAAAAAAACTATTTGCACATACCATATGTCCTAAGCGCACAGCAACATTTTGAGAATAATCTTCTACTAATGAATGGTAGTGAGTTGAAAATAATGTACGACATTTTATAGTCTCAGCAAGTTCTTTAACAACTGCATTTGCTATTGCTGTCCCATCAAATGTTGCAGTACCTCTTCCTGTTAAAGTAAAATATGCATAAGGATGTAACTCAAGGGAATTAAAATAAAAATGCTAGGACAGAAAAATAGCATCTGTTAGTATATCCATGTCTAAAAGCATTCTATAAATAGACCTTGTTTAGCTAAACAAGTCTGCTTAGCAGCCCATGGGGAGTGAGGTTTCTTTTAAATACAGTATCGCTCAAGGTCAGAAACTTCGTGAGTCCTCCTATTAGTGTTCTCATCCCTGTATTATGTTTTATTATAATTTGTTTTATTATAATTGAACAACGTAAGGCCTAGTAATTAATGGGTAATCAAAAGCCTTTCACAATATCACCTTTTATCTGCAACTATGGGTCTGTGCCATAATGGTGAGTGCATGCTCTAAAGACAGTCATATTGTTTAGATGTCCTTCAGATAATCTTCTAGAAAAATTCTTTGGACAAATGTTTGTAAGATAGCCTTCAAATGAAAAGTTTAATGTCTTACCTAATTCATCCACAAGCACCAGAGAATGTGCTGTTGCATGCATAAGTATGCTGGCAGTTTCACTTAATTCAACAAAAAATGTACTTTCACCTAAAAAAAAAAAAAAATCACAAATGCAAATCATATTATATAAATTCTTCTTTTAGGTTATATAGCTATCATAAGCTACACATACTGGTATAAAATATTAAATCTCATTAAGAGACTGTACAGTGATTGGCCGGGCACGGTGGCTCACGCCTGTAATCCCAGCACTTTAGGAGGCCGAGGCAAGCAGATCACCTGAGGTCGGGAGTTCGAGACCAGCCTAACATGATGAAACCCCGCTTCTACTAAAAATACAAAAAATTAGCTGGGTGTGATGGCGTGTGCCTGTAATCCCAGCTACTGGAGAGGCTGAGGTAGGAGAATCACTCGAACCTGGAGGCAGAGGTTGCAGTGAGCCAAGATCATGCCATTGCACTTCAGCTTGGGCAACAAGAGCGAAACTCCATCTCAAAAAAAAAAAAAAAGACTATGCAATTCTTAAAAAGTGGTGTTTTTAAAGTAACACCAGAAAAATCAAACATTAGATTTAAAAGGCTCACATACAAGAAGCAAATGTCTTTTATCATATCTAAATGAATGAATGAGAACTTAGGTGGGAAACAAAAAACTCACCTGACATTATTCTATCTGAGGCACCAAGTCTAGTAAACACTCTATCAATTGGTGTGAGCCTGCACACTTCAGCGGGGACGTAACAACCCATCTGGGCCATTACAGCTAATAAGCCAGCCTGTGGATGAGGGAGGAAAAGGTCTTTTATGACTGTTAGCAAGAGTTTTATAGACAATAAATTTTTGTCTTTCTTATGAACCCTTATGTAAGAGCTAGGCACTCTAAAAAAACTTTCACAATCCTGTGTAGGTTGGTTCTATTCTGAAATCCATTTGCTAAAATGGAGAAAGTTGAGGCTGAGAGAGACAAGAGGCATAGGGCCTCACTGGCCTTTAAAACATCAGAGCCTGCTTACTAACCCCACTACCCTAGTGATTCTCAACGTTGGCCAGAATAGAATCACCTAGGAGCTCTTTAAAACTACTAGAGATGCCTAGAATCTATTCCAATCAAGAGAATCCATTTCAGGATGGAATCTCTGCACCCTTTTTTTTTTTAAACATTGTCACAGGTGATTCTGATTTAAAGAAAAAATTTGGAAATCACTATACACACTATTCTGCCTCTCTCTAGCAAACTAGGTGAACAGAAGTATACTATAATGCAGGAGAGCAGCAGGGAGCAGCCAATTACTACTACTATTTCTTACAACCTTTTAAAAATACAAAAAAACTTTGTAAGTTCTGTGGCTGGTCATCCCCTGGTTATAAAGGGAAGATAAATACAATGCCTTAAGAATTTTCTTAAAAAATGAGCTAGGCATGGTGGTGCACATCTATAGTCCCAGCTACTGGGGAGCAGGAGGATGGGTTGAACCTGGGGGTCTGAGGCTGCAGTGAGCTGTGATGGTATCACTGCACTTCAGCCTTGGCAACAACAACAAAAAAAAGGCCAGCATGTCATCCCTAAAGAGCAGTTTCCAACAGTTGCTAGAGGTCATGAACTGTATTTGCTTTCTTACCTAAGTTGGCCATAGGCTGTTCACATGAAGCATTTCTGCAAATGAGTCTGATTTTAAGGATAAACCTGTAACATTTCATCTTTTCATACAGCCTCTGTATTTTTGTTCATTATGACTATACCTACCTTCTGAGGAAATGAATTCAAGTCAAAGAGTCTCAAGACCTGAATGACTGACCTCCTTCCCCTTTTTAACATATATTCCCCTTAACATTAAGCAGAGATGTTTCAGGTAAATGCTCACTTTTATAACACAGGGAGTATTTCCCTTTGCTTTCTATTAAGTCACTGGCTGAATTTTATGTAACTGTGTTTGGAAAATGATCACCTAAGTATGTTGTTCCTAATGTCACAAATGACTTTCTGATAACAAAACCTTAAGAAGCAGTTACCTGTCTCATGAGTGTAGACTTGCCCCCCATATTTGGTCCAGTAACAAGCACACAATAGGCTTTGCCATTTTCCTGCTCCTCTTCCTCACAGCCTATTAGAATGTCATTAGGAATAAAATCATCTCCAAAAAAAGTCTTCGTAATGCAAGGATGGCGTGATCCTTTAAGCTCTAAGAAGGGGGGGGTATCTTCTGGCAACAGAATTACTGGGCGACACATAGGACCATCACCCCCTCGACTGTAGTTAGCCAGGCACAGTAAGACATCTGTTAAAAGAGAGGGTAACAAGTGAGGCTTCATCTTTGGAGGTTTTATCAGCCTAAGTGTTTTACAGGTCTTCATTATAACACGTTTCATTATAAGAGAGAGAACTTTCAATTACAGTCCAAAGATCTGCCCCCTCAAAATACATCTAACATCTGCACCAGAGAAGTGCCAAGGGAAAGCTAAAAGAGCAGAGGCCAGGCACGGTGGTTCGCGCCTGTAATCCCAGCACTTCAGGAGGCTGAGGCAGGCAGAGCACGAGGTAAGCAGTTCGAGACCAGCCTGACCAACATGGTGAAACCTCGTCTCTCCTAAAAATACAAAAATTAGCGGTGCCTAATACAGGTGGCACATGCCTGTAATCCCAGCTACTCAGGAGGCCGAGGCAGGAGAATCACTTGAACCTGGGAGGCAGAGGTTGCAGTGAGTCAAGATCGCACCACTGTACTCCAGCCTGGGCAACAGAGAGACTCTGTCTCAAAAAAAAAAAAAGCAGAGAGACATGCTACACTTAAGCCTCTTACTTAGCAGAATGTGCCAAATTTGGCACACTGATATTAAAACAATCTCTGAAGACTGGTTTTTGAATGCCTGTGCTGAGGAAGGATTTTAAATTACCCAGTAACTAAATGCAACACACTGAAAGGAAGTGTATTATTCTGTTCCATTGGATACTTGTGTTCAGATCAAAATAGTGTTGTATTACTGTGTTACAAATTCAGGTAAACTACAGTTATCTAAAAACAAAAACAGGGCTGGGCGCAGTGGCTCATGCCTGTGATCCCAGCTCTTTGGGATATCAAGGTGGGCAGATCGCTTTGAGGTCAGAAGTTCAAGACCAGCCTGGCCAACATGGTAAAAACCCTGTCTCTACCAAAAATACAAAAATCAGCCAGGTGTGGTGATGACCACCTGTAGTCCCAGCTACTCAGGAGGCTGAAGCAGGAGAATTGCTTGAACCCAGCAGTTCGAGGCTGCCATGAGCTAGTCATCCCATTGTACTCGTCTGAAAAGAACAAGACCCCATCTCTAACAAATTTAAAAAACATATACAACATAAACCTAAACTATAAAACAGCAATGGTTCCAGGTAATGTTGGCCATGACATTTAAAGAACAAAATTGTTTATGAAGTTGAGATGGTTGCCAAATTGTAAATTCCTAACTCAGGGCTTTGAAAAATCAGTTGCAGGAAAGAATCTTCGACAATTTGGCTAAAGAAAAAACGAACGATTGACCTTTTAAAATTTTAAGCAGATGGACTCACTGAAATACAAGGGTTGTAATAAAATGAAATTTTAAAATGATGGATCAACAGATAGTGTAACAAAGCACCTTGAAACAGCATTCACCAAATAATAAAAAGCTCAACTAAAAATAAAATTTGATCTAAAATAAAGTCTGTCTCATGAAGTATAACACATTTAAAAATCTTTTGGGCTAGGTGCGGTGGCTCATGCCTATAATCCCAGCACTTTGGGAGGCTAGGGCGGGTGGGTCACCTGAGAGAAGGAGTTCAAGACCAGCCAGGCCAACATGGCAAAACCCTGTTTCTACTAAAAATACAAAAAATGGCTGGGCGTGGTGGCTCATGCCCATAGTCCTAGCTACTTCGGAGGCTGAGACAGGAGAATTGCTTGAACCTGGGAGGCGGCAGTTGTAATGAGCCAAGATCGTGCCATTTCACTCCAGCCTGGGCAAGAGCGAGACTCCATCTTAAAAACAACAAATCTTTTGGCCAGGCCCCCTGGCTCATGCCTGTAATCCTAGCACTTTTGGGAGACTGGAGGATCACCTGAGGTCAGGAATTTGAGACCAGCCTGGGCAACATAGGGAAGCTTCATCTCCCTTCCCCCACCAAAAAAATAAAGCGGGGCAGGCAAGTGCTTACCTATAAATCCTAGCTACCTAGGAGGTAGATATGAGAGGTCTATCCTGGGTAACAAAGACCTTTTATTCAATTTAATTAAACACTGAAGAAAGGGCCAGGCGCAATGGGTCATGCCTGTAACCTCAGCACTTTGGGAAGCCGAGGCAGGAGGATCACTTGAGCCCAGGAGTTCAAGACCAGCCCTGGCAAACCGTGAGACCCTCATCTCTCTACAAACGTTTAAATATTAGCCATGCATGGTGGTGCGTATCTGTAGTCTCAGCTACCTGGGGAGGCTGAGGTGGAAAGATCATTTAAGCCTGGGAGGTCAAGGCTGCAGTAGCCGTGGTTGTGTCACCATACTCTAGCCTGGGTGACAGAGCAAGACCACGTCTCAAGACTGAAGAAAGGCCAAAGAGCTACTAAGATAAAAGCGAGTTTCAGGTGAGTAACTTAAATTGCTGTAGGCAGCCTAGTCAGGATGCAAATATGTATATGCATGTCAAAATATGTACCATATATACCTTGTTACTTATGTTTAGAGATAATACACAGCTGGCATAGAGCACTACATATGAAAGCCTGAGGAACAAGCTTGTTCAAAGTCTTACCCAACACTGCGATACACTCTACAGCAGACTGCCAGTCCTTGTAATTTTTATCAAAGTTATAGAACAGTCGCCGCATGCAGTCCTTCAATGATACATCTCTCCGTTCTTCAGCATTTATGAGATTAGCCAACTTCTTCTCAATAGTTTTGGTCCAGTATCGTTTACAGCCCTTCTTGGTAGATTTCAATTCATATTCTTCTGGCAAATTGCGAGTGGTGAAATTCTCAGGAATTTCCAACTGGTAACGGTTCCTACCAATCCCCCAATAGACTATGGTCCTACAGCCAATTCTGTTGCGCTGTTTCTCTAGGTATTCCAGGAGGCTCTGTTCATTTTCTCTTATGTCAGCAAGAGCTTGGTCATAATCAGAGTCAAAGCCTGCTTTGGGAGTAATAAGTCCAGTCTTTCGAGCCTTTTCATGGTCAAACGCTGTATCCCATCGGTTCAGTTCTGTAGTCAAATCAGGAAAACGGCCTTCAGGATTTTTTGTCTGCAGAGAGATGACCTGCTTAAGGATTTTAGACTTAAAACCATCAATGACTTCTTCCATGATCCCTATAATTTTACACATTACTTTGAATCCTTCCAGAGCAGAAAGAAAATCAATGATCTTTTTTTTGCTGTATGTAGTTTCTTCATACATTATAGCCCTGCTATCTGGATGGTTCTGACTCTTAAGGGGAGACCCAACATTATGAATTTTACTGAGTAGTCTCTCAAGATCTGGAAGCTTCTTTAGAAGCTCTACAACTTCGGAGATTTTGTCAGGCACAACCATGAGGTCTTCTATGGCATCTAGACGATCATTGATAGCATAAGGGCTACAGAGTGGGGCACAAAGCCATTGCTTTAGGAGCCGCTTACCGAAGGGAGTATGGCAAGTATCAACCCTCTCTAGCAGGGTTCCTTCAGTAGAACCGTTTGTTCCATTCAGAAAAATCTCCAAGTTGTTTAATGTCACTGCATCTAGCACCATTCGTTGATAGGCTTTGGTGAAGATAGCACCAGATCTTGTAGTGCTGACTATGTCAGAATCCAAGGGAATATATTCTTCAAAATTAGCCATTGATAAAAGCTCCTGATCAATAAGGCATTTTTTGAGGTAGAAGATACAACCACCTAGAGCAGAGAGGGCCAATTCACTTTTCTCTCCTGGTGTCAACCCAATGGAATCTGACTCTGAAGTCATACCTTTAAGCACCTGGGGTAACAACACCCCAATGTCATCACTTAGCTTTTCCCGAAAATATCCTTCCTCAAGGAGAGTTCTCAAAGTTTTGGATGCATCCCAAAACTGGGAGCCAGGTATCAGACCTTCCTGAAGAGAAGAGGACAATGAACTCTTTAAAATTGTTTTCGTTTCCTTTGAGAGATTTCCTTTTTCAAATAAGACTTGTACTGGGGGATAGTGTGCCACTAGAGTCCTAAATCTCGAACAATGGCGATCATCTGAAAACTGACCTATGAAAAACTTTCCCAGTGAAGTATCAACAAAGCACACACCATATGCACGAGTATGGCCAGAAGAATCTTCCTCTTTTTCTTTGAGGCTAAGAAGATACTTACTGTAGTTCTCAGAGGGATCACCTTCCAGCACACTGTAAGTCTGTGTACCCTTGGTAATGATCCTACAGATCTCCCTCCTCACCACTCTATCATACTTGGATATATGTGCCATCTTTCGGCATCGTGCCTCCATCATTTCCGGAGTCTCAGTCTGTTCCACTCGTGCTACTTTATAGCCTTTCTGCACCAAGGAGTCTGAATAACGGCCAAATGCAATTTCAGGAAAGCCAGAATGGGCCCAGTTGCCTTTCATGAATACCAGCCCCAGTTCACTGACTCCAATAAGAGCATCCATGTGGTACAGTTCATAAAATTTCCCCACCTTATAACAGATGACAAGATCAAAGTTCTGAGACTTAATCTGCCACCACTTCCTCATCCCAGGAGTACAAGAATTGAGGAAATCCTCAGGCACATAGAGTGTAGATGCATTAAAATCGGGGTGATCAGGCCGCCTCCTGTGCTCATCTCTTCTCTTTTCCTCCTTAAGCCATTCTAAAGTTTCATGATACCAAACAGTAGGGCGACTACTGTCATCACCACCTCCACTAACATGGGCTTGGGATTCAGAATTTTGAGGGGCAGAGAAAGCACTCAAAGTATTCTTGGTTTCTGATGAAATGCCAGTTGCTCGTTTGGTGGCTGAGGGCATTTCCTTCCTAGAACTTTTCCTTTTAAGAGAGCCATTTCCAGTGACCACTCTCTTCCGCTTTCGAGCAACTTTGACAGGACTGTTTGGGCCTTCACTCTCACTATCCCCCACTCCACTGCTTATTTCATCACTGCTTCCTTCCTCCTTAGTATCTGGCTTAAATTCCACATCAGAGCCACCAATGTCACTCTCAGAGTCTGATATGACCCTTCGTTTTTTTATTTGGCGGCTACTTCGCCTAGATCCTTGTGTCTTAGGCTGTACTTCCTCTTCACTCTCAATTTCATTATCTTCTTCACTCTTATCTGTTACATAAGTTGTGCCTACCTGCCAGGAAAGGAAAGAGTATTTAAAAACAAATCAAAATTTGGAAAACCATAATATAGACAGTTAGACTTATGATTTTTTGACTTTATAATGGTACCCATGCAGCCACTCTGTTTTTCATTTTTAGTACAGTATTCGATAAATTACATGACATGGTCAATTCCTTATTATAAAATAGGCTTTGTGTTACATGATCTTGCCCAACTTTAGGATAATATTTAAGTGTTCTGAGCATGTCTGAGATAGTTTAGGCTAAGCCCAAGCTACAACATTTGGTGGGGTAGGTGTATTAAACACATTTTTAGTTTATGTAACCCCATCATAAGTTGTGGAGCCATCTGTACTACTGTAAATTCTCTTAATATGCTGCAACTTCATATACCAAAAAAAGAACCCACCTCCAGAAATTAGAAACTTCTCAATGAACATCAACTTCAGTTTCACCTGACATTAAAACAATTGTCATTTTCCATGCCAATAGTTCTCCTGCAAACATGGTGGAAAAAAACTCTGGACTTGCTGTAAGTGTGGCAGGCGCCAACCCCACCCCACAAAGTGACATAATACAAGAAGGGTAAGGATTCTCTGCCCACTGAAAGCAGCATTATGAAGGAAGCAGAGTGGGTATGGGGGTAAGTCGACTCTCTGGCTAAAAGACTAAAACTACAAAAAAGATTGCGCTGAGGCTTGAGTTTGAGTTCAAGTGCGATTCCAAGGGAATGCTATTAAGAGATGCAAGCATTTTGAACTGGGAGGAGGTAAGAAGAGAAGGCAAAATGATCCAGTTCTAAGCCTCATCTTTTGTTTTACTATGAAGACAATAACATCTTGAGGTTATGTTCAAAAACACAAAGTGCTGCACCGGGCACAGTAGCAGGTGCCTGCAGAGAGAATCACTGAGCCCAAGAGTTCAAGGTCAGCCTGGCAACACAGTGAGACCCCATCTCTAACTACAGGATTAAGTGATTGCTGTCATGGGAGTTCTATTTATGACAAAGCTGTTGGCATGACCATATATCATAAATATCAGGAGGTGATGTCCTCATTAATAGCATAAGAAAGAAGTAAGCAACTTATACTGGTTCTAGTGTTTGCTCTTCCACAATTGGCTGTCTCAACTCAGGCCTAGCACATTCACCTATTATGATCTCCCTCATTTGTTAAACCAGTATTAGGCTAGATGATCTCTGTAGCTGCTATCCAGTTCTAAACCTCTGATAACGTTATGATCCTTAGTTTCAACCTTAAAATTAAAATATCCACTTTATCAACTTGCTTATTCCCTATTTCATCTACTGAAAAAGGAACAAAACTTGAAACTGAGCTCAGTTATAGATTAATGTCTTTTAGGATGTAGCTCATTAATTTGATAGATCAGAGAATAATGATCTTTCGGCTTCCCTGGGCCACACTGGAAGAATTATCTAGGCCACACATAAAATACACTAACACTAACGATAGCTGATGAGCTAAACAACAACAACAACAACAAAAAATCACAAAATGTTTTAAGAAAGTTTACGAATTTGTGTTGGGCCAATTTAAACGCCGTCCTAGGTCACGGACTGGACAAGCTTGTTCTAAATTAATTATTTTTTCACTTCCGTAACTTTTTTTTTTTTTTTTTGGCGACAGAGTCTTCTTGCTGTTACCTGGGCTGGAATGCACTGGTACGATCTTGGCTCACTACAACCTCTGCCTCCCAAGTTCAAGCAATTCTCATGCCTCAGCCTCCTAAGTAATTGGGGCTACAGGTGTGTGCCACCACGCCCAGCTAATTTTTGTATTTTTTACAGAAACAGAGTTTCACTGTGTTGGCCAGGCTGGTCTTGAACTCCTGTCCTCAAGACATCCACCTGCCTCAGCTTCCTAAAGTGCTGGGATTACAGGCATTAACCACCACACCTGGCCCCTAACAAGTTTTAATTCACTTTATCCATGACCATTAAGGTTTGAGCCAAGTGTATTTCAAGGTTTATTTAACATCTATTCTTACCAATGCAAAATACAACAAAAAAAGTTTTAGAATTAAAAGCATAAAGCTGGGGCTGGGCGCTGGGGCTCACGCCTGTAATCCCAGCACTTTGGGAGGCCAAGGCAGGTATATCCCTTGAACTCAGGAGTTTGAGACCAGCCTGGGCAACATAGCGAGACCCCATCTCAATTTTTTTATAAAAAGCATAAAACTGGATAATTAATTTCTAGGGCCTGACTATACCCTTATACATGTATTACTCCATCTTTACTGTCCCAAGCGCTCTACTTCTTACCAAAATGGTACTACTTCTTGCTTACCCTGCCAGTAGGTTTGAAAACGTAAGTAAAAAGGATGCTAGCTGTTGAGATTCTAAGTAACCTAACTTATCCTACAGTCCAGGGAAGTATGCATGTATATATAATAAAATAATACAGCTGGGCGCAGTGGCTCATGCCTGTAATCCCAGCACTTTGGAAGGCCGAGGTGGGCAGATCACAAGGTCAGGAGTTCGAGACCAGCCTGGCCAATATGGTGAAACCCCATTTCTACTAAAAATACAAAAATTAGCCGGGCATGGTGATGTGTGCCTGTAATCCCAGCCACTTGGGAGACTGAAGCAGGAAAATCGCTGAAGCCAGGGAGATGGAAGTTGCAGTGAGCCTAAATCATGCCACTGCACTTCAGCCTGAGTGGCAAAGTGAGACTCCGTCTCAAAAAATAAATAAATAAATAAATAAATAAATAATAAAAATACATTTAAAAAAAAAAAACATATATACACACATATATAAAACAAGGTACTTGTTAATCCACCCTCCCCCTTTCTTCCCCCATCACCCTAATATAAATAACAACTGAATGCTTGCAATTGTCCCACCTCCATCTCTTCTTCCTCTTCTGGCTCTGAGGGCTCATCACAAACTGCCAATTCAAGCCTCTTAATCTTGTCTTTATTTAAGGCTTCATCTGCACGTTGCATTGCTCTCAGTATTTCAGGCTTTGCACTGTAAAAATGACCTCCCTTCTGGGCTTCCTTTGATTTTGAACCTAGAAAGAAATGTATTTATAAATAATAAGGGCTGGGTACAGGGGCTCACACCTGTAATCCCAGCAGTTCAAGACCAGCCTGAGCAACATAGCAAACCCCATCTCTATCTTAAAATATATATATGCCAGGCACAGTGGCTCACGCCTGTAATCCAGCATTTTGGGAGGCTTATGGGGGCAGACTACTTGAGGTCAGGAATTCGAGACCAGCCTGGGTAATGTGGTGAAACCCCATCTCTACCAAAAAAATACAAAAATTAGCCGAAGGTGGTGGTATGCACCTATAGTCCCAGCTACTTGGGAGGCTGAGGTGGGAGAATCACTTAAACCTGGGAAGCAGAGGTTGCAGTGAGCCGAGATTGCACCACTGCACTCCAGCCTGGGCAACAGTGCAAGACCCTGTCTCAATGGAAAAAAAAATTGTGTGTGTGTGTGTATATATATATACACACATACACACACATACACAACTTGTGGACACTTGACTCAACCTACAACATTTGCCCTAATGAACAAGAATGACAACAATTAAGTATAATTTGTAATGCCCCATTACTTTTTATTGATACAGATAGATCAATAAAGCATACAAGGAATACATATTGAGGGAAAAACTACTGGTGAAACTAAAATCATCAATTTTACTTCCCTGAAGGTGCCCTATGGGGTCACCCAGGACTTAGTCTCTCTTCCAATGACCTGGGTATACAGCCCAAAACAGGTAGGGCATACCTCTTCAAGTGAGGCAGAAGATTTAAAAGAGGTTTGAGAACCTTTCTTAAAAATTTACTGGCTGGGCACAATGGCTCGTACCTGTAATCCCAGCACTTTGGGAAGCCGAGGTGGGCAGATCATGAGGTCAGGAGTTCAAGACCAACCTGACTAATAAGGTGAAACCCCGTCTCTACTAAAAATACAAAAATTAGCTGGGTGTGGTGGCACATGCCTGTAGTCCCAGCTACTCGGAAGGCTGAAGCAGGAGAATCACTTGAACTCAGGAGGCGGAGGTTGCAGTGAGGCAAGATTGCACCACTGCATCCCAGCCTGGGCAACAGAGCAAGACTCCATCTCAAAAATAAAAATAAAATAAAAAATAAAAACAAATAAACAAAAAAACACTTCAGGAAGACAAAGACTACACTGGCAGTTACATGCAGCTATGATAATATGAGTCTGTCCCAAAGATCAGATAAATCTAAATACATAAAAGAATAACCAACCAATGTGCTACTTTAAGGGGCCTTCACATTTTGAAAGGGTAGCCCCGTTCAGACTCAATGCGTTAAAATTTATTTCTCAAAACAGTTCGTTCCACCAAAATACAACTTTAGGGCTGGGCATGGTGGCTCACACCTGTAATCCCAGCACTTTGGGAGGCCAAGGCGAGTGGATCACTTAAGGTCAGGGGTTCAAAAGCAGCCTGGTCAACATGGTGACATCCGTCTCTGGTAAAAATACAAAAATTAACCAGGCGTGGTAGTGCATACCTGTAGTCTCAGCTACTAGGGAGACTGAGGCGGGAGGACCACTTGAACCCAGGAGACAGAGGTTGCATTGAGCCAAGATTGCACCACTGCACTCCAGCCTGGGTGACAAAGTGAGACTCCGTCTCAAAAAAAGAAAAAAGAAACTGCCTCCCAGGTTCAAGCAATTCTCCTGCCTCAGCCTCCTGAGTAGCTGAGATTACAGGCACGCGCCACCATGACCAGCTAATTTTTGTATTTTAGTAGAGACGGGGTTTCACCATGTATGGCCAGGTTGGTCTCCAACTCCTGACCTCAGGTCATCTGCCCACCTCAGTCTCCCAAAGTGCTGGGATTACAGGCATGAGCCACCACACCTGGCCTTATTGATCTCTTTTTAAAGTCATTCTGGGCCGGCCCAGTGGCTCACGCCTGTAATCCCAGCACTTTGGGAGGCTAAGGTGGGCGGATCACTTAAGGTCAGGAGTTAGAGACCAGCTTGGCCAACATGGTGAAACCCCAACTCTACTAAAAAATACAAAAATTAGCAGGGCCTGGTGGTGGGCACCCATATTCACAGCTACTCAGGAGGCAGAGGCAGGAGAATCGCTTGAACCCAGGAGGCAGAGATTGTAGTGAGCTGAGATTGTGCCATTCCACTCCAGGCTGGGTGATAAAGCGCGACTCTATTGCAAAAAAAAATAAAAGTCGTTCTGCCAAATATTTTTTTAAATCTCAAAATTGGTCCTAGAAGAAACTTTACATATCATCTGGTTCAATAAGAGATCATTTTATATTTTATTCACTTATTATTTTATTTATTTTTGAGATGAAGTCTCACTCTGTTGCCCAGGCTGGAGTGCAGTGGCGCGATCTTGGCTCACTGCAACCTCCACCTACCAGGTTTAAGCAATTCTCTGCCTCAGCTTCGCGAGTAGCTGGGATTACAGCTTATTTTTGTATTTTTAGTAGACACGGCATTTCACCATCTTGGTCAGGCTGGTCTTCAACATCTGACCTCGTGATCCACCCGCGTGGGCCTCCCAAAGTGCTGGGATTACAGGTGTGAGCCACCGCACCTGACTTTTTTTTTTTTTTTTTTTTAAAGACGGAGTCTCGCTCTGTCACCCAGATTGGAGTGCAGGGGTGTGATCTCGACTCACTGCAACCTCCACCTCCTGGGTTCAAGCGATTCTCTTGCCTCAGCCTCCCAAGTAGCTGGGATTACAGGCATGTGCCACCACGCCCAGCTAATTTTTGTATTTTTAGTAGAGATGGGGTTTCACCATGTTTGCCAGGCTAGTCTCGAACTCCTGACCTGAGGTCATCTGCCCACTTTGGCCTTCCAAAGCGCTGGGATTACAGGTGTGAGCCACTATGCCGAGCCCCAATGCAACCCCAATGAGATTCATTTTAAATACAAGTAAACGGTATCAGAAAATAAGTTACTTTAGCCAGATCACCCAACTACTTGGGAGTCTGATGCAGGAGGATCACTGGAGGCTAAGAACCACCCTAGACAACATAGCAAGACCTTCATCTCTTTAAAAAAAAAAAAAAAAAAAAAAAAACTATTTAAAAATTAGCCAGGTATGGTGGCAGACACCTCTAGTCCCAGTTACTGAGGAGGCTAAAGCAGGGGGGAATCACTTGAGCCCAGGAGTTCAAGGCTCCAGTGAGCTATGATCCCAACACTATACTCCAGGCTGGGTGACCAAGTGAGACCCCCATCTATTGAAAACAAAACGAAAAAGTTGGCTGAGTCCGGGGGCATGGTGGCTCATGCCTATAGTCTCAGCACTTTGGGAGGCTGAGGCGGGCGGACTGCTTGAGCTCAGGCAGGAGTTTGAGACTAGCTTGGGCAACATGGCAAAACTCTGTCTCTATTTCTTTTAAAAAGATTAAAAGAAAAAACAAGTTACTTTGCTTGGCCAAGATTATATGACAAGTTGGTAGAAGAGAGAACAAAACTTCCCAATCCTCTTTCCACCTGTATGTCAGATCACCATTTAGATTTAATTTTAGACAAAATGTCCCCAACCCTTTTCTGTAGGATGAGCACTATGATGAAAGAGTATGATTCTGGGAATTTCCCAGTTATGTGGGAAACTGACCCTTGTTCGGATTTTACAACACTGAGTTCAACAACGTACTAGACTGGAGACTCTTGGGAGGCCGAAGTGCGCAGATCACCTGAGGTCAGAAGTTGGAGACCAGCCTGGCCAACATGGTGAAAACCCATCTCTACTAAAAATACAAAAATTAGCTGGGCAGCCAGGCACAGTGGCTCACGCCTATAATCCCAGCACTCTGGGAGGGGGAAGTGGGTGGACTACTGGAGGTCAGGAGTTCAAGACCAGCTTGGCCAACATGGTGAAACCCCGTCTCTACTAAAAATACATAAAATTAGCTGGGCATGGTGGCGTGCACCTGTAATCCCAGCTACTCGGGAGGCTGAGACAGGAGAATCACTTGAACCCAGGAAGTGGAGGTTTCAGTGAGCTGAGATTGCGCCATTGCACTCCAGCCTGGGCCAAAAGAGCAAAACTCCGTCTCAAAAAAAAAAAAAAAATAGCCAGGCAACGTGGCATGTGCCTATAATCCCAAGTTACTCGAGAGGCTGAGGTAGGAGAAACTCTTGAACCCAGAGGCAGAGGTTGCAGTGGGCCGAGATCGAGCTGCTGCACTCCAGCCTGGGCAACAGAGTGAGACTCTGTCTCCAAAAAAAAAAAAGAGAATTTGTGCAAGAGATGATGGGGTGCACCTAGCCCAAGTGAAGCTAAACGTGCAGGGCTGTTGATGTCTGTGATAAATAAGACTAGACCTGGGAAGAGAAAGTTATGGTTCCAGGAGTTCAGTGTGAAATTCAACTCAGATGTGCTCATGAGTGAATAGTTTGGAGGCCAGGTAGTGTGCATCTCCATCTTTCCTAGAGAATGTCGCTGATCTATAGGCTATGTATCCTGATGACATTAACTTTATCTTGGACTCTTCAAGATGGGGGGACAGTTTAGTTTACCCTTATTATATTACGTGGATAATACTGCTGTAAGTCACTCAAAAGACAGAAATAAAAATTCCATTCTACAAAACAAAACAGCTAAAGATCACGTTATATCCTTTTCCCATGCCAGAAGCTTTCACAACTACCACCCTTGCAATTTACTGGGGTAAAATACACTTAATTTCACCATATGGAAAAAAGTCTGTCTCTCTCTCTCTGTCTCACACACACACACACACACACACACAGCAGTAGTGACTCTTACCTGTGTATGGCTTTAAAAGTCTTTTGCTAACCCAGCCCCTTGTTGGGCTGTCATCAAAAAACTGTACATGAACACGGACTGATTTCCCTTTCTCGCGGATGAATGTTCCATCAAAGGGGTGGTTGTAAACCAGACAAGGCCACCAGGGGTAACCCTCCATCTTGGCCCAAACCAAATCTCCTGGTGAGAAGTCACAACTGTTGCCAAAAGGAAATACATAACTTAGTTAATATTTGGTCAAGTTTCCTTAAAGGCAGTTACCTACAAATAAACAATTCCAAGAAAGGTATCATTAAGACTCCTTTGAAGTCTTCTGGCATTAATATTGAAGCACAGAAATTCTAGAATAATTTTTAAAGTCACACATTCAAGTCATTTTAAAAACGTAAGCAAGCTGATATCATAGTGCATATTTAACTATGAAGACAAACACAAATATAGTTATGTTATTAGGGTAAGAAACTTACTCAGAATCAAAGTTTAAAAACCATGGCAGAATTTTGGTATAATGCTGATGGCAGGAAAAAGGCATGGACTCACTGTATATGCTCTCCAAATTAATAGCTCCTATACAATATGGTATGTACGTATCAGAAACAGGATCTAACTCACAATATTATTATAAAGCATACTGATTATATAATTTACTAATTAAGTAAATTATCTAATTCATTAGACTTGCTTGGAATCTTTCTCACTTACAATCCTATGTATTCTGAAAGCTACCTAACACTCTATTACCCTCCCCCTACAAACTAGTTTTGCAGAAAAACTCAAGTCAACAAGTGAGTGCCTAATGTGCCAGAGTATATATATTGCTACAAAATCAAAAACAGATTTTGAATCTTCACAAAAATAGATTTAGCCCTGTGAGTTTTCAGGGGCAGGGGGGAGGAATCTAACAAAATACAGAAGAGCTGCCCATCAGTGATGGAGAGGCCACAAACTGCTGATAATCCCTGCCTAAGTATTAGATACCTAGGCCTACTTAAAGGTTTCACTGAATAACTTCAAAATTAAAAGAGGCACACAACAAGAACATTTTAGACATTTTAGAATAACAATTAGCCAATTGAAACCACATGATTTTGACCCAATCATGAAATATAAAGTCTCCCTTTCTTCAAAAAATGTAAGTATAGGCTGGGCGCAGTGGCTCACGCACGTAATGTGAGCAATTTGGGCCAAGAGGGAGATCTCTTGGGACCAGGAATTCAAGACCCGTCTAAGCAATGTAGTAAGGCATGGTCTCTACTTAAAATTTTAAAAAATTAGCTGGTTATGGTGGCACACACCCCTGTAGTCCCAGCTACTTTAGAGGCCAAGGAGGGAGGATCACTTGAGCCCACGAGTTTGAGACCAGCCTGGGCAACATAGTGAGACCTGGACTGTACAAAAAAATTAACCAAGTGTGGTGGCACGCACCTGTAGTCCCAACCACTAGGGAGGCTAAGACAGGAAGATCACCTTAGCCTGAGGGGGTTCAGACTGCAGCAAGACCCTATCTCCAAAAGACTAATAATAAAAATAAAATAACTCAAGTCTCTGACTGAGACCTGAAAGGCATGTGCAAAAAGGACCTCATTTTAAAAGTTTTATATCTATAACTATAATATGTAATCAAGTTTTCTTTTTTTGGTGGGGGGAGGGCGGTGGGCCGGACAGGTTCTTACTCTGTCACTCAGACTGGAGTGCAGTGGCGTGATCTTGGCTCACCAGCCTCTGCCTCCTGGGTTCAAGCGATTATCCTGTCTCAGCCTCCCGAGTAGCTGGGATTACAGGCGTGCATCACTACCTCGCAGCTAATTTTTGTATTTTCAGTAGAGGTGGGGTTTCACCGTGTTGGCCAGGCTGGTCTTGAACTCCTGACCTCAAATGATCCACCTGCCTCAGACTCCCAAAGCGCTGGGATTACAGCGCGAGCCACCACACCCAGCCGCCTTCTTTTTTTTTTTGTGAGACAGTTTTGCTCTGTCGCCAAGGCTGGAGTGCAACGGCGCTATCTCGGCTCACTGCAACCTCCGCCTCCCCAGTTCAAGCGATTCTTGTGTCTCAGCCTCCTGAATAGCCAAGACTATAGGCACGTGCCATCACACCTGGCTTATTTTTGAATTTTTTTGTAGAGTCAGGGTTTTGCCATGTTGGCCAGGCTCGTCTCAAACTCCTGACCTCAAGTGATTCACCCGCCTTGGCCTCTCAAAGTGCTAGCATTACAGGCATAAGCCACCACACCCAGCCAAATAAAGTATTTTTAACATATAAGTTAAGCATTCTAGTTTTATTCCAAAGTAAATACAGTAGGCTCAACAAACGTATCCTTGGGTTCCAGTCCAGATTCAACCAACCTAGATTAAAAATTTTAAATCAAAAATTTAAAACCAATAAAAAATAGTGGCCAGGTATGATGGCTCATGCCTGTAATTCCAACACTTTGGGAGGCTGAGGCAGGAGGACAGCTTGAGCCTGGGAGGTTAAAGGTGCAGTGAGATGTGATCACTGTACTGCACTTTAGTCTGGGCAACAGAGCAAGACTGTCGCAAAAAAAGGAAAAAAAATACAAAATTTAAAATATAGTTGAACAACTGATTTCATGGCATTTACAGTGTATTAAGCATTGTAAGTAATCTAGAGATAAAGTACAGGGGAGGATGTGTATAGGTTATATGGAAATACTACATTTCATGAGGGACTTGGACATCCAAGGATTTGGGTATTCACAGGAGGGTCCTGCAACCAATCCCCCTCAGATACAAAGGGAGGAGGGAGGACTGTAACTTTAGTCTTAGAAAAAGGCTGTTACCTTAGAACTCTGTCATGTGTAAAATGCAGTACAAATTGTTTTAAATGATGTATGAGGTCTCATGCTTTAAAAGATCACTAGAAAAGAATTACTTCATTTCTAAGCAAGCAATTAAAAAAATAATGTCTTCAATTTGTTTACAAGATAAATGTGTATCCTCACTAGGAAAAAAATGTGTGAAAAGCTGAATCCAACCATTATCAGTTTTGAAATAAATTCCTTTTTGAAATAAAATGTTATTAGAAACATAAGCATTTAAACAAAAAATTTTGCTTTTCAACATCATTTTATCCTTTATTACCATTATACTTACAGAATTTCACATATAATTTCTCTGCCGTTAAGAAACAGCAGTATGGGCCAGGTGCGGTGGCTCAGGCCTGTAATCCCAGCATTCTGGGAGGCCAAGGCAGGTGGATCGCGAGGTCAGGAGTTCAAGACCAGCCTGGCCAAGATGGTGAAACCCCGTCTCTACTAAAAATACAAAAATTAGCCAGGTGTGGTGGCAGAGGCCTATAATCCCCAGCTACTCGGGAACCTGAGGCAGGAGAATCACTTGAACCCAAGCAGCAGAGGTTGCAGTGAGCCCAGAACATGTCACTGCATTCTAGCCTGGGCAACAGACTCCATCTCACAAAAAAAAGAAAAAAAAAGAAAGAAAGAAACAGCAGTATACTGGGCTGGGCGTGGTGGCTCACACCTAAAATCCCAGCATTTTGGGAGGATGAGGCAGGCAGATCACCTGAGGTCAAGAGTTCAAGACCACCAGCCTGGTCAACATGGCGAAACCCCGTCTCTACCAAAAAATACAAAAATTAACTGGGCATGGTGGCAGGTGCCTGTAATCCCAGCTACTCGGGAGGCTGAAGCAAGAGAATCCCTTGAACCCAGGAGGTGGAGGTTGCAGTGAGCCCAGATCACGCCACTGCACTCCAGCCTGGGCAACAGGGTGAGACTCCATCTAAAAAAAAAAAAGGAAAAGAAAAGAAATAGCAGAATAGCAGTAAGCTATAAAAATGCTAAGACTAAAAATTTTAGTAATATGCAGTTCCTCCAATGCTAAAAAGCTTGAAGAAAAAGAGTACTACTGAACATCTTGGGCCCAGGAAACAGTGGTTTCTAAGCCAAAAAAGATAATTAAACAGATAGTAAAATGTATTGTGTAACAAAACTAAAATCTTAAACATTTCTCAAAATTTTTCTTCACTCAATGCTAGCAAAGGAATTCTTTTTGTGTGTGTAAACTTGAATTCTTTAAAGGTAATTTTAAAATTTTATCTGTGGTAATCCTGCAGTTTTCAAGAATGCCAAAACAGGCCAGGTGTGGCAGCTCACACCTATGATTCCAGCACTTTGAGAGGATCTCTTGAGAGCCCAGGAATTTGAGACCAGTCTGGGCTACATAGTGAAACCTTGTCTCTAAATTTAAAAATTAGCCAGGTATGGGATGGTGTGCACCTGGGGTCCCAGCTACTCAGAAAGCTGAGGTGGGAGGATCGCTTAAGCTGGATAGATCGAGGGTGCAGTGAGCTGAGATCTGCCACTGTACTTCAGCCTGGGCAACAGAGCAAAACACTGCCTGCCGCCACCGCTCCTGCCCTCTAAAAACACCTTAAATTATGATTTTATGATTTTGCAAGTGCTTTTAAAGCTTTAAGTGATGTCTAAATGTCTGGTATTCTTGGGGTTTTTAAAGACACTGGGGAAAAATGTTAAGAGGAACAGCTGACAGGTCACAAAATAAATGTAAAAACTTTGATATAATAAGTAATGACCTTGTCTAAATATACACTAAACAGACCTTTTGCATTCTGTTTTAAAATTACATTATTTTTGCTTTCTCTTTAGTCCATAATTTTGGTGTCAATTACTAGTTGTTCCTAAAATATATAATCAACATTTTCACCAACTTTTTTTTTTTAATTATTTTTTGGCAGACAGGATCTCACTCTGCCACCCTAGCTGGAGTGCATGGCATGATCTCTTTGGCTCACTGCAGGCTCAACCTCCTGGACTCAAGTGATCCTCCCATCTTAGTCTCCCAAAGACCTGGGACTACAGGCACACGCCACCATGCCTGGCTAATTTTCATATTTTTTGGAGACAGGGTCTAGCCATGTTGGCTTGCCTTGGCCTCCCTAAGTGTTGGGATTACACGCATGAGCCACTGCGCCCAGCCTTCCTGTGGATTTCTTAAAACCGATAGAAACATTAACCACAGAGAAAATAAAAGGACAAATTCCACATTATAATCAATAATTTGTTCATCAAAAGATGCCATAAGGCTGGGTGTGGTGCTCACACTTGTAATCCCAACAGGTTGGGACGCTGAAGTGGGAACATCGCTTGAGAGCAAGAGTTCAAGACCAGCCTAGGCAACATAGTGAGACCTCTATTATTCAACAACAAAACTATAAACTAAATGAAAGAACTCATTGTGGAAGAAGACATTTACATCACACACAACTGACAAAGAACTAGGAAAAAAAAGAAACAGCAAAAGACAAACACTTCAGCACAAGAGGAAATCTAAATGACAAACATTAAAAGATGCTCCACCAGGCGCGGTGGCTCACGCCTGTAATCCCAACACTTTGGGAAGCTGAGGTGGGTGGATCACCTGAGGTCAGGAGTTTGCGACCAGCCTGGCCAACATGGTGAAACCCCATCTCTACTATAAAAACAAAAATTAGCTGGACGTGGTGGCAGGCACCTGTAATACCAGCTACTTGGGAGCCTGAGGCAGGAGAATCTCTTGAACCCGGGAGGCAGAGGTTGCAGTGAGCCAAGACCACACCACTGCACTCCAGCTTGGGCAACAAGAGTGAAACTCCGTCTCAAAAATTAAAAAGATGCTCAACATGTTTTAAGGCTTAAATGATTCAGGGAGCAAGTCCAAATGTCTCTGTAGCTCATCAGACTGTTCATGATTGGATCTCTGCTTAACTTCTGCAATGTTCCCTCCTCCTCCTTTCATCCTACCCACCATTTGCAGACCTTCCTCTTCCTGAACCAGCTTCCCACTCTCACTATAATCTGTCTAACCCTATTTTTGTCCTTCTGGTTTCGGTTTACAGAGCTGAGAGCCTAGCCTGACCCACATCCTCTCCGTCCCCTTTCCACTTGGGAGTCTAGAATTGCCTCTTTGCTTTGTCCTGTTCATGGTTGAATCCAGGATCCATAATGCCTAATGCTGTGCTCGGCAATGATCTAGACACTGTAGTTTCTTTAGAAACCTAGTATCAAATGCCCATCTTTCTTGAATACCCTGGAATCCTCTCCATAATGGGAGGTGAAGTATATACAATGTTTTATTTTTACAAGTATCTTAAACTCAAACCTCAAGAAACAAATAACATATGCTATTCAATATGAATGTAAAGTACATCCTTACAATAAATAGACCCATTTGGTTTGGATTCAACAATCAATTCATGCTCAGGTAAACAATACATCATGCTTTTCTAACCATGAGTTTGTTATTGCGGATGCTGGCTCTGTTTCCCACAAGCAGATTCTACTAATGCACAACTACCTATATTTAAACTGCGGGAACCGGTCGCTTAAACAAGAGTAACACTATAATTACACTTAGAAAAATCTCAGAATTCCTTTAAGACACTTTAAACTGGATTTAAATGGATTTGAAATCCATTATTCAAGAGCACTAACTAGCGGCCAGGCACGGTAGCTCACGCCTGTTATCCCAGCACTTTGGGAGGCCGAGGTAGGTGGATCACTTGAGGTTAGCAGTTCCAAGACCAGCCTGGCCAACATGGTGAAATCCCATGGTGAAAAATTAGCCGGGCGGCGGTGGCGCACTTCCTTAATCCCAGCTACTCCGGAAGCTGAGGCAGGAGAATCGCTTGAACGCAGGAAGTAGAGGGTGCAGTGAGCCGAGAAAGCGCCACAGCACTACAGCCTGGGCGACAGAGCGAGACTCCATCTCAAAACAAAAACAAAACAAAAAACACTAGCTGGCTCTCTTAAATGAGTTATTTTTTTCTGAGCCTCTATTTCTTCATTTGTTCAAATAGCCAAATAGCTACCATTAAACTTTCTGTTTAATATCTGGTCAACGGCCGGGCTCGGGGGCTCATGCCTGTAATCCCAGCACTTTGGTAGGCAGAGGCGGGCAGATCAAGAGGTCAGCAGTTCGAGACCAGCCTGGCCAACGTAGTGAAACCCGTCTCTACTAAAAATACAAAAATAAGCCAGGCGTGGTGGCGCGCACCTGTAGTCCCAGCTACTTGGGAAGCTAAGGCAGGATAATCTCTTGATCCCGGGAGGCAGAGGTTGTGGTGAGCCAAGATCACGCCACTACACTCCAGCCTGGGCAACACAGCAAGACTCCGTCTCAAAATATATATATATGTATCTGGCAAACAGTAAAAGCGAGCTTTTCAAAATGTCGCCCACTGCCCGGATAAAAAGCCCTAAACAGGCCGGCCGCGGTGGCTGGCGTCTGTAATCCCAGCACTTTGGTAGGCCGAGGCGGAGGGATCACCTGAGGTCGGGAATTCCAAGACTAGCCCGACCAACAAGGAAAAACCCCGGTCTCTACTAAAAATACAAAATTAGCTGGGTGTGGTGGTGCATTCTTGTAATCCCAACTACTCGGCAAGCTGAAGATGGGGAATCGCTTGAACCAGGGAGGCGGAGGTTTCGGTGAGCTGAGATCGCGCCATTGCACTCCAGTCTGGGCTTGAAACTCCGTCTCAATAAGGAAAAACAAAAAAGCACTGAACTGCCCAAAACCTGAGGACAACTCCCGGCCGACTTCCCCAGAGTCGCGTCCACACATCTTTGACCAGGGCCCAATTAAGGCCTCTAAAAACTCACCCTCAACTTCGAAAAAATTACAATGCCCCATAAAAATTACACTGTTTCATAAAATAAAGTATTTTCCACTCGACACGAATTTCCACGTGCGTCAAAATATAGCTTCTATTTTCATTTGTGTCGGTGCACGTGGTCTACCTACTGGAGCACCCAGCCCGATCCCAGCACTTCGGCTCCCCTCGGCCCCGCCCCGCCCGCACCCCGCCCAATCAGGCCCCGCGGTCCCCATGGTGACACACCCCCCGCGCTCACAGCTCCTGGCCCACCCCCTCGGCGGCCCCTCACCTAGGGCGAAGGCCCACCGTCCCTAAGGAGTCTAGGCGACCGCGACTCTTAACTACCCAGAAGCGTCTACCTCGATCGACTACTGGAGCCCCAACTCACTGTCTCCGCGCCGGCCGAGGAACCTCCTTTTGCACCCCACATCACCTGGCTCTCGGCGTTCGCCCTCCCGCAGGCATTCCTCCTTCCCGCCACCCCGCCCCCCGCACCGCCCACCAAACGGGCCCCGCGCCTTCCCCTTCTGGCCCCACCCCCAATGCTCCCACCTCCCGGGCCCCCGCCCCAGCCGGAGCTGCGCGGGTCGCCCCTTCCTTCGCCCAGCACCCCCACCTGGCGGGACGCGTCTCCTCCTTCCAAAAGGCCCGGACTCTCCGCGTCTCCCCTGCAACCTTCTTCCTGCACAGCCTTTCTCCTCCGACCCTGTTTACAAGCTACACCCCCAAACGCTCCAGATTCGACCCCTGCACTCCTTCAAGCCAACTCTGCGGTCCCGCCTCCTCCGATCCCAGGGCCAGGCCGTGCAGCCCCCAACCTCCTGTGCGAGTCTCCCCTCCCCGGGTTCCGAGCGCCCCGCCGCTATGCCCCCGCCTTCGACCCCACCCCCACTCCGCTACCTGGTGGGGGCCGCAGGCGCTGCGGATCTCCGCAGCCCTCCGTTGAGGTTCTTCGCCTTAGGCGGCGACGCGGAGCGCGCCGAGGGCCTGGGCCCAGGCCCAGCCTCGCTCCAGGCCGCATCCTCGCCTAGGGAAGGAGAGGCCCCGGGGACAGCGGCGGCACGGCCGCCTTCGCGAGAGGCCCTGGCCGAGGCCTTGTTGGCATCACTCAGCGCCGGAGACTTGGGGAAGAAGCTGTACAGGGTGCTCTGTCGCGACATAGCGACAGCCGACAAGGCCCAACCGTTCTGTCGGACGGAGCGCCGAAACGCACCGCACCTACCGCGCGGCTCCTGCTGGCGGGAAACCTGGGGGGGAGGCGCGCTCCGCCGGAGGAACCCGGGCCCCAGTGGCCAATCAACAGGCGCCTCGCCGTGCGCCGGCGGTGCGCGCCAGCCCCCGCCCCCGGGCGCGCGGCGGCGTAGGGAGGGGCGGGGCTGGCACGCTGGCGGGGAGGGGCCAGCGCTGCTGCCAACGCCTGGGCCCCGCGCGGGGAATTGCTGAGCGTCTCTTCCCTTACCCTGCGGGGCTGGCCGGGCCGGAACACTCCGACCCGAGGTTGGTTGCGGCTGCGGGGCTAGCGGGCTCGGAAAGCCCTCCCTCTCTGGAGCGGAAGCGGGAACAGCGGGGACGCGCACCGCCTGGGCGCGGGTAGTCGGGGGGACCCGAAGGGCCACAGAAAGGGGCTCGCGGGGAGAAACGCGTCCGGCGCTCGCGTGACCTCATGTCGTTAGAGCACTTTCGCAAGGAGCCGGAGCGATAGGGACTGAAGTTTAGTCAGCAGTTCACCTTCACGTTGTATTCTCAAGATTCGTACAGAGTAGGCACTTGGTAAATGCTAAATGAATATTGTAATAGCATTCGTTAGCGATGCTCTTGTGTATGGTAAAAACCTGCAGCTGTACAAAGCTTTCCTTTGCCAGGCACTGATCCCAGTATTTTACATCTAATAACTAAATCGATCCTTTGAATAACCTGTGAGGTAGGTACTTAAGGGCCACAGTCCGTTATCTGAGCCCTTTGACCCAGGTGTGTCTTTACAGGATTTTTCAAATTTTAGAAAGCTAAGAGACTATGAGGCCGGGCGCGGTGGCTCACGCCTGTAATCCCAACACTTTGGGATGCCGAGGCGGGTGGATCACCTGAGGTCAGGCGTTGAAGACCAGCGTAGTCAACATGGTGAAACCCCATCTCTACTAAAAATACAAAAATTAGCCGGGCGTGGCGGCGGGCGCCTGTAATCCCAGCTACTCGGGAGGCTGAGGCAGGAGAATAACTTGAACCTAGGAGGCGGTTGCAGTGAGCCAAGATCGCGCCACTGCACTCCAGCCTGGGCGACAAGAGCGAAACTCCGTCTCAAGAAAGAAAAAAAAAGAAAAGAAAGAAAGCTAAGAGACTAAGAGAATAAAAAGTTTATCTTCAAATTCAAGAAAGAAAGTGGAAGACAGACAATTGTTTGTCCCCTTATCCCAAGCTGTAAATAAATATGAAATCCAGATTGCGGGAAACCAGTCCCAACCAACAGCTGTGCATTGGTAAAAACCTATGTAAGATTAGTTCTTTGCCTTGTTCGTGGGAGACTGTTTTGCCAGAAGGTTCTCCTTTGCTAGGCAAGAAATAAAATCAACCTAAAAAAAAAAAAAAACCCGGCGGGACGCAGTGGCTCACACCTGTAATCCCAGCACTCAGCACTTTGGGAGGCCGAGACGGGCGAATCACGAGGTCAGGAGATCGAGACCATCCTGGCTAACACGGTGAAACCCAATCTCTACTAAAAATACAAACAATTAGCTGGGCATGGTGGCACACGCCTGTACCTGAGGCAGGAGAATGGCGTGAATGCGGGAGGCGGAGCTTGCAGTGAGCCAAGATCTCGCGCCACTGCACTCCAACCTGGGCAACACAGCGAGACTCTGTCTCAAAAAAAAATTGCCAAAGATGGTGTGTGCTAAGAAAAATGCGGTATACTTCACGAATTTGCATTTCATCCCTGTGCAGGGGTCATTCCAATTTTGGTATATGTGCTACCCAAGCAAGCACAGTGAAACCAACTGTTTCAGGTAATATTTGAGAGTTGGTCTCTTTCCCCCACCGGCATATGTAACACCCCCAGAGAGTCTGGGGGAATACCCTGAAATCAGACATGCAGTAAAACTTACATGCTTATTCATACTAAGTAGAAAGAATACAGAATATAGACCATAGCCTCAGGTCAAAATGTGCTACCAAATAAATTTATCCCCAAAAGCTTTGCAGAGCTTTTTGGATTTCAGAATTGCACGAAGAGGCTGTTTATCCTGTATCTCCATGTCATGGATGAAGGTGAGGCACAGATGGGTCAAGTAACTTGCCCATGACTACATAGCTAGAGAGTGGTGGAGTCTGGATTTAAACTCAAGCTGGTTCTGGAGCCCTATGTTTTTAACAGAAATACTATAATGCTTCCAATTTAACACCATTTTATCTCATTTAGTTATTACAACCAACTTATACTAGGTTGAACAATATGAAATTGCCAAAATTTGCCCTTTTTAAAATTTTTTTGAGACAGGGTCTGGCTCTGTCACAGAGGCTGGAGTACAGTGGCGTTATCTTGGCTTATTGTAGCCTCAACCTCCCAGGCTTAAGCATTCCTCCCACCTCAATCTGAGTACCTGGGACCACAGGCCCGCACCAACATGCCCAGCAAATTTTTTTTTTTTTTTTTTTTTTGAGGAGTCTTACTCTGTCACCCAGGCTGGAGTACAGTGATGCCATCTTGGTTCACTGCAACCTCGCGGGTTCAGGCAGTTCTCACGCCTTAGCCTCCCGAGTGCTGGGATTACAGGTGACCGCCACCATGCCCAACTAATTGTTGTTTTTTAGTAGAGACACGGTTTCACCATGTTGGCCAGGCTGGTCCCAAACTCCTGACCACAAGTGATCCGCCTGCCTCAGCCTCCCAAAGTGCTGGGATTACAGGTGTGAGCCACTGTGCCTAGTGCCCTGGTAATTTTTTAAAAATTTTTTGTAGAGATGAAGTTTCACTGTGTTGCCCAAGCTGGACCTTTTTGGTTTTTGGTTTGTTTTGTTTTGAGACAGGGTCTTACTCTGTGTCCCAGACTGGTGTGCAGTAGTGCAGTCTCAGCTCACCACAACTTTCACCTCCCAGACTCAAACAATTCTCCTTCCTCAGCCTCCTGAATAGCTGGGATTAGAGGCACGCGCCACTACTGCCCGGCTAATTTTTGTATTTTTAATAGAGACAGGTTTCCCCATGTTGGCCATGCTGGTCTCGAACTCCTGACCTTAAATGATCCACCAGCCTCGGCCTCCCAAAGTATTGGGATTATAGATGTGAGCCACTGCTCCCAGCCAAGCTGGACCTTTTTCGAAATACAAATATTAATATTTACTTCGTTTTGGTTCAACTGAATGTAACGTTATTCTCTTTGTTGTTGTTTGTTTTTGCGGGGGAGACAGAGTCCCGCTCTGTCACTAAGGCTGGAGTGCAATGGAGCGATCTTGGCTCACCACAACCTCCACCTCCCAGGTTAAAGCAATTCTCCTGCCTCAGTCTCCTGAGTAGCTGGGATTACAGGCACCACCACACCCGGCTAAGTTTTATATTTTTAGTAGAGATGGGGTTTCACCATGTTGGCCAGGCTGGTCTCAAACTCCTGACCTCGTGATCCGCCCATCTCAGCCTCCCAAAGTGCTAGGATTACAGGTGTGAGCCACTGCGCCCGGCCGACGTTATTATTTTACAGGGAGGAAATGGAGGTTCAGAGGGGATGTGCCAGTTGCTCTGATGCTAGCTGGCCAAGCAGATAACTCGCAGCAATTGTATTAATACTTCTCTGAATTTGTTTCCTCGTCTTTGATGAGGACAGTAGTTCCTGTGGGCCAAATTTTGGAGGCTACAGTTAGATGCCTCCCACAAACTTCACTAAGAGACAAGAGAACACATATATTATGTGGGGACCACCCAGACCCCCAGAACTGGCATGAATATTACTTGGAACTGAAGACATTTGAGAGCCAACAGATGCAGAAAGACGCCTTTTCAAAGCTTCCCTTATGTGACTAACAGCAGAAATTTCTGGGAGTGAAGCTGCCGTAAATCTCCTCTCTAGAGGAGTTTAGTGGCCAGAAAAAAAAGACAAAGACCACTTGCACCTGCAAAAACAAACATTCTTATCTCCCATTTGTTCCCCAGAAACCTGTTTGTTCTTCCCATAGAAGCCTTCTTCTCCCTCCTTTCCCCCTATTAAATGGTATATATAAAGTAGATTCAGAGATTCAAGAAAAAAAAAAATTGTATAAATGCCAAATAACAGCCTCCTGGAGTCACATTTTTTTTTCTTTGAACTCCTGTATGCATATCTGAATAAAAGTCTTTTTTTTTTTTTTTTTCTGAGACAGGGTCTCACTCTGTTGCCCAGGCTGATCCTCCTGCCTCAGCCTCCCAAGCAGCTAAGACTGCACGTGTGCATCCTCACATCCTGATAATTTTATTTTCTGTAGAGACTGGGTCTTGCTATGTTGCCCAGGTTGGTCTCCAACTCTTGGGCTCAAGCTCTTCTCTCTACTTGGCCTCCCAAAGTGCTAGGATTACAGGCGTGAGCCACCGTGCCTAGCCCTAAACTATCTTTAGTCTGCAGTGCCCAACCAATACGTATATTCCATGACTATGTATGGGCTATTTTGAAAATTGAATAAAAATATTTTTATTTTAGTTTATATGTATTTTTTTTTTCACATGGCTACACTTAATAAATTGCATAACAATCAGTGGAGTTGTTTTGGCCTAGGAGATTAGCAGGAAAGTACTAAGGTAGTAAATATACTAGGTGTTTGGGAACCTCTGGCCTACTGGTTAAGAGCTCTGTATTCAAAGTTTGTGTTCGCATCCCAGCTGAGCTGCTTACTAAACTGCATGAGCTTGTTGGGCAAGTTATTTAGCCTGTGCCTCACTTTCTATATCTGTAAAATAGGGATGATATTAACACTACCTTCTTCATGGGGTTGTGCTAAGGATTGCGTGAAAGGACATTATGAAGCCCTCAGCCCATTGCCTGGCACACCATACATATTCAATAGATTGGACAGTTATACAAAGAAATCAACTGGCCAGGGACAATGGCTCACACTTATAATCCCAACACTTTGGGAGACCAAGACAGAAGGATCACTTGAGGCCAGGAATTCAAGACCAGCCAGCAACATAGTGAGACCCCCTTCTCTACAAAAACATTTTAAAAATTTAGTCAGGAGTGGTGGTGCGTGCCTATAGTCCTAGCTACTCTCTACTTGGGAGGCTCAAGGTAGGAAGATTGCTTGATCCCAGGAGCTTGAGGTTGCAGTGAGCTATGATCAGGCCACTGCACTCCTACCTTGAGACCCTGTCTCAGAAAAAAACAAAAACAAAACACACACAAAAAAAAAAGAAGAAGAAAGAAAACAAGTATTCTCAAGAATACAGTGCCCTGTGTTCCCCTCTCTGCTTGTCCAAGGAACAGCGTGACCCAACAATCTATGTCTTTGTCTTGGGCCTTGGGAGGTAAAGTGAAGGATGAAGAAAGGAGGGGCATGTTTTGTGAGAGTTCCATCCTAGCCCAAGCAGCTCACGATCACCAGGGACAAGCCTGTAGTCTGCCAAAGTCAGGGTTTGTTTTGGTAGTTGCAAGGCGGGAGCCTCCACAGCAGAGGAACCATGGGGCATCTCACCAAACTAAAAAAGGGAGGGGGAGGGTGGAGTTTAGAATAAATTTACCTGAAACAGTGTTTTGCAAGCTCAAGTCTAGCTGTGTGTAAAGACAAAGCTAGACTACACAGTCCACCCAAGGTCCCATTTCCTTGGAAACAACAAAGTTAAGATAGATGTAGAATGGTGTCCACAAATCCCTTATCTAAAGTTATACACCTGGGTTGTAAATCACAGCTGTTTCTGTATCAAAGTAAGACACTCCAGGCAAGAGTGGGATGTTTCATTTTTGCTGATACAATTTCAAACAGCAAGGCCAGGAGAGGTGGCTTACGCCTGTATTCTCAACACTTTGGGAGGCTGAGGTGGGAGTGTCCCTTGAGCCCAGGAGTACAAGACCAGCCTGGGCAGCAGAGTGAGACCCTTTCTCTACCAAAAAAAAAAAAAAATTAAAAAGATACCAGCTGGGCATGGTGACGCATGCCTGTAGTCTCAACTACTGGCGAGGCTGTGGAAGAATCACTTGAACCTGTGAGGTCAAGGCTGCAGTGAACCATGATCACACCATTGCATTCCAGCCTGGGTGACAGACAGAGACCCTATCTCTAAATAAATAAATAATAACAATAATTTCAGCCAGCAAAGTTACTGAAAGCCTATGACTTTCGAGAACAAGATTTCTGAAATTGCCAAGTGTAAAAAAACAGTATTCCTTATGCTACTTTGGGCTTTGGGATGGCAGTTTATCCTTGGGAGAGATTGTGTTTCCTGTTTAACTTTGTAGCTGCCTTTATCTTTGTTATCCCAGCCAGAAGACTAGCAGGGAATGTTTCAGATTTCTCATTCCTTGCTTATTTTAACTTTCTCAATTCTCAGGAAAAAGGAGGGGAGAAACTTTGTGCAAGTCAGCTGGAAAGAAATAGCACTTGCAGTCTGCCTTTGTTTAGCAAGGGTACAGAAATCAAAGCCTCCTGTGTACTCCCCTAAGTACCAAGGTGTGGTGGAGGCTCTGGGAGACTGGCTGGGGGAAGACAGGCTCAGAATTCACTTGGAGAAAGGGAAGATGGGCTTGAGGGCTTCCGTAGCCTGGAGGCACTCCCCTCCCCCACTCCAGCTATCTTCTCCATCCAGTGGCTAACATCCATTATTATTTTATTTTTTGAGCCAGGGTCTGGCTCTGTCACCAGTGCTGTGAACATGGCTCATTGCAGTCTCAACCTGTCCTGGGCTCAAGCAGTCCTCCTGCCTCAGCCTCTAGAGTAGCTGGGACTACAGGCACGCTACTACCATGCCTGGCTAATTTTTAAATTTTTTTTGTAGAGATGGGTCTACCTATGTTGCCCAAGCTGGTCTCAAACTCCTGAGCTCAAGCAATCCTCCCACCTCAGCCTCCCAAAATGCTGGGATTACAGACATGAGCCACCTTGACTAACTGGCTGGAAACTTCCATTATCTCAGACCATAAATGGCCCTGAGGGATAGAGAGATGGGGAGGGCTAGCACCAGCATTTCTCTAACTCTCCAAAGCCATCCTGGGTGGAATTGCCAAGTACTTTCCTAATATGGTCTCAGCCTCTGATCTCCAAAGTATGGCCCCAGTCTTGCTTCCCAAATGACTGGCCCTTCCTGCCCTCTGCATTCACTGTTCTGGAATCAGCCCCGCTCTGAAGCCATGCAGACCTGTTCTCAATCCTGGCAACCTTGGGTACATGTTGGGCACCTTGGGTAAATTTTTTGCACTTGAGCGTTGGTCTCCTGATAAATGGGGATTCACTAATATTTGCTTATGGAGGTATTGGGAGGATGGAATGAGATGAAGTAAAAACTGCTGTCAGGCGTCTAATGTATGCACTATAAATATAAATCCTTCCCTTCCCCTCAGGCTGCTTTTGCCCCCTTTGCCATTTCACAATGAGCCAAAGTATGATGGAACTGGATAAGCCCTGTGGGGACCCACTCAGAATCCCTGATTTGGTGTATAAAGATTATTTTAGGCTGAAGACATTTGAGATTCAACAGATGCAGAAAGAAGCCTTCTCGGAGCTTCCTAAATCTGACTAAAAGCAGAAGAAACTTTTTTTTTTTTGAGACAGGGTCTTGCTGTCATCCAGGCTAGAGTACAGTGGCACAATCATTGCTCATTGCAGCCTCGACCTCCTAGGCTCAAGCCGTCCTCCTACTTCAGCACCCCACCTCCACCCCCAATAGACAGAGAGAGGTACAGGTACAGGCTAATTTTTGTTTGTTTGTTTGAGACAGAGTTTCACTCCATCACCGAGGCTGGAGTGCAGTGGTGTGATCTCGGCTCACTGCAACCTCTGCCTCCTAGGATCAAGGGATTCTCCTGCCTCAGCCTGCCGAGCAGCTGGGATTATAGGTGCCCGCCACCACGCCCATCTCATTTTCGGTATTTTTAGTAGAGATGGAATTTTACCATGTTGGTCAGGCTGGTCTCAAACTCCTAGCCTCAAGTGATCCACCTGCCTCGGCTTCCCAAAGTGCTGGGATTACAGGCGTGATCCACCATGCCCAGCCAAGTGCAGGCTAATTTTTATAAGAAAAGCAGAAATCTTTGAGAAATGAAGACTGCTATGTATTTCTTCTTCCAGAAGCTACCAGGAAAGAGACCAAGAATAAACCTACTTTGAATTCCCTCTCCAGGGGAGTTTCATGGCTATGAAGAGATAATAGAAAGACCATGGGCCCCTGCATAAGCAAATGTTATCACAAACTTTATCTCCAGTTCGTTTTCCTAAAAATTCACTTGTGTTTCATAAAGAAACCTATGCATTCTTCCCATAGGAGCCTTTTCTTACCCCTTCCACTTCCCCACTACAGTGTATAAGCCGCAAATTGTAACCAGCCCTTTGAGCTGTGCATCATAGAGCACTCCTGTGCATAAGGGCATTGCATGCCTAAACAAATATGCAAAATTGTCTTTTGTCAGTTCAATTTGCAAATATCCAGTACTTGAACTTAAGAGTATAAAGGAAAACTTTTTCCCCAACATCCCTTATCCTCTGGGCCAACCCCTTCAATATAAGGAGAAAATGAGAAGTTAAGCAGCTAAGTGAGGGAGGGAGGGGCCCAGATTTCCCACTTACTAGTTGTGTGACCTTGAATGGATTACTTAACCTGTCTGTGCTTAGGCACATCTATGACATTGGGCAAATAATAGTACTCATCTCACGGGGTTGTGCGAATCAAATGAGTTAATGCCCATAAAGTGCTCAGAGCTGTTGGACATAGAGTAAGCAGTGTATAATCATTATTTTTATTATTAAAGGGTGCTTGCCTGAAGAAAAGATTCTTGCCTGAGAACACTTAGTTAATGAAGCTTAGAACTGAAATGAGGCAGGGCACGTTGGCTCATGCCTGTAATCCCAGCACTTTGGGAGGCCAAGGCGGGTGGATCACCTGAGGTCAGGAGTTCAAGACCAGCCTGGCCAACATGGCAAAACCCCATTTCTATTAAAAAAATACAAAAACTAGCCAGGCATGGTGGTGCACACCTGTAATCCCAGCTACTCAGGAGGCTGAGGCACGAGAATTACTTGAACCCCAGAGGCAGAGGTTGCAGTGAGCTGAGATCACGCCATTGCACTCCAGCCTGGGTGACAGAGCGAGACTCTGTCTCAAAAAAATAAAGAACTGAAATGAACATACTTTCTTCTCCCTGTATTAAATAACACGTAAGGCCGGGTGCAGTGGCTTACGCCTGTAATCCCAGCACTTTGGGAGGCTGAGGTGCGGATCACAAGGTCAGGAAATCGAGACCATCCTGGCTAACACAGTGAAACCCCGCCTCTACTGAAAATACAAAAAAAATTTAGCCAGGCGTGATGATGGGCACCTGTAGTTCCAGCTACTCGGGAGGCTGAGGCAGGAGAATGGCATGAACCTGGGAGGCGAAGCTTGCAGTGTCGCGCCACTGCACTCCAGCCTGGGCGACAGAGCAAGACTCCGTCTCAAAAAACAAAACAAAACAAAACAAACAAACAAAAAACCACTGAAGACCAAACAAAAATAATTTGGCTGCTTGCTCCAGGAAATATCTGCTCCTTACCTTGCTGGACTCACCCCCACCAATCCATTATGTCATGAATTCTGCCCCACCCAACTAGTTTCCTTCTTTGCAAGACCCAACCTCAAATGACATGGAGGGGGAAGGTAGTTCCAGACCCCCCTAGATCCAACTGCCTGGTTATCTCTCTGGCATCTCAAACTTCTCAACTTTAACATATTCTAAGCTGAACTTTTTTTTTTTTTTGAGACAGGGTCTCACTCTTGTCATCCAGGCTGGAGTGCATTGGTAAAATCTCAGTGCACTGCAACCTCCGCCTTCCGCCTCCCAGATTCAAGCAATCCTCCCACCACAGCCTCCCAAGTAGCTGGGACAACAGCTGCATGCCACCACTCCCGGCTAGTTTTTGTATTTTTTATACAGACAGGGTTTCATCAGGTTGCCCAGGCTGGTTTTGAATTCCTGGGCTCAAGCCATCCACCCACCTAGGTCTCCCAGAGTGCTGGGATTACAGGTGTGAGCCACTGCACCCAGCCTTAAGATGAACTCTTGTCTCCCCTCCTCTAATCTGTCCTCCACATCTTCTCCATCTTAGGGAGTGACACACCTCTATTCATCCAGTTGCTCAAGCCAGAGACCAAGTAGTCAGACTTGATACCTCCTCTCCCTTGCCCTTCACATGCAAAGCCTCAGCAATGTCTGCCAATTCCACCTCCACACACAGAATAAAACTGTCTCCTCTCTTCTCCCATTACTCACAGAATCCTGCTAACATGGCTCTCTGCTTTTGCTATCATCTTACTAACATTCCTCCATTTTCTTTTCTTTTTTTTTTTTTTTGAGACTAAGTTTCGCTCTTGTTACCCAGGCTGGAGTGCAATGGCTCAACCTCAGCTCACTGCCACCTCCACCTCCCAGGTTCAAGCGATTCTCCTGCCTCAGCCTCCCAAGTAGCTGGGATTGTATTTTTGCCTTTTTAGTAGAGATGGGGTTTCACCATGTTGGTCAGGATGGTCTCGAACTCCTGACCTTGAGTGATCCACCTGCCTCGGCCTCCCCAAGTGCTGGGATTACAGGCATGAGCCACCACGCCTGGCTCTTTTTTTAATCTTTAATTTTTTTAGAGATGGGGTCACACTCTGTTGCCCAGGCTGGTGCAATCATAGCTCACTATAGCCTCAAACTCCTGGCTCAAGCATTCCTCCTGTCTCAGCCTCCCAAGTAGTGGCACTACAGGCACAAGCCACCATGCCTGGCTAATTTTTAAATTCTTTGTAGAAGCAGGGTCTCACTATGTTGCCCAGGCTGGTCCCAAACTCATGGGCTCAAGCAATCCTCCAACCATGGCCTTCCGAAGTGCTGGGATTACAAGTGTGAGCCACCACACCCGGCCTTCATCCATCTTCTGTACAACAGCCAGAGCACACATCAGATGGTGTCACTTCTCTCTCCCATTAGAACTTCCCAGTGGATTCTCACCCATAAGGAATAAAATCCAAACGCCTTACTGCTGGTCCCTGTTACTTCTCCAATCTTATTTGATGCCTTCACTTTCCTCATTCATGGTACTCTAGCCAGGCTCAGAGCCTCTTTCCCATCTCAGAACCTCTGCATTGGCTCTGCCTTCTGTCCAGTGCTCTCTGTCCCTGACTTTACATTACTGGCTCCTTCTCAACCTTCACATCTTTGGTAATCTAAAATAAGTCTCCTTTGTTACTCCCCACCCCCCCCCCCCCTTTTTTTTTTTTTTTTTTTTTTTGAGACAGAGTCTGACTCTGTGGACCAGGCTGGAGTGCAGTGGTGCAATCTTGGCTCACTGCAACCTCTGCCTCCTGGGTTCAAGCGGTTCTCCTGCCTCAGCCTCCCTGGTAGCTGGGATTACAGGCACCCACCACTATGCCCAGCTAATTTTTGTATTTGTAGTAGAGACGGGGTTTCACCATGTTGGCCAGGCTGGTCTCCAACTCCTGACCTCATGTGATCCACTGCCTTGGCCTCCCAAAGTGCTGGGATTACAGGCGTGAGCCACCAGGCCCAGCCTCACTTGTTACTCTCATCTGTGCACCAATCACATTTTTTTCTTTGTGGAATCAACTTCCTAATTTTACTTAGTTATTTGTTTATTTGTGTATTGCTCTTCTCCACTGCACTTCAGGCGTTAAAGGCTTGTTTACCACTGTACACTCAACACTCAAGAACAATGCCTGTGTATACTTAGCCCTTATGGCAAATTGATTGCCTTAATGGCCCCCAATTCAATGGCCTTCTTTCTTCCTATAATTTTGTAAGTCCCTCCCACTTTGTCTCTGGCTTGCCATGTGACTTGCTTTGGCCAATAAGATGTTAGCAGAGGTTTGAAAAGCACATATGAGCTCCCTCTTGCCTTCCCACACAATTGGGCTTGTTCTTTCTTGGCCTCCTGCCACTGCTATGAGAGCATGCCCACTAGTCTGCTGGAAGGATGAGGAACGGGAGAGGAATGTGGAGGAGATCTGAGTCAGCCTAGCAGAGCACATCCAGAGCAGCTGACCCTCAGATGTGTCAAGAAGCCCAACCAAGATCAGCAGAGCCATCTGCCTGACCTGCAGCTGAGACACATAAATAAGAAACCTGACAGCTGGGTGTGGTAGCTCACACCTGTAATCCCAGCACTTTGGGAGGCTGAGGCGGGAGGATCACTTGAGGCCAGGAGTTCGAGACCAGCCTGGCCAACATGACAAAACCCCCCGTCTCTACTAAAAATACAAAAATTACAAGAATCGCCTGGACCTGGGAGGCGGAGTTTGCAGTGAGCCAAGATCACACCACTGCACTCCAGCCTGGGTGACAGAGTGAGACTCTGTGTCAAAACAAAAACAAAAACAAAAAATTAGCCAGGTGTAGTGGCAGGCACTTGTAGTCCCAGCTACTAGGGAGACTGAGGAACAAGAATCATCTGAGCTTGGGAGACGGAGGTTGTAGTGAGCTGAGAACACGCCCTTGCACTCTGGCCTGGTGACAGAGGGAGACTCCATCTGAAAAAAACAAACAAACCTGAGACTAGAGAAACCATAAAGCCAACCTACAGAATTATGCACAACAATAAATATTATTATTTTAGGCCACTATGTCTTACTCCATTTTGTGCTACTGTGACAGAATACCAGAGACTAATTTATAAACAGTTAAAATGTATCCCTTACAGTTCTGGAGGCTGGTAAGTTCAAAATCAAGGAAGCAGCAGATTTATTGTCTGGTGAAGGTCCAATCTCTGCTTCTGAGATGGTGCCTGGAACACTGCGTCCTCCACAAGGGAGGAACACTGTCCTCACAGGGAGGAATGTGGAAGAGCAAAAAGAGATGAATTCCCTCTGTCAAACCCTTTTATAATCCAGTCATCATTAATCCATCCAGGAGGGCCAAGCCCTCATGGCCTAAACGCCTCCCAAAAGGTCCCCACTTCCCAACACCATTGCGGGGTGAGTGGATATGGCAGGGCAGAAGGGAGGTGAGCATCCTAGGGACCATGTGTTGGGCCTTCAGCGTTCTACAGGGCCCTGGGCCATACACAGAGACTGCAGGGTAAGTTCTGACCAAGCTGGCATGGCCAGTGAGGCTTCCAGCACCAAGTACACAAAGAGTATGAAAAGCCAGCTGATACAGGAGGGCCCTGGGAAGACCAACTGTGTATCCTACAGGAATCTGGCCTCAGCAGTTCTCAGAGGAAAGGGCCAGCAGGTGGGTTTCCTTAGGCCCTGGGGAGAGAGGTGGGACATGCCTCTTTGGCACTCTGTGCTGTGTGACTGTTTTTGTTTTTGATTTGAGACAAGGTCTCACTTTGTCACCCAGTGGAATGCAGTGGTGCGATCTTGGCTCACTGCAACCTCCACCTCCCAGTTTCAAGCAGTTCTCCTTCCTCAGCGCCCTGAGTAGCTGGAATTACAGGGACCTGCCACCATGCCGAGCTAATTTTTGTATTTTTTGTAGAGATGGGTTTTTGCCATGTTGCCCAAGCTGGTCTTTTTTTTTTTTTTTGAGACGGAGTCTCGCTGTGTCCCCCAGGCTGGAGTGCAGTGGCGTGATCTCGGCTCACTGCAAGCTCTGCCTCCCGGGTTCACGCCATTCTCCTGCCTCAGCCTCCTGAGTAGCTGGGACTACAGGCACCCACTCCGCGCCCGGCTAATTTTTTTTGTATTTTTAGTAGAGACGGGGTTTCACCGTGGTCTCGATTTCCTGACCTTGTGATCCGCCCGCCTCGGCCTCCCAAAGTGCTGGGATTACAGGCGTGAGCCACCGCGCCCGGCCCAAGCTGGTCTTGAACTCCTGAGCTTCACAATCTGCCCACCTCGGCCTCCCAAAGTGCCAGGATTACAGGCATGAGCCACTGTGCCCGGTCCTGTGTGACCGTTTATGTCCACCCCTGTCTCCTTAGCCCCAAGAAAATGGGGCCCATGTGGATCATGTTTGCCACTGTCTGGGCTCAGAACATGACGCCCCAAAGTATGGTACCTTGGAATGTAGGGTATTTTGAGCTTCAGGAGATTGAGAGGGCTGCAGAAGCAAGAAGTTTTCGATGAACTGCCTTGCCCTCCTTTCTCTCCTGAAGTGGGTCAGAGAAACTAGAACTCCTCTTCCTGGAAACAAACCATAAAAACTAGCAAGGTCACTCTCTGACCTCCTCCCTTCTCCCTTGAAGATCCTCCTGTGACAGGTGTCCTCCCGATACCTAGAGAGAAGGAACATCATACAAAGACACAAAAGAATTTGAACAAACAGGCCCAGCTGAGCTCTTCCTAATCTGTTACTCTTAGGTCACACCCCCTTTTGTCCAATCACATTTCTACGTGACCGTTTTTTTTTGTTTGTTTGTTTGTTTTTTGGGAAACGGAGTCTCACTCTGTCACCCAGGCTGGAGTGCGGTGGTGCGATCTCGGCTCACTGCAAGCTCCGCCTCCCAGGTTCATGCCATTCTCCTGCCTTGGCCTCCTGAGTAGCTGGGACTACAGGTGCCCGCCACCATGCCCAGCTAATTTTTTTTGTATTTTTTTAGCAGAGACGGGGTTTCACTGTGTTAGCCAGGATGGTCTTGATCTCCTGACCTCCTGATCTGCCCACCTCGGCCTCCCAAAGTGCTGGGATTACAGGCATGAGCCACCGTGCCTGGTCTCTACGTAACTGTTTTTCATCAAACCATGGCATAAAAATAGACAGATTTCCCTGGTCTTTGTTTTTGCTTTTGTTTTTGAGACAGAGTCTTGCTCTATAGCCCAGGCTGGAGTGCAGTGGCGCAATTACAGCTCACCACAACCTCCGCCTCCAGGGTTCAAGCGATTCTCCTGCTTCAGCCTCCCAAGTAGCTAGGATTACAGATGCTCGCCACCACATCCGGCTAATTTTTGTATTTTTAGTGGAGATGAGGTTTCACCATGTTGGCCAGTCTGGTCCCAAACTCCTGACCTCGAGTGATCTGCCCGCCTTGGCCTCCCAAAGTGCTGGGGTTACAGGTGTGAGCTACGACTTCCGGCCTTCCCTGGCCTTCGGGCCTTCATTCCAAAGGCTTCCATGTCACTAAAACTTTGGTTAAATTTATGGGCCAGGCGCAGTGGCTCACGCCTGTAATCCCAGCACTTTGGGAGGCTGAGGTGGGTGGATCGCCTGAGGTCAGGAGTTCAATACCAGCCTGGCCAACATGGTGAGACCCCATCTCTACTAAAAATACAAAACTTAGCCGGGCATGGTGGCACATGCCTGTAATCCCAGCTACTTGGGAGACTGAGGCAGGAGAATCTCTTGAACCCGGGAGGCGGAGGTTGCATTGAGTCCAGATCACGCCACTGCACTCCAGCCTGGGTGATAGAGTGAGACTCTGTCTCAAACAACAACAACAACAACAACAACAAAAATTTATGATGCCTTTCTCTAGTTAATGTCTTTTGTTATAGGCATGAACTTCACGATGGGTGAGGCAAAGATAACTTTTTCTCCCCTACACAACCTTCACACCTTCAGAACTTAATATCCTGGGGCACAGGAGGGCACAGTGAAAGTCTGGGGAAGGAATGTGTCCCAGAAGGGGTACATGTAGACCCTGTATGATCAACCCGATCGACTGAAAAGCAGATTCACACCAGTCCTCCACACCAGAAAGGGACTCACCCTGGCTGGTTTTAATAATGAGTTGCCTCTTAGTGCTGCCCTTAGTGTTTTCTTTCTTTTCTTTCTCTCTTTCTCTCTCTCTCTCTCTCTTTCTCTCTTTCTTTCTTTCGAGATGGAGTCTCACTCTGTTGCCCAGGCTGGAGTGCAGTGGCACGATCTTGGCTCACTGCAACCTCCACCTCCCGGATTCAAATGATTCTCCTACCTCAGCCTCCCGGGTAGCTGGGACTACAGGCGCATGCCACCACACCTGGCTAATTTTTGTATTTTTAGTAGAGACGGGGTTTTGCTATGTTGGGCAGGCTGGTCTCAAACTCCTGACCTTGTGATCTGCCTGCCTAGGCTTCCCAAAGTGCTGGGATTACAGGCGTGAGCCACCACGCCTGGTCGTTTTTTCTTTCTTGATTGTATTAATTCTTTTATTCACCTGTTTAGAAACAGGATCCTGCTGTGTTGCCCAGGCTGGAGTGCAGTGGCTGTTCACAGGCCTGATCATAGCGCTCAGCAGTCTGGAAGTCCTGGGGTCAAGCGATTCCCACCTCCTTCCCACTCCCTCCCCTGTGGCTGGGACTACAGGCACGTGCTACCACGGTGGCTTGCCCTCAGTTGTGATTTGACTTCCCACACCCTGGAAGTGAGCAGAGGGGCCAGGAGGGTGGTGAGCAGCGGGAGGTTTGAGGAAGGGCAGATATCAGCGGTTTGCTCCTTCGGGCCTTGAAAATTCAGGGACGTGAGGATCTTGCACATCAGCCGCCTCGGCAAGACAGAGTGGCTGACCCTTGGCAGGGAGCGGATCAGAGCCTCCAGTCCAGACGACTGGTTTGAAAAATCTATCCCAGGCCGGGCGCGGTGGCTCAAGCCTGTAATCCCAGCACTTTGGGAGGCCGAGACGGGCGGATCACGAGGTCAGGAGATGGAGACCATCCTGGCTAACATGATGAAACCCCGCCTCTACTAAAAAATACAAAAAACTAGCCAGGCGAGGTGGCGGGCGCCTGTAGTCCCAGCTACTCGGGAGGCTGAGGCAGGAGAATGGCGTAAACCCGGGAGGCGGAGCTTGCAGTGAGCTGAGATACGGCCACCGCACTCCAGCCTGGGCTACAGAGCGAGACTCCGTCTCAGGAAGAAAAAAAAGAAAAAGAAAAATCTATCCCAGGTGGCTGTGAACTTGTCCCGTCCTCCCGGCTTCCTTCTCTACAGTCCCGGAGCGAGCTTGTGCTCTCAGCAGAGGTCGGAACCAAGAACAGGTGTCCGCCTCAGAGGCCGGGTCCCCACTGCTTGTGCTGCGCTCGTCGCGGGTGCAGGGCTCCGTTTGACCACCAGAGGGCACTCTTGGCCAGGCGCTGGAACAAGCTCGCCCGACTGGGCTTTGCAGCCCCTCTTTCATCTTCCCACTGTCCCTGGGCTCCAGGGTCTGGCCCCTGGTCCTCCAATTCAGTGGCCGGCACCCCGACACCCCTCTCCCTAATCCCAAAGGCAAGCACCACGCGAGGTCAGAAAAGGAGTATTGAAAAGAGACATGCACTTAAATTTGCATTTCAGATAAACAAATAGTACTTTCTTTCCTAGGCCATCTTTTGTGGAAAGGTATACCTTTTTTTACCATATGTCCAGTGCAATAGTTTTGCTAAATCTGGCGACCCCATTTTGGCATCAGACCTTTGCACCGGGATTCCAGCCTCACTTTTGACAAAAATTCTCTACTTGACCAAACTCTACTTAGGCACTTCTGAGCTCTTTTCCAACTAGGCTTGACTTTTGGGTTTCTGTGTTCTCTCTGCAGCCTCAAACCCCTGGGCACAAGGGATCCTCCCACCTCAGCCTCCCGAGTAGCTAGGACTAAGGCTCACATTACTACATCCAGCTAATTTTTTTTAAAAAATTTGTTTTTTGGTAGAGATGGGAGTCTCACTATGTTGCCCAAGCGGATTTTAAACTCCTGGCCTCAAATGATCCTCCCGCTTTGGGCGTGGTGCCCGGCTTGCATTATCCAATTTTTACAAGAATCCTAAGTCAGTGGAGCAAGAACTCTCCACCCTTGATATCTGATCACTTTTATTATTATTATTATTATATATATTTTTTGAGACGGAGTTTCGCTTCTGTTGCCCAGGCAACAGAAGTGCAGTGGCGTGATCTTGGCTCACTACAACCTCCACCTCTGGAGTTCAAGCAGTTCGGCCTCAGCCTCCCAAGTAGCTGAGATTATAGGCGTGTGCCACCATGCCAGGCTAATTTTTTTTTTTTTTTTAAGTAGAGATGGAGTTTCACCATGTTGGCCATGCTGGTCTCGAACACCTGACCTTAGGTGATCCTCCTGCCTCAGCCTCCCAAAGTGCTGGGATTACAGGCACAAGCCACTGTGCCTGGCCAATATCTGATCACTTTTACTTTTTTTGACATGGCGTCTCCCTCTTTGCATGCAGGCTGGAGTGCAATGGCGAGATCTCGGCTCACTGCAAACTCCACCTGCCAGGTTCAAGCAATTCTCCTGCCTCAGCCTTCCGATTAGAGGCACACGCCACCATGCCCATCTAATTTTTTTTTTGTATTTTTAGTAGAGACAGGGTTTCACCATGTTGGCCAGGCTAGTCTCAAACTCCTGACCTCAGGTGATCCACCAGCCTCGGCCTCCCAAAGTATTGGAGTTATAGGCATGAGCCACAGCGCCCGAGCCCGATCACTTTTATTTTAGGAGGTGAGTTCTTTTAAATTATCACTCCCAGAGAGACTCTAAAATGAGACAAGCAATCATGCCCTAACTACCCTCTTTGAGCTATGCCTTCATCTCTTGAAATGGCTTGCTATTGCCATAAGTAGCTATAAATTAACCTAATAATGCCATCCTGGGCATTGTTACTACGCCCTATAGCTTAACAATATATAGCCAATCATTAACCAATGCTATTTCTGGCAACCAATGGGAATTCCTGACAAACAGCTTTGTGTTTTTGTTTTGGTTTGGTTTTGGTTTTTTGTTTTTGAGATGGAGTCTTGATCTGTCACCAGGCTAGGGTTCAGTGGCCTGATCTTGGCTCACTACAACCTCCGCCTCCTGGGTTGAAGCAGTTCTCCTGCCTCAGCCCCCCGAGTAGCTGGGATTACAGGTGTGCACCACCACGCCCAGCCAATCTTTGTATTTTTAGTAGAGACGGGGTTTCACCGTATTGGCCAGGATGGTCTCAATCTCTTGACCTCGTGATCTGCCCTCCTTGGCCTCCCAAAGTGCTGGGATTACAGGCGTGAGCCACCGCGCTGGGTCCACAAACGACTTTGTATCATCCTGCTCCCTAGCCTCCTTTTTTGCCTTTAAAAACCTGCTTGTAAAAAAGATCAAACAAAGTTCATATTCAAGGGTTACTTGGGTCTGAGTCTTCCAGGCAGCTGTCCTCAGTTTGGCTCAAGTAAACTCTTTATATTTTGTGCCTCGGCCTCTTCCTTTTAGGTTGAAAATATCTGCTGGGCGCGGTGGCTCAAGCCTATAATCCCAGCACTTTGGGAGGCCAAGACGGGCGGATCACGAGGTCAGGAAATCGAGACCATCCTGGCTAACACGGTGAAACCCCATCTCTACTAAAAAAAATACAAAAAACTAGCCGGGCGAGGTGGCGGGCGCCTGTAGTCCCAGCTACTCGGGAGGCTGAGGCAGGAGAATGGCATAAACCCGGGAGGCAGAGCTTGCAGTGAGCTGAGATCCGGCCACTGCACTCCAGCCTGGGCGACAGAGCAAGACTCTGTCTCAAAAAAAAAAAAAGAAAAAGAAAATATCTAGCCGGGCGCGGTGGCTCAAGCCTGTAATCCCAGCACTTTGGGAGGCCGAGACGGGCGGATCACGAGGTCAGGAGATCGAGACCATCCTGGCTAGCACAGTGAAACCCCGTCTCTACTAAAAAAAAAAAAAAAAAAAAAAAAAAAGAAAATATCTAATCAGGTTCCTCATCCTCCACTGCACTCCAGGTAATCTCTGATCACCCTGCCTGCCTTCAAGAATCCTGTCAGGTCAGTTTAGCGAGGATATCCCCTTCCCCCGATGTTTCCTCTTAATAATTTCCATGCACACACCCACCTCTGCCCCCGCTACACACACACACTGCTCCTTCACTATAGATTCCTACTTGCAGTGCTATGTTTGGAGTTGAGCTCCATCTCCCAATCTCTCCCCACCTTCAGCAGCCCATTGCAGTGGTTTCTATAACTATCTTCATAGTCCCTCCTTTAATAAAGTTTGCCTGTCTTCAACAAGTGCCGTGAAACTTTTTTTTTTTTTTGAGGCGGAGTCTCATTCTGTCACCCAGGCTGGAGTGCAGTGGCTGAATCTCAGCTCACCGCAAGCTCCGCCTCCCGGGTTCACGCCATTCTCCTGCCTCAGCCTCCCGAGTAGCTGGGACCACAGGCCTCTGCCACCACGCCCGGCTAATTTTTTTGTATTTTTAGTAGAGATGGGGTTTCACCATGTTAGCCAGGATGGTCTCGATCTCCTGACCTCGTGATCTGCCCACCTCGTCCTCCCAAAGTGCTGGGATTACAAGCGTAAGCCACCACGCCTGGCCGCATTTTTTTCTTTTCTTTTTTTTTTTTTTAGAGTGTCTGAGACGGAGTCTGGCTGGGTGGCGCAGAGTGGCCGGATATCAGCTCACTGCCAGCCCCCCCCCCCGGGTTACGCCCTTTTCCCGCCTCAGCCTCCCGAGTAGCTGGGACTACAGGCGCCCGCCGCCTCGCCCGGCTAATTTTTTTTGTATTTTAGTAGAGACGGGGTTTCACCGTGTTAGCCAGGATGGTCTCGATCTCCTGAACTCGTGATCCGCCCGTCTCGGCCTCCCAAAGTGCTGGGATTACAGGCTTGAGCCACCGCGCCCGGCCCGCATTTTTTTCTTTAACACATTCGTAACTGAGTGGCAGGAGTGGTCCTCCTCTTTTCTGAGCTGAAGCTCAGAAATGGGTTAGGATACCTTCTGAAACTGCCTTTGCAAAATTATGACTGAGACAGTGAAAGAGATCTAACTTGACTGACTCCGTGTTGCTTCTAACCTCCAAGCTGTCCTTGTTCATTCTTGGGTATAGGCTGAACTAACTTTGGGAGAAACTTAATTTACAGTTTAAACAAATATTCCAGCCTGGCCAACATGCTGAAACCCCATCTCTACTAAAATTACAAAAAAAAATGGCTGGGCATGGTGGCTTATGCCTGTAATCCCAGCACTTTGGGAGGCTGAGGTGGGCGGATCACCTGAGGTTGGGAGTTTGAGACCAGTCTGACCAACATGGTGAAACCCTGTCACTACTGAAAATACAAAATTAGTTGGGCATGGTGGCACATGCCTGTAAGCCCAGCTACTCGGGAGGATGAGGCAGGAGAATCACTTGAACCTGGGAGGCGGAGGTTGCAGTGAGCCAAGATCACACCATTGCACTCCAGCCTGGGCAACAAGAGCGAAACTCCGTCTCAAAAAAAAAAAATTACAAAAAAATTGGCCAGGCATGGTGGCATGCGCCTGTAGTCCCAGCTACTCAGGAGGCTGAGGCAGGAGAAGCGCCTGAACCCAGGAGGTGGAGGAGGTTTCAGGGAGCCAAGATCGTGCCACTGCCCTCCAGCCTGGGTGAGTGAGACTCCGTCTCAGAAACAAACAAGCAAACAAAAAAACAAAGATGGTAACAGTCCTTTCCCAAAGCAGACCTTCTTCTTTCCTGGGGACTAGATTGCCTTTGTAGGACTAACATTAGCCACAAGATTAGAAATTATGGTTTAGTAGTCATGCAACTGGAGGCTACAAGATTCTGACCCTCCCTAACCTGCTCCTAAGATCAGTGCTTGAGATATTTTGCAGACCCTGCACTTGATGGATCGGCTGGCCCCACCTAGATCAATAAACTGGCTCATCTGATCTGTGGCCCCCACCCAGTAACTTACTGAGCACAAGAAGACAGCTCCCACTCCCTATGATTTCATCTCTGACCAGTCAGTACTCCTGGTTCACTGACTTCCCCCCACCTACCAAGTTATCTTTAAAAACTCTCCTCCCAGAATGCTTGGGGAGACTGATGGGAGTAATAATAAAACTCCAGTCTCCTGCACAGCCAGCTCTGTGTAAATTACTCTTTCTCAATTGCAATTCTCCTGTCTTGATGAATCAGCTCTGTCTAGGCAGTGGGCAAGGTGGACCCCTTGGGCAGTTACACTTCCATAGGTAGCCAGAAGTCTATTGTGCTCAGCTAAAGGCTCAACAAACCTTTGCTTGTTTTCTCTTCATTCATTAGAAGCTACTGGTTCTTGACTTTTTTTTTTTTTTTTTTGAGACGGAGTCTTGCTCTTTCACACAGGCTGGAGTGCAGTGGTATGATCTCTGCTCACTGCAACCTCTGTCTCCTGAGTTCAAGTGACTCTCCTTCCTTATCCTCCCAAGTAGCTGGGGCCACAGGCACACACCACTGTGTCTGGCTAATTTTTATATTTTAGTAGAGGCAGGGTTTTGCCACGTTGGCCAGGCTGGTCTCAAACTCTTGACCTCAAGTGATCTGCCAGTCTCGGCCTCCCAAAGTGCTGGGATTACAGGTGTGAGCCACCATGCCCAGCCTGGTTGTGGACTTTAGAGATGTAATCTCTTCTAGGACAAAGCTGACCATGAATAAGACTAGGAGACAGAAGTCCAATCCCCACAGGACTGGGAGATGCAAGGCAAGAGGCTGAGCTGAGGGTGTGAGTGCGAGCCTCAACCGTCTTCCCCAACCAGGCTTATAGTCTGTATCAACATTACTTTACTCTTCCACTGTTTTTATCAATGTGATTTTACTATTATAGGAAACTCTTGGCAAGAATGATAAAAGTTGCAAATGACTTTATTCATTCTAGGAACTTCCTGAAAGACTCACTGAAATCTAAATGCACCCCCCTCTCCTGGGACATTTGGAGACATCTGAGGTTGTCAGACTGGGAATGGTGCTGGTGGTGCTACCCACATCTACTGAGTAGAGTCCAGGGATGCCCTTAAAGATTCTGCAATGCACAGGAGAGCACCCCCCAACCCCCACAAAGAATTATTTAGCCCCAAATATCAAAAGGGCTGAGATAGAAAAATCCTGATTTACATGAACATCAAAGTGTTCGATTATTTGTATTTTTGTTTTTGAGACGGAGTCTCGCTCTATTGCCCAGGCTGGAGTGCAATGGCACAATCTCGGCTCACTGCAAGCTCTGTCTCCCGGATTCAAGCGATTCTCCTACCTCAATGTCCTGAGTAGCTGGGATTACAGACATGTGCCACCGCACCCAGCTAATTTTTGTATTTTTAGTAGAGATGGGGTCTCACCATGTTGACTAGGCTGGTCTCAAACTCCTGACCTCAAGTGATCTGCCTGTCTCAGCCTCCAAAAGTGCTGGGATTACAGACGTGAACCACAACGCCTGGCCAATGTTCAATTATTTAATAGGAAACATCAAAAGACAGTTCACTCCCCAAGACTCTTCAACATCCTTGCCTCTAAACCTTTGCTTTGCTGTATCCATTAATCTGAACTATTGTAAGATGTTCCTCACCCAATTTTAATGCAGTCTGTGCGTTGAAATGCCCACCTTAAACCAGACTGCCCTCTCTCTGCCAGAAGCTCCTAAGACTTTGTTCAGGTTATGTTCTGCCTCACCTCAGGCAGAACAAACCTAGGTTTGTTTTAAAGATTGTTTTGGTGTTTTCTTTTTTCTTTTTCTTTTTAATTTTACTTTAAGTTCTAGGGTACATGTGCATAACGTGCAGGTTTGTTACATCTGTATATATGTGCCATGTTGGTGTGCTGCACCCTTTGATTAGTCATTTACATTAGGTATATGCTATCCCTCCCTGCTCCCCTGCCCCCCCCCCCTTTTTTTTTTTTTTTTTTGAGACAGAGTCTTGCTTTGTCGCCCAGGCTGGAGTGCAGTGGCATGATCTCAGCTAACTGCAACCTCTGCCTCCAGGTTCAAGTAATTCTCCTACATCAGCCTCCCAAGTAGCTGGGACTACAGGTGCCCGCCACCATACCTGGCTAATTGTTTTTGTATTTTTAGTAGAGACGGGGTTTCACCATATTGGCCAGGCTGGTCTTGAACTCCTGAGCTTGTGATCCTCCCGCCTCGGCCTCCCAAAATGCTGGGATTACAGGCATGAGTCACAGTGCCTGGCCTGTTTTGGTGATAATTTCAGGGAGCCCATCCCCTACCGGCACTTTCCTGCATCACTTCATTGGAAGGTGTGCAGCTCACCAGTCTCCATTCCTGCCTGGGAGGGTGGGAAGGATGGGGAGTGAACCCCAGGTATCCAGCAACAGGCCTAGCCCTCCCAGAATAGGTACCTCCCCGCTCATGACAGCCTCCCCTCTATTCCTCAGTCCAGCCCAGGCGTGCAGACTGCAGACCTACCCAGATCAAGACTCAAAAACAGGAGACCTGTATTCTGACTTTCCAGATAGCCCATTGGCAGACCCTTCACAAAACCAGTTTCTCCATCTCTAAAAAAAAATTAAATTGGCTGGATGCAGTGGCCCACGCCTATAATCCCAGCACTCTGAGAGACCAAGGTGGGTGGACCGCTGAAGCCCAGGAGTTCAAGACCAGCTTAGGCAACAGAGAGAGACCCTGTCTCTACAAAAAAAATTTTAAAAATTAGCCAAGTGTGGTGACATGCACCTGTGGTCCCAGCTACTTGAAAACTCAGGTGGGAGAATCACTTGAGCACAGGAGTTCGAGGCTGCAGTAAGCCATGTTCTCACCACTGTACTCCAGCCTGAGCTACAGAACAAGACCCTAACACAAGAAAAAAAGGTAAAAATAATTGTGATGGTTAATACTGAGTGTCAACTTGATTGGATTGAAGGATACAAAGTATTTTTTTTTTTTTTTTTTTTTTTTTTTTTTTTTGAGACGGAGTCTTGCTCTGTCACCCAGGCTGGAGTGCAGTGGCCGGATCTCTGCTCACTGTAAGCTCCGCCTCCCGGGTTTACGCCATTCTCCTGGCTCAGCCTCCCGAGTAGCTGGGACTACAGGCGCTCGCCACCTCGCCCGGCTAGTTTTTTGTACTTTTTAGTAGAGACGGGGTTTCACCGTGTTAGCCAGGATGGTCTCGATCTCCTGACCTTGTGATCCGCCCGTCTCGGCCTCCCAAAGTGCTAGGATTACAGGCTTGAGCCACCGCGCCCGGCCGGATACAAAGTATTGATCCTGGGTGTGCCTGTGAGGGTGTTGCCAAAGGAGATTAACATTTGAGTCAGTGGTCTGGGGAAGGCAGACACACCCTTAATCTGGTGGGCACAATCTAATCAGTTGCCAGTGAATATAAAGCAGGCAGAAAAAGGTGAAAAGGAGAAACCGGCCTAGCCTCCCAGCCTACATCTTTCTCCCGTGCTGGATGTTTCCTGTCCTTGAACACTGGACTCTATTGTGGGGCTTCAGTTTTGGGGCTCGGACTAGCTGTCCTTGCTCCTCAGCTTGCAGACAGCCTATTGTCGGACCTTGTGATCGTGTAAGTTAATACTTAATAAACTCCTGTATATATATCTGTCCTATTAGTTCTGTCCCTCTAGAGAACCCTGACTAATACAATAATAATAATTGAAAAACAGAAAAGGAAGGAAGAAGTGAAAATGAAGCATCCCATTCTCAACAACTGAAGTACCCTGTTCCCAGTACCTGTTAACATTCTGATGTGTTTTAGCCTTTTTGTCTATGCCTCTAACTTGGGATCATAGCCTATGTACAATTTCATATATGATTTCTCTACTTACAAAGAGGGCATTTCCTTGTGATATTAAAATCTCTTTGGACAACTGAGCTTAATGGCTCCAAAATATTGCATCAAGTAAACATGTCAGAGGCATTCGAACCAGAGTGACTCCATCTTGAAGAGGCGCTGGGTAAAATGAAGCTGAGACCTGCCAGGTTGCATTTGAAGGAGGTTGGGCATTCTTAGTCATAGGATGAGACAGGAGGTCATAAGATACAGGTCACCAAGACCCTGCTGATAAAATAGGATGCAGTAAAGAAGCTGGCCAAAACCCTCTGAATCCAAGATGACTATGGGAGTGACCTCTGGTCACCCTGGCTGTACATTATATGCTAATTATAATGCATGAGCATACTAAATAACACTCCCACCAGCACCATGACAGTTTATAAACGCCATGGCAACATCCCCAAGTTACTCTATATGGTCTAAAAGGAAGAGAAACGCTCTGTTCTGGAAATTCCCCAACCCTTTCCTGGAAAACTCATAAATAATCTACCCCTTGCTTAGCATATAATCAAGAAATAACCATTAAAAACAGCTAGGCCGGGATTGGTGGCTCACACCTGTAATTCCAGCACTTTGGGAAGCTGAGGTGGGCGGATTACCTGAGATCAGGAGTTTGAGGCCAGCCTGGCCAACATGGTGAAACCCTGTCTCTACTAAAAATACAAAAAATGGCCCTGGTGTGGTGGTGCACACCTGTAATCCCAGCTACTTGGGAGGCTGAGGCATGAGAATCACTTGAACTCAAGAGGCAGAGGTTGCAGTGAGTCGAGATCATCGTGCCACTGCACTCCAGCCTGGATGACAAGAGCGTGACTGTCTAAAAAAAAAAAAAAAAAAAAGAAGAAGGTCAACCAGCAGGCTTTGGGGCTGCTCTGCCTATGGAATAGCCATTCTTTTGTTTCTTTACTTCTCTAATAAACTTGCTTTCACTTTACTCTGTGGACTCGTCCCGAATTCTTCCTTCCTTTCTTTCATTTTTATTTATTTATTTTTAAGATAGAGTCTCGCTCTTGTTGCCCAGGCTGGAGTGCAATGGCGCAATCTCGGCTCACTGCAACCTCTGTCCCCTGAGTTCAAGCGATTCCCTTGCCTCAGCCTCCCAAGTAGCTGGTATTACAGGTGCTCAGTACCACGCCTGTCTAATTTTCGTATTTTTAGTAGAGATGGGAGTTCACTGTATTGGCCAGACTGGTCTCGAACTCCTAACCTCAGGTCATCTGCCTGCCTTGGCCTCCCGAAGTGCTGGGATTACAGGCGTGGGCCACCGTGTCTGGCCCTGAATTCTTTCTTGAGTGAGATTCAAGAACCCTCTCTTGGGGTCTGAATTGTGACCCCTTTCCGTAACAAATATAACCTAGTGTTTATTTAAGAAATTTCTGGTCTGGGCGTGGTGGCTCAGCCTGTAATCCCAGCACTTTGGGAGGCCGAGGCAGGTGGATCACCTGAGGTCAGGAGTTCCAGATCAGGCTGGCCAACATGGTAAAACCCTGTTTCTACTACAAATACAAAAAAAATTAGCCACGCATTGTGGTGGGCACAAGTAATCCCGGCTATTCGGGAGGCTGAGACAGCAGAATCGCTTGAACCGAGGAGGTGGACGTTGCGGTGAGCTGAGATTGCACCACTGCACTCCAGCCTATGCAACAGAGCAAGACTCCTTCTCAAAAAAAGAAAAAAAAAAGTTTTCCACTACTGAACAATTGTTTTCTGTTTTCCACTATTATAACTATTGCCAGGCATGGTGGCTCACGCCTGTAATCCCAGCACTTTGGGAGGCCAAGGCAGGTGGATCACCTGAGGTCAGGAGTTTGAGACCAGCCTGACCAACATGGAGAAACCCCATCTCTACTAAAAATACAAAATTAGCAGGGCATGGTGGCACATGCCTGTAATCCCAGCTACTCAGGAGGCTGAGGCAGGAGAATCGCTTGAACCTGGGAGGTGGAGGTTGCTGTGAGCTGAGATCACGCCATTGCACTCCAGCCTGGGCAACAAGAGCAAAATTCCGTCTCAAAAATAAATAAATAAATAAATAAATAAATAAATAAATAAAACATTGCCGTTGAACATCTTTGACCATAAAGTTCACTTTCCCTTTCCTCCAGTCATTGGTATATGATCAAGTCCGCCAGCAAATAGTTTGCTCTTTGAGAGCAGTGAGTAATTTATTTTGGTATTCTTTTTACGGCAGTCAGGGTTTGGCACATGGCAGGTATCCATAACTGGTTGACTGAGTGACGGCAACGAGACTGTCCTGCAGTTTTCCATCCTTTTAGTTCCCCTGTGACCTCTGCCTCCATTTGGCTGTGTGTAAGATCAGCACATAGCACCACAAAATATGCCTCTTTCACAGAAGGATTGTTGAGCTGAAGGCAAGAAAGTAGCAGATGCAGGAGAACTCTACCCTACTTGTGTTTACTGAAAAGCAGGACGTACATATACAGAGACAAAAGGTATCCTGCACCCACCTTTCTATCAGGGAGGACAAAGGTTAACTAACCGCTGAAGACAACTTTACACCCTTATGGGCCTAGAGATGGCTCCAGAAGAATCTAATTAACAAGCTTTCCTAACTTGCCTTTATCTGCCATTTATTTGCCTTCCCCTAAGTTGTAACCCCTGGAGACTCAAAGTCTTTTCCCCTTGTCTTGTTACCTCTCTAAAAATAAATTTACCATTCCTTTTTTTTTTTTTTTTTTTTTTTGAAACAGAGTCTCTCTCTGTTGCCCAGGCTGGAGTGCAGTGGTACAATCTTGGCTCACTGCAACCTCTGCCTCCCAGGTTCAAGCGATTCTCCTGCCTCAGTCTCCCAAGTAGCTGGGATTACAGGCACCCACCACTATGCCTGGCTAATTTTTTTTTTTTTTGAGATGGAGTCTTGCTCTGTTGCCCAGCCTGGAGTGCAGTGGCGCAATCTTGGCTCACTGCAACCTCTGCCTTACAGGTTCAAGTGGTTCTCCTTGCCTCAGCCTCCCGAGTAGCTGGGATTACAAGTGCCACTACAACACTCAGCTAGTTGTATTTTTAGTAGAGATGGGGTTCCACCATGTTGGCCAGGCTGGTCTTGAACTCCTGACCTCAAGTGATCCGCCCACCTTGGCCTCCCAAAGTGCTGGGATTACAGGGATGAGCTAGCATGCCTGGCCCAAAATTTACTGTTCTTTGTTGAAGATGTTATATAAGCTGGAATTGAAAGCCACCTCTCTGAGAACTGCTCATTCTGAGTGTTTCCCATGTATATATGAAACATACATGCTAATAAACTTCTGTTCGCTTTTCTCTTGTTAATCTGTCTTTCGTTACAGGGGTCCATTCCAACCAAGAACCTATGAGAGTTGAGGAAAAAAATAATTTTCCTCCCCTACACCTGCCATAAGCCATACTATCCTATTGCTACGAGACTTTTGTTGCTGTTGTTTTGAGATGGGGTCTCCTTCTGTCGCCATGCTGGCTGGGCTGGTCTCAAACTCCTGACCTCAGGTGATCCGCCTGCCTTGGCCTCCCAAAGTGCTGGGATTGTAGGTGTGAACCACCATGCCCAGCCAAGAGGTGGCTTTCAATTCCAGCTTATATAACATCTTCAACAAAGAACAATACATTTTTAGAGAAGCAACAAGACAAGGGGAAAAGACTCAGTCTCTAGAGCAGGCCTCCCACCTCAGCCTTGCGAGTAGCTGGGACTACAGGTGTGCACCACCACACTCAGCTAATTTCGCTTTCTTTCTTTTCTTTTTTTTTTTTTTTTTAGATTTTGTAGAGACAGGGTCTCACTATGTTGCCCAGGCTGGTCTTGAACTCTTGGGCTCAAGCAATCCTTGCTCCTCAGCCTCCCAAAGTGCTGGGATTACAGACGCAAGCCATGGTACCTGGCTTGCTATGAGACTTTGGTTTGACTCATGTTACCTTCCCAGGTTATTTTATCCTTGTTTAGAGATTGTTGGACCAGAACCATGGCGCTTGGCCCTGGCTGGACACGGAAGTCACCTAGAGAGCTTTAGCAAAAGTAGGCTCCGGCCCCCTCCAGAGATTCTAATGTATTAATAACTGGTCTTAGGTTGAGGCTCAGGCAAGGTGCTTTTTAAAAACCTCAGCAAGTGATTATAATGAGCAACCAAATTGAGAGCCCCCAGTTAAATGGTCCTTGAGGTTCTTCCCAATTCTTATGATCTGTGAGCTTTGATTGGGTCAGGCTAATAAAGCAGGGATTCTGTCATAGTGCTGTGAGAAAACAGAATACATTAATAATTATTTCCAGGAGCATACTGTTCAATTCTGGGTTCTCAAGGAAAAAGTTTTATAACGAGTCTTTTTTGGCTGGGCGCAGTGGCTCACACCTGTAATCCCAGCACTTTGGGAGGCCTTGGTGGGTGGATTGCTTGCTCACTTACTGAAGTCAGGAGTTCGAGACCAGCCTGGCCAACATGGTGAAACCCCATCTCTACTAAAATACAAAAATTAGCTGGGCGTGGTGGCACGTGCCTGTGATTCCAACTGCTTGGGATGCTAAGGCATTAGAATCCCTTGAACCCAGGAGGCGGAGGGTTGCAATGAGCCGAGATTACACCACTGCACTCTAGCCTGGGTGACTCTGTCTCAAAAAAACAAAAAACAAAAAAGTCTTTTTCCACCTTTTGGAAATATCTTGGCTCCCTTCACCCTTTCCAGTTAGTGGTCCGACCAGGACTGCAAGTCAGCTTACCCTTTTTTCCATTTCACAGATGGAGAAGCTGAGATTAGGAAAAGTCCTGAAGATAGTCAAGAATCCAGCTGCTAGCAGATTCTGTGGGTAGGAGGAGTTTCTGGAAGGTAGGAGAGAGTAGAAAACCTGCAAGTTTAAAAGTGCTTCAGAAGGCCAGGTGCAGTGGCTCACCCCTGTAATCCCACCACTTTGGGAGGTGAAGGTGGGAGGATCACTTGAGCCCAGGAGTTTGAGAACAGCCTGGGAAACAGGAGATCCCGTCTCTGTTAAAAATTGTATATTAGGCTGGGTACGGTGGTTCACGCCTGTAATCGCAGCACTTTGGGAGGTCAAGGCAGGCAGATCACGAGGTCAGGAGATCGAGACCAGCCTAGCCAATATGGTGAAACCCCCATCTCTACTAAAAATACAAAAACTAGCTGGGAGTGGTGGCGGGCGCCTATAGTCCCAGCTACTTGGGAGGCTGAGGCAGCAGAATAGCTTGAACCTGGGAGGCGGAGTTTGCAGTGAGCCGAGATCGGTCCACTGCACTCCAGCCCGGGCGACAGAGCGAGACTCCATCACAAAATAAATAAATAAATAAATAAATAAAATAATGTAATTAAAATTAGCCGGGCTGGGTGTGGTAGGTCATTCCTGTAATCCCAGCACTTTGGGAGGCCAAGGCAGTTGGATTACTTGAGGTCAGGAGTTTGAGACCAGCCTGGTCAACATGGTGAAACCCTGCCTCTACTAAAAATACAAAAATTAGCCAACTCTGGTGGCACACGCCTGTAATCCCAGCTACTCAAGAGGCTGAGGCAGGAGAGTCGCTTGAACTCGGGAGGCAGAGGTTGCAGTGAGCTGAGATTGTGCCACTGCACTCCAGCCTGGGTGACAGAGTGAGACTCTGTCTCAAAAAAATAAAATAAAATAAGTAGCCAGGTAGGCTGGGCATAATGTCTCACGCCTGTAATCCCAGCACTTTGGGAGGCTGAGGCAGGTGGATTACCTGAAGTCAGGAGTTTGAGACCAGCTTGGCCAACATGGTGAAACCCCGTCTCTATTAAAAATACAAAAACATTAGCCAGGCATGGTGGCACACACCTGTAATCCCAGTTACTTGGGACGCTGAGGCAGGAAATCACTTGAACCAGGGAGGCAGAGGTTGCAGATTGCTGAGATCGCACCACTGTGCTCCAGCCTGGGTGACAGAGCAAGACTCCATCTCCAATACAAATATATATATAAAGTAATTAGCCAGGCCTGGTGGAGCACGCCTGTAGTCCCACCTACTCGGGAAGCTGAGGTGGGAGGATCATCTGGGCTTGGGGAAGTTGAGGCTATAGTGAGCCATGATCACACCACTGCACCCCAGCCTGGGCAACAGAGTGAGACACTGTGTCCAAAAAAAAGAAGAGATAAAAAATAAAAATTAAAAAAAAAAATCTGAAAGCTCTTCAGATTGGAAGCAGGTAAAGAAAAGTGAAGAGAGACCGTCCCCGATCCTTAGAGCAATCTCCCTTACTACCTACTCCTGCTGCAGAACATCAGCCTCCCTGCCTCTAATCCCACCACAATACTGCAGCTCATTGATTCTCACAGGTTATTCTGATGTCTGTAATTGCAAGCCCTCCCATTGTGGTTTTCCAGAGCTCTAGTCAGCAGTTAAGACAGCAGCAGGGATTAGGAGTGAGCCAGGGGAGAGCAAAAATGGGGGCTGCAGCTGTTTCCAAGGCAGCAGGAGGGGAGCCAGCTGGGAGGAGGCCGTGCCTGTCAGCCAGGCATTCAGCTGGGTGCCACCTCTGGAGATGGAGACAGTCAAGTTACACAGCAAATGAGTTTTTCTAACAGCTCATTCATCCTCTAGGTAGTGAAATATTACCTGGATATACTTGAATCACCTTCAGGGGCTTGTAAAACACCCCTGAGGAGATTAAAATTATTTCCCCTGACAATTTCATGACTTAACGATAGTTCAGTAAGGAATGGAAACCAAAACACTGCCATATAGAAGAAAATAATTATTCCTCCTGCTCGTAGACAGATATGGGGCATTATAGAGGCATAGCAACAAGGAATACTGTCTCCAGGAGAATGGAAAATTACCTTGGGCTCCAGTCTGAGGCTTCTTCCTGATCCACCAAGTTCCTGAGAAAATAAGATGGGAAGAAGAAGGAGACAACGCTCCCTGTTGTGGGTTCCCAGCTTGCTCTCATCTCCAACTCACTATGAAATGCAAACTTACTTTCTGCTTCAAGGAACCGTAAGTTCCTTCTGAAATGACCATGGGCATAGAAGAATAAAATGCAACACAATCAATACTCTTTTTTTACATTTAAAACATTATCCTGGCCAGGAGTGATGGCTCATGCCTGTAATCCCAGCACATTAGGAGGCCAAGCTGGGAGGATCACTTGAGGCCAGGAGTTCCAGACCAGCCTGAGCAGCATAGTGAGAACTCCCCCACCTCTACAAAAGAAAAGAAAAATTAAAATTAAAAAATTAGGTTGGGCATGGTGGCTCATGCCTGTAATCCCAGCACTGTGGGAATCCCAGGCAGGAGGCTTGCTTGAGCCCAGGAGCTTGAGACCAGACTGAGCAACATTGGGAGACCTAGTCCCTACAAAAAAATGAAAAAATTAGCCAGGCGTGATAGTACACACCTGTAGTCCCAGCTGTTTGGGAGGCTGAAATGGGAAGATTGCTTGAGCCTGGGAGGTTGAGGCTGCAGTGAACGTTGATTGCACCACTGCACTCCAACATGGGCAACCAAGGGAGACCTTGTCTCAAAAAAAAAAAAAAAAAATTAGCTGGGCATGGTCGCCCACACCTGTGTCTTAGCTACTCAGGAGGCTGAACCAGGAGGATTGTTTGAGCCCAGAAGTTGGAGGCTGCAATGAGCTATGATCATGCCACTGCACCCCAGTCTGGGCGATAGTACACGACCCTATAAATAAATAACTAAATAAAACATTAGCTCAAAATTCAAACATTTAGCTACAATGGACCAAATAGCTTCACATGTACACAAAGCTCAGATGCATTTTTATACTGTGTGCTATTATCTTCCAAAAGAGTGAGACCCTTCCTGTTGCTTTTTAAATATTTTATTTTATTTTATTTATTTTTTTGAGACGAGGTCTTGCCATGTTGCCTAGGCAGGTCTCCAACTCCTGGGCTCAGGCAATCCTTCTGCCTCAGCCTCCCAAAGTGCTGGGATTATAGGTATGAGCCACCGAGTCTGGACTTTGTGTTTAATAAAGGAAAGGAAATGGGTTAAATGATAAATACTTCCCCTACAGAAATAAAACACTACTTGCTCATTGCGAAGTTCATTTTTATGTCTTCTAAATAGTGGCAAATGCTTGCTGAAACCAAACCTGTAGATGTCTCAACAGATTTATTTTTTGTTCATTCTATTTTGGGCTCCACTATTGAAGCAATCATTATTGGCAGACATTGTTCTCCTAATAATTTTTGGAGCAGTTTCATTTTTTTTTTCTCCTTAGTACAATACAACTAAGCTCTCTCGGGATAATCTGGAGTGTGGGAAGGGGAGCGGGGCAGAAAGTATCATATTCCTAATTGGAGTTTGTGTTGATCCAAAATATATAAGTCCAGTTCATGAGTACTCCTCACTCACATTTTAAGCATAAACAGGTTTCTACAAAGGTTTGAGATCTGAGAGACACAGAAAGCTTCCCAATAGCCCTGCTGTGGTTCCTATAATTCCACTGGAATCCTCCCCTTTGCATTAAACATTGTATCTCAAAGCTTGCAGAAATGCATACTATGAATTTATTAAGAATTTGGGTTTCTGTTATGTGATTTTGAGGAGTGATCAAAGAAATAGGCTTTGCTCTGGATGAGATACTGTCAGAAAGTGGGTGTAATTCTATTCAGAATCTTTCTGGCAGGGCGCAATGGCTCATGCCTGTAATCCCAGCACTTTGGGAGGCTGAGGCAGGTAGATCACTTGAGCTCAGGAGTTCAAGACCACTCTGGGCAACATGGTGAAACCCTGTCTCTACTTAAAAAAAATACAAATATTAGCTAGGCGTGGTGGCACGCACCTGTGTTCCCAGTTGCTTGGGAGGCTGAGGTGGGAGGCTCGCTTGAGCCTGGGAGGCAGAGGTTGTAGTGAGCCTAGATTGTGCTACTGCACTCCAGCTTGGGTGACAGAGTAAGATCAGGCTATAATGCAGTGGTGCAATCACAGCTCACTGTAGCCTTGAACTTCTAGGCTCAAGCAATTCTCCTCCCTCAGCCTCCCAAGTAGCTGAGACTACAGGTTTTTTGTTTGTTTGTTTGTTTGTTTGTTTGAGACAAGTCTCGCTCTGTCACCCAGGCTGGAGTGCAGTGGCGTGATTTTGTGTTTTTTGTTTTTATGGAGACAGGGTCTCACTGTGTTACCTAGGCTGGTCTTGAACTCCTGGTCTCTAGCAATCCTTCTACCTCAGTCTTCCCAGTAGCTGGGATTACAGGTGTAAACCATTACCTGGCTTTATTGAGAATTAATATTTATTTTTTTTTAATAATTTTTTTTCTTTTTAAGAGACAGAGTCTTACTCTGTTACTCAGGCTGTCACAGCTCACTGCAGCCTCTACCTGCCAGGCTCAAGTGATCCTCTCACCACGGCCTCCCAGAGAGCTGGGACTACAGGCATGAGTCCCTGTGCTCAGCTGGAATCTTTTTCTTTTCTTTTTCTTTTTTTGAGACAGAGTTTCACTCTTGTTGCCCAGGCTGGAGTGCAATGGCGCAATCTCGGCTCACTGCAACCTCCGCCTCCTGGGTTTGAGTGATTCTCCTGCCTCAGGCTCCCAAGTAGCTGGGATTACAGGCATGTGCCACCACACCCGGCTAAGTTTGTATTTTTAGTAGAGATGGGATTTCTCCATGTTGGTCAGGCTGGTCTCAAACTCCCAGCCTCAGGTGATCCTCCCACCTCAGCCTCCCAAAGTGCTGGGATTACAGGTGTGAGCCACCACACCCGGCTCAGCTGGAATCTTAATATTTCTTATCTAGAAGAACAAACTGAGGCTAAAGCTGTAATTGAAAAAGAAGCACCACTCACTCCTATGAGACAGAAACAGGAATTTTTGTTCATTTCTGTGGTTTGGGCAATGTTCTTGTTTGGTCTGTGTTGTGAAATGATGATGGAATGAATAGTCTTGTTCTTTGTCACTCTCAAAGGGGCCTTGTCTTATGTTGATGTTCCCTGAGCATCAGTGTTCAACAGCAGAACACTATGGCCTGGCTCTGGGTGCCAGGCTGGCTCTTGTCTCTTCTCTTTCTCATTGTTAGGGCTGTTAACAGTGAAACATTGCTAATTTCAAGGTTCATTTTTTACCTTAGAGAACCAAAGAGATGGGCCCTGAAACCGGTAGCATCAGCAGGGCCCAAGGAAGAAGCGCATGCACTTAATCTGCAAGAAAGTCCATTAGACTGTGTGTGTTACAGCAGGGAGCTGGCCGGGCGAAAGCACAGCCCACACACCAAGAACATGAGGTGACCGTCGTGATGGTCAGGCGGTTGTTAAACTGTCTCTCTAAAATAATAATTGGTCACAGCTAGCGCTAGGGAAGGGCAGTCTCCTAATAGAACACACCTGAAATAGGTGATCAGCAGCTTCCTGATCAGATCTCAGCAGTCAGGCGAGTGGGCTCAGGCATGTACATGCAGACAGCCCACCCCAAGGAGAAACATGGAGAACTAACAAGACCTTGGAAGTGTGCCAACGTATAAAATCCCTAGCCACTTGATCTGCACACTTTGATCTCGCAAGTTACCCGCTTGGCCCTCTTCCAAATGGACTTGACTTCCTTTCATTTCTGCTCTAAAGCTTTTTAAATAAACTTTCACTCCTGTTCTAAAACTTGCCTTCACTCCTGCTCATAAACCTGCCTTATGCCCCTCACTCAAATTCTTTCTTCTGAGGAGGCACGAATTGAGGTTGCTGCTGACCCACCAGTAACAGATTCGCCACATGTGGGCCAAAAAAACTTCCCTGTCCTCTTCTGAGAAGTCAACTCACAAAAGGTAGATTAATAGATACGTCAACCTAAAAGGAGGAACCTGAGGCAAAATTATTATTTTTGTTTGTTTATTTCGAGGCGGAGTCTCACTCTGTCACCTAGGCTGGAGAGCAATGGTGAGATCTCAGCTCATTGCAACCTCCACCTCCTGGGATCAAGGGATTCTCCTGCCTCAGCCTCCAGAGTAGCTGGGATTACAGGCATCTGCCAGCACACCCAGCTAATTTTTGTATTTTTAGTAGAGACGGGGTTTCATCATGTTGGCCAGAATGGTCTCAAACTCCTGATCTCAGGTGATCCCCCCAACCGTGGCCTCCCAAAGTGCTGGGATTATAGGCATGAGCCACCCCGCCAGACTCTAAAGCAAAATTAATATAAATAGAGAGTTTAATTGAGCCAAGCTTGAGGATTGCAACCTGGGAACATATATTCAAGTTGCCTTGAATATACGCTCTGATTAGCAACAGTTACAAGTATGTTTCTAAAGGAAAAGAAGAGGCAGGTCCTAAATTTGTTACCAAGAATTTACATTGAAATAACATAATCTATTGATTGGCTATCCATTGTTCTTTGTCCAGGAACATGAAGATGGTGGATAGGGCAGGTAGTCAGGAACAAAGTGACTTTAAACAGTTGTCTCAGACTAGGTTCGGTGGCTCACGCCTGTAATTTCAGCATTTTGGGAGGCCAAGGTGGGCAGATCATCTGAGGTCAGGAGTTCAAGACCAGCCTGGCCAACATGGCAAAACCCCGTCCCTGCTAAAAATACAAAAATTAGCTGGGTGTGGTGGTGCACACCTGTAGTCCCAGCTCCTTGGGAGGGTGAGGCACGAGAATCACTTGAACCTGGGAGGCAGAGCTTGCAGTGAGCCAAGATCATGCCACTGCAGTGCAGCCTGGGTTACAGAGCAAGACTCTGCCTCAAAAACAAAAAACAAAAACCAATTGCTTCCCAGGTTTGGGTGTGTGTGGTGGGCATGACTGAAGTCTCATACTCGTGTCTCTCTGGGCCTGCATACCTCACAGAACTCAGATTTCTCTGAGGTAAATTTCTTTCTCACTTGCCCTCTGTGACTCAAAAATCTTCCCACAGAAGAAATGATCAGTCTCTGCTTAGGGTAGAGTGAGAGGCGTCCTTTGTCCCTCCATGCTGAGAAGGCTCATTCCCGGATAGTCCTCGCCTGAGTCACTGATTTACATAACTGGCATTGCTTGTTAAATCATCTCTAGTGTTTGAAATTTCATGCTTTTGGTTTTCTTAGAACAAGTAAAACAATGAAAGATATAGTCAAGTCTATTCTATTGGAGATTAAGTTCAAATTTTAGAAAAATTATTAGAACTCAAAACAATAGTTAGGCCTGGAATCTAATAACAGGTATGCTATGGTTTTCCTCCGAAACATACTTTTCCCCTCTTGTTCCACATTCTCCCAAAGATAGTCCTTAGAAGGACCAATTATCTTGCAAAATAAGTTTTAGTATTATATGTTGCCTGATAAGGTGCAACAAGAATAATAACGACCATATAGGCTCTTTAAAGTTGGCTTTGCTGGAACTACCTTACCTTACCTTACCTTTTACCTTACAATAGGGTCTCACTCTGTTGCCAAGGCTGGAGTGCAGTGGCACGATCTCAGCTCACTGTAGTCTCAACCTCCTGAGCTCAAGCAATCCTATCACCTCAACCTTCTGAGTAGCAGAGACTATAGGCATGCACTAACATGCCAAGCTAATTTTTGTACTTTTTGTAGAGACAAGGTTTTACCATGTTTCCCAGGCTGGTCTTGAACTTCTGAGCTCAAGCATTCCTCATGCTTCGACCTCCCAAAATGCTGCAATTACAAGCATGAGCCATTGCACGCAGCCTGCTGGAACTTTCATAAGGAATTTCAAATTAGACTTTTAAAAGCTTCAAGACGGCCGGGTGCGGTGGCTCAAGCCTGTAATCCCAGCACTTTGGGAGGCCAAGATGGGCGGATCATGAGGTCAGGAGATCGAGACCATCCTGGTTAACCCGGTGAAACCCCATCTCTACTAAAAAAAAAATACAAAAAACTAGCCGGGCGAGGTGGCGGGTGCCTGTAGTCCCAGCTATTCCAGAGGCTGAGCCAGGAGAATGGCGTGAACCTGGGAGGCGGAGCTTGCAGTGAGCTGAGATCCGGCCACCGCACTCCAGCCTGGGCAACAGAGCGAGACTCCTTCTCAAAAAAAAAAAAAAAGCTTCAAGACTTGAAGCCAAGCCAAGGATTCACCATTAGACTGAACCTGTAATATATGTACAAATTGGGTGATTTCCTCTTTTCTCCAGGTGTCCATAATATCCTGAGTTTCCTGAGCTGTGACATTCTTGGCCAGGTGTAGTGGCTCATGCCTGTAATCCTAAGACTTTGGGAGGCCAATGTGGGAGGATTGCTTGAGCCCAGGAGTTCAAAACCAGCCTGAGCAACATAGTGAGACCTCTTCTCTACAAAAATTGTTTTAAAAAAATTAGTTGGGCATGGTGGTGCATGCTTGTAGTCCCAGGTATTTGGGAGGTTAAGATGGGAGGATCGCTTGAGCCTAGGAGTTCAAAGCTGCAGTGAGATATGGTGGAGTGCCACTGCACTCCAGCCTGGGTGATAGAATGAGATCCTGTTTCAAAAAAATAATACTCAGAAAAAGAAAGTGACATTCTTTATTTACTTCAAGGCAACCATGTGAACTGTAAATTTAAAGTGTGGGGTCAATTTTTTCAAGGATGTTTATTTGACTTCCTAATGTCAACCCTAGTTCCTTAAAGCTGTCTAGTCATATCTGAAAATGTGACATTTCAGTGAAACCCTTGATAAAATAACCAGTGTCTCCAACTGTGCTTTGTTACAAGAAGAATAGATTCTTTTTTTTTTTTTTTACTATAATAGGTTCTTATTAAACTTATGCTAATAACTAGATTGCCATAAAATAAGAATACTCATGAATAATTTTTAAACTTTGGAGAAATCAGGTAGAGACAGGTAAATATTTCCATTTTGCTAACAAATGTATCTTTTACTCCATGTCTATAAGCTATAAATTACTCAAAAGACAAAAGTTTTATTGATTCTGCAGAAAAAAATATAAAAGGAATCAGCAGTGTTTCAAATAAAAAGTCATAAAGGCCATTTATAGCCCTTTATCAGATCAGTTTCATATAACTGATTCTTGTTCTGCTTAATTTTGGGTTGGCAATATTCATGAATGATGCTTCAGTTTATTAGAATTCTGAAAGTTTTTACTTAATCCAATGATATGATCTCCAAAGTTATCAGAAACTTGTATTTATGTCTGGGCATGTTGGCTCACGCCTGTAATCCCAGCACTTTGGGAGGCAGGGGCGGGTGGATCACTTGAGGTCAGGAGTTCAAGACCAGCCTGGCCAACATTGTGAAACTTCATCTCTACAAAAAAAATTAGCTGGGAGTGGTAGTGTGCACCTGTAATCCCAGCTACTCGGGAGACTGAGGCAGCAGAATCACTTGAACCCAGGAGGCAGAGGCTGCAGTAAACTGAGATCACACCACTGCACTCCAGCCTAGGTGACAGAGTGAGCAAAAAAAAAAGGACACTTATATTCAGGAGCACGTCAGGGTCCTTTTCCATGAAGAAAAAGCAAATTTTGGACTGTAGCCAGTTATAAATAGTTTTTTGAGAAGAACCAAAGTAAAAATAATTATCTGTGGATTACAAATAGCTTAGAATAGCCATGGTTAAAGATGCAATCAACAAGGTAATTTGGTTATTTCTGTGGCATACAACAATTAAACATAATAATCATAATTATTACTGAGAACGTATACTAAGACATTTCAGAATTTAGGAATGTCACACAATTTTGGAACACATATGTATTAGACCCTTCTCACACTGCTATAAAGAAATACCCAAGACTAGGCAATTTACAAAGAAAAGAGACTTAATTGGTTAATGATTCTGCAGGCTATATAGGAAGCATAGCAGCTTTTGCTTCTAGGGAGGCCTCAGGAAACTCACAATCGTGGCAGAAGGTGAAGGGGAAGCAAGCACATCTTACATGGCCAGAGCAGGAGGGAGAGAAGGGTGAGGTGCTAAACACTTTTAAACAACCAGATCTTACTATAACTCACCCACTCACTATCATGAGAATAGCACTGAGGGGATGGTGCTAACCCATTAGTGAGAACTCTGCCCCCATGATCCAATCACCTCTCACCAGGCCTCACCTCCAACACTGGGGATTAAAATTTGACATGGGATTTGGTGGGGACACCAATCCAAGCCATATTATTCCACCCCTGGCCCTTCCAAATCTCATATCCTCCTCAAATTGCAAAATACAGTCATGACTTCCCAACAGTCCCCCAAAGTCTTAACTTATTCCAGAATTAGGTCAAAAAACCAAAGTCTAAAATCTCATCTGAGACAAGACAAGTCCCTTCTGCCTATGAGCCTATAAAATAAAAAACAAGTTAGTTACTTCCAAGATACCATAAGGGTACAGGCATTGGATACATGCTCCCATTCCAAAAGGGAGAAATTGGTCAAAAGAAAGGGGCTACAGGCCTTATGCAAGTTTGAAATCCAGCAGGGTGGTCATTACATCTTAAAACTCCAAAATAATCTCTGTTGACTCCATGTCACACATTCAGGGCACACTGTTACAAGGAGTGGTATTCCAAAGCCTTGGGCAGCCTTGCCCCTGTGGCTTTCCAGGGCTGCTCTCAGGGGCTGGTGTTGAGTGCCTGCAGCTTTTCCAAGTGCAGGGTGCAAGCTGTCAGTAGATCTACCATTCTGGGGTCTGGAGGATAGTGGTCCTTTTCTCATAGCTCCACAGGGAAGTGCCCAATGGGGCTCTGTGAGGCGGCTCTAACCCTCACATTTCCCCACTGCACTGCCCCAGAAGAGGTTCTCCATGAGGGCTCCACCCCTGTAGCAGGCTTCTGACTGGACATCCAGTCTTTTCCATACATCCTCTGAAATCTAGGCAGAGGCTCCCAAGCCTCAACTCTTGCACTCTGCACACCTGGAGGCTTAACACACTATGGAAGCCACCAAGGCTTCTGGCTTGCACCCTCTAAAGTGGTAACCCAGGCTATACCTGGGCCCTTTGAGCCAAGGCTGGAACTGGAGTGGTTGGGATGCAGGGAGCTGTCTCCTGAGGCTGTGCAGGCTGATGGGGCCCTGGGCCTGGCCCAGGAAATCATTCTTCCCTCCTATATCTCCAGACCTGTGATGAAAGGGGCTGTGGTGAATGTCTCTGAAATGCCTTCAAGGCCCTTTCCCCATTGTCTCCACTATTAGCATTTGCCTTCTTTTAGTTATGCAAAATTTATGTAGCTATTTTAATTGTTCTGTATTTCTTTTTTTTTTTTTTTTTGAGTTGAGTCTCTTCCTGTCGCCCAGACTGGAGTGCACAGTACTTGTCCTCGGCTCACTGCAAACCTCCACCTCCCCGGTTCAAATGATTCCTCCTGCCTCAGCCTCTGAGTAGCTAGGATTACAGGTGCCCACCATGCAGCTAATTTTTGTATTTTTAGTAGCGATGGGGTTTCATCATGTTGGCCAGGCTGGTCTTGAACTCTTGACCTCATGCTCTGCCTGCCTTGGCCTCCTAAAGTGCTGGGATTACAGGCATGAGCCACCACACCTCGGCCAGTTGGCTTTCTTTTCGACCACATGTATTAGGTCTAAATTTTCAAGCTTTTATGCTTTGTTTCCCCTTTTGTTTTTATTTATTTATTTCTTATATAGGTCTCTGTCACCTAGGTTAGAGGTGTATCACAATCATTGCCTTCATTGTGCCTTGACTCCTGGCTCAGCCCCTCTGAGTGGCAGACACTATAGGCATGTGCTACCACACCTGGCTATTTATTTATTTATTTCATAGAGACAGGGTTTGTCCATGTTGGCCAGGCTGGTCTTGAACTCCTGGGCTCATGTGATCTGCCTGCCTTGGCCTTCCAAAATTCTAGGATTACAGGCATGAGCCACTATGCCCATCCTGCTTCCCTTTTAAATACAAGTTTCAGGTTTACATCATTTCTTTACTCATACATATGAGAATAGGTGGTTAGAAGCAGCCAGGCTACTTCTTGAACACTTTGCTGCTTATAAATTTCTTTCACCAGATACCCTATGTCATCATTCTCAAGTTCAAAGTTCCATAGATCCCTAGGGCAAGGGCACAATGCCGCCAAGTTCTTTGCTAAGGCATAATAGAAGTGACCTTTGCTCCAGTTGCCAAAAAGTTCCTCATTTCCATCTGAGTCCTAAGCCTGGACTTCATTGTCCATATCACTGTAAGCATTTTGGTCACAACAATTTAACAAATCTCTAGGAAGCTCCAAACTTTCCCTCATCTTCCTGTCTTCTTCTGAGCCCTCAAAACTGTTCCAACCTCTGTTTGTTACCCAGTTCCAAAGCTGCTTCTGCATTTTCAGGTGTCTTTATAGCAATGCCCTACTCCTCGGTACCAATTAGTCCATTATGTGCTATAAAGAAATACTTGAGACTTGGCTGGGCATGGTGGCTCACGCCTGTAATCCCAGCACTTTGGGAGGCTGAGGTGGGTGGATCACCTGAGGTCAGGAGTTCAAGACCAGCCTGACCAACATGGTGAAACCCCGTCTCAACTAAAAATACAAAAATTAGCCGGGTCTGGTGGCAGTCGCCTGTAACCCCAGCTACCTACTTGGGGGGCCAAGGCAGGAGAATCGCTTGAACCTGGGAGGCAGAGGTTGCAGTGAGCCAAGATCATGCCATCGCACTCAGCCTGGGGGACAAGAGCAAGACTTTGTCTCAAAAAAGAAAAAAAGAAATATCTGAGACTAGGTAATTTATAAAGAAAAGAGGTTTAATTGGCTCATGGTTCTGCAGGTTGTACAGGAAGCATAGCAATTTCTGCTTCTATGGAGGCCTCAGGAAACTTACAATCATGGTGGAAGGCGAAGGGGAAGTAGGTACATCTTGCATGGCTGGAGTAGGAAGGGTGGGGGTTGCTACATACTTTTAACAACTAGACCTGATGATAACTCACTCACTATCACAAGAATAGTTCCAAGGGGATGGTGCTAACCCATTCATGAGAACTCCACCCCCATGATCCAATCACTTCCCACCAGGCTCCATCTCCAACACTGGGGATTACAATTTAACATGAGATTTGGTGGGAACACTGATCCAAAGTATATTAACATATCAATAACATAGTTATACAAATATTTCTTACTTGACAATGTTTCTTGTATGATTTTAACATACCAGATAAGCCTAACATGGCTTTTTTGGACTTCCAGGCATTCTTTTTGGAAAAGTCTTTTTTTTTTTTTTTTTTTTTTTTTTTTTTGAGATGGAGTCTCACTCTGTCACCCAGGCTGGAGTGCAGTGGTGCAGTCTCCGCTCACTGCAACCTCCACCTCCTGGGTTCACGTGATTTTCCTGCCTCAGCCTCCGGAGTAGCTGGAATTACAGGCTACCATGCCTGGATAATTTTTAGTAGAGATGAGGTTTCACCATGTTGGCCAGGTTGGTCTTGAACTCCTGACCTCTAGTGATCTGGCCACTTCGGCCTCCCAAAGTGCTGGAATTAAAGGTGTGAGCCACCATGCCCAGCCTGTTATGTAAACTGTAAGCAATGTCTTTCCCATTATAAAAGTTTTCTTGTGACTTGAGTGTAGGGAGATGCTCTTAAAAATGGAGCTTTCCTTTATAAATGTATTTATTTTACAAAGTGTTACAAAATAGCCAGCTAAATGCCAGGAGTCTCATTTTAAACACCAATCTAGTTAGATAGGTGGTCTTTTCAATTTAGCTTGTTTCTTCTTAATTAGATTACTGACTTTAGGGTGGAACCTTTTAGTGAATAGGGCAAAGGAAGCATTTGTAGTCTTCAGGGCCAAATATTTAAATGTGAAAAGCAGGCACAACTGGAAAGCAGGGCACCTAATTCTTTAAAAATCAAGGGTCCCATTTTAACTGAATCCTGGGTTCCCAAAAGTGGGAAATGCCATGAGACCAGCCATGTGGTGGGTGACCCAATAAGCCCACTCTAGCCCATCCCCCATGGGAGTCTTATCCCTCAATGATAAGCACTCTTACACCCTTGAAGTGTTCAAATGATGCCTTTCTCATCTAAATGCACAAAGAAAAGTGTGCCCTGCCTGCAGTAGCAACCATTCCTTGTATCCCCTGTCAGCCATTTCCAAAACTGCAGCCTTCACCGGTGACTTGTCAGCCAGTGCACACACAAACGTCAGGTTCCCACTCACAGCACAAAGCAATTCATGGAACCCACTAAAACCAAAGAGATTAGGTGATACAATGCAAAAGAGAACAGAGCTTTAGACCTGAAAGAAATTGCCCACAACACTTCAGACTCTGTAAGGAAAGCAGAAACTCCAAAAATCAGGTGAGTGGTGCCTTGTTCTGTGTTCTTCTAGGGGTCTCAAGGTCATTAGAAGTCTCTTCTAAGCTTCATTTGGTATTGAAAATGACAAAAGGAAGGAGAAGCAGACGTGGAAGAAAATAGAAGAACAAGTGTTAGAGGAGCCAATTTGGGAAGAGTATCCGCTTTCAAAAGGCCAATGAAGTTTCACGTTTTTCTCAGCAAAAATCATGCCAACAAGATAGGAAGCAAACAGAGGGATCAAACACATTTAAAAAGGGGCTTTAGCTGATTGAGAAAAATCCCAGAAACAGAATCCAAAAAAGGAAAAAGAAGAAATATTTTTTTCTCAAAAAAATTATAGCCTAAATATCAGCTTTTTTGTTTTTTGTTTTTTGTTTTTTTGAGACAAGGTCTTGCTCTGTCATCCAGGCTGAAAGCAGTGGCATAATCCAGCTCACCGAAACCTTGAACTCCTAGGCTCAATGATCCTCCTACAATAGCCTTTGATATTTTTTGTAGAGACTGGGTTTGCTATGTTGCCTAGGCTGGTCTTGACCTCCTGGCCTCAAGTAATCCTCTTGCCTCATTCTGATGCAGGATTTTTCTTGGCCCCACTTTCTAGCTGGAAACTTCTGTGGCTGGCAGGGCCTCTGCTTATTTCTTCCCACCAGCCCACTCCAGCCCATGGCTCCCAGCTGGCTTGGCCCTGCAAGCTGCTTCCCATCATATGGGGCAGCTACCTGGCACTGGCGAAGGATGGGAGGGCTACAGCTTACAGCTCTTTCATCCCCTACTGTTTGGCAGGTCCCAGGTTCTTGTCCTTCATCCAAGAAGAATGAGGTTATTCTGAAAATTGAAAGGTGAGGAAGGAGAAGAAGAATTTTATTGAGTGTTGGAACAGCTCTCAGTGGAGAGGGGACATGAGGGTGGTCTCCCACCTGATTTCAGGTGGTTTCTCTCCCAGTGTGACTGGGTCTGGGGCTTTTATGGGATCAGAACTGGGGAGTGTGTGGTGACTAGTGAGTATGCAAAAGGGTAAAAGAAAGACACCGCTCAAAGGTGGCGATGACAGTGTAAAAAAAAAACAATTAGGGAAGTGTAGGATATGTAAAATAAGTGAAGGGTGAGGATCAAACAGAGGAAAGTGCACCAAATGAGAACAGAGGTTCCCAATACAGTCTGTAGACTTGACTTGTAGCTTGGCTTTCAGGCTTTAAACTCTTTGGATTGAAGGTGAGGTCTCACTGGGGACCCCACCTGCATCTGCCTGGACATTTGCCTGTCTCCTGCCACTATCAATTCTTCCCCAAGTGTTGGGATTGGAGCAGTAAGCCACTGCTCCCAGTACTAAACATCAGCTTTTAGTGAAGATGACTTCTTTCCATAGAACTCTAAAAAAGAATCTTTTTGAATCTCTTATTACTAGATTTCAGCTAGGAAAAACATAAATTAGGTCTCCCATTCAGTTTGTCTGGTTTTAAAACCAACTTTTTTTATAGTTGTGAATGCAAATGAATTATTGTTATTATTATTATTTTTTGAGGAAAGGTCTCACTCTGTCAACCCAGGCGGGAGTGCAGTGGTGTGATCACGGCTTATTGCAGCCTCAACCTGTGGGACTCAAGTGATTCTCACACTTATTTTTTGATTTTTTGTAGAGAGAAGGTCTCACTATGTTGCCCAGGATGGTCTCAAATTCCTGGGCTCAAGCAATCCTCTCACCTTGGCCTCCCAAAATGCTGATATTACAAGTGTGAGCCATGGCGCCCAGCTGAATTATTTTAGACATTTCAGAAGATCCCTACTTTGGCTTCTGCTGCTTGTGAGTGTCCCAGGTTAAGTGAATCCACTTTTCCTAGAAGGGTTATACATAAATCCAGCTGGTATTTCTAAAAAGAGTGCTTAGATTTTGAAGCTGATTTCCCATAATTTAAGAACTTTTCGAAAGTGGCCCATGGGGGAATGTGTTTAAGGTCAAAGTGTGATGTGTCTCACACTGTCTCTAACTACCATGTGGCAGCAGAGTGATGAAGGCAAGGGAGACCAGACTGTCATATGTGTCCAGAAGAGCAAAAAGGGGGTAACCTTTTCAGTTAGGAACAGGAATTGGTCACAAATGAAAGGCTAAGTCCACATTTTCAAGTGATGGAAAACAGCAGCCACCATTTTTTTTTTTTTTTTTGAGACAGGGTCGTGCTCTGTTGTCCAGGTTGGAGTGTAGTGGTGTGATCACAGCTCACTGCAGCCCCGAACTCCTGGGATGAAGCAATCCTCCCACCTTGGCCTCCCAAAGTGCTGGAATTTCAGATGAGAGGCACCGTGCCTGGCTGATCTGCAATCTTAAAAGCATGCTATATGAAACTATGGGGACCAAAGCCCTCAGTCCCCTAAAGGTTCGCTGAAAAATCACTGACATAAGGCAGATTGATTAATAGGAGAAAAGCCATACAGATTTGTTTGATGTGTATACACAGGAGCCTTCAGCACGAAGACCCAACCTCCTGATGAGTACAGAAGCTCAGATACCATCTTTTTTTTTTTTTTTTTTTCTCATGCTAAGAAGTCTCCATGAATGGAAGGTTATATGCCATCTTCAGGTTACAGAAAGAATGGGAACTAGATCCTGGCAAAACAGGTTATGGAGGTGGGGAGAAGAATAATTCTGTTGAGGGGATTACCAGGGAGAATGAATGGATCTGGGAACAGAGATGAACTTGTAAATAGTTCGCTTTGGAATTTAAATGATCCTTGGAAACTGTCATTAAAATGGGTCTGTTCAGGTATGGTTATGACTTGGTCTTATTTTCTGCAATAGAGAATGAGATAACAGGGAGGGGAAGGAAAAAACAATCGTTCTCCTTGGTGGGTCTAGATCTTAGGCAGATAAAGGAACTTCAGCCTCTACAGGGGAGACAGTGGTGGGAGGGAGAGGTCAGAGAGACCTTGAGGCTTCTTAATTTCAATCTGTCAAAATGCCATCTTTTGGGGTATTGGTTTCTGAGCCCCAACAAAATGAAACCACCAGTACCTGTCAATCTTTTGATCAAAACTTCTGCTGTGTCACAGGGGTAGAAAAACTTTGACCAGAACCCCTGATCCCAAGGCAGAGGGAGAAAAAAGGTAGTTCCCTTCAGAGCTCTTTACTCAAATGTCCTGTTCAAAGGCAAACACCAAAGCTCTCCCCAGGACAGAGAGGGTTTGAAAAATAGTTCGGACAACATTTGGACCTTCAATCAAAGAGTGGGAGGTTCTAATTCAGGATAACTCACCCAAAACACCAGATGGGACACTGGAGGGAATGTTCATGCTGGTACCAAGTGTCACTTTCAGAGAGAAACACAGGATGGTTGGGGGGAGTCACTTTGAATCCTGCCAATTTCACCAGATTTGTCAACCTAAAAGGAAGGAAGCTGAGGCCAACGTAATGTAAGTAGAGAGTTTTTTGGGGCCAAGCTTGAGGACTGCAACCTGGGAGCATAGATTCAAGTTGCCTTGAATATACGCTCTGATTAGCAACAAATACAAGTTGATTTTTAAAGGAAAAGAAGAGACAGTTCCTAAATTCTTTACCAAGAATTTACATTTAAATAACTTAAGCTATTGATTGGCTATCCATTGTTCTTTGTCCAGGAACATGAAGATAATGGGTGAGGCAGCTAATCAGGAACAAAATGACTTTAAGCAATTGCCCCCAGACATGGATGCATGTGGTGAGGTGTGGCTGAAGTCCCATACTCATATATCTCTGGGCCTGCATACCTCACACACTCAGACTTCTCTCAGCTGTTTTTCTTTTCTCAGAAGAAATGACATACAGATTTATTAATGAGCACAAGGAGAGCCAGAGTGATTACTCCCGCCCTTTGATGGGGTCCAGAAACTTGTATACCATCTTGAGGTTACAGAAGGAATGCTGCCTTGGATTGTGGCAAAACATGTTCTGGGATGGGGAGAACATGTTATGCAGATGAAACCTTACAGGTAGCAGCCCTCAGAAAGAATAGATGGTAAATGTTTCTTTCAGACTTTTAAGGTGTCAGACTTTCTAATCTTGCCCAGATCCAGATAGGGGAGGGCTTCAGAAAAGCCTGGCGGCCTCAGTGCAGATTCTTGCTACAGAGGCAAATTTTTCTCATAAGGAGATGGCTTTTAAGCTCTGTGTGTATTTCCACCCTTCTGAATAGCCATCTTGAAATATACCAAAGAGGGCCAGGTGTGGTGCTCACGCCTGTAATCCCAGCACTTTGGGAGGCCAAGGCAGGTGGATCGCCTGAGGTCAGGAGTTCGAGACCAGCCTGGCCAACCTGGTGAAACCCCCTCTCTACCAAAAATGAAAAAATTTAGCTGGGCATGGTGGTGGGCACCTGTAATCCCAGCTACTCGGGAGGCTGAGGCAGGAGAATCGCTTGAACCTGGGAGGCGGAGGTTGCAATGAGCCAGGATTGCACCACTGTACTCCAGCCTGGGCAACAAGAGTGAAACTGCATCTCAAAAAAAAAAAAAAAAAAAAAAGGGAAATATGCCAGAGAAGTATATTTTGAGTGGAATATTTTGGTTTCCTTCAAGACATTAGGGCAGTGTCCACGAAGAAGGTCAAACTCTGTAAAATATTTAAAGAGGGCCGGGCCCGGTGGCTCACGCCTGTAATCCCAGCACTTTGGGAGGCCGAGGCAGGCAGATCACGAGGTCAGGAGATCGAGACCATCCTGGCTTAACACGGTGAAACCCTCAGCCTCTACTGAAAATACAAAAAAATTAGCGCCGGGCTGCAGTGGCGGATGCCTGTAGTCCCAGCTTCTAGGAGGCTGAGGCAGGAGAATGGCATTAACCCGAGGCTTGCAGCGAGCCTGCAGTGAGCCGAGATTGGCGCCCACTGCACTCCAGCCTGGCAACAGAGCTAGACCCATCTCAAAAAAAAAAAAAAAAAAAAAAAAAATTAAAGAGGTTTATTCTGAGCCAAACATGAGTGACCAAGGCCCAAGGCACAGTCTCAAGAGGTTCTGAGAACATGTGCCCATGGTGGTTGGGTTATAACTTGGTTTTATATGCTTCAAGGAGACATAAGACATCAATCAATACATGTAAGTTATACATTGGTTTGATTCAGAAAGGTGGGAGAACATGAACCTGTGGCTCACAAGTCATAGATAAATTCAAAGATTTTCTGATTGGCAGTTGGTTGAAAGGGTTATTATTTAAAGACCTGCAATCAATAGAAAGGAGTATCTGGGTTAAGATAAGGGGTTGACATAGTTTTGACTTTTGTCCCCCAAAATCTCAAGTTGAGATATAATCACCAATGTTAGAAGTGGGGCCTGGTGGGAGGTGTTTGGGTCTTGAGGGTGGATCCCTCACGACTTGGTGCTGTCTTCACGATAGTGAGTGACTTCTCATGAAATCTGGTTGTTTAAAAGTGTATGCCATCACTGCCCATGCCGGCTCTTGCTCCCTGTCTTGCCATGTGACATACCTGCTCCTTCTTTGCACTCTGTCATGAGTAAAAGCTCCCCAAGGCCTCCCTAGAAGCTGAGCAGATGTTGGTGCCATGCTTGCAGAGCCTGCAGAACCACGAGCAAATTAAACCTCTTCTATAGATATATAAAAATTACCCAGTCTCAGGTATTTATTTATTTATTTTATTGATTGATTGATTTTGAGACAGAGTCTCGCCCTGTCCCCCAGGCTGGAGTGCAGTGGCACAATCTCGGCTCACTGCAACCTCCACCTCCTGGGTTCAAGTGATTCTCATGCCTCAGCCTCCCAGGTAGCTGGGATTACAGGCATCTGCCACCATGCCCGGGTAACTTTTGTATTTTTAATAGAGACGGAGTCTCACCATGTTGGCCAGGCTGGTCTTGAACTCCTGACCTCAAGTAATCCATCTGCTTTGGCCTCCCAAAGTGCTGGGATTACAGGCATGAGTCACTGAGCCTGGCCAGGTGTTTCTTTATAGCAATGCAAGAATGCCCTAACACAGTGCAACCTGGCATAACGGGTTGTGGAGACCAAAGTTCTTATTTGTAGAATAGGTAGCAAATGTCTTTTATAAGGCCTTAAGATGTGCCAGACTCTTAGTTAATTATTTCCTGGATCAGGAAAACACCTGGAAAGGAGAGGGGGTTCTCTACAGAATGTAGATTTTGTCCACAAGAGACAGCTTTGCAGGGCCATTTAAAAATAAGTCAGGCCGGGCGCGGTGGCTCACACCTGTAATCCCAGCACTTTGGGAGGCCGAGGCATGTGGATCACTTGAGGTCAGGAGTTCGAGATCAGCCCCGCCAACATGGTGAAACCTCGTCTCTACTGAAAACACAAAAATTAGCTGGGCGTGGTGGTACTTGCCTGTAATCCCAGCTACTCAGGAGGCTGAGGCAGGAGATTTGCTTAAACTTGGGAGGCGGAGGTTTCAGTGAGTTGAGATCACACCATTGCACTCCAGCCTGGGCGACAGGGCAAGACTCTGCCTCCAAAAATAAAAATAAAAATATGTCTGGGGAGGGGGGAGGGGGGAGGGATTGCATTGGGAGTTATACCTGATGTAAATGACGAGTTGATGGGTGCTGACGAGTTGATGGGTGCAGCACACCAACATGGCACAAGTATACATATGTAACAAACCCGCACGTTACGCACAAGAACTTAAAATATAATAACAATAATAAATAAATAAATAAATAAATAAATAAATAAATAAATAAATAATTTTTAAAAAAAGAAAGGAAGGAAGGAAAGAAAGAAGAGAAAGGAAGGAAGAAAGAAAGGAAAAAAGGAAGAAAAGAAAGAGAGAGAGAGAGAAAGAAAGAAAGAAAGGAAAGAAAGAAGAGAGAGAAAGGAAGAAAGAAAGAAGGAGGAAGGAAAGAAGGAAGGAAGCAAGGGACAGAGAGAAAGAAGAAAGGAGAGAAAGAAGAAAGAAAGAAAAAGAAAAGAAAGAAAGAAAGGAAGGAAGGAAGGAAAGAAAAAAGAGAAGAAGGAAGAAAGAAAGAAGAGAGAGGAAGGAAGGAAGGGAGGGAGGGAGGAAGGAAGGAGGGAAGAAAGGAAGGAAGGGAGGGAGGGAGGGAGGGAGGGAGGGAAGGGGCAAGAAACAGATTCACTCCTGGAACAGAAGAAAGTGAAAGAAAATAGCTCTGGTGATATGTTGATTTTAGCTGTGTAAGAACCATTTTGGATTTCTGATCTTAAAAACAATAAGATAATAAAATTTTGTAGTTATAAAAAAAATATGTCAAAGGAATATATTTTGGGGTAAAATACATTGATTTCTTTTAGGGCCTGCTATCTGTCATGTGATGTTATACTAGAGTCAGACTGGAATTTGGTATCTTATTGCTACAAAGTGTTGTGTCAGTCTTAAGGTCTGTTTTAATGTTAATGGTGGTTAGCTGTGCTTGAATTCCAAGAGGAAACGTGTCCAACACCCCCTACTTCCCATCATGGCCTGAATTCATTTTCTCAGGTTTACTTTGTAATGTCCTTGGCTGAGAGGATGGTCCATTCAGTCAGCTGGGGGCTTTAGAATTTTATTTTCAGCCAGGCGTAGTGGCTCACGCCTGTAATCCCAGCACTTTGGGAGGCTGAGGCAGATAGATCACTTGAGGTCGGGAGTTCGAGACCAGCCTGACCAACATGGTGAAACCCTGTCTCTCCTAAAATTACAAAAATTAGCCAGGCATGGTGGTGCATGTCTGTAATCCCAGCTACTCGGGAGGCTGAGGCACAAGAATTGCTTGAACCTGTGATGTGGAGATTGCAATGAGCCAAGATTGTGCCATTGCACTCTCGCCTCGGCAACAAAGAGAGACTCCATCTTAAAAAAAAAAAAAAAGAATTTCATTTTCAGCTTACAGCAGGCTATTGAAAGAGAGAAAAAATATAATTTCTTTTCTCAATCCTTGTAACTTCTTAGCTGGGATACCTCTATAATAAAAGATAGACCAGGCCGGGCGCGGTGGCTCAAGCCTGTAATCCCAGCACTTTGGGAGGCCGAGACGGGTGGATCACGAGGTCAGGAGATCGAGAGCATCCTGGCTAACACGGTGAAACCCCGTCTCCCCAAAAAAAGAAAAAAAACGAGACCCCGGCTCAAAAAAAAAAAAAAAAAAAGATAGACCAATAGGAGAAAAAGGTATACAAACTTAATGTGCATATGATCAGAGGAGCTATACACACAGTATGAGACTCAAAGAAGGGGTCAGATGGCTGAAGTTTTAACACCATTCAGAGATTACAGAAATGATAGGGATTTGGGGACTCTTGGGATGGAGGTAGCCTCACAGGTTATGGAACAGTGAAGGGAGGAAAGCAGGGCAGGGAAAGGCTGTCTTTTTATGTAATTAAAACCCTAAAAGGTAGCAGCTCTCAGAAAGAGTAGGTGGCAGCCTGGGGTAAGGTGTCTGCCAGACCTTTGCTCTCCTTTTCCTGTGAGTCAGCCTTTCCTAAATTCGGATAAGGGGGCTTCAGAGAAAGCCTGTTTGCATCTGCTGTTTACTTCACTCCACTAATGTTGATTTCCTCTACAGATGCAAATCTCCCCCACAAAAGACAGTTTTTCAGGACTATTCTCGTGTTTGCGGCCCCTCAGAATAGCCATCTCAAAATATGCCAAAGAAGTATATTTTGGGGTGGCATATTTTTGGTTTCCTTCAGCATAAACAACCTGCATGCCTTACATGGCCCCAATCATGACATCACTCTACAGCCATTGGTGTATATGACTATAGCTTTCAATTGTCAAGGAAAGATTAAATGATAGTCAGTGAATTCTTTTCAAGAAGGCAGGGAAAGGCTGGGCGCAGTGGCTCAAGCCTGTAATCTCAGCACTTTGGGAGGCCGAGACGGGCGGATCACGAGGTCAGGAGATGGAGACCATCCTGGCTAACACGGTGAAACCCCGTCTCTACTAAAAAATATACAAAATTAGCCGGGCGAGGTGGTGGGTGCCTGTAGTCCCAGCTACTCGGGAGGCTGAGGCAGGAGAATGGCATAAACCCGGGAGGCAGAGCTTGCAGTGAGCTGAGATCCGGCCACTGTACTCCAGCCTGGGCAACAGAGCGACACTCCGTCTCAAAAAAAAAATAAAAGAAAAGAAGGCAGGGAAGGTTGGGCGTGGAGGCTCACACCTGTAATCCCAGCACTTTGGGAGGCCAAGGTGGGTGGATCACCTGAGGTCAGGAGTTCGAGACCAGCCTGGCCAACATGGCAAAATCCCATCTCTACTAAAAATACGAAAATTAGCTGGGCATGGTAGTGGGCACCTATAATCCCAGCTACTCAGGAGGCTGAGGCAGGAGAATTGCTTAAACTCGGGGAGTGGAGGTTGCAGTGAATCAAGACTGCGCCACTTCACTCCAGCCTGGGTGAAAGAGCGAAACTCTGTTACGAAAAAAAAAAAAAAAGAAGTCAGGGAAAAGCAATCCATTTTAGAACTATGATGGTGTAAAAGAAAATAAAGTTTCAGGATCATCTAAATTTATTTTGCCGAGGGAGAAGTTAAGCCCTGGAGACTGAGTCACATAGCATGATTGCCATTCCATTTCTTAGACTATAGATGAACTCTCTTCCTCATTGTTCTTATTCTGTAAATGACTAGGAGAGATCAGAGACCAGACCTCCCCATTTCCAATCACAAATCACAAATCACAAAATGTTGTAGAGTAACTGCCTCTTTCATTGTTCTCTACATAACTGAGACCAGATGGTACAAAATACCCCATGTTTATGTCTTCATTGTGGGATGTTAACTATACCTTTCCCAAAAGAAAAAGTCCTCCCCAGCTAATAGAATCATTGTAGCTATGCATTAAGCCTTATATAGAAAGATGTTGAAGGCAAGCATGATGGCGCATGCCTGTAATCCCAGCTACTTGCGAGTCTGACGTGGGAGGATGGCTTGAGCCCAGGAGTTCAAGGCCGTTGTGAGCTATGACTGCACCACTGCACTCCAGCCTGGAACACAGGGTGTTTCTAAACAAAACAAAACAAAAACAAAAAGATGTTGAAATTCCGTTAAGTTTCCCTAAACTTTATCTATGTAAACAATTCCAAACTTCTATACTTCAGAACACTAACTTTCTTTCATTCTTTGGAATCTGTGCTTCCCAGGCAGCAGTCCTTATACTTTGTGCTTGAATAAACTCTCTTTAGATTAGAGTCTGAGCCTCTTGACTGTTTTATGTTGACAGTGGTAAAAATCATTAAAGTATTTAGAAAAAAAGTTTTCAGCCTCGGAGTAGACATAGCCCCCACCCTTCAATGATCCCATTCCAGTGGGACAGGTAGAAATGCCTCTCTGGGGAATCTCTGGTGGATTCGAAGCACTGAGACCTTACTCTTGGACAACTCCTGGTCCTATGAAAGGAGCAGTTTCCAATATTTTTTTTGGTTTTTTTTTTTTTCTGAGACGGAGTCTCGCTCTGTCGCCCAGGCTGGAGTGCTGTGGCCCGATCTCGCTCACTGCAAGCTCCACCTCGGCTTCATGCCCATTCTCCTGCCCTCAGCCTCCCGAAAGGCTGGGGACTACAGGCTTCACCACCTCGCCTTCCTTCCTGGCTATTTTTGTATTTTTTAGTAGAGACGGGGTTTCACCTGTGTTAGCCAGGATGGTCTTGATCTCCTGGACCTTTCATGATCCACCTGTCTCGGCCTCCCAAAGTGCTGGGATTACAGGCTTGAGCCACCGCGCCCGGCAGTTTCCAATATTGAGGATTCCCTGATGGAGCCAGACAGATCAAGTCCCCTCCACTGGGGATATCCCAAGCTAATGGAGGAAGAATGGAATGAGTCCAATAGGAGAAGCACAGGCCTTGCTTGTCAGACAATTCTGGGGTCATACATGTACCTTGGCCTTTAGTGTGGTGGTGTGGGACATGGTAATCAGAACTCAGCCAGTCACCAGCCAAATTGTATAACTCACAAAGCAGATTTTCTGTAATATGTAATTATTGAGAATGAATAACTAAGGTGGAAAAAAATCTATACAGATGCTCCTTGACTTACAATGAAGTTATGTCCTGATAAATCCATCACAAGCAAAAAATGCATTTAATTCACCTAAACTACCAAACATTATAGCTTAGCCTGCTTGCCTTAACTGTGCTCAGATATTAGCCTATAGCTTAGGCAATATCATGTAATGCAAAGCCTATTTTATAATAAAGTGTTGAATATCTCCTGTAATTTTTTATTTTTTTGTTAGGACGAAGTCTCACTGTGTTGCCCAGGCTGGAGTGCAGTGGTGCAATCTCGACTCACTGCAGCCTCTGCCTCCTAGGTTCAAACGATTCTCCTGCCTCAGCCTCCCAAGTAGCTGGGATTACAGGAATGCACCATTATGCCCAGCTTATTTTTGTATTGTTAGTAGAGATAGGTTTTCACCATGTTGGCCAGGCTGGTCTCGAACTCCTGGCCTCAAGTGATCTGCCCGCCACAGCCTCCCAAAGTGCTGAGATTACAGGCATGAGCGACTGCACCTGTCTTAGCTCATGTAATTTATGAATACTGTACTGAAAGTGAAAGACAGAATGCTTGTATGGGTCCTCATCATTAATGTGCATAGCTGAAAGCACATTGGGTGTGAAGAATGTTTGAAACATTGAACTAAAATTAATTGTTGGATGATAGGGATGCTACGGTGACAAGGTGATAAATTTCTCTCTCTTCTGATGAGGGTTGAGAATAGCTGGTAGAAGGACACTTATTGTTGGTTCAGCGGCATCCTGTTCTTCAGAAAGATAGTAAGTTTTGACTGTGAAGTTTGTTTCTTCTTTTCATTATGTATTTCTGTATAGCAAGCCAGAGCATATTGTAACTCCCTGTCAGTTCTTACACATATTCAGTAGCTGATATCCATTTCTTCTGAGATTTATACCCCACTGCTGAGAGTAGCAAACACCTCCTCCAGTTTCTTTGCTGTGAATGTTCTTGGTGCCTCAGGTATTACTTCTTCTTCTTCCGCCTCAGCTTCTTCACTTATTTCTTCCTCCAGTTTGATCAGTTCCCTCATTAGAAAGCTCTTCAGCCTCAATGCCAACAAGCTCATGAATATCCTCTTTATTGATGTCTAATTCTAGCTGTTTCCCAAGCACTAATATCTTGTTACTTACTATTTCATCAACAGCGGAATTTTTGTTAAAGCCTTTGAATATGTTCAACATATGTCTTTTAAACTTTCTTCCAAATGCTGTTCATGCATTGCTGTGTGACTTCTTCCCAAGCTGAAGCAATGTTCCAGATAGTATTTAGAACGTTAAAACCTTTCCAAAACTCTTGGAGAGTCTGGCCAGATTCCGTTGCTTCAACAGCCTATGCGAACGTTTGGAGTAAATGGTAGGCTTTGAATGCAGCTATTGCACCTTGATTCTTTGGCTGAATGAGTGTGATTGTGTTCAGTGACAATACACAACCTTTATGTCAGGATGGGCGTCGATGATATGCTGTGGGTGCCCTGGAACATTGTCTAAGATCAGAAGAATCTTGAATCAGATGCTGTTTTGCCTACAATATCCTCTTGTCTATAGCATAACACAGTTCAAAAACTAGTCTGAAAACAATGCTGACTTGTTTTCAAGGCTTGTAATCCAAGCTTTCCTGTTATGGCAATAATAAAAAGGAAGTTATGCTTATTCACATTCTTGAATGCTCTAGTGTTCTCCAAGTGGAGAATTTGAACCATGCAACATTTCCACCCAAAAACAGCATTATAAGGTCTTTGAATGCCTTGAATCCTGGCATCTTCCTGTACTCTTAATGAATGTATGGATGCTCCAGGATACGCTTCCAGAATAAGCTCATTTCATTGACATTAAATATTTGCTCTCACAGTATTTCTTATTCACAATTATCTTACACAGCTCTTCTTTAAAAGCTTTGGCACATTTAGTATCTGCACTTGTGGCCTCACTGCTGACCTCCACATTATGAAAATGATCACAACTTTTGAAGTGTTGGAACTACCCATGACTTGCTATAAACCTTTTTTTTTTTTTTTTTGAGACGGAGTCTCGCTCTGTCGCCCAGGCTGGAGTGCAGTGGCCGGATCTCAGCTCACTACAAGCTCCGCCTCCCGGGTTCACGCCATTCTCCTGCCTCAGCCTCCCGAGTAGCTGGGACTACAGGCACCCGCCACCTCGCCCAGCTAGTTTTTTGTATTTTTTTTTTAGTAGAGACGGGGTTTCACCGTGTTAGCCAGAATGGTCTCGATCCGCCCGTCTCGGTCTCCCAAAGTGCTGGGATTACAGGCTTGAGCCACCACACCCGGCCGACTTGCTATAAACTTTTACATATCCAAAGGATCATCAGCACACTCTTTTAAAGTATTGAAAAGTCTTCTTGCCTTAGCCTGGATCACCGGAAGGCTCAGTGGCGTGTGCTTCTGTTTCTGGTCTTCCATCCACATGACAAGTAATTTTTCCATATCATCAGTCAGCTCACCTCTTTTCTTCATGATGACAGATTTAACCAATGCTGATTATTTCACTACATCTTATTCGCTTCTTTCCTTTAAGAAGGTGGAAATTACGGAATTTGAAAGTCCTGACTTACCTGAGATGACCATTACTACCTTACCACCTTCATGCTGAGGAATTAAGATCTTGAGTTCCATCTCAAGGGTAATTGCCTTCCTCTTCTTCTCACCAGAGGCAGGAGACACAAATGGGCATTTTGCAGACATAATGAGATATGAAAGCATAAAACACAATATCCCCAAACACTGGCAACACAGTACACTGTAGGGTACCAGTTGTTTACCCTCGTGATCGCTGCTACCCAGGATCTTGAGAGAGTATCATACCACATACGGCTAGCCTGGGAAAAGTGCAGTTTCTACTGAATGTATATCAAATTCATATTATTGTAAAGCCTAAAAATTATAAGTTGAACCATCATAAGTTGGAGACCATCTGTATGTTGATCGTCCAGGAGGGCCATGGCAATGTGCTAAGCTGACTACCAAATGGCTTAAAAGCCTAAGAAGTGTCTTCAAAAGAAAAATTAGCCATTCAACAGTTGCAGATTTATCAGGGGTATGAAGAGAAGGAGAAAAACTGAGATAGGTAAAGATAAGGCAAATAATAGCTGACACTTATCAAGGGCTTACTAGGTGCCAGGTTCTGTTCTATTTTTCATGTGTTAATGCAGTCTTCACAAAGATCCTATGAAATAGTTATTACATTTTCTCCATTTTACAGAACAGGAAATTGAGGCACAAGGATGTTAGGTAACTTTCCCAAGTTTTAGTAAGAATTAAAGCTAGGATTTGAGACTGAGCAGTCTGGTTCTAGAATCGTGCACTTGCCCATCACCCTTGTGGGGGCCGTGGCCATTGGCCCCCTAAAAGTTCACTGAAAAACTACTGACATGAGACAAATTGATTAATAGGAGGAAAGACATATAAATTTATTTAATGTACTTACATGGGAGCCTTCAGAATGAAGACTCAACCCAACAATAAGATATAGAAGCTTATATACCATCTTGAGGTTACAAAAAGAATGTGGGCTAAGAGTATGGCCCCAAACAGTTTATGTTGGTAAACCATGTTTAGTAGCAAGACACGGTGTGAAAGGGAGAAAGAAAGAGGTCTGGCTTGCAAAGATGGCTTTGTTACACAGATGAGGCCTCATAGGTAGCAGTCCTCAGAGAGGATAGATGGTAAAAGTCTTTTTTTTTTAATTTAAATTTTTATTTTTATTTTAAGTTTCAGGATGCATGTGCAGGATGTGCAGGTTTGTTACATAGGTAAACGTGTGCCATGGTGGTTTGCTGCACCTATCAACCCATCACACAGGTATTCAGCTCAGCATGCATTAGCTATTTTTCCTAATGCTCTCCCTACCCTAACCCCACCTCTTGACAGACCCCAGTGTGTGTTGTTCCCCTCCCTGTGTCCATGTGTTCTCATTGTTCAGGTCCCACTTATAAGTGAGAACATGTGGTGTTTGGTTTTCAGTTCCTGCATTAGTTTGCTGAGGATAATGGCTTCCAGCTCCAACCAAGTCCTTGCAAAGGACATGATTTTTTTTTTTTTGTGGTTGCATAGTATTCCATGGTGTATACGTACCACATTTTCTTTATCCACTGATGGGCATTTGGGTTGATTTCATGTGTTTGCTATTGTGAATAGTGCTGCAATGAACATATGGTAAAAGTCTTTTTTCAGACCTTTCAAGGTGTTAGACTCAGTTAATCTCTCTTAGACATCGAAAATTTCTAGAAAAGGAAGGCCTGGCTGCATTAGTAGAGATTATCTACAGATGCCAATTTTCCCCAGAAAAAATAGCTTTGCAAGGACGCATCTGTTTGCTGGCCCTGCAGCAACCATTTCAAAATATGTCAAATAAATATATTTTGGGGTAAAATATTTTGATTTCCTTCACCCTATACTAGAACCACCTCTGGATAAATCATGAACACTGGTGTGGATTCTGATCAGGGAGCCCCTGTAAGCCGGTGGTCCCTTAGAGAAAAATGGAGTCTGTATGCTGATTTAAAAATATAGATTGGGCCAGGGCGGGTGCGGTGGCTTACGCCTGTAATCCCAGCACTTTTGGAGGCCGAGGCAGGCATGTCACGAGGTCAGGAGATCGAGACCATCCTGGCTAACACGGTGAAACCCCATCTCTACTAAAAATACAAAAACTAGCCAGGCGTGGTGGCATGTGGCGGTAATCCCAGCTACTTGGGAGGCCGAGACAGAAGAATTGCATGAACCTGAGAGGCAAGGTTGTAGTGAGCCAAGATAGCGCCACTGTACTCCAGCCTGGGCGACAGAGCAAGACTCCATCTCAAAACAAAACAAAATACCAAAACCCAAAAAAACAGATGGTGTCACCTGGAGCTTAAGAAGCCGCATGCAAGTATTGAATTCCTGATAAGGGCCAAGAACAAATTAAGAGGGCAGAAATCCAAGAATGTATTTCACATAGCCAACCAAAAAAACTTTAAAGCTAAAAACAAAGCAAAACCAGTTACCACTAATCTTTTTTTTTTTTTTTTTTTTTTTGAGACAGAGTTTTACTCTTGTCACCTAGGCTGGAGTGTAATGGCACGATCTCAGCTCACTGCAACTTCTGCCTCCTGGGTTCAAGCGATTCTCCTGCCTCAGCCTCCTGAGTAGCTGGGATTACAGACGCCTGCCACCACGCCTGGCTAATTTTTGTATTTTTAGTAGAGACGGGGTTTCACCAGGTTGGCCAGGCTGGTCTTGAACTCCTGACCTCAGATGATCCACTTGCCTTGGCCTCCCAAAGTGCTAGGATTACAGGCGTGAGCCACCATGCCCAACCACCACTAATCTTTTTGGTTTTTTTGGGGAACCCAGAGTCTGCGGCTCTGTAAGCCCAGGCTGGAGTACAGTGGTGCCATCTCGACTCACTGTAAGCTCCGCCTCCTGGGTTCACGCCATTCTCCTGCCTCAGCCTCCCGTGTCGCTGGGACTGCAGGTGCCCCCACTGCGCCCGGCTAATTTTCTGTATTTTTAATAGAGGCGGGGTTTTCACCGTGTTAGCCAGGGATGGTCTCGATCTCTGACCTCGTGATCCGTAGCGTCTCAGCCCTCGCTGAGAAGTGCTGGGATTACAGGCGCGACCATAAGCCTGGCCCACCACTAATCTTAAACATTATGAATGATGAAAAACCTAACAGAGTAAATAAAGCTTTTGTAAATGTACAAAAGGAACTTGCACATGTCTCAAAAGGCCTTTCTCTTGAACCTCTACAGAAAGAATTGATTCCTCAGCAGTGTCATGAAAGCAAACCAGTTAATGTTGGTGAAGCTACAAAATTAATGGCTCAGTTGTAATATAGTGGTGATGCATCTAATTCCCCACAAAGACTAAGAAATTAAATGTTTTATACAATAAATAAATAAAATATATATTAGGTCAGGCGTGGTGGCTCACACCTGTAATCTCAGCATTTTGGGAGGCCAAGATGGTGGATTTCTTGAACTCATGAGTTTGAGACCAGCCTGGCCAACATGGTGAAACCCTGTCTCTACTAAAAATGCAAAAATTAGTGAAGAGTGGTGGTGCACCCCGTAATCCCAGCTACATGGGAGACTGAGACATGAAAATCACTTGAACCTGGGAGACGGAGGCTGCAGTGACCCGAGCACCACTGCACTCCTGTTTGGGTGACAGAGTGAGACTCTGCCTCAAAAAAAAAAAAAAAAAAGCCAGGCACAGTGGCTCATGCCTGTAATGCCGGCACTTTGACGAGTGGATCACCTGAGGTTGAGAATTTGAGACCAGCCTGACCAACATGGAGAAACCCCATCTCTACTAAAAATATAAAATTAGCTGGGCATGGTGGCACATGCCTGTAATCCCAGCTACACGGTAGGCTGAGGCAGGAGAATCACTTGAATCAAGGAGGCAGAGGTTGTGGTGGATCAAGGCATTGCACTCCAGCCTAGGCAACAAGAACAAAACTCTGTCTGAAAAAAAAAAAATAGCTACTTGGGAGGGTGAGGTGGAAGAATGGCTTGAGCCCAGGAGGAGGAGGTTGCAGGGAGCCGAGACTGAGCCACTACACACCAGCCTGGGTGACAGAGCCAGACCTTGTCTCAAAAAAAAAAAAAAAAAAAAAAAGGCAAAAGAACTAGAATAGTTAAAACAATTTTGAAAAAGAAGAATAATGTTAGTGAACCCACCCTACCTGATTTCTACATTTTACATAAAGATACAGTAGTCAGTAGTCAACACAGTGTGATATTAGAGAAAGGAGAGACATATAGATTAATGGAATAGAATAAAGAGCCCAGAAATAGATCCATGCATGCAACTGTCCCTAGGAAAACTTTCAAAATTGATTAAGAGAAGAAAAAATTCAACCAGGCTTGCAGCACAGTTAGCAGTCATCGTTAAGCCAGCTTGCTCTTTGGCCCACTTCCTTGTGGCTGCTCTCTGCTTACTACCCCAGGATATTGGTAGTCCTTGTCACAAGACTGTTCTTTTTCTGTTCTGTAGATGAAATCTAAGGCCTTGTGAGATTAAAAGTTTTCCAAGGAGTTTCTCCGTTGGGTTTTGCATACAACAAAACTACCCACACCAGCTGGTCTGAGGGGCCCAGCAGAAAGCTGATTCATGGAAGAATGCAGTTTCCACATCCTGATTATTATTATCATTATTTTGAGATAGTGTCTAGCTCTGTCGCCCAGGCTGGAGTGCAATGACACAACCTCGGCTCACTGCAACCTCCTCCTCCCGGGTTCAAGTGATTCTCCTGCCTCAGTCTCCTAAGTAGCTGGGACTATAGGCACGCGCCACCTTGCCCAGCTAACTTTTATATTTTTAGTAGAGACAGGGTTTCACCATGTAGTCCAGGCTGACCTCAGGTGATCTGCCTGCCTCAGCCTCCCAAAGTGCTGGGACTACAGGCTTGAGCCACTGCACCGGGTCAACACATCCTGATTATTTCATCTGCTTTACTCCAACTAATCAATGACCTCAGTTTTCTAGCCCCTTACCCTCCATGAGCCCCTTAAAAATCTTTGCCCAGAAAACCCTAGAGAAAATAGATTTGAGGCTTGAGAATTCCTCCTGTTTCCTTGTTTGGCACTTTGGAATTAATAAACTCTTTCTCTGCTGCAAACCTTGCTGTCAGTGTATTGGTCTGTTGCTGTGGCAGCAGGCATACAAACCTAGCAGTCCTGTTACATACATATATGGTCAATTGATTTTTGACAAACAGGCAAAAATAATTCAATGGAAAAAGTACAATGTATTTAAGGGATGAAGATGGAACAATTAGATATCCAGGTGCAAAAAAAGGAATCTCAATTTATACTTCACACCCCATAAAAATTAATTCAAAATGGATCATAGACATAAATGTAAAACCTAAAACTGTAAAACTTCTGGATAAAATATTTGTGAGCTTGGGTTAGGCCATGATTTCTTAGATATGACACCAAAAGTACAGTTCGTAAAAGAAAAAATCAATAACTTGGACTTCATCAAAATGAAGAACTTCTCTTCAAAAGACACTGTTGAAAGAATGAAAAGAGAAGCCACAAATGGGGAGATCCTTTTTTTTTTTTTTTTTGGCAAAACTTATATCTGATAAAGGACTTGAATCCAGAATATGTAAAGAACTCAGAAAACTCAATAATAAAAAGTCAACCCTGCTTTAAAAGATGAGAAATGAGCCAGGCACAGTGGCTCATACCTATAATATTAGCATTTTGGGAGGCCAAGGCAGGCAGATTGCTTGAGCCCAGGAATTCAAGACCAGCCTGGGCAACATGGTGAGACCCTGTCTCTACAAAAAATATGGTGGCATATGCCTGTGGTTCCAGCTACTCAGAAGGCTGAGGGGAGAGGATCGCTTGAGCCAGGGAAGTTAAGGCTACAGTGAGCTGTGATCACTGAGAAGAACAAAGATCACCTGGTGACCATCAAGCAGGCCATCCAGAGGCAAAACTCCTTATCTGAGGAATTTAGAAGTAATTAGCCTTCCCTGTTACCTAAAGTCAGCATCTGGTTCCAGACCTCTTTCCTCAAAATTTATACATAACTAGAATTTCTATACATCTCCAGAATGCATGCATGTTGAAACTCATTGTGCAACCCTTGCTGATATTAAGACGCCAAAATGTCTGCAAAGGTAATCAATAATCATGACTTATGTGTGCTAATATGGTCTAAATTACCCTTAAACTCTCGCTTTAAGGTCCATAAATATCCCTAAGGACAATCTGCCGTGGCATACTCAGTTCTCTTGCTGATGTACCTGACTGCACTCTTCTGCAGTGTACTTTCTATCTAATAAAACTTTCCTTTTCAAATCTATACTGTTGTCAGTAAATTCTTCTTACCAACCTGCAAGTCAACCAATTTCCGATGCCAGGGCTCTGACCTCACCTTGTCAGAGGTGTTTGAACCAGAGCAACTCCATCTTGAACAGGGGCTGGGTAAAATAAGGTTGAGACCTGCTGGGCTGCATTCCCAGGAGGTTAAGGCGTTCTAAGTCACAGGATAAGATAGGTGGTCAGCACAAGATACAGGTCATAAAGACCTTGCTGCTAAAACAGGTCGCAGTAAAGAAACCGGCTAAAACCCATCAAAACCATGAAGGTCACAAGAGTGACCTCTGGTCGTTCTCACTGCTACACTCCCACCAGCACCATGACAGTTTACAAATGCCATGGCAATGTCAGGAAGCTACCCTATATGGTCCAAAAAGGGGAGGCATGAATAATCCAACCCTTATTTAGCATGTAATCAAGAAATAACCATAAAAATGGGCAACCAGCAGTCCTTGGGGCTGCTGTGCCTATAGAGTAGTCATTCTTTTATTCCTTTACTTCCTTAATAAACTTACTTTGACTTTATGGATTCACCTCAAATTCTTTACTGTGCGAGATCCAAAAACGCTCTCTTAGGGCCTAGATTGGGACCCCTTTCCAGTAACAACCTGGTAATCGCCCCCACTGCACTCAGCCTGGGCAACACAGTGAAAACCTGTCTCAAAAAAAGAAAAAAATGTATTTGAATGGACACTTCCACAGAGACGATATATAGATGGCAAATAAACACATGCAAAAAATTTTTTTTCTTTTCTTGAGACAGCATCTCACTGTTTTCCAGGTTGGAGTATAGCAGTGCAATCTTGGCTCACTGCAGCCTTAACCCCCCCAGCTCAAGGCATCCTCTCACCTCAGCCTTCTGAGTAGCTGGGACTACAGGTGCATACCACCATGCCCAGTTAATTTTTAATTTTTTTTGTAGAGATGGGGTCTCACTATGTTGCCCAAGCTGGTCTTGAACTTTTGGACTCAAGTGATACACCTGGCTTAGCCTCCTAAAGTGCTAGGATTACAGGCATGAGCCACTGCACCCAGCTGCTAAAATGTTAAACATGATTAGTCATTAGGGAAATTCAAATTAAAACCAAAATGTAATACCACTACACATCTACTAGAATAGCTTAAAAAACAAAACAAAACAAAAAAAACCAACAAACCCTAGTTCTGTCAAGAATGCAGAGTGACTGGAATGCTCGTATAATATAGTAGCCATACAGAATAATATAGTCTCTTTGGGAAACAATTTGGCTGTTTTATATAAAATTAAACATTTATCATATAACCCAGAAATCCCACTCCTAGGTATTTACCCAAGATAAATGAAAATTTATGGCTGGGGATGCTGGTGTGTACCTGTAGGCCCAGCTACTCAGGAGGCTGAGGTGGGGGAATTACTTGAGTCCAGGAGCTCCGGATCAGCCTGAGCAACGTAGTGAGACCAGTCCCTGTCCCCAAAACAATTTTTAAAAGAGAAAATCCATGTTTATAGCAGCTTTATTCATAAATGAGAAAAAATGGAAAAAACCCAGATGTACCTAAATTAGAGCATAACTAGTATGTGGTACATCCATCAGTGAAGTATTATTTAGCAATAAAAAGGAATGACTATTGATGTATAGAGCATCATGGATATGTATCAATTGTCTTATGCTAAATGAAAGAAGCTAAACTCAAAACCTACATACCTTATGTTTCCATTTATATATTTCAGGAAGGTTAAAACTATAGGGACAGGGACAGGGACAGGGGAGGTGGCTCATGCCTCTAATCCCCACACTTTGGGAGGCCAAGGTGGGAAGCTCACTTGAGGCCAGGAGTTGGAGATCATCTTGGGCAAGATGATAAGGGTGAGACCCCGAATCTACAAACAAGTTTTTTTGTTTTGTTTTGTTTTGTTTTTTAAAAAGCTGGGCGTGGTGGCACAGTCCTGTAGTCCCAGCTACTCAGTAGGCCAAGGCAGGAGAATCGCTTGAGCCCAGGAGTTTGAGGCTGCAGTGAGCTGTGATCATACAACTAAATTCCAGCCTGGATAAGAGAGTGAGACTCCCACCTCTAAAATAAAAAAATTAATAATAAAAAATAAAAACTATGGGGATAGAAAACAGATCAGTAGTTGCCAGGGACAGGGCCTGAGGAAAGTTTGACTATAACTGGGCCCAGGGAACTGTGGCTGAGGGAACTGTTTTACATCTTGACTGTGGTGGATGACTATAGTCAAAATTCACAATGCTATACACTAAAAAGGGTGAATTTTACTGTATGTAAATTATACCTTAAAATTTTTTTCTATTCTTTTTTTTAGAGACAGAGTCTTACTCTGAAGCCCAGGCTGTACTGTAGTGATGCAATCACAGCTCACTGTAGCCTCGAATCCCTGGGCTTGAGCAATACTCCCACCTCAGCCTCCTGGGTAGCTGGGATTACAGGCCCATCCCACCATGCCTGGCTAATTAAAAAAAAAAAAAAAAAAAAGTAGAGATGGGGTTTCCCTATGCTGCCCAATCTGGTCTTGAACTCCTGACCTCAAGCGATCCTTCTGCCTTAGCCTCCCAAAGTGCTGGGCTTACAGGCACGAGCCACTATGCCCAGTTAATTTTTTAAATGGATGAAAAAAAGGAAGGTTACAACAGCTTGTAGGTCCTTGACTAGAGCTGGCAAATTCTACCAGGGGTCTTTCCAGAGTGAGGTCAGTTTTTTCTTTCTTCTTTTTTTTTGGGACAGAGTTTCACTCTGTTGTCCAGGTTGGAATTCAGTGGTGCAAGTTCAGCTCACTGCAATCTGTTTTGGATTCAAGCGATTCTCGTGCCTCAGCCTCCTGAGTAGCTGGGGATTACAGGCATGCACCACCACGCCTGCCAAATTTTTGTATCTTTAGTAGAGATGGGGTTTTGCTGTGCTGGCCAGGCTGGTCTCGAACTCCTGGCCTCAAGTGATCTGCCTCTCTTGGCCCCGCAAAGTGATGGGTGACCTGAGCCACTATGCCTGGCCCATTGTCTTTCAAAGCTCCATCACTATGTATTTCCAGGCCAGCAAAATCTTCTAAATTCAAGACCCTTTGCAGCCTGCTGATTGGTGGCTTGAAATCTGAGGGTGAGTGGACTCTCCTAAGGCTCTGGTCTACACGGAAAAAATATGAAGGGCAAGAGAAAGCAAGCAGGAGTCCGGGTCACTGAGAGAGCAGCTGACTGCCTCCTATCTCCAAATGGGCAGCGGGGCCTATGGGAGGTAAAGCCCCTACCTCCCACTATTCCTGCAATCTATTCTTCTGGTTCCTTTGGGTAACTCCTTCTTTTTACAAGCGGCCTGGGAAGCTGTCAATCATGATGCTCGTATACTCACCTCCCCCACTCTCACTCCAGGAACAGACACATAAGCCAGGATGACATAGCCAAACAAACTACTCCTTTTCACAGTCCACAGTGATTCATGGAGGGAGGGCACACAACCCAATCAAGGCCAAACAGGATCTTCCTGGAGACCACTAAGTAGATAATTGGGAGAGAATTTCTCTCTTCACTGAGGTTGCTAAATTGGGGATACTTAGGACGAACACTACTGGTGGTCATCTTGCCTGAGAGGGATGTTACAAGGGCAGTCAACAGAGTCAGGAGCTGGGGAGGGAACCAGGCCCTGGTAACGTGTGTTGAGCCACTGGATCCAGTCATGCATGAAGTCAGAACCAACCTGGGGCTTCCCAATTATTGAACCATTACATCCTCTTTTCTCTTGACTAGTTTGAGTTGAGGTTGTTTCTCTCTACATAGGAGTCTTTACTAATACACAGTTCAACTTGCACTGTCCTGTGGTCATGCACCACCGAGAGTTCCACTCAGATGAGTTTGACCAACGCCAAAGGACACCTGCTTTGTGCCAGACACTGGGGATACAGAGCTGATGAAGACACGGCCCTGCCCCAGAGGAACTCAGAGTCTTATGGAGGAGACAGAAATATCAGCCAATGCTAAGTGGTCAGATAGAGATTAATTAACACAAGGAACTATTAGAACACAGGAGCCCAGCACTTGCCCCAGCCTGGAGATTCAAATAAGCCTTCTTGGAGATGACCTCTGAGCTGAGTCTTAAAGCATCACCCATGTGAAAAGATAAAAGAAAGCATCTTTTGGGCAGAGGCATGAGCAAAGACCTGGCAGCGCGAGACAACATGATGTGTGTAGAAAAATAAAAACCCTTGGGTGTTTCTAGAGGAATGCTGTCTAGTAAAACTCTGTGTTGATGGGAATGTTCTATTTCTATGCTGTCCAGTATGTAATCTCTAGCTAGTAAGCACTTGAAATGTGGATAGTGCAACTGAGAAACTGAATTTTTAATTTCACTTTAACTAAAACTTAGGCCAGTCACAGTGGCTCACGCCTGTAATCCCAGCAGTTTGGGAGGCTAATGTGTAAGGATTGCTTGAGCACAGGAATTCAAGACCAGTCTAGGCAACATAGTGAGACCCCATCTCTACAAAAAATAAAAAATTAGCTGGGCATGATGGTGCATGCCTGTTTTCCTACCTACCCAGGATGCTGAGTTGGGAGGATCTTTTGGGCCTGGGAGGGTGAGGCTGCAGTGAGCCCTGATCACGCCACTACCCTCCAGCCTCAGTGATAGAGCAAGACCCTGTCTAAAATAAAATAACGTAATTGAAAGAGCCGCTTGCAGCTGGTGGCTACCATATTAGACAGTACAGTGACTGTAGGCAGTAAAGTGCAAGGCAGGAGATGGTGAGAGGTTAGGCAGGCCAGGAGAGCTCCGTGAAGGGCCATGAATGCCATTTCAAGGGTGTAGGACTTTAACCAGAAGGTGATGGGGAGTCTTTGGAAGGTGATAAACTGAAGTGACTTACGTCATCTCAATGGACCAGAAGAAGCCTGGAGTTAGAAGGACATTGCTGTAGCTGGAGGAAGAACATCTGAGGGTCTGAAACATCGCAGTAGCAGGAGGGCTGGTGAGAGGGGATGATCCAAGAAGCTTAAGTGGATAGAGTCAGCAGCACTGAGTGACCCCTTGGTTTCAGAGGGTGGGGCTGCATCTTCTGGGTAGGATTTACAAGAAAGATGGGTTCTTGGGTAGTAGGGCTTGGACAGGGTGCTGTTCCCCAGCAGGACTAGAGGTTGGGGGTCCTGGAGCAGCTCCCAGATCCCAAGGCCCCACTTCTCTACAGGTGAGGCTCTGTTAAGGTCAAAGAAGCAGATTGAAGAGACATATTCCCTAGCTGTTTGTTGTTTCTTGTTAGCTTGAAGGATCATGGCAGCTTGGAAAACTTCGGAGTCTGATTGTAAATATTGGCCAACTGCAGGAGCGGGAAGGCTCTCCAAAAGACAGAGGGGTGGTTTAAAGTCTTTTGTAATTAAGAAAATACCTGAATAATTTAATAAAGCCAAAGTATCATTGAAAGTGAGAGACTGCCCCCTCACTGGACTTCCTTAGGTAGGGTAAGTGGAGAACAATCTTCCCTTGGCTTTAAGACAGGGCTATGTCCTGGATTTCAGAGTGCGAATGAGGGGCCTCAAACTTAGTTTTGTTTTGTTTTTTTGATAAACAATCAAAGAGATAATCCTCTAATTGAAATGGGCTGCCGACATGCCCTCCAGTTTTAGTTCAGTGAGGTAGAAACTATTATAATTTCCAATGGATAGATGAGAAAACTAAGGCACAGAGACCTTAGTACTCATTCACCCAAGAACCCACTCATTTAAATACTTAATTTTAAATCCAGGGATAGGTAAACTTTTTCTACTGAGACACTGAATATGCAATGGACAATGGCCAGACCATACATGAGAATAGAACTCTGGCCTGCAACCTGCAGCAATCAGTCCAGGAAATCAACCCATTACTACGGTAACCAGCCCAGGAAGCCATATTGCTCTCTCTAAGCAGACTTGTAGAAAGTCAAGCTGCTCTCCCTAGCAATCAGTCCAGGAAGCCAAACAATAACCCTTGTAATAACTGGCCCAAATCAATTAGGATTTGATTAATAACTGACAGTTTCCTTTATTTTTGTCCCTGCTTCCAATTTAGGATGAACCAGAAAAAGTCAAATATGTTCCCCTAACCAATCACGTAGGATGCCCTAATTCCAGTTAGCCCCCCTATACCGACACCCTCCAATCACGGTGTCGGGTGGCCAAAAAGAAGACCCAAAAGCATGCTTCCTCGGCATGCTGAGTACTTTGAACTGAAGGAAATGGAAAGGACCTCAGAAGTTTCTGACCTCCCATCCTCCTTTCTCCTGCTCCTCTCTCCCCTAAGCAAGATATAGAAACTAGAATTCCTCTTCTCCAAGGTAGACCATAGAAACTAGATCCTTTCTTCCCCAAAGCAAGCTAGAAAACCTAGAAACCTACCCATGCCTTTCTGTGTAGGAGCTGACCATAGATATTCTCCCACCTACATTGTCTGATAGTAGATCACAAGACTCTCAGTCCAGAGGAGTCTTGCCTCCACCCGGGAGGATGGAATGCTGCACAGAGAGGCCAAGGAGAATCTGAACAGACAGGGCCCACTGTTTCCCCCTCAGTCTATTACCATTAGAGCACACCCTTTTGTCCAATCACATTCTACACAAATGTCTGTTCTTTGTCTAAACCTAGGCATAAAAACAGTTTTCTCTGGGTCTTTAAGTCTTCATCTCCCAAGGCTCCCATGTTGTGTGAAACTTTGGTTGAATAAATCTGTGCTTTCCTCTTGTTAACCTGTCTTTTGTTAAGGGAGTGTTGGCCATAACACTTATGATGGGTGAGGAAAGGGATCACACTTTTCTGCCCCAACAAAGGCATGCCTGAAGCCTTGCCCTTTTTTGTTATAAAGCTTTCCCAATCCTTTTCCTACTTTTGAGTCTCTGCCAGACACAGGTGATAGCTGACTCCCTTGTAGAGCAAGCTACAGATAAACAGCTTTTCCTTGTTCTCATTTGGTTGGTCTTTATGTCCACACTGTAAAGGATCAACTGGAAAATAATTTTGGCTTTGGGGCCATATAGTATCTGTACCAACTACTCAACTCTGCTGTCATCATGTGAAAGCAGCCACAGACAACGTGAATGGACATGGCCGCGTTCCACTGAAACTTGATTTATAAGAACAGGTTGTGAGCCAGATTTGGTCTATGGGCCTTTAGCTTGCTGGATGTGGTTTCAAACTATGTTGCTCCTCTTATGAAATGTCACTATGAACTCTAAGCTTCAAGAAAAATATTGACACTTTCTTTTGTAGAGTTGGTTGGGTTTCCTTTCTTGGCTTTGCTTTTTTTTTTTTAAGACAGAGTCTCACTGTGTTGCCAGGCTACAGTACATTGGGGCAATCTCGGCTCACTGCAACCTCCACCTCCCAGGTTCAAGTGATTCTCCTGCCTCAGCCTCCCGAGTAGCCGGGACTACAGGCGCACGCCACCACACCTGGCTAATTTTTCTATTTTTAGTAGAGACGAGATTTCACCATATTGGCCAGGATGGTCTTGATCTCTTGACCTTGTGATCCACCTGCCTCAGCCTCCCAAAGTGCTGGGATTACAGGCATGAGCCACCATGCTCAGCCCTCTTTTTTTTTTTTTTTTTGAGAGACAGTCTTGCTCTGTTACCTAGGCTGGAGTGCAGTGGCACAATCACAGCTCACTGAAGCCTTCAATTCTTGGGCTCAAGCAATCCTCCCACCTCAGCCTCCTGAGTAGCTGGGACTACAGGTATGGGCCACCATGTCTGGCTAATTTTTGTATTTTTTGTTTTGGAGATTGGGTCTTGCTTTGCTGCCCATACTGGTCTTGACACTATCTGAAGTGAATCCTGGGAGGGTGAGTAGTTCTATAAAAGTCAAGATTCCTAGGCTAGAGTTTACCCCTTTAAGCCTCAGGCAGTTTTGGAAGGATTGTGTAGAAATCTTTCTGAAGTGCACCACTCTTGTCTTCTCAGGGAATCCTGAGGAGAACTGGGCTCTTTGTGATAAAGGACGAGCCGTGGTACAGACACCGCCGGCTGGATTGTGAGGCAACTCCAATGCTCTCATGACATCCAAGAAGGCATGCAGAATGGCAGATTCTGGACTTCTTGGAAGTTCTTCTTTCTTCTTTTTTTATTGTTGAGATAGGGTCTCACTTTGTTGCTTAGGCTGAAGTGCCGTGACGCAAACATAGCTCACTGCAAACTTGAACTCCTGGGGTCAAGTGATCCTCCCACCTCAGCCTCCTAAGAAACTGGGACTATAGGCCCATGCCACCACACCAGGCTAATTTTTTTTATTTTTCATTTTTTGTAGTGATGGGGTCCCATTAAGTTGCCCAGGCCGGTCTTGAACTCCTGGACTCAAGAAATCCTCCTGACTTGGCCACCCAAAGTGCTGGAATTACAGACACGAGCTACGGTTCCTGGCTTGTTTTTTGAGATGGAGTCTCACTCTGTCGCCCAGGCTGGAGTGCAGTGGCATAATCTCAGCTCATTGCAACCTCTGCCTCCTGGGTTCAAGCGATTCTCGCACATCAGCCTCCTGATTAGCTGGGATTACAGGCGCACACCACCATGCCCAGCTAATTTTTGTATTTTAGTAGAGACGGTGTTTCACCATGTTGGCCAGGCTGGTCTCAATCTCCTGACTTCAAGTGGTCCTCCTGCCTTGGCCTTTGTGCTGGGATTACAGACGTGAGCCACTGTGCCTGGATTTTTTTTTTCTTTTTTTTTTTTTTTGAGACAGAGTCTTGCTCTGTTGCCCAGTCTGGAGTGCAGTGGCGCTATCTTGGCTCACTGCAAGCTCCGCCTCCCGGGTTCACGCCATTCTCCTACCTCGGCCTCCCGAGTAGCTGGGACTACAGGCGCCCGCCACCATGCCCGGCTAATTTTTTGTATTTTTGGTAGAGAGGGGGTTTCACCGTGTTAGCCAGGATGGTCTGGATCTCCTGACCTCGTGATCTGCCCGCCTCAGCCTCCCAAAGTGCTGGGATTACAGGCGTGAGCCACCGCACCCGGCCTTTTTTTTTTTTTTATTTTTAATAGATGTTTCTTTCTCTCCTTCAAATGCTAGGTTGTCATCTGTCACAATGAAGCTGGAGGAAGGCTTCTGCCTGAAATAACCTCTTTCTCCCCTTGTAATTTGCTGTTTTCCCCTATTGGCTTGAAAATCTGTTAACCAGGCTTAGTTAAAAACTCTATATGGAAGGTTTGTGGGAGAAAAATATTTTTCTCTACTGAGGACTTAGGTCCAATGCTCAGGGGCCTGCAAATTAACTGACAATAGACAGATAAACAGGCAAAAAGAAAATAAGTTTGGCCGGGCGAGGTGGCTCATGCCTTTAATCCTAGCACTTTGGGAGGCTAAGGTGGAAGGATCACTTGAGCCCAGGGGTTCAAGACCAGCCTGGGCAACAAAGTGAGACCCCATAATTAGCCAGGTGTGGTGGCATGTGTCTGTAGTGTCAGCTATGCAGGAGGCTGAGGTGGGAGCATTGCTTAAGCCCAGGATGTTGAGGTTGCAGTGAGCCATGATTGTGCCACTGCACTCCAGCCTGGGCAGCAGAGCAAAAGCCTGTCTCAAAAACAAAACAGAAAAAGAAAACAAATTGGCCGGGCATGGTGGCTCACACCTATAATCCCAGCACTTTGGGAGGCCGAGGCAGGTGGATCATGAGGTCAGGAGTTTAACACAAGTCTGGCCAACATGATGAAACCCCACCTCTACTAAAAATACACAAAAATTAGCTGGGCGTGGTGGTGGGCACCTGTAATCCCAGCTACTAGGGAGGGTGAGGCAGAGAATTGCTTGAACCCGGGAGGTTCAAAGGTTGCAGTGAACTGAGATCACACCACTGCACTCCAGGCTGGGTGACAGAGCAAGACGCAGTTTCAAAAAAAAAAAAAGGAAACAAGTTTTGTTTATATGCATGCAGGAACATTCAGATAAAGAAGCTCATTGATCTCAACCTAATAAGGGAAAGAGAGGACAGAGAAAGGCTTCTGTGGGAAAGACACATGGACGTTTGAGGAAAGACAAATGGACTTTTAGAGAAACAAATGGAAGAGATGGGAGTTTGTTGCTGATGTCTGTGTATGCAGTTTGTTTGTGTTTGTCTACATGAGTGGTTGGTGTTCTCCCTGGGAGTGAGCTCGTCTGGAGAGGAGATTTACAGCAACTTTATTCCCAGAAGTCTCTTCCTTTTGGTAAAATAAAGGAAGTTCCAAAAAGGCTTCTTTCTGCATCTGCTGTATCTCTAGTGTCTTCAGTTTAAAATAATCTTCACACTTATTCTAGAGGGCCAAGTGGATCCCCAGAAGGGGAACATGGGCTCTGACTGAGGAGCAAGGAGATATATGAGTTTCAGTATCATCTATGGTAACGCTTTAGAGTCAGTAGAAAAAAAAAGTTCTGGGCAGGGCACAGTGGCTCACACCTGTAATCCCAGCAATCTGGGAGGCTGAGGCGGGAGGATCACTTGAAGCCAGGAGTTCAAGACCAGCCTGAGCAACGTGGTGAGAACTCATCTCAAAAAAGAGAAAAGAAAAAAATATTAGCTGCGTCTGGTGGCGCACGCTTGTGGTGCCAGCTACTGGGAGGGTGAGGTGGGAGGACTGCTCAACCCTGGGAGGTCAAGGCTCCAGTGAGCTGTGCTTGCTGCAGTGAGCTGTGCTTGCACCACTGCACTCCAGCCTGAGCAACAGAGCAAAACCCTGTCTCAAAAAAGCCAAAAGTTCTGATTCTCAGCTATGTTCTGGTGAGGCTGCTGAGTAGCTCAGTGATGGATTGGTGAGGTGTTTATACATAGATGCTTTATGGATCCCCCTTTCCAGAGGCCTGGCCTCTTAAGTCCAGTCATTTAGAGCCAGGGACATATCTTCGATCAGCTCCAGGAGATGCTGGATAGAGGTCAGCAGCATAGTGACTCCTGAGGGATGCTGGGGAGTTCAAGTCCTGAAATTCCACCATTAGAGCTTCATTCTGTAGGTTGTAGTTTTCGCTGTCCCTCCAGAAACTAACAAGTGAAGTCTCTCTTCCTCTCTCTCTCTCTCACTTTCTCCCCAAATTTTAAGGGTAAAATCACATAAAATTGTAAAGGTCCCTCCTCCCTATCCTGCCTCAGGAGTGACACCAGTTCCTACATGTATATGTGTTTTTTATTTTTATAGAAAAGATAAAACACCATCGCCCCTGTTCTGTGCCCTATTTTCATTTTCACTTTAAGCAATACATTTCTTTTTTCTTTCCTTTTTTTTTGGATACAGGTTGTCACTCTGAAGCCCAGGCTAGAATGCAGTAGCTATCATAGCTCACTACAACCTCAACCTCCTGGGCTCAAGCGATCCTCTCACCTCAGCCTATCAAGCTGCTGGGACTACAGGTGTCTGTAATACATATATATGAGACATAGTCCCCCTATGTTGTCCAGGCTAAGTAATACATTTTTAAAATAAGTTCATATCAGTACCCAAATCATTTTCCTGTTGTTGTGATGAATGCAATGGCATGCCATTGCACAGAAGTGCCATTATTTTTTAAACTAGCCTCCCAGTGATGTTAGCCCTCCTAGGGCTGCCATTACAAATGGTATTCAAATGAAAAGTCTTGTACTGAAGTCGTTGCACACATATGCAAACACATCCATAAGAATAAATTCTTTCTTTTTTTTTTTAGACGGAGTCTCGCTCTGTCGCCCAGGCTGGAGTGCAGTGGTGCGACCTCGGCTCACTGCAAGCTTCGCCTCCTGGGTTCAGGCCATTCTCCTGCCTCAGCCTCCCAAGTAGCTGGGACTGCAGGCACCAGCCACCAAGCCTGGCTAAATCTTTTTTATTTTTAGTAGAGATGGGGTTTCACCATGTTAGCCAGGATGGTCTTGATCTCCTGACCTCGTGATTCGCCCGCCTCGGACTCCCAAAGTGTTGGGATTACAGGCATGAGCCACCACGCCCAGTCTAAGAATAAATTCTTAAAAGTGAAATCGTGGACTAAAGGGTGTGAGATAGATATTTAGGTTATCGACTTAAAGATGCAGTGTGATGTTCGCTGCTGTGGTGGGAGGATACAGAGCTGTATAAATACAGCTGCAGGAGAATTTATCTTCTACTAGGCAGAAACAACCTACACAAACTTCCTTTTACAGTACAGTTTGGATTCCTATACAATAGGCTTTCAACAAATATGTGGAATTTACTGAAATGTAGGTTGTCAAAGATATCTTAAATGCTTTGTCTGTGAGCTGAAGAGGAGCAGACAGAAGCTAAAGAGAATTTCAGCTCCAAATCCAGCCTAACCACCACCTCCTGCCCCCAGACTCTTACTTGTTCCACCTGCCCCTCAAGCTTTCCCTTTTCTTTACCCGTACTCCTCCTGGCTTCACTTCTTTCCCCAAACAGCTGAGCCCTCCAGGGGCTGTGTCTTCCAAGTTACTTGTCAATGCCTCCAACTCTTAACATGTTTTTTTCTTTCATGCCACCTGCTTTAAACTCCCCAACCTTTTTTTTTTTTTTTTTTTTTTTTAGACAGAGTCTTGCTCTGTTGCCTAGGCTGGAGTGCAGTGGCATGATCTCAGCTCACTGAAACCTCCACCTCCTGGGTTCAAGCAATTCTCCTGCCTCAGCCTCCTGAGTAGCTGGGACTATAGGCACCCGCCACCACATCCAGCTAATTTTTGTATTCTTAACAGAGACAGGGTTTTACCATGTTGGCCCAGGCTGGTCTCAAATTCCTGACCTCAAGTGATCTGCCTTGGCCTCCCAAAATGCTGGGGTTACAGGCGTGAGCCACCATGCCCCAACCTAAACTCCCCAAACTCTGGACTCTCTGCCTCCTCCTCCAGGTTACTGAGCAATGCTGGAGAAATTCCATTCTTGGGGACATTGAATATCCAAGGTCGCCAGACTCAGCTAGGCTATGGCATGGCCTGACAGTTTTTTTTATATATATATATATATATGGTTATATGGTACTTCCATGCAATGCAATGGCATACCAGTGAATTCATAATAAGAACAGGAAAATTATTTGGGTACTGATATGAACTGGGCTATGGCATGGCCTGACAGTCATATATATATTAAATTAAATAGAGATGAGGTCTCACTATGTTGCTCAGGCTGGTGTTGAACTCCTGGCCTCAAGCAATCTTCTCATCTCGGCTGCCCAGAGTGCTGGGATTACAGGCATGAACCATCATGCCCAGCGCCTTCTGCCTGTTTCTAGTCGGCTCCCTCTCCCATTGCCTTCCTTCCCTTGTGCCTCAGTGTTCACTGCATTGGCCACGGCAAACTCCTCCATCTGGGCTCTGAGTTTCCTTCCTTCTCGCTTTCTCAGGGACCTTGTCTGCTATCCCTTTTCTCATATATCTTCAACTATTTCTTCTTTGTTCATTCTTTCTTCTCACCTTACAAACCTGGCATCTAGTGGTTGCTAAATAATTCTTTTTATGAAGTCAAATTTAGGCGGGCTTAGTGGCTCACATCTGCAATCTCAGTACCTTGGGGGGCCGAGGTGGGAGAATTGCTTGAGGCCAGGCGTTTGAGACCAGCCTCAGCAACATAGTGTAACCTCATCTCTACAAATAATTTAAAAATTAGTTGGGCATGGTGGTGGATGCCTGTGGTCCCAGCAACTTGGGAGGCTGAGGTAAGAGAATGGCTTGAGCCCAGGAGGTCAAGGCTGCAGGGAGCCGTGATCGCACCACTGCACTCCAGCCTGGGTGACAGAGTGAGACCCTGTCTCTAAAAATAAATAAATAAAGTAAAATTTATTCAGATATAATTTACGAACAATAAACTGCATATTTAAAGTAGATAGCTCAATGAGTTGGGTTTTTTTCCTCTTTGGAGATAGGATCTCACTCTGTCACTCAGACTGGAGTGCACTGGTGCGATCATGGCTCACTACAGCCTTGACCTTCTAGGCTCAAGCCATCCTCCTACCTTAGCCTCTTGAGTTGTTGGGACCACAGGCATGCACCACCTTGCTTGGCTAATTTTTAAATGATGTTTTTAGGGACAAGGGGTCTCACTTTGTTTCCCAGACTGATCTGGAACTCCTGGCCTCAAATGATCCCACCTCGGACTCCCAAAGTGCTAGGATCACAGCTGTGAGCCACTGTGCCTGACCCTTAATGAGTTATGACAAATGCATATTCCCATCTAACCACCACCTCAATCAAGATATAGAACTTTCTTGGCCAAGTAGCATGAGCCATTGGGCCTGGCCAAATTTTTTTTCCATTTAAATGTTGAGTTAGACACCATTGTATGGATCTATCACAATTCGTATCACAATTCATCTGTTTTTTTTGTTTGTTTGTTTTTTGTTTTTTTTTTTGAGACGGAGTCTTGCTGTGTCGCCCAGGCTAGAGTGCAGTGGCCGGATCTCAGCTCATTGCAAGCTCCGCCTCCCGGGTTTTTACGCCATTCTCCTGCCTCAGCCTCCCAAGTAGCTGGGACTACAGGCGCCCACCACCTCGCCCGGCTAGTTTTTTGTATTTTTTAGTAGAGACAGGGTTTCACCGTGTTAGCCAGGATGGTCTCGAACTCCTGACCTCGTGATCCGCCCGTCTCGGCCTCCCAAAGTGCTGGGATTACAGGCTTGAGCCACCGCGCCTGGCCCACAATTCATCTGTTTAAGGACAGTTGGGTTGTTTCCCAGTTGGGGCTAGTAGAAATAAGGTTACTATGAACATTTGGACACAAATATTTTTGTGGATAGTTTCATTTATCTTGGTAAATACTTAAGAGTAGAAATGCTAGATCATAGGGTAGGCGTATGTTTAACTGTTTAACTTTATAAGAAATTGCCAAACTGTTTTCCAAAGTGTTTGTGTCGTTTTACATTTTCATGAGCATTTTACGAGAATTCCAATTGCTATACATCTTTGCTAACACTTGTTATTGTCTGTCTGTTGAATTTTAGTCATTATAGCAGTGCGAAATGGTATATATTTCATTATGGTTTTAATGTGTATTTGGAGTAATGTATACATTTTCATGCACTTACTGGTCATCTGCATATCCTTTTTTTTTTTTTTTTTTTTTTTTTTTTTGAGACTGTGTTGCCCAGGACAGAGTGCAATGGCATGATCTAGGCTCACTGCAACCTTTGCCTCCTGGGTTCAAGCGATTCTTGTGCCTCAGCTCTGAGTAGCTGGGATTACAGGTGTGTGGCACTATGCCTAATTTTTGTATTTTTTTGTAGAGACAGGGTTTCGCCACGTTTCCCAGGCTGGTCTTGAACTCCTGAGCTCAAGCAATCAGCCCACCTTAGCCTCCTAAAGTGCTGGGATTACAGGCATGTGTCATCATGCCCAGCCCACTTTCTTTGTGAAGTGTCTGTTGTCTTTTCACTATTTTTATTGCTGTTTCTTTTATTTATTTTATTTTATTTTTATTTTTTTTGAGACGGAGTCTCACTCTGTCGCCCAGGCTGGAGTGCAGTGGCCGGATTTCGGCTCGCTGCAAGCTCTGCCTCCCGGGTTTACGCCATTCTCCTGCCTCAGCCTTCCGAGTAGCTGGGACTACAGGCGCCCGCTACATCGCCTGGCTAGTTTTTTTGTATTTTTTAGTAGAGACGGGGTTTCACCGTGTTAGCCAGGATGGTCTCGATCTCCTGACCTCGTGATCCACCCGCCTGGGCCTCCCAAAGTGCTGGGATTACAGGCTTGAGCCACCGCGCCCGGCCTGTTGTTTCTTTTAAAATTGGTGTATGAATTCTTTACATAATCTGGATACAAGTCATTTGTCAGAAATATGAGTTACAAATATGGAATGGGATATAGGCACATCCTAGCGTATGGCTTATGTTTCATTTTCTTTTAAACATTTTTTAAAATTTAATTTTAATTAATTTATTCAGTTTTAGAGATAAGGTCCCACTCTGTCACCCGGGTTGGAGTGTGATGGTGCGATCATAGCTCACTGCAGCCTCAAACTCCTGAGCTCAAATGATCCTCCCACCTCAGCCTCCCAAGCAGCTAGGACTACAGGCACACACCACCACTCCTGGCTAATTTTTTATAACGTTTTCAGCTGGGCGCGGTGGCTCATGCCTGTAATCCCAGCACTTTGGGAGGCCAAGGCGGGTGGATCACGAGGTCAGGAGTTCAAGACCAGCCTGGCCAAGATGGTGAAACCCCATCTCTTCTAAAAATACAAAAATTAGCCGGGCATGGTGGCGGGCACCTGTAATCCCAGCTACTCGGGAGGCTGAGGCAGGAGAATTGCTTGAACCTGGGAGGCAGAGGTTGTAGTGAGCCAATATCATGCCACTGTGTTCCAGCCTGGGCAACAGAGAGAGATTCTGTCTCAAAAAAAAAAAAAAAAAATTCTATAGAGAGGAGGATCTCAGTATGTTGCCCCGGATGGTCTCAAACTCCTGGCCTTATGTGATCCTCCTGCCTTGGCTTCCCAATGTGTTGAGATTATAGGTGTGAACCACCATGCCCAGCTCTTTTCATTTTCTTGATGTCTTTTGATGAACTGAAGTTTTTAATTTTGATGAAGTCAAATTTATCAACTTTCTTTGTGGTTACTCCCCACCCCATCTTTTTTTAAATGAGATGGGATCTCAGTATGTTGCCCAGGCTGGTCTTGAACTCCTGGGTTCTAGCAATCCTCCCAACTTGGCCTCCCAAAGTACGGGGATTACGGGTGTGAGCCACCACACCCGGCCTGGTTACTCCTTTCTGAGTCCTAAGAAATATTTGTCTAGCCTAAGATTATGATATTCTCCTATATCTTATTCTAGAAGCTTTATAATTTAAGCTTTTCTGTCTACATTCATGAACCATTTTAAATTAATTTCTGTATGTGGTGGTAAGTTCATTTTTTCCTCCATATGTTTGTCTAGTCATTTCAGTACAATGTGTTGAAAACTTTTCTTTCCTTATTGAATTGCTCTGAATCTTTTGTCAAAAATCAACTGACTATTCCCATCTAGAAACCTAACTGTCTTTGGTCCTTTTTTGTAGTTTTCATTTCTCCGCTAAGATTCTCCATTTGCTTAGTCATTGTAATTGCCTTTTCCTTTACATCTCTGAAAATATTCATAATAGCTGGGGGGTTTTTTTTCTTTTTCTTTTTTTGAGACAGAGTCTCACTCTGTCGCCCAGACTGGACTCACCGCAACCTCTGCCTCCCAGGTTTAAGCAATTCTCGTGCCTCAGCCTCCCAAGTAGCTGGCACTATAGGTGCACGCCACCACGCCTGGCTCATTTTTGTATTTTTGATAGAGATGGGGTTTCACTATGTTGGCCAGGCTGGTCTTGAACTCCTGACCTCAGGTGATCAGCCCGCCTCGGCCTCCAAAAGTGCTGGGATTACAAGTGTGAGCCACCGTGCCCAGCCACAATAGCTATTTTAAAGTTCTTGACTGCTGTGCTAGTTAGTTATCAATTTATTGTGTCTAAGTGCTAAATCAACCTTTCATGATCTGCTCTGTGATAATGAACTGGATCTTTTCAGCATTTCTCTTTTGCAATGACAACAATATTAGTTTTTGTTAGAAGAGGAGGCTAGAGGGACTTTACAGGAATTATTGGCTCTCTCCTGGTTCCAGTGTGTCCTTTTTTTTTTTTTTTCCACTTAGAGATAGTGCATTGCTCTTTCATCCAGGTTAGAGTGCAGTGGTCCAATCATAGCTTACTGCAACCTTAAGCTTCTAGGCTCAAGGTATTCTCCTACCTCAGCCTCCTTGGTAGCTTGGACTACAGGAATGCACCCCTATGCCCAGCTTTTTTTTTTTTTTTTTTTACTTTTTTTTTTTTGAGATGGAGTTTTCCTCTTGTTGCCCAGGCTGGAGTGCAATGGTACAATCTTAACTCACTGCAATCTCTGCTTCTCGGGTTCCAGCGATTCTCCAGCCTCACTGCCTTCAGCCTCCCAAGTAGCTGGGATTACAAGTGTGTACCAACACGTCTGGCTAATTTAGTATTTTTAGTAGAGATGGGGTTTCATCACGTGGGTAAGGCTGGTCTTGAACTCTTGAGCTCAGGTGATCCACCTGCCTTGGCCTCCCAAAGTGCTGGGATTATAGGCATGAGCCACCATGCCTAGCCTTTTTTTACTTTTTACTTTAGAGACAGAATCCCTCCGTGTTGTTTGGGCTGGTCTCAAACTCCTAGCCTTGAGTGGTCCTCCTGCTTCAGCCTCCCGAGTCACTGAGATTATAGGCGTGTGCCACCCTGCTGGCCTCCAGTGCTTCCATTTTTGCCCATATGTTTGTTTGCTCTTGTTGCATGACTGACAACCACAATGCACAAAGTTCCTCAGTGAGCTTGCTGGCTCCAGCCTGGTAACCACCTCACTGTAGTCCTTCCCAAGGACTACAAAGGATACCATGCATCCTAGGCCTCAGGCTGCCCTGCCAGCCAGTGGGCTCATGGTGTCTTGACTCCCTCTGTGTACCCATCTACTAGCCTCGGCCCACCTGCACCCGAAATGGTTGTTTCCCATGACCCTCCTAACATGGATACCATGGAACCTAGGCATCACATGTCCTGCTGCTAAGTTGGTTCCCAAGGCCTTGATTCCCTCTGTACTCCCACCCGCTAACCTTGGCCCACCTGTACCCTGGAGGCAAGTGCTTCCTACTTGCCCACCAATTGTAGATAAGTTTTGTTTCGTTTTTGAGATGGAGTCTTGCTCTGTCACCCAGGCTGGAGTGCAGTGACACGATCTTGGTTCACCCACCTCCTGGGTTCAAGCCATTCTTCTGCCTCAGCCTCCCCAGTAGCTGGGATTACAGGCACACACCACCACACCCAGCTAATTTTTGTATTTTTAGTATAGACAGGGTTTTACCATGTTGGCCAGGCTGGTCTCGAACTCCTGACCTTGTGATCTGCCCGCATTGGCCTTCCAAAGTGCTGGGATTACAGGTGTGAGCCACCGTGCCCGGCTGCTGTAGATTCGTTTTGACCTGGGCAACCCAGTGAACTTTTCCATCCTACCATCCTAGAAACTGTTGTGTAGATTGTTATGTTTTGCTTTTTAGATTTTCCTATTTTTACATTTTTATTTTTTATATATATATATATTTAAGATAGGGTCTTGCTCTGTTACCTAGGCTGCAGTGCAGTGACACAATCATGTCTCACTACATCCTTGACCTCCTGGGCTCAAACCATCCTCTCACCTCAGCTTCCTGGGTAACTGGGACCACATATGCTTACCACCATGCCCAGCTAATTAAAAATTTTTTTTCTTTTGTAAAGGAAGGGTCTCACTATGTTGCCCAGGCTGGTCTTGAACTCCTAGGCTCAACCTATTCTCCCACCTCAGCCTCCCAAAGTGCTGGGATTACGTGCATGAGCCACCACATCAGGCCTCGGTTTTTTTTAATATACCTGATTTTTTTTTTTTTTTGAGACAGGGTTTTGCTCTGTTGGCCAGGCTGGAATGCTGTGGCACAATCTCAACTTACTGCAACCTCAACCTCCTGGGCTCAAACAACTCTCCCACCTCAGCCTCCCAAGTGGCTGGGACTACAGGCGGGTGTCACCATGCCCAGCGAATTTTTGTGTTTCTTGTAGAGACAGGGTTTTGCCATGTTGACCAGGCTGGTCTTGAACTCTTGAGCTCAAGTGATCCACCTGCCTCAGCCTCCCAAAGTGCTGGGATTATGGGTGTGAACCACTGCGCCCGGCCTTATATGCCTGAATTTATAAAGCAATAATTATTATAAGAAGAAACCAGTATCCAGCCCAAATTGTCAACCAAGAAGTCAGGCAGTTTTTTTGCTTTGTCCTTAAAGTTTTAGATGAAGAAATGCATAGGGTGTGTATGAGGGAAGAAGCACAGAGCTTCTTTCTTCACCCTCTCTGGCTTGCCACCCTCTAGGAATTCAGCTATCTGGAAGCTTCCATTGCTTTTCTACTTTGTATTTCTTGTGCATCATTTCAAATCATAAAATAAGCAATGCCTTATTTTTTTCAACAGTTTCTGGTATTCCTCTGTATAGATAGATCACAGGTTATTAATTCAGTCCTCTCTTGCTGGACAACCAGTTTGGTGCAGCGTGCTCTTCCACTACTAAGTCAAGTTGTATTTTGTCTGTTCGGGTCTGTGCTTTTAACTTAACTGTGGAGAACAGGTGCTGCATTTTATTCTTGGTTGTATCTCCAACACCCGGCCCTGTCCTTGGCATGTTGTAAAAGTAATGAGCTCAATTCCATGCCACAGGGCTGCTCCTACAAGTGCCTGACCCAGGAGGATTTACCAGCCAGGAAGGGCCTCCCCACTGCTTCATCTTTGCCTCCCTCTGGTTCAGGTGGCAGGTGAATCCCTCTGGAGGCAGCTCCCTTCCCACTGATCTCCTGGATTCTCCAGGTCATCACAGAAATGTGGCCTTGGAAGACCCCTCTAGTAGGGGCCACACAGTCCCTCCCCAGGGTCCCAACTTGGCTTTTTCCTAAACCCTCCTTTGGGAACCACTGCTCAGAGCATGTTCTCTTGAGAACTATGTCCTTCTCCCAGCATCGCTTCACAGAAGGAGGAGGAGGCAATTCATTTTCTCCCTGACTTCAAGCCTCTGGCACAGCTAGACCCCTGGGAAGCATTCGCTGAAGCTTCCCAGGCCTTTCTCAGCATGAATATTTTACACCTCTGCAGTAAACTCGATTGTTAAAGCAGGGAATAGAGTCATCCATGCCACACTGCTGCACACTGGCCAGGAGTTTGGGGATATAAAGACGGTGGGGGAGGATAGGGCTTCTCATCTCTTGGGCCTGGTATAAGTCCCAAGAACCAGGAGCTCCATTGTCCAAGGGCAGGAGAAGATGAATGTCTGAGCTCCAGACAAGAGAGCAAATTCACTTTTTCACCAACTTTTTGTTTTATTTAGGCTCCCTATGAATTGGATGATGCCTAACCTCATTAGTGAGGACAGATCTTTATTCAGTCTACTGATTAAATGCTCATCTCTCCCAGAAATACCTGCAGACACACCCAGAAATAATGTTTTACCAGTCATCCGAGCATCCCTCAGCCCAGTGAAGTTGACACCTCAAATTAACCATCAGAATGCCTCATAGAAGATGCTCAGTAAGGCCGGGTGCAGTGGCTCACGCCTGTAATCCTAGCACTTTGGGAGGCCAAGACAGGCGGATCACGAGGTCAGGAGATCGAGACCATCCTGGCTAATACAGTGAAACCCCATCTCTACTAAAAAAATACAAAAAACGGCCGGGCACGATGGCTCAAGCCTGTAATCCCAGCACTTTGGGAGGCCGAGACGGGTGGATCACGAGGTCAGGAGATCGAGACCATCCTGGCTAACACGGTGAAACCCCGTCTCTACTAAAAATACAAAAAAAAAAAAAACTAGCCGGGCGAGGTGGCGGGCGCCTGTAGTCCCAGCTACTCCGGAGGCTGAGGCAGGAGAATGGCGGGAACCCGGGAGGCGGAGCTTGCAGTGAGCTGAGATCCGGCCACTGCACTCCAGCCTGGGCTACAGAGCAAAAACTCCGTCTCAAAAAAAAAAAAAAAAATACAAAAAACTAGCCGGGCGAGGTGGTGGGCCCCTGTAGTCCCAGCTACTCGGGAGGCTGAGGCAGGAGAATGACGTGAACCCGGGAGGCGGAGCTTGCAGTGAGCTGAGATCCAGCCACTGCACTCCAGCCTGGGCGACAGAGCGAGACTCCGTCTCAAAAAGAAAAAAAAAATGAAGATGTTCAATAAGTGGGGAATGAATGAATGGCCCTGTATTCATCTGCTTTGGCTGCTGTAATGAAACATCATAGACTGGGTGGCTTAATTCTACAGAAATTTATTTTAATTTATTTTCTCTCAGTTCTGGAGACCGAGTAGTCCAAACCAAGTTGCTGACTGATTTCGTTGTTGTTGAAGGCTGTCTTCCTGCCTTGCAGATGGCTTTTTTTTTTTTTCCTCAGCCTCCTGAGTAGCTGGTACCACAAGCACATGCCATCACACCTGGTTAATTTCTAATTCTTTTCTGTAGAGATAGAGTCTTGTTACATTGCTCAAGCTGGTCTTGAACTCCTGGGCCCAAGCGTACCTCCCGCCTCGGCTTCCCAAAGTGCTGGGACTATAGGTGTGAGCCACTGCACTCAGCCTCTTCCTTTTCTTGTAAGGACACCAATTCTGTCGAACAAGGGCCCCACTCTTGTGATCTCATTTAACTTTACCTCCATAAAGGGACCGTTTTCAAATATAGTAACATTGAAGGTTGGGGCTTCAACATATGAATTTGAGGGGGACAGAGTTCAGTCCATAGCAGGCCCCTTAACTCTCCCACTTGGCAAAGAACATAATAATGACAATATAACCAAAAAAACTGAAGGTAAATCTGTGCACACTGAGAATGACTGTTGGGTATTTCGCTTGGCTGGTCATGGGAAACCACCAAAGAGGAGAAATCTACCAGCGTGTTTCTGTGAGCTTTGGTGGTGGTGTGATTTGGACACAGTGGGGCCTTGGAAGTGGCCACAATAGGTTCTCAGGTGAGAGGAAACACAGAAGGGAGGTAGCTAACTACAGAATGATCATGGCCTAATAACATCTGGGTGATTATACGGGTTGTACCTCAGCTGTCTATATACTCCAGCATCAGCGGATCTGTCCATGGCTGTCTCTGCTTCTCCAGTTCGTTGGGCATATCTCTGGCCTGAGATGGTCACCTGTCAGAATCCTTTGAGTATCTTGCCAGAATTCAGCAGTTTTTGTCTGTGCACCAGGAGGATGCTGCAGGGAGACTGGGATTCTCTGAAGATACGTGTATTGCTGAAAGAAGACTTATGATTATGGAAATATAATTTCCTTGTACTTTTATCTAAAATTATACATGAGTCCCGCTGAAGGAGAAAATTGGCCACAAAAGGCAGTCAAAAACATTTGCACTACCAAATGCTTAAAAGCACATGTCTTTTACAAGGTAATTCCTGCAGAAATATTAATTATTTGGAACATTTCACTGCAGAGCAGCTGGGGTTTGTTGGAATAACTTGCAAGTCCAGAGGAAAGTCATGAGGACTGAGCCACCAGAACAGAAGGAATACTGCCAGCCCCGAATCTTGGAGCAGGGGTCTGTTTCCAGCCAATCAGAACTTGTTTCCTGGCTCACTGTGGAAGCTTCTAGCCTTCAGAAGCCCACAGGTGAATCACAGCCTATGACTTGAATGGGTGGGGGTGGGATTCAGCAAGAGAACAAGAGCTGGAGTCCAAAAGAGGCTGCACACAAGAATTTTGTACCTTTCCTAAACCAGGAAAAAAGAAGGCAAGAGGTAGGGAAAATGAACCAGGCAGTGGGCCTGGATGTCCTCAGGAATTCTAAGTGCTGCCCTGAAGCAGAGCCTCCTGCCCACCTCTCCAGCTTCCTCTCCTACCACTGAATTTTAAGCTCCAACAACACTAGAGGACTTAGAATTCCGGCCCACACCAAGCTGTGCCTTGCTTCTGTGTCTTTGCTCAAGCTGTTCCCACTGCCTGGAATGCCTTCCCTCTCCCACTTCTCTTCAGCTGGCTGACTCCCACCTACCCCACGAAACACAGCACAGGTGGCCCTCCCCCAGGAAACCTTCCCTGACCCCCAACCCCCTCAGTAGGCACAGCTTTCTGAGCACAAAGTCCACCTTGCTTTACAGTTGTCTGTGGATGGACTCTTTCCCCACTCAGGTCTGAGTGCTCAAGCAGATCGTGGTGTATTCGTCAGTGTATCCCAGTGCCTCACACGTATTAGGCACTCGATATAAGTTGGCTGAATGAATGTTGATAGAGAGGGACTGATGTGGGCAAAAGCCTGGCAGCAGGACCTACTTTGCCTGGGTGAAATGCAGCAAGGCTAAAAGTCACCATTTGGGCCCAGGGTCAAAAAGACAGGCCTGGTGTACCTGCTCTGGTCGCTCATCTAGACAAAGGATACAGGTCACCAAATAACAACCATAATTTTATTATTTTTATATTTAAATATTATATAATACAAAGTAGAGATGGGGTCTTGCTATATCGTCCAGGCTTGTCTCAAACTCCTGGACTCAAGAGATCCTCCCACCTTGGCCCCTCAAAGTGCTGGATTATAAGCATGAGCCACCGTGCCCAGTCAAAAATAACTTTTTTTTTTTGAGACAGAGACTTGCTCTGTCACCCAGGCTGGGGTGCAGTGATTGGTTCACTGCTACAGTGCAATGTCAGCGCACTGCAAATCCTGGCTCCCAGGTTCAAGTGGTTCTCGTGCCTCAGCCTCCTGAGTAGCTGGAATTACAGGTGCCTGCCACCATGTCTGGCTTATTTTTGTATTTTTAGTAGAGGCAGGGTTTCACCATGTTGGTCAGGCTGGTCTTGAACTCCTGACCTCAGATGATATGACCGCCTCAGCCTCCAAAATGGTGGGATTACAGGTGTGAGCCACTGAGCCCAGCCCCAACAATAATTTTAAGAGTTCCTTTTTCTCCTTTTATCCTCAAGCAGAACATGCATGGCCTGAGGCTCCTGTAAAGAAACAGAACCTCTAGGCTGGGCGTGGTGGCTCATGGAGGTGGGCAGATTGCTTGAGCTCAGGAGTTCAAGACCAGCCTGGGCAACATGGTGAAACCCCATCTTTACAACAAATACAAAAATTAACTAGGTGTGGTGGCACATGCTTGTAGTCCCAGCTACTTGGGAGGCTAAGGCAGGAAAATTGCTTGAGCCCAGGAGGCAGAGGTTGCAGCGAGCTGAGATTGCTCCCCTGCCCTCCAGACTGGGTAACAGAGCAAGACCCTGTTAAAAAAAAAAAAAAAAAAAAGAGAAAAACAAACAGAACCTCTAGAGCAGGAAGAGATATTGGAGTTGGTCTCACTCAGGCTATATAATTCAAGTGGGGAAGGTGAGACAGCAGGGCGGGGTGGGTGTTGGTTAAGGGACTTGCCTGGTCCCATAGCAAGTTAGTGGCAACGCTGGGACTAAATGCCAAGTCCCTGATTCCCCAGTTCCACAGTGTGTTCCCATATCACTGATTGCACAGAGCATGGATGGAGATGAATGGAGTAATCACTACCTGGGACAAGAGGCATCCATCTTACAAATGAGTGCCAGATGAGGCTGTCAAGGCAGGTGGGAGGAATGACAGGCTTGGGAGCTGCTGCACCTTAGGAGTTGTGGGAAGCCAGCAAATGATAGTAGTCCAGCACTGTCCAACAGGAAGGTAATGCCAGCCACTTGTGTCATTTTAACATTTCCAGTACACACATTTTTAAAAGTAGAAAGAAACAAAGTAAGTTTTTCCTCCAGTTTCCAAAGGCTTTATTAGCAAAGAATGATTGATCCTATTGCCTCTAAGTCAATGAAATGAAGAGCTGTGTCTAGGGACACAGGAAGGACATCAGAGCAGACTGCTGCTTTGACTTCCTCTTATTCATAGATCCAGTCATAGGCACAAGACTTGTAGTCAACCAGTTCTTCTTTAAGCCATTTCTTTTCCAGCACTTTGTACTGAATCACTGCCACCAATGATGTTCCCACCTATTTTAGCACAGAAGTCCCTGCGAGTAATAGTCCCTAGCATAGATCCCACTGGATCGGTCTCCCCAAGCATCCTTTGCCCTGTCTTTGCTGCATTCGGTCCCTCCAGGACCATGGCCACAACCTGCCCTGAGTTCATGTACTTCACTTATATTGAGTGCCTAATATGTGCCAGGCACTGGGATACACTGATGAATACACCATGATCTGCTTGAGCACTCAGACCTGAGGGAGAAAGACAGTCTGTCCACAGACAACCATACTGCAGAGTAGACCTTGTGCTCAGAAAGGTCTGGGAAGAATGGGTGGTCTTTCAGGTTAGTGTAGTGCTACTTCAGGGGTTCCTCAGAGACCCAAAGAACTTCATGGTCGCCAGGTAGAATCCCTTCTGCTCAGAGTATTTGATGATTTCATCCACCAGGCTGTGCTGAACACCACTAGGATTGATAATGATGCTCTCAGTGTTGGCCGTAGCCTGAGGATCTGAGTGTCAGGTGGTGCGGGAGCCAAGATATTATTATTATTTTGAGATGGAGTTTTGCTCTTGTTGCTAAGGCTGGAGTGCCAAGGCTGGTGCTATCTCGGCTCACTGCAACCTCTGTCTCCCAGGTTCAAGCGATTCTCCTGCCTTAGCCTCCCGAGTAGCTGGGATTACAGGCACGTGCCACCAAACCCAGCTAATTTTTTGTATTTTTAGTAGATTCAGGGTTTCACTATGTTGTCCAGGCTGGTCTCAAATTCCTGACCTCAGGTGATCTGCCCGCCTCAGTCTCCCAAACTGCTGGGATTACAGGCATGAGTTAACATGCCCGGCAATAAATTATTTTTAATAATATATTGGCTGGGCCTGGTGGCTCATGTCTGTAATCCCAACACTTTGGGAGGCCGAGGTGGGTGGATCACCCAAGGTCATGAGTTCGAGACCAGCCTGGCCAACATGGTGAAAACCCATCTCTACTAAAAAAAAAAAAAAAAAAAAAAAAAGAATTAGCTGGGCACAGAGGCAGTTGCCTGTAATCCCAGTTACTTGGGAGGCTGAGGCAGGAGAATCACTTGAACTCAGGACGCGGAAGTTGCAGTGAGCCGAGATTGTGTCATTGCACTCCAGCCTGGGATAGAGAGCAAAACTCCGTCTCAAAAATAATGATGATGATGATAATAATAATAATAAATTTAACTCAGTATATCCAAAATGTCATTTTAACATATGAGCAATATAAAAAGTTATTGATGAGATATTTTACTTTTCTTTTCACAGTAAGCCTTTTAAATCTGATGTGTATTTTACACTGTGTATATTTTGTACTGGCCACATTCCAAGCACTCAACAGCCACATGTGGTGAGTGGCTACCTTACTGGACAGCATAATGTAGGACAAAAATATTTCCTCTACCCTTTTCAAGTTTTCAGCTGGAGCCTCCCATAACAAAAGACAGACTAATAAGAGAAAAACAAACAGAAGTTTATTAACATGTACACATCATGTATACATGGGAGACACCCAGAAAAATGACGAAATCTGTAAGCGGTGATTTCGAATTCAAGCTTAAGTACTATCATCTGTTGATGACTGGTTATGGGAAGATGACCAGGAAAGGTATGGTAAACAATAATAAGATTTTTTTTTTTTTTTTTTTTGAGACAGAGTTTTGCTCTTGTTGCCCAGGCTGGAGTGCAGTGGTGTGATCTCAGGTCATTGCAACCTCCGCCTCCCGGGTTCAGGCTATTCTCCTGCCTCAGCCTCGAATAGCTTGGAATACAGGCGCCAACCACCATGCCTGGCGAACTTGTATATTTAGTAGAGACGGATTTTACCATGCTGGCCAGGCTGGTCTCAAACTCCTGACCTCAGGTGATCCACCCGCCTTGGCTTTCCAAAGTGCTGGGATTACAGGCAAGAGTAAGATTCGTTGTGCAGATTTAACTCAGTGTCTTCACCAATGATAATGTAAAAGGGTCTGCTGTTCCTTGCTTGTAGAAAGAAGCCAAAATAATAATAAGATGTGATACAAAGAGAGCAAGACTTTATGATCTGTGCCAGCAAGAGGAAGAGCAGGTGAAAAAAAATTCCACTCTTCAATTTGTGGAGGGAATGCCCAGGTTTTTAAAGAGCGGGTTTGGAATGCAGAAGAGGCAGGAGGAATGGGAGTTGCCATGCTGTGTGATTTGCTTCCACGGCTCATCTCGAATTATGGTTCCCTCTGGTGAAGGGGCTGGTGCCATGGTGGGTCCTACCAGGTTATAAATTAATCGTAGTCAATCTAGTAGCCAGGAGTAGGTTCCAGCCTTGAAGTCATCTTTTGTTAGAAAGAGACTTCTGGAGGTGTCAGGTCTGTATCAGGATCTGACCCTTGAAGCATTTAAGGACGTATATGACCAGATAAGTGAGTATGGAACACGCCGAGGCTGTAAAGTTTATCTCAGAGCTACATCTTGAAACTGGGTAGGGCGGGGAGAGCAGCAAATGGAAAAGGAAAAAATGTTTTATTTTTTATTTATTTATTTTTTTGAGACAGAATCTCACTCTGTTGCCCAGGCTGGAGTGCAGTGGTGCCATCTCAGCTCGCTGCAACCTTTGTCTCCTGGTTTCAAGTGATTCTCCTGCCTCAGCCTCCCGAGTAGCTGAGATTACAGGCGTGCACCACCACGCTTGGCTAGATTTTGTATTTTTAGTAGAGATCGGTTTCACCATGTTGGCCAGGCTGGTCTTGAACTCCTGACCTCAAGTGATCTGCCCACCTCAGCCTCCCAAAGTGCTGGGATTACAGGCATGAGCCACTGTGCCTGGCCAGTAAAAAGTTTTAAAGAAAAAAATGTTGTCTTTTTTTTTTTTTTTGAGACAGTTTTATTTTGAGGAATGTGTTGATGTTTATCTTTGACAAAAACTTTTTTTTGTTTGTTTTGTTTTGTTTTTCTGACATGGAGTCTCACTCTGTTGCCCAGGCTGGAGTGCAGTGGTGCGCTTGGCTCACTGCAACCTCTGCCTCTTGGGTTCAAATTATTATCCTGCCTCAGTAGCTGGAGAAGAAGCTGGTACTACAGGTGCCCACTACCATGCCCAGCTAATTTTTGTATTTTTAGTAGAGATGGGGTTTCACCATGTTGGCCAGACTGGTCTCAAACTCCTGACCTCAGGTGACCCACCCGCCTCAGCCTCCCAAAGTGCTGGGATTACAGGTGTGAGCCTCTACACCCAGATGAAAAAAAAAGTTTTAAAGAAAAAAAAGTTTGAGGCTAAGCCACTAAGCTGCTCAGTTACAACAAGAATTTCTTGTGATTTAGTCATCTTTCTCTTCCTGGTACAGAGAGGAGACAGCATTAGAAATGGAGGTTTCCTTTATAGATGTAAATTTCCCTTACAAAAGAGCAATTTTTACTCTGTTTTCAGACCATTTCCTGTGTCTGCTGTTTCTCAAAAAAATCAGCTCAAAATAGTCCTTATGTCAAAGGACATATTTTGGGGTGGCATATTCTGGTCTCCTACAGTCATGTTTTAGGGTGGCATTTGGTCTGCAACAATAGGAACTGGTAGTGATAGGCCACCCACTACACCACCCAGTAATATCGGTACCACTGGTTTGATGTAGTATCTAAAATCCCCACCATTAGCCACTCTTATGGATAGAAGGCACATGTGCCATCCACGAGGGAAAAACATTTATTTGGTAGACTGTGCCATTAGAACAACAGCCACTTGGACCCATAATGACTTGGAGGCAGAAGACGACTGCCGTGACATTTTATCCCCTACCCTCACTTATCTAGAAAGGACTAGGTCTGGTCCTTAAGGGAAATGCTTTCCTTTTAAATTCTCTAAGCCCAGTTGGCTGCTTTGAAAGCTCCACGTTTTCAAAAGTTAAGTTTACCCCTACTATCTTAAGGATCTCACTTGAGCACTCTTGGACTTTTGGCATGGATCTCCGCAGAATTACAATGCCCCAAACCCTGCCTTCTTTTCTGGGCCCTTCTCCCACTGGCCCCCAAATATTACCCCATCACCACCCTCTAGAGCCCCATTTCTTTTGAGGTTTTGCCAGTAAATCCCTTAAGTTATTGTCTAAGTCAGTATGAGCTGCCTTAGCAGGATAAACTGGGGCCTGGAGATCTCAATCCAGGAAGATTAGAAAGTGCTTCTTAAATAGGTTCAGTAGTTAAAAATAGAGCCAATTTCCCCATTAATATTTCTCTACTCTAAAAGGGAGGTTATCAAAGTTGTGAGAACATACACTGTTTCCAAGAGATACGATACAGCTATTTCCACATTGAAAGAGTAGAAAATGCCTCTTGAAGGCCAGGCATGGTGGCTCATGCCTGTAATCCTAGCAATTTGGGAGGCTGAGGTTGGTGGATCACTTGAGGCCAGGAGTTCAAGACCAGCCTGGCCAACCTGGTGAAACCCCATCTCTGCTAAAAAAAAAAAAAATACAAAAAAATTAGCCAGGCATGGAACCCAGAAGGCAGAGGTTTCAGTGAGCTGGGGTCACACAGCTGCACTCCAGCCTGGGTGACAGAGCGAGACCTTGTCTCATAAAAAGGAAAAAAAAAAAGAAAATGCCTCTTGTAAACATTTTTATTTGATTTTTCTTCTCTCTCCTTTTTTTTTTTTTTTTTTTTTTTTTTAAAGACATGGTCTCTCTGTTGTTCAGTCTGGTCTCAAACTCCTGGGCTCAAGTTATCCTCCTGCCTCAGCTTCCCAAATAGCTAGGATCACAGGTACGTGCCACCATGCCCAGCGACTTTTATTTTTCTTCAATAAAATTTTATGTAAAACATTTCCCAGAGTGAAGAGTTCTAAAGTTTTGGGGTAGATTAGTAAAACGTAAAAATTAAACAAAACAAAGAAAGATATAAAGAAAACTCAAAACCATTAGGTGACCAAAAGCACATTAAGGAAAGATTTCCAAAACTTGGAAATAGGGAAAAGGGATTACTCCCTTTCTTCTCAGGGTGCTGCTGGGCTTTGTCTAGTAAATGTACCCAAAGATTTATCTGATGGGCTAGGGGCGTGTGCCTTCCTTTGAATTGCTACTCTATTGAGTATTTAACTAGAAGACTAACTGGTAGAAAATGAATACGAATTTAAATTAATTTTGTCCTATAGAGATGCTGATTATTTCTGTCCTTTAGAGAAGACAATCCCAAAGGTGACAGTTACTGTAGAATATTAACCAGTTTTCACTGGGCACAGTGGCTCACGCCTATAATCCCAACACTTTGGGAGGCTGAGGCGGGGGTGGATCACCTGAGATTGGTAGTTTGAGACCAGCCTAGCAAACATGGTAAAACCCCGTCTCTACTAAAAATACAAAAATCAACTGGGCATGGTGGTGGGTGCCTGTAATCTCAGCTAATTGGGAAGCTGATGCAGGAGAATCGCTTAAACCCAGGAGGCAGAGGTTGCAGTGAGCCGAGATTGCACCACTGCACTCCAGCCTGGGCGACAGAGTGAGACTCAGTTTCAAAAAGAAAAAAAAATTACCCAGTTTTGTATCTAAATTGGCAAACTTTTGCATTCTTTCTTTTAGCCACTATAAGGCTTCACTCTAATTCTCTTTGAACTAGCCTTACCATTTTGCTGGTTCCTTCATTAATGAGTTAACTAAACATTTGACGTGTGCTCATTTTTTTATTTGCATGAGATTCATGTTTTTTAACTTTTTGAGAAGTATACTTTCTCAGTAAGGTTGGCAAGGTTTATTCTGTCAAGTAAAAACAGAAAATTTATACCATCTACTATCTCCATAAAAGTAAATATATTTAATACAAAAAATGAAGGCTATAATGGGAGGTAAAGGACAATATTTAAATGGGTAGTGTAGGAGACCAGAATGTGCCACCCCAAAATATGCCTCTTTGGCATAAAGACTATTTTGAGCTGATTATTTTGAGAAACAGCAGACACAGGAGAAGCTCTAAAAACAGAGTAGAAGTTACCCTTTTGTAAGGGAAATTTACATCTATAAAGAAAACCTCCATTTGTAAGGGTGTCTCCCTCTTTGTACCAGGAAGAGAAGGGTAACTAAATCATAGGAAACTCTTTTCAATGGAGAAGGCACCAAATTAAATCTGCACAATAAACTTTAATCTTGTTTACCATGCTTTTCCTGGTCATATCCTTATAACCAGCATCCCCCATACTCTTTTTCCTTTGATTTTTAGCTGAATATGCAATATAAGCCTGAATTCTAAGCTACCTCTTGGAGAGTTACACATTTTCTCCTGGCTATTTCCCACGTATAGGAAGGAAATTAAAATATTTCACCCCAAGATATACTTCTTTGACATGTTTTGAGACCGCTATTCAGAGGCCTGCAAACAGAAGTAGCCCTGCAAAGCTGTCTTTTGTGGGGAAGATTTGCATCTGTAGAGAAAATCTGCGTTAATGCAGCCATTTTTCTCTGCATTTTCTCTTTCCTCTAAAGCCTTCCCTTCTCTGAATCTAGCAAAGATTAACTGAGAGTCTTGTAACCACCTGATGGGTTCACCTTGTTCACTGCCTAGACAGAGCGAATTTATCAAGACAGGGGAATTGCAATGGCGAAAGAGTAATTCATGCACAGCTGTCTGTGTGGGAGACTGGAATTTTATTATTACTCAAATCAGTCTCCCTGAGCATTCAGGGATCAGAGTTTTTAAGGATAATTTGGCAGGTATGGGCTCAGGAAGTAGGGAGCGCTGATTGATCGGATTGAAGATAAAATTACAGGGGGTCAAAGTGAGTTCTTGCTGACTTCTGTTCCTGGATGGGATCACAGGACTGGTTGAGCCAGATTAGCAGTCTGGGTGGTGTCATATGCTGCACTGGAATGCAGGGTCTGCAAAAGATCTCAAACACTGGTCTTAGGTTTTGCGACAGTGATCTTATCCCCAGAAGCAATTTGGGGAGGTTCAGACTCTTCTAGCCAGAGACTGCATGGTTCCTCAATCATAATTTCTAATCTTGTGGCTAATTTGTTAGTCCTACAAAGACAGACTGGTCTCCACCCAAGAAGGGCTTTTTTTTCAGAAAGAGCTATTATCAATTTTGTTGGTTCAGAGTTTAAACTATAAACTAAATTCCTTCCCAAGACTAGTTCAGCCTACACCCAGGAATGAACAGACAGCTTAGAGGCTAGAAGCAAGATGGAATCAGTGAGGTCTGATCTTTTTCACTGTGATAATTTCCTCAGTTATGATTTTTGCAAAGGCAGTTTCAGTCTGACACCTTTAAAAGTCTGAAAGTGTAACCACCTGATGGGTTTGTCCTGCCCACTGCACAGGCAAAACCAATGCACTGAGACCACAGCGTTACAATAAAGAAAGAGTTTAACAGATACAAGGCTGGCCACGCCACGTGGAAGACTGAATTATCACTAAAATCAATCTCCCTGATAAATGCAGAGGTTAGGGTTTTTAAGGATAGTTTGGCAGGCCAGGGAGCCTGCTTTTGGGTGGGGCCACATGACCAGGTGGCAGAGATCAGCACGTCTGAGTGGAGCCATTGGTTCATCCGTGGTCAGAAATGCAAAAACCTGAAAAGATATCTCAAAAGACCAATCTCGGCTGTGCGCAGTGGCCCATGCCTGTAATCCCAGAACTTTGGGAGGCCATGGTGAGTGGATCACCCGAGGTCAGGAGTTTGAGACCAGCCCGACCAATATGAAGAAACCCTGTCTCCACTAAAAATACAAAATTTGCCAGGCCTGGTGGCACATGCCTGTAATCCCAGCTACTCGGGAAGTTGAGGCAGGAGAATGACTTGAACCCAGAAAGCAGAGGTTGTGGTGAGCCAAGATCGGGTCACTGCACGCCAGCCTGGGCAACATAAGCGAAACTCTGTCTCAAAAATAAAATAAAATAAAACAAAACAACAGCAACAAAAGACCAATCTTAGGTTCTATTAGGCTGGTGCAAAAGTAATTGCAGTTTTTGCAATTAAACGTAATAGTGATGTTATCTGCAGGAGTAACTGGGAGAGTTGCAAATCTTATGACCTCCAGAATAATGGCTGGTAATTGTTTATGTTTACACTTTATCAGAATTCAGCCTGCTCACATCCTGCTAACCTGGTAGTCTCTCATTAGCTTTACAAAAGTGATTTAGTTTTGGGGAAGGGTTATCATCATTTAAACTATAAACTAAATGTCTCCCAAAGTTAGCTTGGTCTAAGTCCAGGAATGATTAAGGGCAGTTTGAAGGTTAGAGGCAAGATGGGGTTGGTTAGGTTAGATCTCTTTCACTGTCATAATCTTCTCACTGTTAGAATTTTTGCAAAGGTGGTTTCAAAAGAAACATTTATCATCTATTCTGAGGACTGCTACCTGTGAGGTTTCATCTGCATAACAAGACTACCTTTGCCAGTCAGGCCTCCTCCCCGTGCCAGAACCTGTTTTGCCACAACCAAAGCCCCCATTCTTTCTGGAACCTCAAGATGACATGTAAGCTTCAGAACCCTATTGCGTGGTAGGGATAATCACTCTGCAGTTCTCTCCCATATGCACGTTAATACATTTGTATTCCTTTTCTCCAATTAATCTGCTATTGTTAGTTGATTTTTCAGCAAACCTCCAGAGGGTAAAGAGGAAGTTTTACCTTGGCCCCTGCAGTTTTGGCGCTGTGAGCAGGATACCAAATCTCTGCTCTTCTGGAAGCTGCAGTCATGGGAACCAGGGACCTGATGAGAGAGGAGAAAGGAAAAAACCGGTCAGGCAGGCAGTTAGAGTGGATCCTTACTTGAATTATTTCACACAAAAGAACGCCCTAAAAAAATCATGCTGGAGGCTGGGCGCAGTGGCTCACGCCTGTAATTCCAAAACTTTGGGAGGCCGAGGTGGGCAGATCACGAGGTCAGGAGATCAAGACCATCCTGGCTAATACGGTGAAACCCCATCTCCATTAAAAAAAAAAAAAAAGGCCCGGTGAAGCAAGCCTGGCTTAGCACTTTGGGAGGCAGAGGCAGGCGGATCAGGTCAGAGATCCCAGACCATCCTGGCTAACAGTGAAACCCGTCTCTATTAGAGAGAAATACGAAAAAACTAGCGAGGCTGAGGTGGCGAGCCTGTAGTCCCAGCTACTGGGAGGCTGAGGCGAGGAGAATGGCGGCGTGAACCCGGGAGGCAGAGCTTTGCAGTGAGCTGAGATCCGGCCACTGCACCTCAGCCTGGAGCGACAAATGAGACTCCGTCAAAAGTATCGAGGCATGGTGATGGATGCCTGTAGTCCCAGCTACTCTGGAGGCTGAGGCAGGAGAATGGTGTGAACCCGGAGGCAGAGCTTGCAGTGAGCCGAGATCATGCCACTGTACTCCAGTCTGGGAGACAGAGTGAGACTCTGTCTCAAAAAATATATATATATACACACACACACATATATGTATATGTATATATACACACACACACACATATGTATATATACACGCACACATATTACACACACACATATCCACATATGTGTGTGTGTAATATGTATATGTAGTATGTAATATGTATATTACACACATATATGTGTATATATATTACACACACATAGATGTGTATATATATGTATATATGTATATATGTGTATATATACACACACATATATAATATATACACATATATGTATATATACACACACATATATATTACACACACATATATATGTGTATATATATGTGTATATACATGTGTGTGTGTATATAAATTAAACAAGCATGGTGGTGCACACTTGTAGTCCCAGCTACTTGGGAGGCTGAGGCAGGGGAATCCCTTGAACCCAGGAGGTGGAGACTGCAGTGAGCTGAGATCACACCATTGCACTCCAGCCTGGGTAACAGAGCAAGATTCCATCTCAAAAAAAAAAAAAAAAAAAAAAAGGGCCAGGCGCGGTGGCTCACACCTGTAATCCCAACACTTTGGGAGGCCAAGGTGGGTGGATCATGAGGTCAAGAGATTGAAATCATCTTGGCCAACATGGTGAAACCCCATCTCTACTAAAAACACAAAAATTAGCCGGCTGTGGTGGCAGGTGCCTATAGTCCCAGCCACTTGGGAGACTGAGGCAGAAGAATCACTTGAACCCGGGAGGCAGAGGTTGCAGTGAGCTGAGATCGTGCCACTGCACTCTATCTAGCCTGGCAACAGAGCGAGACTTTGTCAAAAAAAAAAAAAAAGAAAAAGAAAAGAAAACAAAGGCTAAATTAGCACATATCTAAGTAGATTGCCATTTAAGTGATTATTTTGAAAAGACTTCTGAATTTCCTCTAGGCTTTTCTATATGTTTCCTTGTAAAACCCTACAGTGAACTCATGATATTGTATTACCTTGGCATCCATTTTTAATCTTTCCCTAACATACCTAAACTTCTTGAAAAAGCTTAAATTCTCTCTCTGTGCTTTGAGATATAAATTTGCCATTCAGTTTTCTCTAAAACTTGGTAGGGGCCTTCGACTGTGGGAGAGATAAACTTTAACCTTTCCCACTTACAAAGGCACAGCGTGAATCCAACCATCTTAATTTTTTTCTAGACAGGGTCTCTCTCTGTCACTCAGGCTTGAGTAGCATAATCAGGGCTCACTACGGCCTCAAACTCTCCAGGCTCAGTAGATCCTCCCACCTCAGCTTCCTGAGTAGCTGGGACTACAGGCACATGCCACCATGGCCAGCTAATTTTTTGTATTTTTTGTAGAGAGGAGATTTTGCATTTTGCCCAGGCTGGTCTTGGACTCCTGGGCTCAAGCAATCCACCCATCTTGGCCTCCCAAAGTGCTGGAATTACAGGTGTGAGCCACCACTCCTTGTCGATCTAACTCTCTTGTGGTTGCCCAAGACCATGCTTCTGTCTGTAAGTTCCCCAGCAAAATCATCTCTATGATGACATGTTGGACTTGTCTGCCTCCTTTGGTTTCCTGGCTCCTTCTGCTTATCAGGGTCACTTTGCCTATATGACCCTTTCACAAGACACAAGTTAATGTGACTTTACCAGTCTTTTGGTTTATATTTACTTTTTTTTTTTTTTTTTTTAGACCAAGTCTTGTTCTGTCACCCAGGCTGGAGTGCAGTGGCACAATTTCAGCTCACTGCAACCTTCACCTCCTGGGTTCAAGCAATTCTTCTGCCTCAGCCTCCTGAGTAGCTGGGATTACAGGGGTGCACCGCCACACCCAGCTAGTTTTTTGTATTTTCAGTAGAGACGGGGTTTCACCATGTTGGCCAGGCTGGTCTCGAATTCCTAACCTCAAGTGATCCGTCCGCCTCAGCCTTCCAAAGTGCTGGGATTACAGGCGTGAGCCAATGTGCCTGGTCAAGGACTAGTTTAATATTGTTGGTTTAATAAAAAACAACAACAACAACAACTATGCCTTTGAGTTATCAGCAAACTATATATTTAACTTCAAAGTTCTTGCTTTTTTGATACTTGCCTAACATATAAAATAGTTAATAAAAAATTTAACTTGAGATAAATGACTGAATTTGTTTCATGGCTCATGCAGTTTTTCAAACACAATTGTTTTTTGTTTTTTTTGAGACAGAGTCTCGCTCTGTCGCCCAGGCTGGAGTGCAGTGCCCGGATCTCAGCTCACTGCAAGCTCCGCCTCCCGGGTTTACGCCATTCTCCTGCCTCAGCCTCCCGAGTAGCTGGGACTACAGGCGCCCGCCACCTCGCCCGGCTAGATTTTTGTATTTTTTTTTTTTTAGTAGAGACGGGGTTTCACCGTGTTAGCCAGGATGGTCTCGATTTCCTGACCTCGTGATCCGCCCGTCTCGGCCTCCCAAAGTGCTGGGATTACAGGCTTGAGCCACTGCACCCAGCCTCAAACACAATTGTTAAGAATAAATAAATGTAAATGAGATAAAAGTTTAGAAATGAACTTTCTTTTTTTGAGACAAGGTCTTGCTTTGTTGCCCAGGCTGGAGTGCAGTGGTACGAACATAGCTTACAGCAGCCTCAACCTCCGGGGCTCAAGCAATGCTCCTGCCTTAGCCTCCCAATGTGTTGAGATGATAGGCATGAACCACCTTGCCTGGCCTACAATGAACTTTTAATAACAGTTACGTTTTATAATGTGTTTTCTTAAAAAGGTTTGTCAGAGGCAGGTGTGGTGGCATACACCTGGAGTTTCAGCTACTCAGGAGGCTGAGGTGGGAGGATCATTTGACTCCAGGAGTTTTAGTCCAGCTTGGGCAACAAAGTGAGACCCCTGTCTCCTATAGAGAGAGAGAAAGAGTTTAAAAAAAGTTTATAAAATATTTTTGGTAACTCTATACCCTTAGAGTTTTGCTGAGACAAATTAAATAACACATATTTTTAGCTGGCCTTGGTGGTACATGCCTCTAGTCCCAGCTACTTGGAAGGCTGAGGTGGGAGGATCAGTTGAACCTGGGAGGTCAAGGCTGCAGTGAACTGTGATCACACCACTGCACTCAGCCTGTGCAACAGAGTGGGACCCTGTCCCAAAAAGAGAAAAAAATTAGGGTCAGGTGTGGTGGCTCACGCCTGTAATCCCAGCACTTTGGGAGGCCGAGGCTGGTGGATTAACTGAGATCAGGATTTCGAGACCACCCCAGCCAACATGGCAAAACCTCATCTCTACTAAAAATACACAAATTAGCTGGGCGTGGTGGTGGGAACCTGTAATCCCAGCTGCTAGGGAGGCTGAGGCAGGAGGATCATTTGAACCTGGGAGGCAGAGGTTGCAGCGAGCTGAGATCACATGACTGTACTCCAGCCTGGGCGACAGAGCAAGACTCTGTCTAAAAAAAAAAAAAAAAAAGAAAAGAAAAGAAAGAAAGAAAGAAAAGAAAAAAAAAGAAGAAAAAGAAAAAAAGAAAAACCAGATATCCAGCCATGGGCAACATGGCAAAATCCCCTCACTGCAGAAAATGAGCCAGGCATGGTGCCTTATGCCTATAGTCCCAGCTACTCAGGAGGCTGAGATGGGAGGATCACCTGAGCCCAGAAGGTTTAGGCTGCAGTGAGCTGAGATTGCACCATTGCACTCCAGCCTGAGTGACAGAGAGAGAGACCCTGTCTCAATAAATAAATAAATACATAAAAATAAATTTAAGAAATAAAAGGAATGATAGATAAAATGGAATGCATATAAAAAGCTAAAAGAAAGAGAATGAAAAAAATCGTGAGCGGTTCTAAAAGGTTTATGGAACTCTTATTGTGTATGGTCAAACTGATTGAAGTTGGGTGAATTTGTTTATAAGGTTTTGTTAAATACACTGATCCAAAGGTAGAATTTTGAATGAGATTCTCATGTAGTATTAATAAGAGATAATAACAGATTTTTGTTTACTTTTAAGTATACTGAAAAAAATGAGGGGAGAAGGAGAGACAGACTGCCTCATGCTGTCTTTCTTAAGTCTTTTGATTGTTGGGAAAATGAGTCTCTTCTCTATCAAAGAGTAAAGTTTTTGCTTTTTGAAATCTTTGAATTATCACTTTGGCTCAATGAATGATTATTATTTTACAGTGACCTGTGATCCTATTTTGATAAAATGTTTTAAACCTTTGATATTTGACAAACTTCCTAAAATTAAATTTCAAGTTCCAAAAAGAGCCTCTGGAAGTTCAAGAAAGACACATTAAGTTTATTTTGTATGTGAATATCACACAGGAAGCATTGTCACGTAAGAAATGGTGTTTAACTTTCTCTGAGCTCTGTTTGTATAAATGTGTTGTTAATGTGTTCCAAAATTGGGTGAGATACCTAAAATTCTGATATGTCTTAGTAAATGTGATCAATTATAATGATTATTATGTTAAACTTTTGTATGTCACGGAAATAACCAAATTTTTTTTTTTTGTCAATCACATCTTTTTGAAACAAAGTTTTGCTCTTGTTGCCCAAGCTGGAGTGCAATGGTGCAATCTCGGCTCACTGCAACCTCCGCCTCCCAGGTTCAAGGGATTCTCCTGCCTCAGCCTCCCATGTAGCCGGGATTACAGGCCTGCACCACCACGCCCAGCTAATTTTTTGTATTTTTAGTAGAAACGGGATTTCACCATTTTAGCCAGGCTGGTCTTGAACTCCTGACCTCAGGAGATCCACCCACCTCAGCCTCCTAAAGTGGTGGGATTACAGGCATAAGCCACCGCGCCCAGCCTGTCAATCACATCTTTAACTATGGCCATCCTAAGCCTTTTGTCATCCACAGATAATGATTTTTACATAGATTTTACTCAAAAAGCCATTTGTAATAAGATACAATCCACAATCTTCTGTTTCTTCAGGGAAATTCATGGAAAGCACCCTGACAAGCACTTTTGAATACAGGTTCCTGATAACTTTGGAAATCATAGCATTGTAGTAGGTAAAACACTTCCAGGAATCTAATTTGAAAATTGGTGCCAGCTGGGTGTCGTGGTGCCTGCCTGTAACCTGAGCTGCTTAAGAGGCCAAGGCAGGAAGATCCCATGAGCCCAGGAGTTCAAGACCAGTCTGGGCAACATAGTGAGACCCTGTCTCCAAAAAAAAAAAAAAAAAGGAAAAAAGCTGGTATGTTAATGAGGATTACTAACCCAATATCAAGCAGAACAAGAATTACCTGGGACTAAACTGAGAGAGAACTAATTTTTTTTTTTTTTTTTTGAGATGGAGTCTTGCTCTCTCGCCTAGGCTGGAGTGCAGTGGTGCAGTCTTGGCTTCCTGCAACCTCTGCCTCCCGGGTTCAAGTGATTCTCCTGCCTCAGCCTCCCAGGTAGCTGGGATTATAGGCCTGTGCTACCTCGCCTGGCTAACTTTTATAGTTTGTTTTTTTTTTTTCAGTAGTGGTGGGGTTTCACCATGTGGTTCAGGCTGGTCTCAAACTCCTGACCTCAAATGATCTGCCTGCCTTAGCCTCTCAAAGTGCTGGGATTATAGCCACTGCACCCACCCTAAAATGATTTTTTATGACATTTTTGTTTGAAACAGTGCTCATTCTTTTTGTTTCGTTTTTCAGAGTCAAGAAAAGTTTTTCTTTTTATTTGCAGCTTACAATACTTATGTAAAGTTTCCTTTTCTGAGTAAAATTGAAACAATTGCCTTTTATCTCTACCTGATTTCTCCAGAATTTGGAGAATAATTGTGAGTATTCTTAATCTATGGCAACATAATTATTTGTATAAGTCCAATAAGAATCTGTTTTCTTTCGTAACAGAACACAATTGGAGACACTGGTTATTTTACCAAGGATTTGAGTGGAATGGCTTATATTCAGGTATGACCAGAATGCTTGGAGGAATTGAGATTGACTTTATAGAGTTGATAAAATGCCCTTTGGGGCCGGGCGCGGTGGCTCAAGCCTGTAATCCCAGCACTTTGGGAGGCCGAGACGGGCGGATCACAAGGTCAGGAGATCGAGACCATCCTGGCTAACCCGGTGAAACCTCGTCTCTACTAAAAAATCAAAAAACTAGCCGGGCGAGGTGGCGGGTGCCTATAGTCCCAGCTACTCAGGAGGGAGGCAGGAGAATGGCGTAAACCCGGGAGGCGGAGCTTGCAGTGAGCTGAGATCTGGCCACTGCACTCCAGCCTGGGAGACAAAGCGAGACTCCATCTCAAAAAAAAAAAAAAAAAAAAAAAGCCCTTTGGAAAGACTGGCCTGATACCTTGTCTACATGACTTCTTTACAAGATTCCTGACCCTGAGGTAAGTAAAGAATGTCACTGACATGGTTTGGCTGTGTCCCCACCCAAATCTCATCTTGAATTCCCACATGTTGTGGGATGGACCCAGGGGGAGGTAATTGAATCATGGGGTCAGGTCTTTCCCGTGCTGTTCTTGTGGTAGTGAATAAGTCTCATGAGGTCTGATGATAATATAAGGGGGAGTTTCCCTGCACGAGTTCTCTCTTTGCCTGCTGCCATCCACGTTTAGATGTGACTTGCTCCTTTCTGCCTTCTGCCTTGATTGTGAGGCCTCCTCAGCCATGTGAAACTATATGAAACCTTTTTTTTTTTTTTTTTTAATTGCCCAGTCTTGGGTATGTCTTTATCAGCAGCATGAAAATGGACTAATACAGTCACTTTCTGATAGGCCCAGGAAACTAAAAATATTTTGGAACTTTGAGAAGGGAAGTTATACAGAATTCACACAGATATGACAAGCACTGTCTGATGCAAATTCTTGACTTGGCTTCCTAGCCTAGAGAGACTTTTAAAAGCCTAGTCTGATATTCTTTATAAAAGGAAGTTCCAGCAATGCAAACTTCAAAAAACCTATATGAGGCTGGGTGCGGTGGCTCACACCTGTAATCCCAGCACTTTGGGAGGCTGAGACGGGCGGATCATGAGGTCAGGAGATCGAGACCAACCTGGCTAATGTGGTGAAACCCTGTCACTACTAAAAATATATTTTTAAAAATTATCCTGGCTAACACGGTGAAACCCCATCTCTACTAAAAATACAAAAAAATTAGCCAGGCGTGGTGGCGGGTGCCTGTAGTCCCAGCTATTCGGGAGGCTGAGGCAGGAGAATGGCGTGAACCAGGAAGGCGGAAGTTGCAGTGAGCCAAGATCGCACCACTGCACTCCAGCCTGGATGACAGAGCAAGATTCCATCTCAAAAAAAAAAAAAAAATTAGCCAGGCATGGTGGCGGGTGCCTGTAGTCCCAGCTACTAGGAAGGGAGGCTGAGACAGGCGAATGGCGTGAACCCAGGAGGCAGAGCTTGCAGTGAGCCAAGATCGCGCCACTGTACTCCAGCCTGGGGGACAGAATGAGACTCCATCTCCAAAAAAAAAAAAAAGCCTATATGGCTAATCACTATTCTTGCTGCACTTAATGCAAATAATTGAGCCAAGTATAATAAGACTAAAATGTATTTTCAAATAAATTTGTCCTACTATGATTTGTCTTTGGTAGAAATGGGGGCCTAAAAACAGAGAAAAATTATGTTTCAGAAGAAAATCATAGTATACCTGTTATTAGATTCTAGCCCTGTGTGTTTGAATTTTTTATTATTTGCCTAAAATTTGGACTGAATCCTGAATTCTTTCCTGACCATAAGCCTCTGAACTAAAGTTTTCAATTATTTCTCCATTTTTCTGACTTGGAATCACTAGAAATTAAAATTGCGCTTTTCTTGAGTCCCTATTAACCAAAACTAGACAACTTAATATAAACTTTGGGAGAGGCCAGGCACGGTGGCTCATGCCTGTAATCCCAGCACTTTGGGAGGCCGAAGTGGGTGGATCACTTGAGGTCAGGAGTTCGAGACCAGCCTGGCCCACATGGCAAAACCCCATCTCTACTAATAATACAAAAATTAGCCAGGCATGGTGGCGTGCACCTGCAGTCCCAGCTACTGGAGAGTCTGAGGGACAAGAGTTGCTTGAATCTGGGAAGCGGAGGTTGCAGTGAGCTGAGATTGTACCACTGCACTCCAGCCTCACACTGAAACTTGCAACAGACTGAAACTGTGTCTCAGAAAGCAAAAATAAAAACAACAACAACAGAAAACTTTGGGAAAAAGCACCAGAGCAACGTATATATAAACAGCTTTCATACTTGCTGATGTATGAACTACTAGGAGAGTTCACTTGAACACCTTGTCTTTGTTTTTGTGAGACAGAATCTCACTCTGTAGCCCAGACTTAGTCATTGGTGCGATCACAGCTCACTGCAGCCTCAAACTCTTGGGCTTAAGTGATCCTCCTACCTCAGCCTCCCTAGTAGCCGGGATTACAGGTGTGTGCTACCATGCCCGGCTATGTTTTTTGTATTTTTAGTAGAGACGGGGTTTCATCATGTTAGCCAGGCTGGTCTCAAATTCCTGGATGCAAATGATCCTCCTGCCTCAGCTTCCCAAAATGCTAGGGTTACAGCTGTGAGCCACTGCACCCGGCCTGAACACCTTATTAGAAATACAACCCAGAACAATCTGTCTGATCACCACTGCAATCTGTAGATGTTTTAGAGAACCTAGAAAAATAAGTTTATATACGATTCCATCTTTTTTTTTTTTTTTGAGACGGAGTCACGCTCCATTGCCCAGGCTGGAGTGCAGTGCCACGATCTCGGCTCACTGCAAGCTTTGCCTCCCGGGTTCAAGTCATTCTCCTGCCTCAGCCTCCCGAGTAGCTGGGACTACAGGCGCCCACCACCACGCCTGGCTAGTTTTTTGTATTTTTAGTAGAGACAGGGTTTCACTGTGTTAGCTAGGATGGTCTCGATCTCCTGACCTTGTGATCCGCCTGCCTCAGCCTCTCAAAGTGCTGGGATTACAGGCGTGAGCCACCACGCCCAGCCATGCTATTCCATTCTTAACCTTGCTTTTCTTCTGTTTCCATAGAAATGCCTCTTATTAAAGATCCATTTGCCTGTGTCACATATAGAGCCCAAGCCCCCCAGCAATGCCACCTCCTAGAATGACACACAGCTATTCACAGGACTATAAGACTGACTCAAAGAGATATGGGACAGGGCCAGGCACGGTGGCTCACGCCTGTAATCTCAGCACTTTGAGAAGCCAAGACGGGCAGATCGCTTGAGTTCAGGAGTTCAAGACTAGCCTAGGCAGCAGGGGGGAACCTCGCCTCTACAAAAAATACAAAAATTAGCTGGATGTGATGGCATGTCCCTGTAGTTCCAGCTATGTGGGAGGCTGATGTGGGAGGCTGGCTTGATCGCATGTGACGGAGCCCGCAGTGAGCCAAGATTGTGCCACTGCCCTCCAGCCTGGGCAACAAAAGCAAAACCCTGTCGTAAAATAAATAAATAAATACATAAATAAATAATTTAAAAAACATTTCTTTGTTGCTGCTTATCCCAATTTGTCTTTCCCCTCCTTTGCCTCTCTATTATCTAACAACCTCTAATCCAAATCTCTCCAAAACTATCAGCATGGCTTTTAGTTTCAAAGTGGGAGTTGAAGTAAATCAAAATATTTCACCCCAAAATATACTTCTCTGACATATTTTGAGATGACTATTCAGAGGGCCTGCAAACAGAAGTAGCCCTGCAAAGCTGTCCTTTGTAGGGGATAGATTTGCGTTTGTAGAGAAAAGTATGTATTGATACTGCCAGGCTTTCTCTGAAGCGTTCCCTTCTCTGGATCTAGAAAAGATTAACCAAGAGGCTGACACCTTTGACGTTCTGAAGGGAATATTGCCATCCATTCTCTCTAAGGGCTGCTACCTGTGAGATTTCATCTATACAACATGACCATTTTTGCCAGCTTAGCCTCTTCTTCTACCTCTCTCATAACCTGTTTTGCTGCAATCCAAGCCCCTATTTTTTTTTTTTTTTTTGAGACAGGGTCTCGCTCTGTCACCCAGGCTAGAATGCAGTGGTGTGATCAAAGCTTATTGCAGCCTTGACCTCCTGGGCCCAAATGATTCTCTCATTTCAGTCTCCCAAGCATCTGGGGTCACAGTTGCATGCCACCACATCTGTCCATTTTTTTTTTTTATTTTTTAAAGTTTTATTATTTATTTATTTATTTATTTTGAGGTGGAGTTTCGCTCTTGTAGCCCAGGCTGGAGCTCAGTGGCATGATCTTGGCTCACTGCAACCTCCGCCTCCCGAGTTCAAGCGCTTCTCTTGTCTCAGCCTCCCGAATAGCTGGAGTTACAGGTGCCCGCCACCATGCCTAGCTAATTTTTGTATTTTTAGTAGAGACGGGGTTTCACCATGTCAGCTAGGCTGGGCTTGAACTCCTGACCTCAAGTGATCCACCCGCCTTGGCCTCCCAAAGTGCTGGGATTACAGGTGTGAGCTACTTGAGAGGCTGAGGTGGGGGAATCGCTTGAGCCTGGGAGGATGAGGCTGCAGTGAGCCGTAACTGCGCCACTGTACTCCAGCCTGGGCAACAGAGCAACACCGTCTAAAAAATAATACTATGTTTTTTGTTATCAGCATCCCAACTAATAACTCAAAAAGGGGGAGTGGAAATTATTATTTTTTCTCTCCTACAGTTCTGGCGAGGAGCATGGGACTGCCAGGACACCCTACTCAGTCTGGAGCCAGCACATAATGCCCTTGGAAAGCTGGCAAAAGCTGGCAAAGATAGAATCCTTACCATATCAGCTTTCTCACATCTGTCTGTCGTGCCTAGTCAAGAGTGGACGGTAAACATTTCTGGTAGTCACTTCCTTTCTAAATCAGATTAACAGGAGAGAAACACATTTGTAAGCATTAGTTCTTTGAAGTCTGAATTTTATAAATTTGGTGTTAGGGTACCCATTGGTTATTAATCCTTACCCTCCTGGAGAATGGCTATTGGTTTTCTGTCGTCTTTTGTGTCCTGACAGTTTGGGTTGGCTGTCTGCCTGTTGGGGTTTGTGGGTTATTGAACCTGCATGTGTAGGCAGCCAGTCATGTTTGAGGCTCTGAGAACATGGCCAGGTGGAAATGTGGGTTGCACCTTGTTTTTAGCTGGCATCCTGCTGACTATGGCCAACTCTTCAGTGGGCTGTCTAAATCTTCGGCTATCTTTGGGAGTAGCTCTGGATCTTGGGAAGACAATATCTTTTGCAGTTTGGGGACACTTATTGTATCCAGGATTAAACCATAAAATGCTTCTTGATTTTAAATCATAAAAGACTTATACTGATTTTGGTCTTGAGTCACTTCACAGATATACCATTGTTTTATATAAAAGGAAAAATTACTTTTACAAACCAGTTTTAAAACTCTTCAACAGCGTCAAGACTATTTACTGCATATCAGCTGAAACCTGATAATATTATTGAAATACTTTTTTTAAAGGCGCAATATGGGCAGAAGTTGGCCAGATTGCATAGCTGGGCTTGGTGGTGCGTGCCTGTAGTCCTAGCTTCTTGGGAGGATGAGGTGGGAGGAGAGCTTGAGCCCAGGAGTTTGAAGCTGCAGTGAGTCATGATTGCGCCACTGTACTCCAGCCTGGGCGACAGAGTGAGGGCCCATCTCAAAAGATATTTAAAGAATTAAAAACATTAAAAGCTCAAAATTCATGACGTTTAAAATGGTTCTTTAGGACACTAGTCAGCTATCTTCTCAGTTTCTTGGCTCTCTGAAATAAAATCGCTTTTCTTGCCCCAGCACTTTGTATCTTAACTTACTGGCTGATAGGTGGTGAGCAGTACAAGCTTTGGACTCAGCTATGTTAGCTGGAGTGCAAGCAGGGCACACGCAGATGAGACTCCATCCACCTCACGTAGCTTTCCCAAGCCTTGGAGGACTGACTTGTGTTGTTCCTTGCTGCCTCTCTGTAGGTAATAAATCTGCTCCATGTAACTTGTGTGTGTGTGTTCACCTTGCCAGCATCATACGAGTTGATAACCAGTGAGTGCATAGTGAAACTGCTTCACAGAAAGCTATGTGTCTATCTACATGTATGTAGGTATGTTATATATATGAACTATTTTTCTACCTCCAGATGATAATGCCAAAATTAATTCGTAAAAGAGCTCTGCTTAATTGGCTTAAAGAAAAATAAGTGGTTGCAAAAATTAAGTATTCCTAAAACTCTCAGAAATAGAGAAACTAATCCAAATGTCTTTCAACTTCACATCATCTGGGATAATCTTTGGTAAATAAAGCTAGTTGATATTTAATTAAGATAGGCGTATCTTCAGAATTGTCAATATTAAATATAATATAGACATACAACTTATTCGACCTAGGCTTACTAGTGAGGTAAGCTGCTGGTTTTTTTCTGTTTTTTTTTTTTTTTTTTTTTTTTTTTTTTTGAGACAGATTCTCGCTCTGTTGCCCAGGCTGGAGTGCAGTGGTGCGATCTCAGCTCACTGCAACCTCCGTCTCCCGGGTTCAAGCGATTCTCTTGCCTCAGCTTCCTGAGTAGCTGGGATTATAGGCGCCCACCACCCTGCCTCGTTTTTGTATTTTTAGTAGAGACAGGGTTTTATCATGTTGGCCAGGCTGGTCTCAAACTCCTGACCTCAAGTTATTGCCCCCACCCCTGCCCCCGCTTCCTCCACACACATCGGCCTCCCAAAGTGCTGGGATTATAGTGAGCCACGGCACGTGCCCATTCATTCTTCATTCAACAGGTAATCAGTAGCAGGAAATGGCCTAGACAGGGGGTGTCCAAGAGAGAGAACACAGTCATGGGTTCTTAGTTTCTGTTTCTGGTTAGGCTAATAAAGCCCCTTCTTCATCTCTCTTTTCTGCATTTCACTAGAGACAGAAACTAAAAATCATAGCTTCAGGTTGCTAAAAGTCTAAAACAAAACAAAACAGAACATGAACAACAAAATTAAGGTAGGTTGGATGAGTTGGCCTGCAGGGTGGAACTGGTGGGTGTACTGAGGAATGGAATGGGAAGTCTGTGCTGGTTATTGGTGTTTTGCCTCCAGCTCCAAAGCCATTCTTTTTTGCCTGCTCTGTGAAAATGTATCTGGGCCTTTTAAGCATTTTTAAATTTTGTTCCTTTGCCATCTGGCACTACGTTGTCAGTAGAGGCCGGGAAGAGTGATTGCAGGAGGAAAAGGGTTTTGCTTCCTGGTTCCACTGCCCGCTCTGCAGGCCCCTGCGGTGTGCGAGGCCTGCCCCAGCACCAAGCTTCTGCAGTGGATGGGGTTTCCCAGTGCCTCATGCCAGCAGCTATTGTGGCTTCTCCAGCACAGCTCCTTCAGTGCTTGAAGCTTCTCCAGACTCCGGCAGCACACCTGGATTCCTCAGTAACTGTCTCTTGCAGTGTGTAACCAGCAGCACCTAGTACAGTAGCTTTCCCCTGTATCCCCTTCTGATGCTTTTGTAGCAACGCGTCTGCACTGAGATACTTCCCTGTGAACAGCCTTCCCCCCAGCATCCCAAAAGACAGATTTCTAGCATATTCCACTGGCATGGCACCTCAGTGAGGTCTCTGATATTTAGTGAGTCATAGCCATGCTTCTCCAGCAAGGCCTATATCTCAGCCCAGGGGAAAGTACCCCATCTCAGCTCTGGGGTGGTGGCTTTTTATATTTGCCACGCGCATCCATGTAAAGAAACCACCAAACAGGCTTTGTGTGAACGATAAATCTTTTTAATCACCTGGGTGCAGGTGGGCTAAGTCCGAAAAGAGAGTCAGCAAAGGGAGTTAGGGGTGGAACAGTTTTATAGGATTTGGGTAGGTAGTGGAAAATTATAGTCAAAGGGGGTTGTCTTGCAGGCGGGTGGGGGCAGCGGGGTAGGGGGGGAAGTGGGGGAGCTTGTGAGCCAGGAGAAGGAATTTACAAGTTAATATCATCAGTTAAGGCAGGAACCGGCCATTTTTCATTTCTTTTGTAATTCTTCAGTTGCCTCAGGCCATCTAGATGCATCCGTGCAGGCTTGGGCTCAGAGGCCTGACAATATTAATCTCCCATTATCACATCAATTATATCTGCTATTCCTATATTAATTTGAGTTATCTTTATTTCTTACTACCCAACCTCTGGTTACTCTGTCTAATTCCATGTTATGGTTAATAATTCTTTTTTTTTTTTTTTGAGATGAAGTCTCACTCTTGTCCCCCAGGCTGGAGTGTAATGGCGTGATCTCGGCTCACTGCAACCTCCGCCTCTTGGATTCAAGCGATTCTCCTGCCTCAGCCTCCCGAGTAGCTGGGACTACAGACGACTGCCACCACGCCCGGCTAATTTTTGTATTTTTAGTAGAGACAGGATTTCACCATGTTTGCCAGGCTGGTCTCGAACTCCTGACCTCAGGTGATCCGCCCGCCTCAGCCTCCCAAAGTGCTGGGATTACAGGCATGAGCCACCACACCCGGTCTATGGTTAATAATTCTTTATATTAAACTTTTTTCTATTTGAACTACTGTTTTTTATCTCTCTCTTGATGGGACTGAGACTGATACAATACATTTATTCATTCTGGCCAAAGACAAGAAGACATGGGTTTTGGATGGGTGTGGACTTATGCCCTGTAATCCCAGCACTTTGGGGAGCCAAGGTGGGATGTTTGCTTGAGCCCAGGAGTTCAAGACCATTAATTAATGAGTTAAATAAAAACTTTGACATCTGTTTGTTTTATATTTGTATGAGTATCATTTTACCTTAAAAAAAAAAATCTTTCAACAGTGACCAGCAATAGAATCCTGCAAAGAGAATGGCTTAATCATTTGGGGAGGACCATACAGAAGGGGAGGCAGGGCAACTTAGTGAGATCCTGCCTCTACAAAAAATTTTAAAATTAGCTGGGCATGATGGTGTGCACATGTAGTCCCAGCTACTCGGGAGGCTGAGGTGGGAGGATCACTTGAGCTCAGGAGGTTGAGGCTGCACTGAGCCATGATTGCACCACTGCACTCTAGTCTGGGTGACAGAGTGAGAGCCTGTCTTAAAGAAACAAACAAACAAACAAAAACAGGGGTCATGTGCCACAAGAGCTCATAGTCTAGTGGGTGGAGGAACAAGAAAACAGATAACAGTGTAAGGAAACACAAGGGGCTATAACTGAGATATGACTACAACCTATGGAGGTCCAGCAAGGGAGCTGAAGGAGCTGAGGTTTTCCCTTTTGTTTTTAAATAAAAAAAATTTTTTGGCCAGGTGCAGTGGTGCCAGTAATCCCAGCACTTTGAGAGGCCGAGACGGGCGGATCACCTGAGCTTAGGAGTTCAAGACCAGCCTGGCCAACATGGTGAAGCCCCATCTCTACTAAAAATACAAAAAATTATCTGGGCGTGGTGGTGGCAGGGGGTGGGGTGTGGGTAATGAGAGAGGAGAATCGCTTCAACTCGGGAGATTGCAGTAAGCCGAGACTGTGCCACTGCACTCTAGCCTAAGTGACAAAGCAAGACTGTATCAAAAAAAAAAAAAAAAATTAAATTAAATTTAGAGACAGGTTCTCACTATATTGCCCAGGCTGGTCTTGAACACCTGGGCTCAAGAGGTCCTCCAGCCTTAGCCTCCCAAAGTGTTGGAATTACAGGCGTGAGCCACTGCGGTGGCCCAAGGTTTTGCTCTCAATCTGCTCTTTTGACTACGGCAGCTGGAGAGCCCATGAGGAAAAGAACCAGAGACCAGTTTGGGACAGTGGTAGGAGCTTGATAATGTCCCGGTGGCCGTGTGGTTTCTAGCCTATTTTCAACTGAAGGTGTCAGAAAAAACTGTGAAAGACTTTGGAACGGGCAGAAATTTCTGGGTGTCCTATGTCCTGTCCCGGGTACCCTTCCAGGTTCTGTGAGTGTTTCATTTTCTGACCTGAGAGTACTGCAAGTGATCCTTGTCCATAGAAATGCTAATGAACTTTGCCCAGTGGAATACATGCAGACATGGACCAATTTTGCTTGTTTTTGGAAATTCATTTTAGTATTCCATTTGCCTATGTGTATGTGTGTTCTTTGAATTCTCCTTTGAATCATTTGTAAAATCCTACTGCTCCTCTCATTAATTAGAGTTAAATAAAATCTTTGACATCTGTTTATTTTATGTTTGTATGAGTACCATGATTTTACCTTTAAAAAATCTTTCAACAGTGACCAGCAATAGAACCCTCAAAAGAGAATGGCTTAATCATTTTGGGAGGACCATGCAGAAGGAGAGGCTGAGAGACTTGAGTGTGAAAGAAAATCCAAGAATGGGTTAAATACCAGAGGTCAGATTAATCTGAATATGCATTCTTTAGTGAGCACCTACTGTAAACCCTGAACCCAATATAGGGAGGAGGCTGTGGCCCTGTGTGCACGGAGCCCAGGCCAGTGGCTCCGGACTCACACTGCAGGAGGCCAGCCCTTGAGCCTCCCATCCATGCTCTCCTCCTCCCAATGTCTGAGAGGGTCAGATGTGGGGTAACTGGAGCCTGTCAGTGGTGCTGGAAGAAGGACACCTCTGCCGGAAGCACCACTTTTCTTTCTTTCTTTCTTTTTTTTTTTTGAGACAGAGCCTCACTCTGTCCCCCAGGCTGGCGTGCAGTGGTGCGATCTCAGCTCACTGCAACATCTGCCTCCCAGATTCAAGTGATTCTCCTGCCTCAGCCCCCGAGTAGCTGGGACTACAGGCGCCCATCACCATGCCTGACTAATTTTTGTATTTTTAGTAGAGACGGGGTTTCTCCGTGTTGGCCAGGATTGTCTCGATCTCCTGACCTTGTGATCCGCTCCCCTCAGCCTCCCAGTGTGCTGGGATTACAGGCATGAGCCACCGCGCCTGGCCAAATCTCCACTTTTCTAATAAAGAGGCCATTTTAATCTCAGAAACAAGATAGAGACAGTATGCTTGTCCAGAAAAGCTGTCCACAGGGACAGATTTCCCATTCCTGAGCAAGTTTGTTCTAATAAAAATAGAGGCAGCAGTTATTGGACACATTAATTTCCCTAATGGATTCTCTTTGGTGTCAAGGCTGGGCCTTTGCTGCTCGGTCCCAGAGCTGGCACTCTGGTGGATGGTGCCAGGCTGACGTGGGTACTCTGGAGAGCTGATGGTGCTTGGGCAAGGCCAGGAGGTAGTGGGGGGGATGCCCAGGGTCTTGCAGCCAGGGCGGGGCACCCAGTGGGCTTCCTCACATCATTTTTGGGGTATGCTTTCCGGGCAGACAATCTTCTCCATGCAAGTTGAGCAATGCATTGAATCTCGCTGGCTTGGTTATTATCTTCCTTTTTTTTTTTTTTTTTTTTTTTGAGACGGAGTCTCGCTCTGTAGCCCAGGCTGGAATGCGGTGGCCGGATCTCAGCTCACTGCAAGCTCCACCTCCCGGGTCCATGCCATTCTCCTGCCTCAGCCTCCGGAGTAGCTGGGACTACAGGCGCCCGCCACCTCGCCCGGCTAGTTTTTTTTGTATTTTTCAGTAGAGACGGGGTTTCACCGTGTTAGCCAGGATGGTCTCGATCTCCTGACCTCGTGATCCACCCGTCTCGGCCTCCCAAAGTGCTGGGATTACAGGCTTGAGCCACCGCGCCCGGCCCCGGTTATTACCTTCTTTTTGAGAGACTAAGTAAAGGGAAAAATACTTGTTCTTTTTCCTGAGCATAAAAGATATGTTCAGAGGGAAGAACTATTGGTACTCACCCCTACCACCAGGTAAATCTCAACTGAGATGGATTACCTATAGGTGAAGATAGGGTGAGAACCCAGGGGCTGTGGGGAATGGAGGGGAGGAGGGGAGGGTTGAACATTTTGGGATCTGGGATAGCTCTACAAGAACTAGGCCATGTGAGGGGAGGTGGGCAGCCATAGAAGCCTGAAATTTCACTGAATCCAAAGTATATTTGCTGTTTATATAATTTTATATATGACATATAATTTTATATATATAATTTAAAAAAGGAAAACTAAAAAAGGCAAATATATATATAAAAAAGAAAAACTAAAAAAGGCGAATATATATAGATATATTTGAAACCTCTAAATATGGCCAAGATTACTACCTGTCAGGCCTCTGAGTCAAAGCTAAGCCATTAATATCTATCCCCTGTGACCTGCAGGTACACATCCAGATGGCCCGTTCCTGACTTAACTGATGACATTCCACCACAAAAGAAGTGAAAATGGCCTGTTTCTGCCTTAACTGATGACATTAGCTTGTAAAATTCCTTTTCCTGGCTCATCCTGGCTCAAAAGCTCCCCCACTGACCACCTTGTGACCCCCCCCACCCCTGCCCGCCAGAGAACAACCCCCTTTGACTGTAATTTTCCTTTACCTACCCAAATCCTATAAAACGGCCCCACCCCTATCTCCCTTCGCTGACTCTTTTTGGAGTCAGCTCGCCTGCACCCAGATGATTAAAAAGCTTTATTGCTCACACAAAGCCTGTTTGGTGGTGTTTTCACACGGATGCTCATGAAATTTGGTGCTGTGACTCGGATCGGGGGACCTCCCTTGGGAGATCAATCCCCTGTCCTCCTGCTCTTTGCTCCGTGAGAAAGATCCACCTAACCTCAGGTCCTCATACCAACCAGTCCAAGGAAGATCTCACCAATTTTAAATCCAGTAAGCGGCCTCTTTTTACTCTCTTCTCCAACCTCTCTCATTAGCCCTCAACCTCTTTCTCCTTTCAATCTTGATGCCACACTTCAATCTTTGCCTTCTCTTAATTTTAGTTCCTTTCCTTTTCTGGTAGAGACAAAGGAGATGTGTTTTATCCGTGGACCCACAAGTCCGGCGCCAGTCACTGACTCAGGAAGACAGTCTTCCCTTGGTGCTTAATCATGCGGGGACGCCTGCCTGATTATTCACCCACATTTCAGAGGTGTCTGACCACGCAGGGACGCCTGCCTTGGTCCTTCACCCTTAGCAGCAAGTACCGCTTTTCTGGGGGGTGGGGGGTGGCAAGAACCCCCGACCCCTTCTCTCCCTGTCTCTACCCCTTCCTGCTTTTCTGGGGGGGGTAAGAACCCCCCTTCTCTCTGCTTTTCTCGGGGGCAACAACTTCCTGACCCCTTATCTTCACATGTCTACCCCTTTCCCACTTTTCTGGAGGGCAAGAACCCCCCCACCCTTTCTCTCCGTGTCTCTAGTCTCTCTTTTCTCTGGGTTTGCCTCCTTCACTATAGGCAACTGAAGGGGTGGCCTGCCCCTCCACACCTGTGGGCGTTTCTCGTTAGGTGGAACGAGAGACTTGAGAAAAGAAATGAGACACAGATACAAAGTATAGAGAAAGAAAAAGTGGGCCCAGGGGACTGGCACTCAGCATACAGAGGACCCACGCCAGCACCAGTCTCTGAGTTCCCTCAGTATTTATTGATCATTATCTTTACCATCTTAGAAAAAGGGAAGTGGCAGGATAATAGGATCATCGTAGGGAGAAGGTCAGCAGTAAGACATACGAATAAAGATCTCTGTGACATTAATAAGTTTAAGAAAAAGTGCTGTGCCTTGATACGCATATGCAAACATCTCCATAAACATTTTCAGTGCATAAAGAGCAGTATTGCCGCTAGCACGTCCCACCTTCAGCCCTAAGGCAGTTTTCTCCTTTCTCAGTAAACAGAACACACAATTGGGTTTTACACCGAGACATTCCATTGCCCAGGGACGAGCAGGAGACAGATGCTTTTCTCTATCTCAACTGCCAAGAGGCCTTCTTTCCTCTTATATTAATCCTCCTCAGCACAGACCCTTCACGGCTGTCAGGCTAGGGGACGATCAGGTCTTTCCCTTCTCACGAGGCCATATTTCAGACTATCACATGGGGAGCAACCTTGGACAATACCTAGCTTTCCTAGGCAGAGGTCTCTGCGACCTTTGGCAGTGTATGTGTCCCTGGGTACTCGAGATTAAGAGAATGGTAATGACTTTTCACAAGCATACTGCCTTCAGGCACTTGTTTAACAAAGCACACCCTGGCCGGGCGCGGTGGCTCAAGCCTGTAATCCCAGCACTTTGGGAGGGAGAGACGGGCGGATCACGAGGTCAGGAGATTGAGACCATCCTGGCTAACCCGGTGAAACCCCGCCTCTACTAAAAAAAATATAAAAAACTAGCTGGGCGAGGTGGCGGGCGCCTGTAGTCCCAGCTACTCGGGAGGCTGAGGCAGGAGAATGGCGTAAACCTGGGAGGCGGAGCTTGCAGTGAGCTGAGATCCGGCCACTGCACTCCAGCCTGGGCGACAGAGTGAGACTCTGTCTCAAAAAAAAAAAAACAAAACAAAACAAAACAAAGCACACCCTGCATAGCCCAAAATCCGTTAAACCTTGAGTCACCACAGCACGTGTCTCTTGCAAGGACAAGGTTGGGAGTAGGGTCACAGATTAACAGCATCTCAAACACAGAACAAAATGGAGTCTCTTATGTCTACTTCTTTCTGTATAGACACAGTAACAGGCTGATCTCTCTTTCTTTTCCCCATAGGCAACCTTCCATCCTCCATTCCTCCCTCTTCTCCCTTAGCCTGTGTTCTCAAAAGCTTAAAACCTCTTCAACTCACAGCTGACCTAAGACCTAAATGCCTTATTTTCTTCTACAATGCTGCTTGACCCCAGTACAAACTCGACAGTGGTTCCAAATAGCCAGAAAACAGCACTTTCGATTTTTCCATCCTACAAGATCTAAATAATTCTTGTCCTAAAATGGGCAAACGGTCTGAGGTGCCTGACATCCAGGCATTCTTTTACACATCGGTCCCTCCCTAGTCTCTGTTCCCAATGCAACTGGTCCCAAATCTTCCTTCTTTCCCTCCCACCTGTCCCCTCAGCCCCAACCCCAAGGGTCGCTGAGTCTTTCTAATCTTCCTTTTTTACAGACCCATCTGACCTCTCCCCTCCTCGCCAGGCTGAGCTAGGTCCCAATTTTTCCTCAGCCTCCACTCCCACACCCTATAATCCTTTTATCACCTCCCCTCCTCACACCTGGTCTGGCTTACAGTTTTGTTCTGCGACTAGCCCTCCCCCACCTGCCCAGGAATTTCCTCTTAAAAAGGTAGCTGGAGCAAAAGGCATAGTCAAGGTTAATGCTCCTTTTTCGTTATCTGACCTCTCCCAAATCAGTTAGCGTTTAGGCTCTTTTTCATCAAATATGAAAAACTCAGCCCAGTTCATGGCTCGTTTGGCAGCAACCCTGTGATGCTTTACAGCCCTATACCCTAAAAGGTCAAAGGGTATCTTATTCTCAGTATACATTTTATTACCCAATCCACTCCCGACATTAAATAAAACCCCCAAAATTAAATTCCGGTCCTCAAACCCCACAACAGGATTTAATTAACCTCGCCTTCAAGGTGTACAATAATAAAGTAGAGGCAGCCAAGTAGCAATGTATTTCTGAGTTGCAATTCCTTGCCTCCACTGTGAGAGAAACCCCAGTCACATCTCCAGCGCACAAGAACTTCCAAATGCCTGAACCGCAGCAGCCAGGCATTCCTCCAGGACGGCCTCCCACAGGAGCTTGCTACAATTGCCAGAAATCTGGCCACTAGGCCAAGGAATGTCCGCAGCCCAGGATTCCTCCTAAGCAGTGTCCCATCTGTGCGAGACCCCACTGAAAATCGGACTGTTCAACTCACCTGGCAGCCACTTCCAGGGCCCCTGGAACTCTGGCCCAAGGCTCTCTGACTGACTCCTTCCCAGATCTTCTTGGCTTAGCAGCTGAAGACTGACACTGCCTGATTGCCTCGGAAGCCTACAGGCCCATCACAGACGCTTTAGGTAACTCTCAAAGTGGAAGGTAAGTCCGTCCCTTCTTAATCAATATGGAGGCTACCCACTCCACATTACCTTCTTTTCAAAGGCCTGTTTCCCTTGCCTCCATAACTGTTGTGGGTATTGATGGCCAAGTTTCTAAACCTCTTAAAACTCCCCAACTCTGGTGCCAACTTGGACAACATTCTTTAATGCACTCCTTTTTAGTTATCCCCACCTGCCCAGTTCCCTTATTAGGCTGAGACATTTTAACTAAATTATGTTTCCTTGACTATTCCTAGGCTACAGCCACACCTCATTGCTGCCTTTTCCCCCAGTTCAAAGCCTCCTTTGCATCCTCCCCTTGTATCTCCCCACCTTAACCCACAAGTATAGGATACCTCTTCTCCCTCAGCAACGGATCATTCACCCCTTACCATCTCATTAAAACTTAATCACCCTTACCCCGCTCAACGCCAATATCCCATCCCACAGCACTCTTTAAAAGGATTAAAGCCTGTTATCACTCACCTGCTACAGCATGGCCTTTTAAAGCCTGTAAACCCCCCTTACGATTCCCCCATTTTACCGGTCCTAAAACCAGAAAAGGCTTACAGGTTAGTTCAGGATCTGCGCCTTATCAACCAAATTGTTTTGCCTATCCACCCCATGGTGCCAAACCCATATACTCTCCTATCCTCCATACCTCCCTCCACAACCCGTTATTCTGTTCTGGATCTCAAACATACTTTCTTTACTATTCATTTGCACCCTTCATCCCAGCCTCTCTTCGTTTTCACTTGGACTGACCCTGACACCCATCAGGCTCAGTAAATTACCTGGCCTGTACTGCCGCAAGGCTTCACAGACAGCCCCCATTACTTCAGTCAAGCCCAAATTTCTTCCTCATCTGTTACCTATCTCGGCGTAATTCTCATGAAAACACACGTGCTCTCCCTGCTGATTATGTCAGGCTCATCTCCCAAACCCCAATTCCTTCCACAAAGCAACTCCTTTCCTTCCTACACATGGTTAGTGCGGTCAGAGTTCTTACACAAGAGCCAGGACCACGCCCTGTAGCCTTTTTATCCAAACAACTTGACCTTACTGTTTTAGCCTGCTAACCCTCAGGTCTGCGTGTGGTGGCCACCACCGCCCTAATACTTTTAGAAGCCCTCAAAATCACAAACTATGCTCAACTCACTCTCTACAGTTCTCATAACTTCCAAAATCTATTTTCTTCCCCCCACCAATGCTCAAGACAACGCTTATGCTGATAAGGTAGCTAAAAAAGCAGCCATCAAAAGGCATCAGATCACATTGCTCAGGACAATGCTTATGCTGATAAGCTAGCTAAAAAAGCAGCTAGCCGTTCCAACTTCTATCCCTCATGGCAGTTTTTCTCCTTCACATTGGTCACTCCCACCTACTCCCTTGCTGAAACTTCACCTATCAATCTCTTCCCACACAAGGCAAATGGTTCTTAGACCAACGAAAATATCTCCTTCCAGCCTCACAGGCCCATTCTATTCTGTCGTCATTTCATAACCTCTTGCATGTAGGTTACAAGCCACTAGCCCGTCTCTTAGAACCTCTCATTTCCTTTCCATCATGGAGTGGAAATCTATCCTCAAGGAAATCATTTCTCAGTGTTCCATCTGCTATTCTACTACTCCTCAGGAATTTCTCAGGCCCCCTCCCTTCCCTACACATCAACCTTGGGTTTTGCCCCTGCCCAGGACTGGCAAATTGACTTAACTCATATGCCTCCAGTCAGGAAACTAAAATACCTCTTGGTCTAGGCAGACACTTTCACTGGATAGAGGCCTTTCCCACAAGGTCTGAGAAGGCCACCACAGTCATTTCTTTCCTTCTGTCAAACATAATTCCTCAGTTTGGCCTTCCCACCTCTATACAGTCCGATAGCAGACTGGCCTTTATTAGTCAAATCACCCAAGCAGTTTTTCTGGCTCTTGGTATTCAGTGAAACCTTCATATCCTTTACCGTCCTCAATCTTCAGGAAAGGTAGAATGGACTAGTGGTCTTTTGAAAACACACCATACCAAGTTCAGTCACCAACTTAAAAAGGACTAGACAATACTTTTCCTTCTTAGAATGCAGGCCTGTCCTCGGAATGCTACAGGTTGCAGCCCATTTGAGCTCCTGCGTGGACACTCCTTTTTATTAGGTCCCAGTCTCATTCCAGACACCAGCCCAACTTGGACTGCACCCCAAAAACTTAGAGCCTAAAAACTCACCAACCCAGCAAGTAATTACACTGAACCCCCTTAGGCTCTCTCTAATTAGATGTCCTAGTTCCTCCTAATTCTTAGTCCTTTAATACCTGTTTTTTCTCCTTCTCTTACTTAGACCTTGTGTCTTCAGTTTAGTTTTTCAATTCATACAAAACTGCATCCAGGCCATCACCAATCATTATATACGACAAATGATCCTTCTAAGAACCCCACAATATCGCCTCTTACCACAAAATCTTCCTTCAGCTTAATCTCTCCCACTCTAGGTTCCCACGCCACCCCTAATCCTGCTTGAAGCAGCCCCGAGAAACATCACCCATTATCTCTCCATACCACCCCCCAAAAATTTTCATCGCCCCAACACTTCAACACTATTTTGTTTTATTATTCTTATTAATATAAGAAGACAGGAATGTCAGGCCTCTGAGTCAAAGCTAAGCCATCGTATGCCCTGTGACCTGCAGTACACATCCATATGGCCGGTTGCTGCCTTAACTGATGACATTCCACCACAATAGACGTGAAAATGGTCTGTTCCTGACTTAACTGATGACATCACCTTGTGAAATTCCTTTTCCTGGCTCATCCTGGCTCAAGAGCTCTCCCACTGAGCACCTTGTGACCCCCCCACCCCTGCCCGCCAGAGAACAACCCCCTTTGACTGTAATTTTCCTTTACCTACCCAAATTCTATAAAACGGCCCCACCCCATCTCCCTTCCTTGACTCTCTCTTCAGACTCAGCCCACCTGCACCCAGGTGATTAAAAAGCTTTATTGCTCACACAAAGCCTGTTTGGTGGTCTCTTCACACGGATGTGCATGAAACTACCTTTACTGTTTTTGTTGTTTGGGGGTTTTTAAATGCTTTTTCTTTGGGGGTCTTCTTTTTCTATTCACTACTTGTACTTTTAAAGATTATTTTATTAAGTTGAATATGCCTTTGTTTGGTTTTGCTATTTACTATTAAGGGCTCAGATTCTGTGAAGTAGCATAGTAACCTAAAGATTTGGGTGTTGCAGAAGTGCATGTGATTTATGTATACGATAAAAGATAACCCCAAAGCTTTCCATTTACTGTTCTATATGGCATTAACATATACATAATATATAAGCAATCTTATTCTAATGTTTCTTTATTAAATTGCCTGTAAATACTCAACTTCTCAAATGCTGCTTTTAAGTAAACTTCATAATTTGAGATAATTATAGATTCACGTGCACTTATAAGAAATAATAGGGAGAGATCCTGTGTATCCTTTACTCAGTTTCCTCTAACAATAACATCTTATACAACTGTAATGCATCATCATAACCAGGTTTGACCTTGATACAGTCAAGATGCAGAGCAAGTTCATCACTACGGGGATCCCTTGTCTTGTCCTTTTACAGCTTTACTCACTTCCCTTCCCTCCACCTTAACAAAGACTCTCTACTTGACCAAACTTTAGTCAGGCTCCTCTTTTTTTTTTTTTCTGAGATGGAGTCTCGCTTTGGCTTTGTCACCCAGGCTGGACTGCAATGGCGCGATCTCAGCTCACTGCAACCTCCCCCTCCCGGGTTCAAGCGATTCTCCTGCCTCTTCCTCCTGAGTAGCTGGGACTACAAGCATGCGCCACCATGCCCAGCTAATATTTTGTATTTTTAGTAGAGATGGGGTTTCACCGTGTTGGCCAGGCTGGTCTTGAACTCCAGAGCTCAGGTGATCTGCCCGCCTTGGCCTCCCAAAATGCTGGGATTACAGGCATGAGCCACTGTGCTTGGCCTAATCAGGGTCTCCTGAGCTGTCTTCTCAACTAGTCTTCAACCATTGGGCTTCCCTGCCCATCTTTGCCTTGCCCAGTTTTAGCAAGAATCCTGCTAAGTTGGTTTAGCCAGAACCCCTACCCTCCATATCAGACCACATTTCTCATTCTCCACCACTCTCCAGGTGACATCTGGTCACCCTGGTCCATCTCCATCAAGAATCCTGTTAGGTCTTTTTAATCAGAATCCCCCTTGACTCTTTTTTTTTTTTTTTCCCGAGACAGAGTTTCCTTCTTGTCACCCAGGCTGGAGTGCAGCAGCGCAATCTTGGTTCACCGCAACCTCCGTCTCTGGAGTTCAAGCGATTCTCTGCCTCAGCCTCCGGAGTAGCTGGGATTACAGGTGCCTGCCACCACGTCTGGCTAATTTTTGTACTTTTAGTAGAGACAGGGTTTCATAATCTTGGCCAAGCTGGTCTTGAACTCCTGACCTCATGATCCACCTGCCTCGGCCTCCCAAAGTACTGGGATTACAGGCGTGAGCCGCCGCGCCCAGCCCGAACCACAGTAAATTTTCACAGTTGCTGCTCAGGGAACATCAGACCTGGAGCTGGGAGATGCATCCACTGATTCCTTCAGAAAGCCCTAAGAGACCTCTAAGGACATATGCATTCAGATGGCCCCAATCTCAGGAGCAAGGATCACTACTTTGCAACTAAAGTAAATGAAACCCAGTTGGGCACAGTGGCTCACATCTGTAATACCAGCACTTTGGGAGGCCAAGGTGGGTGGATTACCTGAGGTCAGGAGTTTGAGTCCAGCCTGGCCAACATGGTGAAACCCTGTCTCTACTAAACATACAAAAAATTAACCAAGTGTGATGGTGGACATCTGTAATCCCAGCTACTCAGGAGGCTGAGGCAGGAGAATTGCTTGAACCCAGGAGGTGGAGGTTGCAGTGAGCCGAGATCATGCCACTGCATTCCAGCCTGAGCGAAAGAGCAAGACTCTGTCTCAAAAACTAAATAAATAAAGTAAATGAAACCCAATGAGTTGAGCCCTCACCCTAGAGTAGATAACATATGGAACTAGAAAAGAGGAAAATGCATATTTTAGCGTCCAACTTACTTCCTCTATGATGTGTTCCCAGACCACTGTAGACCTACAGGGATTAAATCATTTTTGTTTATCAATTTAACAAATGTTGTCTGCCTTTCTTCTAAGTGCCAAGGACTATGCTATCATGGAAAAGAAGATAGTCACTCACCCCCAGGACCAACCATTGTGGATGAATGGGCACCCAACAATGTTATCATCACCACAATGGCTGTGAGTTACCAGACACTTACTGTAAACCAGGTACTTTGCTAAGGTGTTAAGTACATTCTTTGGTTATCTTCAAAATACCCAAAGAATATGGAAATTAAGTATAACCAAGATATTCTGATTTGTAATTTTGGGAAACAAAATAAGGACACTTCTCTTTCAATATTCAAACTGATATTTCAGAGTTCTCCTCAAGATCCCACCCTTTTGCGATGAGTTCCACAGCCCACTCAGTCCCAGGGGTCAGTCCTCACAGAGAAGGGCAGCTTGCTGCTGTCCCTCCCATACAGGGTCACCAGTGAAAGTGTTCCGTCCTGCCTGGTCAGACCCTTCCCCTTTGATGGCTGAAGTTCTGAAGTGCAGCCGGCTCTATAAGCAGTCACTTTATGGGTCTGTCTCCTCAGTGTCATGCTCACCTAAGTAGCCAGATGCTACTATAGACTAGACTCCTGGTGTTTGCTTATACGAACATACATGAACATGCATGTATGTACATACCTTTCCATTTCACCAAGAAAACTGAAGCAAGAACATCTTCAGACTCTCTCATCACCTCAGTTACCTACCTGCATCAGTGCCGTGACCTCTGTCTTCCTGGCTATTACTGTAGATGAACTGTCTCTGTTTCTACAAAGTTAATCTTCCCTTTCCACTTGTGCCTGAGACCCTGCTCTGCCCATCAATTCAAGAACTTAGCAATTGTTCCTCCTCCCTACATCAGCATACTTTCCTCCCTACTGGATCACTCTCCATAACATACAAATATTATGAAAATAATATTTTCTAACAAATGTTATAAATATAATTTCTCAGCTAAAAAAGTTGCTTTTCTCTCTTGATCCATATACCCCTTCAACTGCTACCCCCTTTCTCTCATTGATTTCTCTTCGTCCTTTTTCTTTTGAACCTTCCAATCAGGTTTATACCCCCTCCACTGAATTTTGAGCTTGCCAATGCCCTCAACGTTGCTAAGTTTCAGTTCTCAGGTTGCGTCTTCCTTGACATATCAGGAGTATTCAATGAAGAGCATTTTTTTTTTTTTTTTTTTTTTTTTTTGAGACAGGGTCTTGCTCTGTCACCCAGGCTGAAGTGCAGTGGCATGATCTCAGCTCACTGAACCTTTCACCTCCCAGGTTCAAGAGATTCTCATGTCTCAGCCTCCCCAGAAGCTAGGATTATAGGCACCTGCCACCATGCCTGGCTAATTTTTGTATTTTTAATAGAAACCAGGTTTCACCATATTGACTAGGCTGGTCTCGAACTCCTGAACTCAGATGATCCTCCTGCCTCGTCCTCCCAAAGTGCTGGGATTACAGGTGTGAGCCACTGCAACAAAGAAGTTTAATAGGATTACAATGTTTTCAATGCAAGGCTGGCTTAAGAGTTACAGTGAATTAACTAGTTAGTTACAGTATGATTTCCTTCACTATGGCTTGTTTGCTTTCTTTCTTTTTTTTTTTAACACCTGGTTTTCATTTTCTTTCCAACTCAAAAGGGTATATTTAACATTCCATCTTAAAATAATGTGATAGCTATGATGTCTTTGTGTGAGAAAGGTAAGGACATTAATTGATAATGAAAGTCAACCAAAAAAAAAAAGGAAGAAAGAAAGGAAAAGAAAAGAAAGTCAACAGTCAGAGGGAAGGGGTCTTCCCTGGCACCCTTCAGCCATTTATAGCATTTTACAAAACACTGTAGGCAAAGAAGAAGGCTTAATCCATAATCAGAGAAAATGAAGATTACAACTGCTTAGGTTATAGCTGCCTGTCATGGCACTCAAGCTCGTAATCATTTTTAAAGCTCACAATAATTTATTTTTCCAACAGCTTAGAGTTTGAATTTCTTATTTTCTCATGACTGGGGTCTGGGAAGGGTTGTGTGCACTGAACAACTCCAAAGGAAGGGGCTCTCATCATCAACCATGAGAATGGCGCCCCCTGGAGTGGTGCAATATAAAGGCCTTATATTGATCTCTCTGCTGATTTCTGCCATTAGGATCATCAAACACTCTTTACCTACCCAGAATCTAACACTCACCAAGCAACCTCTGGTGACCATTTGGCTTTCCACGTGCTTGTCTCACCTGTCAGTCTTTGTGAGCTTGGCTATGTGAGATGTTCTGTAGAGACTGATCACTTCTGGGTACATAAGCAATGAATTTTGGGCCTAGGAAATGAAGCACCAGGTGGAGATGTGATGTCCTCCCAAAAGTCTTGCCCCCTTTGCACCCTTTCCCTGGGTGACTTCTCTCAGCTAGAATTGCTTGCCTCCTTCAAACTGACAACAGATTCAACGGTTCCTGGAGGAAAATCTCACAAGTTTGATGCTGTTAGATAATCCATCAGTGTTCAGTGAGTCCTCATCAGGTTGAGTCCGGCACTGGCATGGTGTGGGAGAAATGGGAATGGGTGGCACAGAGGAAAGAGGGGACACCTCCCTGCCCTCCAGGAGCTCCAGCAGGGAAGGCATTGCTCCTGGCAGACCAGGAGTCACATATCAGCCTCTTGGGAGGAGATGGGGGTTGGAGGAGAGGATAATAAAGGCAGAGAATATTATTTGTGATAAATGAGATAGTAAAAGTTACCATGGCTTGAATGCTTACTATATGTCACAGACACTAAATGCTCTATGTGAATTTTTCATTTGATGTTCAGAACAAAAACCATTTTTTAGATAAGTAAATAAGGTCCTGAGAGGCTGAGTAATGTGCCCAAGATCACATAGTAAGTAAGGGAGGGAGAAGAACTTGAAACCCAAGCATCCTTAGTACCTCTCAGAGAAGGAGAAAGTCTCAGAACACCTGCTTTTCTCCTCTTTGTATAAAACAACGCTTCGTGCCATCTGAAGGTGCGAGGAATGTTATGAAAAGTATTGGAAATTGGTGCTAGGATTTTCCACATCTTTTCAGATGTAGTTATGAAATGTTTTCTCAAGATACCAAACCCCCTCCCCCTTTCTATACTCCACTGCAACCACATACCCTGCTTTTCCCACTATCCACTGGGTGTAGGAAGAGCTTGATGGAATTTCTAGGAATGTGACACCCTAGGTCAGGACTCACTCTGAGATACTGCAGGTGATTGGGGTACCCTGGGATGCTCTGAATGAGAGACTGAAACACCTGCTCAAAGGGCTGCAGTACAAAGTCATTTTTTTTTTTTTTTGAGACAAATTCTCACACTGTTGCCCAGGCTCAAGTGATTCTCCCATCTCAGCCTCCCAAGTAGCTGGGACCATGGGTGCACACCACCACACCCAGCTAATTTTTTGTATTTTTTTTGTAGAGACAGGGTTTCACCATGTTGCCCAGGCAGGTCTTGTACTTCTGGGTTCAAGCAATCCTCCTGTCTTGACCTCCCAAAGTCCTGGGACTACAGGCATGAGCTAATGCACCTGGCCTGAAGTCATTTCTTGGAATTAAGGCCATGGTTCTCAACCTAGGCAAGAGTCAAGGTGGGAATGGAGGGGATGTTGCCAATGTCCACTGAAGAATGACAAGGTTCATAAATTTGGAAAGGAGAGCTTTGTTTCTCATAAAGAGCTGCAGCTTGCAGGGTGGCCATTCTGATGCGCTGGGAAGTGTAGCCTCTGGCCAGAAGCCAGAAACAGGCACTTTAAGGGAGAGGTAAAAGGGAGCAGAAATTTATTATGAGCAGGGTGGTTGAATATACATATTTAATAAGCTACAAGAGGAGTGATGAACATTTATGAATGGAGAAACCTGCACATGCATAACTGAGCTTCATGCCCCTTCATGGGTCACATGTACAAAAAATGGTAGGGTTAGCATGATCTCAGGGTGGAGTTTTCCATTTTGTAATGTCAAAAAGTGAAGCAGAGGACACGAAAATCCTGTATGCAGTGTCCATAGATGGCCAACACCTCTTTGTGGTCAGTGGTCTCTTATCAGGAAGGAATTCTAGCCCATTGTGTGGAAACTGCAAAAGAGAGGGCAGTCATGTGGCTGGCTGAAATCAGCAGTGGAGTGAGTCTTTCAAAAGGGCTGGTTTCTGTTGAACCCTTAGGGAAGAAAGCCTAATGGCAGTTAGTGAGGGAGGGGGTGTAATGAGGCGTGTCCAACTCCCCATGCTGCCATGGCCAGGAACTCAGTTTTCAAGGTTTCTCTGCCCATCTGCTTGGCCAAGAGAGGGTCCCTTCATTCAGTTGGGGGGCTGAGGATTTTATTTTTATTTCTCACCAGATAGATACTTTCAGTATTCCATAAAGCCTAAATGAAATCTTAACATTCCCTGAGATGAGGCTGTCCTGCAAACTGAAGCCTCAGTCTCTTTACTTGGAGCCAGAATTACATCACCTGTGTAACAACCTTGTCCATTTCATACTCACCTGAAGCTGGCTTGGTGACCAGAATGGCTTCTAGGTAACAAAAACTTGGAAGCAAATTGATTATTAGAAAAAAATCCAGTTTGCCTTCTAGATAAAATCTTCCCAGGCGTCCTTGATGGGAAAAGGCTGGGAATGGTGCTCAGGGTAGTGACCTGCAGGTCCCTGGGTGGAGAACAGCAACCCTATCCCACCCTCCTTCCTTCTTCCCCATCCGCCCTCACTGCCTCCCTGCAACTGAATAGAACCAGCTACCAGGCATCCTTGGCCAGGGTCCAGAGCACATTCATTGACCTCAGGGAGAAAGCTCTTTTTCCCCCAGTCATACACCTACAAAGCCCCAGTGCAAGGCCAGCAGAGTGCATTGATGTAGTTCACATGAAAACAATAACACTCGTTTGTTTTGCACTTCAAGGTGAGAAAATCCTTGGTAGCTGGGCCTGGGGGCCTGGGCATCTCAGGAGAGTGAAGACGTTCTCTTGACTCTGGTATTGGGCATTCCAGGGGTTTATCAGATAATTGATATCAGGGAGGTTTCTGGGAAGCAGGAGGGAGGACAGGACATGAACTCCCCTCCAGACAGTTCTACCATGTGTCCAGCTAGGCTCAGCTGCCGGAGGGGTTTAGGTCTAGTTCCTGGCTCCTCTGGTGCAGAGTGAAGTGAGATGGAAGGGAAGAAGGTGTTGCTCAACAAGGAAGAGCCCAGCTCTGGCCAGGCCTTGGCCACATGCTAAGGAAGGAGATGGGCTCCTGCCCTTGCCAGTTCCTTCAGTCTGGTCTGGGATTTGGATATTTGGGATGACAATCCCATATCTTGAGTACTAGATGTGACTGGTTAAGACTGAGGCTTTAATCATTTTAAGAAATGGGCTTTTCCTGTCCGTGTGGTGATAAAGGGTGGCAAGAGAGATTCAAACTGAAACATGGTACATTTAAGTTAAACACAGGGATGTGCTCTCTCCAGGGGCCATTAAAAATAGTCCAGATTCTCCTGGCTTAGAAGGACCAGCACACGTCTCAATGGAATGGTCAAAGTCTTCCTACAATCTGGCCCTACTAACCCTCTGCAATCTGGGCCTCTAAGCCAGGCTCACTTCTTATTCTGCCTCACTCTAGAATGTTCACTGTTTTGGTCCCTGATTATCTATATCCTACTCATCTGGAGGCTAAGTTATGTGCCCTCTTCCAAGAAGCTCTTTTTTTTTTTGAGATGGGGTCCCACTCTGTCACCCAGGCTGGAGTGCAGCGACACAATCATGGCTCACTGCAGCCTCAATCTTCTGGGCTCCAGTGATCCTCCCTCCTCAACCTCCTGAGTAGCTGGGACTGAAATCATATACCACCATGCCTAGCTAACTTAAAAAAAATTTTTTTTGTAGAGATGGAGTTTCACTATGTTGTCCAGGCTGGTCTTGAAATCCTGGCCTCAAGTGTTCCTCCCACCTCAGCCTCCCAGAGTGTTGGGATTACAGGGATGAGCCGTCATGCCTGGCGTCCAAGAAGCTTTTAACAGCAGATACTGTTGGTTATCTGTTAGGCAACCACTCCCCATATCAGTTCAGATGATGTTCAACAATAGTTCAGATGAGAGTAACAACAACAACAACACAGCAAACAGTGATGGCATAAACCAATGAGAAATTATTTCCCTTTCTCTCTCCCAAGAAGTTGGGAGGTGGGCAGTCCGGGGCTGATAGAGTGCTCCATGGTGCCAGGTGCTCAGGATCCTTCTCGCTCTGGCACCTGTCATCTTTAGATGTGGTCTAAGATGGTTTTCATGTTCCAGGGAATAGGCCAGAGGGAGAGGACATCGAGAAAGGTTGAAGAAGATGAGCTGGCAGCCTGTAAAGCAGGCTCTGGGAGTGGCTCTCAATTATTCTGTTCACACCTCATTGGTCAGAAGTTGGTCCCTCACTTCCCCCTCGCTGCAAGGGAGGCTGGGAAGTACAATCTCCATCATACAAGAAGCACTGTCAACTAAAGGATGATGTTTCACCTTCTTTGAGTATCTTTGTACAGGTATGTTATTAATGTGTGTCCAAAAGCGCATGAGATTCCTAGAAATCTGCTGTTTCAGTATATATCGTCAGTCATAATTCTAATGTTAAATTGTTGTATGTTACAGAAATAGCCAAATTCCCTCATCAATTGCATGATTATTATTATGAATTTTTATCATATCTTCAACCATGGGCATTTGAAATCTTGTTGTCCACAGTTGAATAGACAACAAGGTTTATTCGGATGCTTTTTTTTTTCCTGAAAACTCTTTACAAATCCTAAAATATTGCTTCTTCAAGGAGGTTCATGGAAAGGATGGAAAGAATGTTGACAAATACAGGTTTCTGACAACTTTGAGATCCTATCATTAGACTGGGTAAAAATTTCCAGAATGCTAGTGAAAAAAAATCCACAAAACTGGACTCATAAAGCTTACACTAACCTAACCACAAATAGAACAAAAATTAATTACATGCAGCTGAGCACAGTGGCTCATGCCTGTAACCCCAGCTCTTTGGCAGGCCCAGCTAGGAGGATCATTTGAGCTCAGGTATTCGAGATCAACCTGGGCAACATATTGAGACCCTGTCTCTATTTAAAACAAGATAAAGGCCGGGCATGGTGGCTCACGCCTGTAATTCCAGCACTTTGGGAGGCCGAGGTGGGCAGATCATGAGGTTTGAGACCAGGCTAGCTGACATGGTGAAACCCCGTTTCTACTAAAAATACAAAATTTAGCTGGGTGTGGTGGTGACAGGCGCCTGTAATCCCAGCTACTTGGGAGGCTGAGGCAGGAGAATTGCTTGAACTCAGGAGGCAGAGGTTGCAGTGAGCCGAGATCGCACTACTGCACTCCAGCCTATGTGACAGAGCAAGACTGTCTAGAACAAAAGAAAAAAGAAAAAAAAAATGAGAAAAAGAATTAGTTACATGAGACTGAAATGATGAAGGACTAAAATGATTTTTAATGACTTTTTTGTTTGAAACATTGCTGCTTCTTTTTATGTTTTGTTCTTTTTATGTTCTTTTTGTTTTCCGGAGTTAAGGAAACTTTTTTTTCTCTTAAGCTTTACAGGAATACTATGAAGTATACTTTTATGAACAAAATTGAAACGTGTACGTTTCTTTATGCCTGATTTTTTCAGAATTCGGAAACTATTTGTGAGTATTCATATTTTATGGTAATATAGTAAGTACATGGCAATATAGTTTACTATAAAAATTTATTTGTATCAGTTCAATAATCTGTTCTTCTAACAACACGATTGGAGACACTCTTTTGTTTGTTTGTTTGTTTTTTACTGGAGATTTGACTGGAATGTCGTATTTTCAGATATGACCAAACAGCTTTAAAAACTTGAGGTTGGCATTATGAAGCCAATAGAAGTCCCTGGAAATACTGGCCTAGTACCTTAAATACATGGTTCACATGGTTGCCCTATGGTAAATAAAGAATGCCACTTTCTGACAGGCCTAGGAACCTCAGGATATTTTGGGGATCTCAAGAAGAGAGAAATTGCCGGGCGCAGTGGCTCACGCCTGTAATCCCAGCACTTTGGGAGGCCGAGATGGGCGGATCATGAGGTCAGGAGATCGAGACCACCCTGGCTAACACAGTGAAACCCCGTCTCTACTAAAAATACAAAAATTAGCCGGGCGTGGTGGCGGGCATCTGTAATCCCAGCTACTCGGGAGGCTGAGGCAGGAGAATGGCGTGAACCCGGGAGGCGGAGCTTGCAGTGAGCTGAGATCCGGCCACTGCACTCCAGCCTGGGCGACAGAGTGAGACTCCGTCTCAAAAAAAAAAACAAAAGAAGAGATAAATTAACCCATTTGTACAGGTGTTACAGACATAGTCTAAGAATGAGTCAAATCCTTGGCTTGGCTTCATAGCCTTGGGAGGCTTTAAAAAGTCTAATCTGAGATTCCTTATGAAAAGTTCCAGCAAAGCTTTTTAAAAAAGCCTATATTGGCCAGGCATGGTGGCTCACACCTATAATCCCAACACTTTGGGAGGCTGACGTGAGTGGATCACCTGATGTCAGGAGTTCGAGAGCAGCCTGGCCAACATGGCAAAATCCCGCCTCTACTAAAAACACAAAAATTAGCTGGGTGTGGTGGCACATACCTGTAGTCCCAGCTACTAGGGCGAGGCAGGACAATCACTTGAACTCGGGAGGTGGAGGTTGCAGTGAGCTGAGATCGCACCACTGCCCTCCAGCCTATGCGACGAGTGAGACTCCGTCTCAAAAAAAAAAAAAGAGCCTATATGATAAATCACTATTCTTGCTAAACTTATGTATGTAATCAGGCCAAAGACTAAACTTATTTTGAAAATAAATTGATGTTACTATGATTTGATTTGGTAGAAATGGGAACTGGAGAGGAAAAAAATATGTTTCAGAAGAAAACTATAGTGTAGCTGTTGTAAGATTCTAGCCCTGTTCATTGTATTTGAATTTGTATTATTTGCCTACAATTTGGACTGAATCCGGAATATTTTCCTGGCTATAAGTCTACAAACTAACATTTCCAAATTTTTATCCCAATTTTCTGACTTGGACTCACTGAAATTAAAGCTGTTTTTTTCCTGAGGCCTTCCAAGCCTAAGCTAATCAACTTGGTTTTGAAAAAGAATCAGTGCAACAGCTTATATTTGAACAAAATTTACATGCCAACTGTAATCTAGAAAAATCTGTCAGCTAGCTACCGGTCTTCTGAGCTAACTGTCTTCCAGACTCTAGAAGGACTAGTTTGTAGACCACTCCAGACACTGGCCTTTGTTTTTATTCTGTTTCCATAAAAATGCCTCTTATTAAGGATATAGTTGCCTGTATCATATATAGAGGCCTAGCTTTGAGATCCCATCTGCAACTCCATTTTCTAAAATGAGATACAACTGTTTAATTGGACTGGCCTATTCCCAGAAATGAGAGACTGGTTTAATTGGACATTTTACCACTCAGTTACTAACCTGATTTCTCTCTCCACAACCATAACTCAGCTTATAGTTTGCGAAACTTCTAGGGAAGTTTCAGACTGGGGAAATGAAGGAGACCAGGGAATTTCATCCCAAAATATGACACCCTAGTATGCAGATTACTTCAAATTAATGGCTGAGCATGTGGCTATAATGTCAGCACTTTGGGAGGCTGAGGTGGGCTGATCGCTTGAGCTCAGGAGTTTGAGATCAGGCTGGGCAACATGGCAAAACCCTGTCTCTATCAAAAAGAAAAAAATATATATATATATATATATACACACACACACAAAAAAGTTGGCTGGGCGTTGTGGCACGGGCCTGTAGTCCCAGCTTCTTTGGAGGCTGAGGTGGGAGGATCACTGGAGCCCAGAAGGTCGAGGTTGCAGTGAGCCAAGACAGCACCACTGCACTCCAGCCTGGGTGCCAGAGTGAGGTCCTGTCTCAACAATTAATTAATTAAAGGCCCTTGGAGACCAGCAGATGCTGGAAGAAGCTTTACTCTGCTATTCCCTTATCTGCCTAAAGTCTGAACCTGCTGAAGAAGAAAACTATTACTTCTGGTTTCTTCCCTGAGTTTTCATTAATTTAACTCACACCTCAGGAAGAGAGACTGAAGTCTGTCAACACACCTGAACAGACTTTTGTCACAAACCATTGTCTGCTTTGCAGGCCCAACAAACTTAGTCCTCGGCCATTTTATGTTCTCCAAGGCCATTACATTCCTGTAATTATCATGTACTATCTCCAAAATTGCCACATTTCTCTTACCTCCCCTTCCCTATCAAAAAGTGTACATATGCCTCTGTACCCCATTGGGTTATTGAGTCATCATTCTCTTGCAATTTCCCTGTGCTATGGACATTAAATTTTGTCTGTCTTTTCTTCTATTCATTTGTCTTTTGTCAGTTGCTTCTCAGCAAATCTTCAGGGGATGAAGAAGCAGCTTTCTCTCAGTCCCTACAGTGGAACAAATGGACCCTCACACACAGCTGCTGGGAATGCAAAATGTGCAACCACTTTGGAACATGGTTTGGCAGTTTCTTTTAAATTAAGCATGCACTCAGCAACTCTCTTGTGCTAACGTAACTGCAGTCTAGTTATCTTTTAGGTATAACACAGCCCAAACTGCAAGTCATGTAGCTTGGGCATGCACAATAGAAAAAGCTTTGACCTGTAACCACACTTAGAACCAATGGTTTCTTCCTATGAAACCAGAAATACATGACCAGAACCTGAACACCAAAACTCCTTCAGAAGTGAGGGGTCCATTGGCCAGGCAAATCCGATGCTGAAATCTGCCTCCACATACCTTACCCTAAATGATCACATGTGAAGCTCTCCAATCAGACCCTGCCAACCCAAAGTTTGTAATACTTTCCCTTGCACATCAGCTCCTTAAAGCTTGGCCCAGACCTCAAATCGCGGAGATACATTTGAGCTGCGTCTCCTGTCTCCTTGCTGGTTGGCCTTGCACTAAAGCCTTTCTTTTCTGAGAAGCCAGTGCCATAGCATTGGCTTTCTATGCATGCCAGGCAGTGAGCCCATTGCTTGGTAACAATGTTTCTGCCTGCTTTCATCATCGCCCCCTCTAGTCTGTTTGTAACACAGAGTAATCCCTTTAAAACCAAAGTCTGATCTTGTCTTCTCTGCTCCTGACTCTTTTTTTTTTTTCTTGAGACGGAGTCTCGCTCTGTTGCCCAGGCTGGAGTGCAGTGGCCGGATCTCAGCTCACTGCAAGCTCTGCCTCCCGGGTTCACGCCATTCTCCGGCCTCAGCCTCCCGAGTAGCTGGGACTACAGGCGCCCGCCACCTCGCCCGGATAGTTTTTTTATTTCTTAATAGAGACGGGGTTTCACCGTGTTAGCCAGGATGGTCTCGATTTCCTGACCTCGTGATCCGCCCGTCTCGGCCTCCCAAAGTGCTGGGATTACAGGCTTGAGCCACCGCACCCGGCCAAAGAAGGAATGCCTGACTCTTCCATGGTGTCCCTTGAAGAGCAAAGTGGCTGCTGAGACCATTGCATAATTTGCTCCTCATCCACCACACCCACCTTCTAGCCAACTCTGCTGCCCACACACCCAGGTAGCTGAAGTAGTGGTTCCGAGATGCTTCCAGTATTGCTCCCAGAGTAACTCCTTTGAAAAAACAAACAGATCCTCCCCTCCTCATAGCCCCTGGCCAAGAAAGAGTCCGTCCTCTAACTTTGCCATTTCTCAGAAAAACTCCAGGCACACACCAGCTCATCTCCTTTGACCTTTCTGTTACTTTGTCCTAGAACATATCTGCAAGGCCTGCTCTCTTACCTCCCTCAGACCTTGACACAAACCTTCTTGTTTTTTGGAGTCTCGCTCTGTCACCCAGGCTGGAGGGCAGTGGCGTGATCTCAGCTCACCGCAACCTCTGCCTGTCAGGTTCAAGCAGTCCTCCTGCCTCAGCGTCCCGAGTAGCTGGTACTACGGACACGCACCCACCAGGCCTGGCTAATTTTTTGTATTTTTAGTAGAGACGGGGTTTCGCCATGCTGGCCAGGCTGATCTCAAACTCCTGACCTCTGTTCCGCCTGCCTCGGCCTCCCAAAGTACTGGGATTACAGGCATGAGCCACCGCGCCCGGCCTCAAACCTTGTTTTCGCAGTGAGGCTTTCACTGGACACCCCACCTAAAATTGCAACCCCTTCTTGACCCCACGTCATGCCCTGCCTCATGTCTCCACACTCACTGCCTTCCAATTTGCTCTATAGTTTTCTCATTATCCCTCTCCCCACCAGGATGGCAGGAATTTTTATCTGTTCCTTTTGCTGCTATTTCCCCAGGGCCTGGCATATTCTGGAAGCTCATGTTGAATGAATGAGAGCTTCAAGGCTCAAATGAAGTTTCACTCCTCCCTAAAGCCTCCCCAGTAGCAGCACAGCCATCATTAAGTCTCTTCTCTGAGCCCCAGACTGTTTTCCTTGCATTTCTTCCTGTGTATTAGCTGCATCCCCACTACCCTCCCCTTATACTTGCCTGTGAGCTCCTCAAGGGCAGGGAACATGTCTTTGCCTCCCCTGGCATCAAGTATGGCTTGAAGCATGCCCTGGGTACTCAAGAAATGCTGATTTTTTTTTTTTTTTTTTTTGACGGAGTCTTGCTCTGTCACCCAGGCTGGAGTGCAGTGGCAGATCTTGGCTCACTGCAACCTCTGCCTCCCGGGTTCAAGCGATTCTCCTGCCTCAGCCTCCTAAGTAGCTGGGATTACAGGCATGGGCCACTATGCCTGGCTAATTTTTTGTATTTTTAGTAGAGACAGGGTTTCACCATGTTGGCTAGGCTGGTCTCAAACTCCTGACCTCAAGTGATCCACCTGCCGTGGCCTCCCAAAGTGCTGTGATTACAGGCGTGAGCCACCGCACCTGGCCTGATCCTAGTGTTTTGGGAGAGGGCGGCAGGCATGCCTTTTTGTAGGGGAGAAACAGCAATATCTTTTCCTCATTCATAGATAGATTCATAGCTGAAAGCCCTCTAACAAAAGATAGATTAATAAGAGAAAAGCATAAAACATTTGTTTAATACAAGTTTTGTGTGACACAAGAATCTTCAGAAATGAAGACCCAGTGAAACAAGGAAATCGGTGAATATTTATGCTTAGGTCTGAGGAATAGACAGTCATACAGAAGCATGATGGGAAGACAAAAGGACATGGTCTAATGGGAATAAACTGGGGGGAGTTCAGCAAGATCTGTTTGCTCAGGTTCTTCGTGGCATCTCTATTTGACATTCCTTTCCTCTGGGTATAGGGTAGGACAACTGTCACATGAAGGTCTTCAGGCAAGAAGGGCAGGGGAAGGTAAGAGTGACCTTTCTCCTCTGCTGTTTTCTATTTCCGAGATGCCATATTTTTGGGTAGTATTTCCTACACCCCATCATTGTGAAAGCCTGCATCATTTAGATGGACAGCTGCCCCTTTGTTCAAAGCCTTGGATGCATTTGCTGAGAAGGTCCCTGGATACAAGACAATGTCATCAGTCTATCATTTATGAGGAAGAGGTTCTTAAATAAAGGAGAAATTGGAAAGAAAAAATCATTTAGGATCAGGGAGATGGCTGCTCTGTGGCACCCCTTTCTCCCTTAGCTAAAGTGGCTTTTGATTGGACTGGGCTGTCTCTGAGCTGGAGCAGAAGCTAATAGAAGGCGATTTTTCTTTCTTTGCAAGGAGCAATGTTAATCGGAACAGTGAGAGCTTGAGTGTCAACTCTGCACTTACATAAAAATGGCCTTGGGGATGAATGTGCAACAATTATCCTGTGACCAGAGTCTTTCAGGAAGGACAAACCCAAGATTAGTGGTTAATGCTGAATCCCAAGGAGTCTTGCCCTGAAGCTAAGGAAATAATCCTGACACTGTCTATTTCCAGCTCAAGACCATTTGCAAAGGGGGCCTGTGCTTTCAAAATGGAAAGAAAATTAGACAGTAATTTCTTGAGGGGAGGGAGACGTGGTACTGTTTTAAAACAAGTTGAACTGCTGAGGAGCACCGTGGAGCAGAAAGAAAAAAAATCTTACATTCCAGCTCTGAATTCTGTCACTTACCAGCTCTATGACCCAGGCAAGTCATGTGGCTTCTCTAAGCATCGATTTCCTCATCTGTAAATAGAGACAATGATTTCTGTCTATCTCCTGAGACCACTGTGTGAATTAAATTAGATCATACATGGGAAAGGCCATAGACAAAGTATAAAGCCCCCTACAAATGTGGGGTATATTATTTGGCAAAGGCACATTGTACCCACAGTACCCTCCAGTAGCCCCAGCCTAGTTGAGAAGAGGGCACAGACCAATGGAATGACAAGGGACAGCCCAAGTGTGACCTGGGGTCTCCCTGTCCCCATCAGAGCTCGATAAGAATGCCTGGAACTCCCATTCCTGCCGAGCATTTCTTTGCATTCTTGGCGAGAAGGCGGACTTTATCATCTCACTGCAGACCAGCTGAGGATAGGGGGCAGTGTGGCTCAGTGAGTAGAACAGGGACTGTGGAGTCAGGCTGCCTGGGTTGGAATGCTAATTCAGCATCTGCATGAACTTGGGCAAGTTAGGTAACCTCTCTGTGCCTCGGGTTCCTCATCTGTAAAATGAGGATAATGATCTATACCTCACTGGATTGTTGTGAGGATTAAACGAAGTTATGAGCAAAGTGTTCAGAAAAGCACTTAGAGAAACACTGAGTGTCGTACTCACCTCAGGCTCCAGGCTCCCCGAAACAGACGCAGTTTATAAGGTATCTTTTCATCCCAAATGTGCTCACCCTGCCCTGTGCCAACCACAGAACTTGGCCCCTCTCCTTGGCTGATTTTAAAACAAATAAAGGCAAAAGCAAAAGTAAAAAGACGGGCCGGGCGCGGTGGCTCAAGCCTGTAATCCCAGCACTTTGGGAGGCCGAGACGGGCGGATCACGAGGTCAGGAGATCGAGACCATCCTGGCTAACACGGTGAAACCCCGTCTCTACTAAAAATACAAAAAACTAGCTGGGCGAGGTGGCGGGCGCCTGTAGTCCCAGCTACTCGGGAGGCTGAGGCAGGAGAATGGCATAAACCCAGGAGGCGGAGCTTGCAGTGAGCTGAGATCTGGCCACTGCACTCCAGCCTGGGCGACAGAGCGAGACTCCGCCTCAAAAAAAAAAAAAAAAAAAAAGTAAAAAGACACACACATATACAAAGGCTCTTTTGGGCCAGGCACGGTGGCTCATGCCTGTAATCCCAGCACTTTGGGAGGCCAAGGCAGGTGGATCACCTGAGGTCAGGAGTTCAAGACCAGCCTGGCCAACATGGTGAAATCCCCTCTCTACTAAAAATTAAAAAATTAGCCGGGCATGGTGGCATGCTCCTGTAATCCCAGCAATGCAGGAGGCTGAGGCAGGAGAATCGCTTGAACCTGGAAGGTGAAGGTTGCAGTGAGCTAAGATCTTGCCACTGCACTCCAGCCTAGGCAACAGAGTGAGACTTCATCTCAAAAATAAATAAATAAATAAAAAATAAAGGCTATTTTGGCCTTAGAAAATTTTACTGAAATACTGAAAGAAGTGGAGGAAATTTACACAAACATCTTAAAACGTAGACAGCTGGTGTTTAAAAGTCTCTGCTGTGTATCTGCCAACCTGCTTCTGCCATGTCACTGGGTCTCTCCATCCTTCCCCTTTCATGAGCAAATGCTTCCCCCACCCCCATCCCATTCTGCCATGTCTTGTGAAAAGAAATTCAGCCCTCACTTTCTACAGCTTCTTTCTTCCAGGTCCTGCCTCGGGGCCTATCTTCTCATATCCAGATGGTTCTAACAGTATTTTCCTAAACCAAGACAATTTCCTTTCTAAGCAGGATTCTGGCATTGCCTGTTAAGATGGCACATACTGTTTTCTCACCCTACTATAAACTCAAAAATCATGAGATTGGATTTTGGGGTTTTGAGTTGTCAATGGTTAGAGGAGAAAGGGGGCGCTCTCTGATAGAGACCAAGTGTAACCGCCCAACAGGTTCTCCTTGCTCACTGCCTAGACAGAACCAATTTATCAAGACAGGGGAATTGCAAGAAAGAGTTTAATTCACACAGAGCCTGCTATACGGAGACTGGAGTTTTATTATTACTGAAATCAGTCTCCCCAAAATCTTGGGGACTGGGGTTTTTAAGGATAATTTGGTGGGGGTAGGGGAGTGGGTAGCAGTGAATCAGGAGTTCTGATTGGTTGGGTCAGAGATAAACTCACAGGGAGTCAAACCTGTCCTCTTGCACTGAGTTGGTTCCTGGGTGGGGGCCACAAGACCAGATGAGCCCGTCTTTCCACCTGGGGTGGTGCCAGCTGATCCATTCAGTACAGGGTCTGGAAAATATTTCAAGCTCTGATCTTTGGTTTTACAATAGTGATGTTATCCCCAGCAACAATTTGTGGAGGTTCAGAATCTTGCAGTCTGGCTGGATACTTCTGGGGGCTCTGAGGGAGAATATGTATTCTTGCTTCTTTCAGCTTCTGGAGGCTACGTGTGTTTCTTGGCTCGTGGCCCCTTCCTTGCATCACTCTAACCTCCAGCTCTCTCATCAGATCTTCTGCCTCCCTCCTATAAGGATACTTGCAATTATTCTTTTTTAAAAATTATTTTTAGTTTTTTTATTATTTTTTTGAGATGGAGTCTTGCTCTGTGACCCAGGCTGGAGTGCAGTGGCACGATCTCAGCTCACTGCAACTTCTGCCTCCTAGGTTCAAGTGATTCTCCTGCCTCATCCTCCCTAGTAGCTGGGATTACAGGCAGCTGCCACCATGCCCAGCTAATTTTTGTATTTTTAGCGGAGACAGGGTTTCACCATGTTGGCTAGGCTGTCTCGAACTCCTGACCTCAAATGATCCTCCTGCTTTGGTTTCCCAAAGTCTTGGGATTACAGGTGTAAGCCACCAAGCCCAGCTGTATTTTTTATTTTTTGAGACAGGGTGTCACTCTATCACACAGCTGGAGTGCAGTAACATGATCACTGCTCACTGCAGCCTCGATCTCCGGAGCTCAAGCGATCTTCCCACCTCAGCCTCCCGAGTAGGTGGGGCTACAAGCATGCACCACCACACCTGACTAATTTTTGTATTTTTTATAGAGATGGGGTTTTATCATGTTGCCCAGGCTGGTCTCAAACTCCTGGACTCAAGCAATTTGCCTGGCTCAGCCTCCCAAAGAACTAGGATTACAGACGTGAGCCACTGTGCCTGACCACTTGCAATTATTCTTATCTGAGGGTATACTCGGATAGTCTAGGATAATCTCCCCATCTCAAGATCTTTAAATCACATCTGCAAAGTCACGCAAAGTACCACACTCACAGGTAGGCAGCAGTCTGTAGTGCCCAGTCAAGAGAAGAAGGTAAAAACTTCTTGTCCCTTCCTTTCCAAGGAGATCGGAAAGAAGATTCACAGGAGAAAGGAGATTCATAGGAGAAAAACATTTGTTTGGGTCATGATTCTGGCTAAAATTTGGTTTTGAGACCAGGCATGGTGGCTCACGCCTGTAATCCTAGCACTTTGGGAAGCTGAGATGAGCTGATCATGAAGTCAAGAGATCGAGACCATCCTGGCCAACAAGGTGAAACCCCATCTCTACTAAAAATACAAAAATTAGCTTGTCATGATGAGGAAAGAGAGAGACCCTCTCATATTGTTTTGTATTGTTTTATACTCAGTACCTGTTTTAAGAAAAAAACAAGGAAGTAAAACCAAAGACAAGCAGCCCGGCACCAGGCCCAAAACCAGACCTGGGCCTGCCTGGCCTAAACCCAGTAGTTAAAAATCAACTCATAACTTAGAAACCGATGTTATTCATAGATTCCAGACATTGTATAGAAGAACACTGTGAAACTCCCTGCCCTGTTCTGTTTCTCTCTGACTACCGGTGCATGCAGCCCCTGTGACGTACCCCCTGCTTGCTCAAATCAATCATGACGCTTTCATGTGAAATCTTTAGTGTTGTGAGCCCTTAAAAGGGACAGAAATTGTGCACTCGGGAGCTCAGATTTTAAGGCAGTAGCTTGCAGATGCTCCCAGCTGAATAAAGCCCTTCCTTCTACAACTCAGTGTCTGAGGGGTTTTGTCTGCGGCTCGTCCTGCCACAGTGGTGGGGCGTACCTGTAGTCCCAGCTACTCAAGGAGGCTAAGGCAGGATAATCTCTTGAACCTAGGAGGGGGAGGTTGCAGCGAGCCGCAGGTCGTGCCACTGCACTCCAACCTGGCGACAGAACGAGACTCTGTCTCAAAAAAAGAAAAAAATGTGTTTTTGAGGTATCCATTAGTTATTGGTCCTTTTCCTGCTAGGTACTGCTATTTCTTTCCTGTTTGTCTCATTTTGTGGCCTGAGAACTTGGCTTGACTTTTGAGCTGTTGGGACATGCAAGTAGTGAGTTTCACGTATGCAGGTGGTCAACTACGGATTGGTTCTGTCCTCCCTCCCAAGAGGCATTTCTATGGAAATGAAAGAAAAACAAATATTAATGATTGGAACAGACTATAAACCAGTTTCCCAGTCTGGAGGGCAGCTAGTAGAGAAGATTACTAGGTGTTGGGCTTGAAACATCTTTTGTAGTTTGAATGTCCCTGGTAATATCTTCCAGTATTCCAGTGAACTTTCTGAATGGCGCACACAGCAACAAGCACAAAAGTTGTCCACACATGAGCTATTGTGGTAATGTCTCTGAATAAGTATCAAGTAATGTCTCTGAAGTAAGTATCAAGTCATCCAGCTTCAGCTTCAGCTTTAGGAAAACGGCAGTTTTTCTTTTTAGTGATTCGAAGTCAAAAGGGTAGGAGAAAATCAGAATAGTCTGGAGAATCATAGCCAGATATTGGAAGACACTCCAATAGAAGAATTCAGGATCCAATCCCATTTGCAGGTAGAAAACAAAGCCTCAAAGACAATGGATAGGACTAGAATCTGGTAAAAGAAAAACTTCAGCTGAATGACATTTAAAGGAGTTTAATTGAGCAATGAACGATTCTCGAATTGGGAGAGCCTCCCAAGCCAGTGGCTCTGAAACTCCAGTGAAGCCACATGGTGGAAGATTTATGAATAGAAAAAGGAAATTTATGTACAGAATTGGAAGTGAGGTACAGAAACAGCTGGACTGGTTACAGGTTGGTGTTTGCCTTATTTGAACATGGTCTGAACAGTTGGCTACATTTGATTGGCCAAAACTTGGTGATCAGCACAAGTGTAGGCTGTGGTCTGTTTACACCTCCACTTGTTATAGTTCATGATGTACAGAGAAACCTTTAGGCCAAACTTAAAATATGCAATGAGGCAGCTTTAGGCTAAACTTGATTTAACAAATCTAATAATGGTGCAGTGTAATTCTCTCTTGAAACATAATTTTTCTCTCTACAGTAACCCCTATTTCAATCACAGATAATCACAATAAGACTAATTTGTTTGAAAAAGTAAGTTTAGAACCATTGTATTTGGCCTACTTATTTACAGAAGCACAGAAAGAATAGTGATTGATCATACATGCTCTTTTAAAATCTTCCTTCTCATAAGGAATCTTAGAGTATACTTTTAAAAGCCACTCTAGGCTAGGAAGCCAAGTTATAGACTTACCATCAGATTTTGCCTATAACACACAGAGATCTGGGTGAATTCCTCTCTTATCAAGGTCCCCAAATTATCCTGAGATTCCTGGGTCTGACCGGAAGTGACTTGCCTTACTCACCTGTAAGGGAATCATGTAAGAGAACCCTGCGTGCAAGGTACCAGAATTTTTTTTTTCCCCAAGGGATTTTATTGGGGCCACAAATTTAACCTGAGTTTCTTAAAACTTATCTAGTCAAATCTGATTCCATGCACATCATTCTCAAATATGACATCCCAATGAAGGCCTTTTACCAATTGTGTCTTGTTAAAAGGAGAACAGATTTTAACTGAATTTGTACAAATAACTATATTGCTATGAACATAAGAGCACTCGATAAGAGTTTGGTATTTGGCAGTACCATCCAGAGGTAGAGAAAATACCGCATATGCATACTATACATACATAGATATACATAAACAGATAGATGCAAACAGAAATCTTCAAGTTTTTATTTAAAAATTTTAGCCATGTGCCAGGTACCATAATATAAAACTCCCTAGTTTATAAAAGAGTAATTGGATCTAAATTATGTTTCTGGCAGATGGAATAAGTTAAGATTACTCTCTCAGATGGATAAAGCTTTTTACTACTTGTGGTAAAGACTTGAAATTTTTAAAAATGCCAGTTGGTTTCTAAATAGCTTTCTCCCCTCCCCCACCTTCTTCTGAGAGTCTTCTCCCCAAAATTTGCATCTGAAGAAGATGGTGCTTAGGTCCTAGGACTTGGTAGAAAATTGCATCTGAAGAAGATGGTGCTTAGGTCCTAGGACTTGGTAGAAAATTTACATCTTAAAGGCACAGAGAAAGGATATGTTTTCTCCAAGAAGGAGTTTTGGTGTGTATTTGCTTATTATCGGAGGTCATACGGAGGCTGTGGCCTACATTTCAGGCGATTACTGAGGAGACTCTAGCAGCTGTCTGAATGTCCCCAAAGACCATCTGAGTGGATAAAATATCCAGTTATTTCTAAATAACCCTTTTCCTTTTCAGCTTCAGAGAGTTGATCTGGGGATCCTCAGTCCCTCGAGAGCAGTGGAGCCAAAAGTTCAAGTGACTGAGGGTCTGGAATAGGAAAGAAAAGAGTCTGGCAAGGATGGATGGAAAGGTGGAGGAGGTGAGGCAGGAAAATAGGGTCTAGAGGCAGGGAACTTAAAGCCAATGCCCACTTCAGCTGTGACAGGAAATATCCTCTCATTTTGTTTGTTTGTTTTGTTTTGTTTTGTTTGTTTGTGAGACAGAGTCTCACTCTGTCGCCCAGGAGTGCAGTGGCGTGATATCTTGGCTCACTACAACCTCCACCTCCTGAGTTCAAGCGATTCTTCTGCCTCAGCCTCCTGAGTAGCTGGGTTTACAGGTGCGTGCCACCATGCCTGGCTAATTTTTTTTGTATTTCTTTTAGTAAGGTGGGGTTTCACCATGTTGGCCAGGCTGGTCTCGAACTCCTGACCTCAAGTGATCCACCCGACTTGGCCTCCCGAAGTGCTGGGATTTTAGGCGTGAGCCACCATGCCCCGGTGTTCTGAAAGTTTTTCTTTAGTCCATTGATATTAAAGTTATCAGAAATCTGTGTTCAGGAATACCCATTAGAGTATTCATGAAAATCAATTTAGGACTACAGATCACTGCAAATGCTTTTAGAGAAGAATTTAAAACAACAGCATGGATGACAGGCCGGGCATGGTGGCTCACTCCTGTCCTGTAATCCTAGCACTTTGGGAGTCCAAGACAGGTAGATGACTTGAGGCCAGTTTGAGACTGGTGGGGCAAACATGGTGAAACCCTGTCTCTACCAAAAGTACAAAAATTAGCCGGGCGTGGTGGCACATGCATCTAATCCTAGCTATGCGGGAGGCTGAGGCACAAGAATCTCTTGAATCTAGAAGGCAGAGGTTGCAGTGAGCCAAGATTGTGCCACTGTTCTCCAGCCTAGGTAACAGTGAGACTCTGTCTCAAAAAATAAATAAAATAAAATAAAATAAATAAAATAGCTGTGGATGACAACAACTTAAAATAGCCGTGGTTAAATCTGATAAAGTTTTCAATTGACAAAGAAATTTAGTTATTTCTATTATGTGCAACATTTTGAAATAACCAGAATTATGACTGACCACATCACATGAGGATCATCAAGACTTTTATAAATTTAATATAATCATTAGAATATTCACATTAGGCCGGGCGCGGTGGCTCAAGCCTGTAATCCCAGCACTTTGGGAGGCCGAGACGGGCGGATCACGAGGTCAGGAGATCAATACCATCCTGGTAACACGGTGAAACCCCGTCTCTACTAAAAAAATACAAAAAACTAGCCGGGCGAGGTGGCGGGCGCCTGTAGTCCCAGCTACTCGGGAGGCTGAGGCAGGAGAATGGCGGGAACCCGGGAGGCGGAGCTTGCAGTGAGCTGAGATCCGGCCACTGCACTCCAGCCTGGGTGACAGAGCGAGACTCCGTCTCAAAAAAAAAAAAAAAAGAATATTCACATTAATAACATATCCATACAAATATAACTTTAGAAAAGATTTAACATAACAAAATTATAACTGATAACATTTTAGATTTTTATAAAATTATATAATTTGGGGAATATTTATATCAACAAATGTAACTGAAAGAAGATCTGTCAGGCCTCTGAGCCCAAGCCAAGCCATCGCATCCCCTGTGACTTGCACATATACGCCCAGATGGCCTGAAGTAACTGAAGAATCACAAAAGAAGTAAAAATGCCCTGCCCCACCTTAACTGATAACATTCCACCACAAAAGAAGTGAAAATGGCCATTCCTTGCCTTAAGTGATGACATTACCTTGTGAAAGTCCTTTTCCTGGCTCAAAAAGCTCCCCCACTGAGCACCTCGTGACCCCCACTCCTGCCCACAAGAGAACAATCCCCCTTTGACTGTAATTTTCCTTTACCCACCCAAATCCTATAAAATGGCCCCACCCTTATCTCCCTTCACTGACTCTCTTTTCGGACTCAGCCCACCTGCACCCAGGTGATTAAAAAGCTTTATTGCTCACACAAAGCCTGTTTGGTGGTCTCTTCACACAGACGCCCATGACACTAGCATCAATCATCATTGACAATTCCTCCCATACAATTTACCTTAGCCAGCCATGGTGGCATGAGTCTGTGGTCCCAACTACTCGGGAGGTTGAGGTAGGAGGCTCTATCGAGCCCAGAAGGCAGAGGTTGCAGTGAGCCAAGATCGCGCCACCGCACTCCAGCCTGGGTGACAGAACAGCACCTTGTTTCAAAAAAAAAGAAAAAACAATCTGTATTCCATACAATTTACCAAATAATCATTTAATATCTCTACAGGATGAGAGATACTTTCTTTGAAGATTTCGAGGGGCCTAACTTGAAAATGCCAAAGTTAATTTTAGGCCAAAAAGACTTAATTTAGTATTTTGATGCTGGGGAAACCTTCCAAAGATGTCAAAAGTTTCAAAACACGATCATAACAGAATCGCAGGTCATTATAAAATAATACTTATTTAACCAGAATGATCATCAAAAGACCTTCAAAAGCGATACAGAAGGTTACATGGATGTAAAAACCTTAACCCTTTTAACGGTCAGGTTTTCTAAGTACTCAACCTAATAAAGACAATGCTGGAATTATCTTGATAAAATGGAAAATCTGTGTGTGTGTTTTTTAGGCCAGTTACCAAAAAGGTAAAGAAGAACCTCCTGTACTGTGTCTGCTTCTCCTTATGGGAAGCCGGTTTAGATAACTGGGAGTCAAACCTGATGAAAAAGATATTTGAATTTAATTAGCCACAGGAAGAGTGTGTCTAGGGCTATGTGTATACACTACATTAAGGAATGTAAATGAGAAACCTAGTACCTTGAGGAGGGAAATAATAGCTCTTAGTAACAGCATGAGAAGTCCCCTGGGTACATGGAACAATTCAGACATATCAGGAAAAGACAAGATTACAGAATCAAATTATACTGGAAGAAAACATTGCTTTTTCTAGACCTTCAAGATAAAACATTTCTGTGTCAGGCCACAACAGCAGAGTTGGAGCCAGAGGAAAAAAAGCTCCAGGAGTTGACAAAAATAAGGAGACAGTCATCCCAGCCAAGCCAAAAGATAGACCTTTTCAAAGGGAAACAGAACAGAAGGCAATGATGTATGACCTGCAAGTCACATGCGGTGAGGTACAGTAAAAGTTGAACTTCTGAGATATAAATCTGATACACTGGGTTGTGAGTGGGGTTAGCCCTAGGGAAATGGTTAAATGGGGGATAGGGTCTGCATCACCTCCCCCCACTGAGGCTCTTGGGTCCACTGAACATTTACCCCCATCCCAAATCTAGAGGCATGCCTTGTTGGACAGAGCCTTGTACAATCAAATGATATTCTGCCTGGCTGGTGCAGTGGCAGGCGGATCCCCTGAGGTCGGGAGTTTGAGACCAGCCTGGCCAACATGGTGAAACCCCATCTCTACTAGAAATACAAAAATTAGCCGGGCGTAGTGGCACACGCCTGTAATTCCAGCCACTCAGGAGACTGAAGGACGAGAATCAGAGGTGGAGGCAGGAGGCGGAGGTTGCAGTCAGCCGAGATCACACCACTGCACTCCAGCCTGGGTGACAGAGCGAGACACCAAGACACCGAGACACCGTCTCAAAAGAAAAAAACAAATGAACAAACAAACAAAAGACCTCTTCTGCATGACCCAAGCTGAATCCTCCCCACTTGCAGCCCTACCCCCAGTTACCAGCCCCATAGGATGGAGCCAAGGCCTTGAGGCAAAGGGTACCAACATGTGTGGATCTCCTCAGGGCACACTCCTTATTTCGTCTGACCATGGTGTGCATTTACGGTCTGGGGTGAAGATGTGCCCCTAGAAGCACTAATGGTGAGGTTTCAGGACTATCGCAACCTGGCCTTGCTCTAGGCTACAAAGTTACACCTTGAGGACAGCCATCAATCAAGATGCTAGAAGGGATCTACCCTGTCTCTAAAAAAAAAAAAGAATAGAAATATGTTAGCCAGGCATGATGGAGTGCGCCTGTAGTACCAGCTACTTGGGAGGCTGAGGTGGGAGGATAGCTTGAACCCAGGAGGTCAAGACTGCAATGAGCTAATTGTGCCATTGCACTCCAGCCTGGGCAACAGAGCAAGACCCTGTCTCAAAACAAAACATCACTGAGAGAGAAAAATATCTGGACTTTTGCAACAGGAATAATACCATGGTATGCAGGGCTGCAGACACAGAGACTGAGTCCAATGACCACAACAGGTTTTTTCATGGCAACAAAGGGGCTACCTCAGAGGCAAACTCAAGGGTGGCAGTTCCCCTTGAGCCCCACAGTTCAAGAAGGAGGGACCCCTCCCCTAGTTCCCAGGCTCTCAACTCCTCATGTGCTAGATCTGCCACTGCTTTGGCATTTATGCAGCCTAGACTTCCTCTAGCATGGCCCCTCACCCTCAGGGAGATGGTCCAGGAGCAAGGCAGAGCATGGCCAAATGCACAGAGAACGGTCCACTCCGTGAGGGTCAGGGAGTCAAGAAAGGCTTTGCTGGGAGAGGCACTGGTGTTGGCCTCCAGGGACAGGTGGGATTGGATGGGGAGAGACTGGCACAACAAGTTTTTTTTTTTTTTTTCATGCCAACTACTTTGGTCAAACAAAACATTTTAGAAAAACATTTTGTGAACTGTTATCTGCCAGGCAGTGTGCTAAGTACTTTATCTAAGTTGTCTCATTGGTTCTCACAACAACACTCTGAGGTAGGAGCGATTCCTTTTTTACCAGTGAGGGAACAGAGGCCCAGAGGAGTTAAGTTTGTCCAAGGCCACACAGCTAGTTAGTGATATAGCCAGGACTTGAAGTCCGGTCCCTGATGACCCAGCTCATACTCTTAACACCTCAGCTAGATATAAGAGTGGTGGAGTGGACGCTCCATTCCTGTGCCCTATACTTTTGTGAGTCCCCCAAGAAGGGCACAGAGGGCTCTCTGGGCTGCAGAGCTGCTGAGAGGTGATGAAGGCCACACCTCAGCCTCCAGCCAGACCTGCACCTCCAAATCGGAGGCATTTGGGCAGCAGTCTTGTTGCTGAGCCTCCAGGAAAGTAGGTCCACAATTCCAAAGCAGGCCTTGCAGACATAGAGTTATTCTGCCATTAGAGGGTTCCACGGCTGAATAAACTTGATGACACTAGTTTGAACAAAGCTTATTAGGTTTACTTCCCACAGGACTTCCCAGAACCTGCATCTGCTAATGGGCCTTGTCAATCTCCAAGAGGACATAGAATAGTGTATTTCCCTACCTCCTCTGACCACCAGAGCCCTTCAAGCCATGTCCTTTCCTTAGGGGTACTTATTTCTTTTGGTTCTGCCTTTGAGTGGTATGTCAACCCCCTTAATAATTACAGCCAGCTGTGGGCGTGCTGGGGAGGATCACTTTAAGGCCAGAACATTAAAGGGAAACCAGGCCCCCTGGGAGGATGTCATGCTGGTAGTAGTGGCTGGAGAGAAGCCCTTGAAGGAAAAGTGGAACTCAAGGAACCAGAGACAGGAATACCTGGGGAGTCTCCTTCATTGCATCTCTCCTGTCCCAGCACCCCTTCTCCAGCCTCCTTCTGGTGTCAGACTTGTGCACACCTTCCCTTCACTGTGGAAGGCCCTGCTGTGAGGAGCCACGCTTCAGAGAGGCCCTCACCTTTGCCTTTTCAGAGGTATTTGCATATTTAAACTTAGCTGGCTCTGGACTGAGAGCCTTTGCCCCGCAAACAGAGCAGCAGCTGAAAGGAAGGAAGGAGAGGCAGTCCTTGCAGGTGCTCTCAAAAGCCCTCTTCGCAGGCAACCAATGGTTTTCAATCCACTAACACAGCCCTTCTCAACCTGACTGTACATAAGACACACTTGAGAACCTTTAAAAACGACCTCTGACCCTGTAACCACCTCGAATTAAATTAGAATCTCGGGTCCCAAGAATCAGTAGTTTGTGAAATCTCCCCAAGTGATTCTAATGTGCTGCCAGGGAGGCAAACTGCTGCTAGAGCCCAGCTCCTCAAAATGCAGCCTGGGCCCAGCAGCCCCCAGGTGTGGTCAGCAAAGCCCCCAGGCCTATTGAATCAGAGCCTGAATTTTAATGACCTCCCTGCCCCTTGACTCATATTCCCATTAGAGTTCTAGGGTCTTGTTACCATCACCTGTGTCAGCATCCAGCTGCAGTGGCAAGCGTGCTGGGGCACGCCTTAACCCTTTCTTGCCCCTTCCTACTGATCACCCCAGGAAGCTCGATGGCCCTTGCTCTGTGCCTTGGTTTCCTTACCTGTTGTAAGGAACATGGCTGTGCTTTGGTCAAGGATAGACCGAGGTGGGATGTTTACATCCCACGTGACTCAGCGTAGCCCGCAGGCGTATAACTCTACTTGTTATCACAGCCACGTAGCTATAACATGGGAAGGCCAACACTTGGCTCTACACCACTGTTGTCTGTAAAAGGTGCAATTGCCGTGTTGACACTGTGCAGGTGCGCTGGTGCCCAGAGAAAGAGAGAGAGAGAGAGCCAGAGATGTCTGTTTTTGCAGAAGGATGGGGAAAACCGGGACACAGTTTGGCCCCCTTGTGCCCAAAGAGAGAAAGAGTTAAGCTGCCGACCCTGAAGGCAGGGGAGAGCTGACCACGCAGCTGTATGTGGTAGCTGCCAGCTCAAACAGCCCAGACAAGGCAGACAGTGTGAGAAAGCTGTTGAAGTGAGCTGCTGCTGAATAAAATCATTCACCTGCCTACAGCCCCCCTGACTGTTCTTTCTACTCATCCTCCCACTCCTTCTGGACCTCAACATGACCTTTGGCATAGTCATGAACCTGACATCTGTAATATGTAGACGTTGGACAAAGTGAGTCCTAGCTCTGCCGTCACCACCACCATCATCATCACCTCTCATTGAGGGCCTACTATGTGCAGCCAGGCTCTGAACTAGGTCTGTCCATGCTCTGCCTGAGTCTCTTCAGCTGTCCAGTGGGGACACAGGCATGCCTTGCTCAGCACTGTCCTCGTACACAGAGCTCATGGCACTGAGGCTGAACCATGCAGTGTGAACTGTGCACTTCCCAGCCTGGCCCTTTTCCCTTTGTTACATCTTTCATTCAACATCTCGTGCTTCTACTGAAGGTCTTTGTTTCCCAGCAAATATTTTGCAAAAGACAAACAAACAGAGCATTATTTCATGGTTTAAAGGGGCGACTATGACAGTGTAAGGGCTATGAGTTTCAAGTGAATGTGGGAGCGTGCTCTAGGTCTCACATCCACTTGAAACCACCTCCCTGCCTTTAGCCCCATGGGAAAGAATGGCGGGAAGAGGGGATTGCCAACAATCCCCTAATGGTATGCTAATCGTGAGCAATAAGTGACAATGTCAGGACACAGCTTCACAGAAGTCCCTATATAAAGATCTCAGTAGCCCTGATTCATGGAAAGCCCCCTCCCCCAGCATCCTTCAATAAGTAGGATAAGCTTATCATAACCCAAACCCCAAGGTGGTCGTGCAAGCTGGTTGTAGACAGTTGCCCCTTTCTGCCCTACATCCAATCCAGCTTCCATAGGATTGAAGATTCCTTCTCTAGAACTCTTTACAGGCACATTGTAGGCTGAAAAGGTCACCCACTTTTTTCCACCTCCCTGATAGTCAGGGTGCCAGCTGTGATCCAGGCCTTACTTATCAGGGATATGGGCAGGAGGGTTATTAATTCTGGAGCAAGTAATATAAAAGAGCAGGCACAGAGGAGGCCTCTTGGGCCCATGAGGTGGCTGAGGGGGGAATGGGATGACAGTTTGCGGTGACAGGTCATCTGGCATTGACAGGTATCCAACATGGGAGGTGGCCAGGCTGCCCGTGGTAAGATTCAGTGTCTGAAGCTGTGTGGTCCTCACCTCTCCTCATTCCTAGCAAATGATTTGTGCTTCTGGCTGCCTTGTCTTCCCTTGGTTCCCACCTGGTTTCTGAGCTTCATGCTTCAAATTTAAGGCAATTCTGTGAGCTACTCACCCTCCCCAAATACTTACGAGATTACTTTTTCTGATTAAATCTGCTGAAACGAAGACTCTGACGGAAGCACACATTAACTGAGAAAGTGTATGAGAAAGCACTTTGTAAAGTACCTGGAAAATGTTCTTTGTCAATATCCAAGACCTCCCTCTAGGCAGAAAATCCTCATAGACACCTGCCCTCTCCACCTGGCCCTGGTAGTGCCACAGCAACCCTCCTCCACCCTCTGGATCTGCAGGGCCAGGGCCCATAGATCTGTCTGCCCTGCTCTATTAATAAATACAATGTGATTGCTACTAGAGGCATGGTTTGCAGTAAGCTCTCCAAGGGATTAACATACTGTCTCAGGAAGGGTGAGTGACTTGGCACTGTTTCATGGAGCAGAGCTGGAGCTAGGACCCAGGCTTGCCATCCCCGGCACCAGTCCACCCCGAGGGGCCTCGATACAGACCTTGCACCAGGAAAGGCTTCAGCTTGTGGCAGGTTTAATAGCAGCATAAAAATTATATGGTCTTTTGAATCACATTAGAGTTAATGTGCTGCAGTGGTAACTACCACATCAAAGTGGGTTTCACATTTCCACCTGCATGCACCATCAAGCACGTATCATCTTAAAATAAACCAGCCAGGTCCTTGGAAGCTGTGCCATGTAGTCCAGGGCCTGAAAGCCTGGAAATTTTGTGCCAGAGTAAGGGGAAGCCCAGATATGCCACTTCTAGCAATTATCCTTATAGATTTCTTCCCACACACATATGACCTGAGCATACACAGTTATTCATTGCCACAGGGAACATAGGGAAACAGTCTATGTATCCATCAGTAGGGAACTGGGTAATGCTCACACAGCAATAGATTATCAACTGGAGTATCAGTAGATGTTTCTGCAGCTTAATACAAATACAGTCAGGCTGCATTTGGCTGATATGGAAAGACCCTTGAATATATTGTGAGGTGAAAACAGCAAGTTACAAAACTAGGTATAGTAGCCGTCATTTATGCAGAGAAGAAGGGGCAAAGAAAATTATGACTGTACATGTATCTCTGGAGAATACAAGATACTGAAAGCTGAAATATTTGTGGTTTCTGGGGAGCTAAACCAGGTGGTTGAGAGAAAGAGTGGGAGGGAGAATTTTCACAGAATATCCTTTTATTCCTTTCGAATCTGGAACTATGAGAATGTAATACCTGTTCAAATAAAAATAAATGCATGTGATCATTTGTGGGGTGTCTTTGGGGTTTGGTTTTGTTTTGTTTTTGCAAATGACATTTTAAAAAATAAAAATAAGAACAAAAAGACATGGATTTCAGATGGCCAGATTTCAGCCCTCAGTTCGAGGGATATTTGGGGAACTGGGGACCCACTTGGATTTGCAGGCTGCTGTCTTGTGAGCAAATAGGAAGGTCAAGAGCGGGAGTCCTTTCCAGAGCCAGGGGAGCCCCTTACACACCCAATTCCAGGTGGGCCAGAACCACCAGTGGGGCACTCAACTGATCGGCACCCTGCCTCAGAGGAAGAAGGGCTTCAACAGAGCCCTGCAGGAAGCAGACAGAGGCACAGGAGCCCCCTGACTAGGAGGACCATGCCGGTGACCCTCTCTTGTTCACACAGCTGCACAGGGCATGGCTGGTTCTCCAAGAGCAGCAAGATAACCAGGAAGACACTGGCCAGAAAATATCACCACACCTAATAATCTACCATGTGGGTGATGTCATCTTTGGTTAGGGTGTTTCCCTGTCGTGAGATCCGCTTTCAAAATATACACCCCTTGACCATGGATGAAGGTGTATCCCACATACTGTCTCTCCCAGTAGCTTATTAAATCTTTTCTCCCAGACAGGAGGAGTCCGGGTAACATGGTAGCCCCTGCAGTGGGTTGAATCGTGGTCCTCCCCAAAATTATATCCATCCAGAACCTCAGGATGTGATCGTATTGAGAAAAAGGGTCTCTGCAGATGCAGTAAGGATCTCAAGGTGGGAACAGCCTGGATTCGAGTGGGTTCTAAATCCAATGACAGACGGGTGCAGTGGCTCACACCTGTAATCTCAGCACTTTGTGAGGCCGAGGCGGGTGGATCACCTGAGGACAGGAGCTTGAGACCTGCCTGGCCAACATGGCAAAACCCTGTTTCTACTAAAAACACAACAATTAGCTGGGCATGGTGGCATGCGCCTGTAATCCCAGCTACTTGGGAGGCCGAGGCAGGAGAATCTCTTGAACTCGGGAGGCAGAGGTTGCACTGAGTCAAGATCATGCCACTGCACTCCAGCCTGGGGGATAGGGCGAGACTCTATCTCAAAAAAAGAAGAAGAAGAAAAAAAGAGAGAGACAGGAAAGGAGGCACAGAGAGTAGAGGCATGTGATGCTGCAGGAGACTGGAGCGATATACCTGCAGGCTAGGGAGCCCCAAGGATTGGTGGAGCCACAGGGAGCTGGGAGATGGGAACGGAAAGAACCAGGCCTGCAGACACCTTAATTTTGAAGCTCTGGTCTCTATGGCTGAGAGAAAACAAGTTTCTGTCATTGTGAGCCGCCTAATCTGTGGTATTTTGTTATGGCCACCCCAAAACCTTTGCTGAGGAAGAAGAGGGGACTTGGGGCACTGAGGGTCACTTCAAGGACTTCATAAATCAATTAAGGATTGCCCTGCTGCCATGTGGCCCTGGGAAGGGAGAATAGGGTGTCCTGTTTGGTTGCAGAAAAATGCCCAGGGAAGGCTGGGCCACACTTGTGGTCTGGGGCAGCTCCTTCCCAGTTCCCTGGGCGAGAGCCTTCCCTGCAGTTGCCCAGGGAATGTTTTTCTCCACCAGGGAAGGTGTGCGTTTTTCTGCACTGAGAAAGGTGTGTGGCCCTGTCGCTAGGAAACAGGGAGCCGGGCCTGTGGGCTCCCAGCCTGGAGCAAGGCAGATGGTGACAAGATTAAATAGTGCCTTTCATTTCAACATAGGAAATGTTTTCAATTCTCCTCTCTTCATGTCTCTAAAAAAAGGCAAGTGGCGGAAACGTCCCACTGGAAATTTATTAACAAAAGCCCAGCAGCCCAAAAAAGCCAACTTTTTTTCTTTTCACACATCTCTCCAACCAGCCTACAGGCACTTTGAGTGGAGGGCCCTGCCCCATTGCCATGACCCTCCAGGCACCCCAGGGAGCCTCAGTCAATCCTCACAGCTACTCACAGAGGTAAAGCTTATTGCTATCCCATTTCATAGATGAGGAGACCAAGGCCTGCAGAACAAAGTAATTGGTTGGCAAGTTGGGAAGCTGGGATTTCAACCCATGCACAACAGTGCTATCCTTTGCTATACGTGCCCTCATGATAATGTTTGTGAAAGTATTGGAAATGACGAGGACAGTACAAATCCAGAATCTCATCATGGTTAACAGGTCTCAGTCCATTCAGGCTGCTGTAACAGAATACCATGGCCTGGGTAGCTTAGAAACAACAAAATTGATTTCTCACAGTTCTAGGGACTGCGAAGTCCAAGATCAAGGCACCAGCAGATTCAGTGTCTGGTGAGAGCCTGTAACCTGGTTCACAGATGGCTGTCTTTTCACTGTGTCCTCACATGGCGGAGGGAGGTGAGGGAGCTCTCTGGGGTCTCTTCTATAGGGCCACCAATTTCATTCATGAGGGCTCTGCCCTCATGACCTAATCACCTCCCAAAGGCCTCACCTCAACAGCATCACCTTGGGGATTAGGTTTCAACATGTGAGTTTGTGGGGGACACAGACAAACATTCAGTGTAAAGCATAACAGCACAGGACAGTGCAGGATGACCACAGCGAAGAGGAGACAGCTTTGTTTTCACCACATATTAACTTCTGGCAAGGAACTGACTGGGTTAGGAGAGATTAGACAGATGTGAAGATTAAGACACTGCATGTCAGAGCCCACCAGTTGGGTCAGTCTCCTGACTAGGCCATTTCTGGTACAGCTTCAGGCCCCACACGACCCAGTCTCCCAAGCTGCACAGCCAATAGCAGTAACTGGCCAGAGCTAGCCAGGGCAAACACTCCCCGGCACAGTCTTCTGACTATTGTGTGCTTGTAGTAGAGTAGAATGAAAAAGAACATTTCAGATCCCTAAGATACCTGGAGTCAAGTGCCCAGACTGAAGCTGGGTCACTGGGAGAAAGGTGGGCAAAGACTAAGAAAGGGGGGAAGATTTGTGTTAGGTTTGAGATCCATCAGGTTGGAAGGTTACAGGGAGGAGGAGCTGGGCAGACATGTTCACAGATATGCCCTATTCTTCCCCAAACCCTACCTCCCTCAGTCCTAAAATAAGTACTACCTACAAGTGAATCATTCAAATAACAATAATCCCTTTGGTGTTTAAAACTTCTCTCCTATCCAAGTGGTTTCATAGCCATTGTCTCATGTGATGTTCAACTCAGTTCCAGGAGGTGAACACAGCAAGTGCTACTCCTCCGTTTTGACCATGGAGAAAGTGAGTTTCAATCCATCTTCTTATCCCAGCCTCCAGGTCCCAGTCTTTTGGGGGTAGTGTCAATTCTTCCTTTGTAATAACACTTAAAACTCTGCCTCCTTTTCCATTCTTTTTTTTTTTTTTCCTTTTTGAGACAGAGTCTAACTTTGTCACCAAGCCTGGAGTGCAGTGACATGATCTTAGCTCACTGCAACCTCCACCTTTCAGGTTGAAGTGATTCTCATCCCTCAGGCTTCCTAGTAGCTGGAACTACAGGCGCCCGCCACCACGCCCAGCTGATTTTTATAGTTTTAGTAGAGATAGGGTTTCAACATGTTGGCCAGGCTGGTCTTGAATTCCTGGCCTTGAGTGACCAGGCTGCCTCAGCCTCCCAAAGTGCTGGGATTACAGGCATGAGCCACACGCCCCACTCCTTTTCCATTCTTAATTCCAATATCTTAATTCAGCTTCTCATAAGGTCAAGGCTCATGCCTCTGCCTTTAGTCTCTCCCCAGGCTGAGCTGTCTACATGCTGTCCCTAGATTATGCTTCCTGAAGCACCACTTTCATCATCGTGACCATTGTAGCACTCACCATTGATCCTTAACAACTCATCAAAACAATGCCACTGCCTGGCTTCCAAAGCCCTCTTAACTTTGATGTCACCCAACTCCATTGTGTATTACCTTTATTTTACTACATGCACTTGCTGCTCCAGCCAATCCACTCTCCTCTCTGATTAACAATTCACGATGCCCTTTGCTGCCTTTATGCCTTTGCTCATGTTGTGCTCCCTCCTGGCCTGACTTCCTGTCATCCATGGACAACTCTCCAGTTGCTACTTATCCTTCAGGATACAGAGCAAGTCAACCTCTTTCATTAAACAAATCCTAGTTTTCCCAGAGACTGTTCCCTCCTCTGAATTCATACTTATATACAGAGCATGACACCTGAGGCCTTGGTAGCCAGCTTCTAGGATGGCCCCCCAGTGATCCTCACCTCATGGGCCTCATACCACTGCAGAGGCCTCTTCCTCACTGAGTAGAGTCCATCTGTGTAACCAACAGGATGTTGCAGAAATGACGTAGAGTGAACTGAATTCCAAGGCTAGGTCATATAAGACATTGTGATTTCTAGTTTGTGCTCTCTTGGATTGCCTGCTCTGGAGGAATATAGCCACCATGTCAGGAGGACACTTAGCTCTATGGCGTTCATGTGGTGATGAACTGAGGCTGCTAGGCAGCAACCAGCACTAACCTGGCAGGCATGGGAGTGAGCCATCTTGGAAGCGGATGTTCCCCACCCCCAACATGATGCCTTCTGCTATGTTATGATGCAGCAAGAAGGCACTTGCCAGATGTAAGCCCCCTAATCTTGGACTTCCCAACCTACAGAACTGTATTATAATAAATCTCTGTTCTTTATAAATTACCCAGTCTCAGGAAGACATACCTCTTCCTGTGACCAATAACCCCACCTCCACTTCCCAGCAACTCCCACTGGTTCCAAGTGGTCCTGTTAACATCTGCTCAGAAGCTGTGCCTGACCTCTGTGTGCCCCATGAGGCAGGTAAGAATATCCATTGTTAGGCCAGGCATGTGGCTCATGCCTGTAATGCCAACACTTTCGGAGCCAAGGCAGGTGGATCACTTGAGGTCAGGAGTTCAAGCCAGCGTGACCAACATGGTGAAACCCCATCTCTACTAAAAATACAAAATTAGCTGGATGTGGTGGCACACGCCTATAATCCCAGCTACTTGGGAGGCCGAGGTAGCAGAATTGCTTGAACTCAGAAGGTGGACATTGCAGTGAGCCAAGATCATGTCATTGCACTCCAGCCTAGGCAACAAGAGTGAAACTCCATCTCAAAAAGAAAAGAAACACACACACACACACACACACACAAAGAATATCCATTGTTGCTCAATGCTGTGTGGCCAAGGCTAAGTCCAATGCCTAGGGCAGAGTAGGTGCTCAGTTAATATTGGATGAATGAATGCACAGTGATTAAGTGGCTATATATCTTCCCTGGGCTTCTGAAGGCTAGGAAGTTCAAGAGTGAGGGGCTGCCATCTGGCAAGGGCCTTCTTTCTGTACCATCCCATGGTGAAAAGCAGAAGGTCAAGAGAAGGCATGAGAGTGAACCCCTAGAGTCAAGTCCTTTTTATTTACTTTTATTTTTTATTTTATTATTATTATTTTTTGAACGGAGTCTCGCTGTGTCGCTCAGGCTGGAATGCAATGGCGTGATCTTGGCTCTGCCTCCCAGGTTCAAGCAATTCTCCTGCCTCAGCCTCCCGAGCAACTGGGATTACAGGCATCTGCCACCAGCCTGGCTAATTTTTGTATTTTTAGTAGAGACGGAGTTTCACCATGTTGGCCAGGCTGGTCTCGAACTCCTGATCTCAAGTGATCCGCCCGCCTCAGCCTCCCAAAGTGCTGGGATTACAGGCATGAGCCACTGCACCCAGCTCAAGCCCTTTTTATAATCAGCATTAATCCATTCATGAGGAACCCTCATGACCTAAACACATCCCACTTAAGCCCCACCTCCCAATACTGCTCCACTGGGGATTAAGTTTCCAACATATGATTTTTGGGAGACACATTCAAACCATAGCGTTTCTGCAGGCCTTTACAAAGCCAGTAGGTCCAGTGCATGGTGCCCATAAAGAGGCACAGTGCCACCTGAGGCAGCTTTTCCAAAGCCTTCCAGGGTAGAAGGGGAGGCACCTGGCCATGGGAACTTCCATGTTGCCACAAAAGCCCTTGGGAGTCATCCTGACATGCTGCAGTGGTGAGCACGGTAGTGCTGGGCTCAGCATGGCAGATTCCACCTGCCACCTAGGCACTAAATATAGCCCATAACAAAGCCCTCTTTGCCTGGAACCTGCAGAGTTGGCTTAATTGGCTGGAATTGCTACAGAGAGAAGTTCTGTTAAAACGAATTGAGAACTGGCTTCTCCCCACAATTCTAGGATGCCGAGATTCATAATTAGACAATGGATCTTTCCTGCCAGCAACACAACATTGCTGGCCTTAGTCACTGATGAATCTTCCAGCTTGGTTGCTTCAGGTGTTGAGGAGAGGCCTGGTGTAGGTGTCCAGAGAATACTCGCATTTTCCAGTGTCCCAACAAAGTAGGACTTTTCTCCCCAGTGTTCTGTTCCTTAATTATGGACTGACTGTTTGTGTCCTCCCACTGGGACACATATGTTGAAGCCTTAACCCCCAGGGTGACTGTAATTGGAGATAGGGCCTCTAAGGAAGTAATTAAGGTTAAATGAGGTTCTAAGGGTGGAGGTTAAATGAGGTTCTAAGGGTAGGGCTGTGATCTGATAGGATTTGTGTCCTTATGAGACCAGAGAGTTCACCCTGTCTCCTCACTTGCACAAGAAAGAGGCTATATGAGCACACAACAAGATGGTGGCTGCCTACAAGCGAAGAGGAGAGGCCTCATAATAAATACTACCTGGCTGGCACCTTGGTCTTGGACTTCTAGCCTCCATAACTGTGAGAAATAAATTTCTGTTGGTTAAGCCACCAGACTATGGTATTTTGTTATGTCTGAGCTGACAAATATACTTAGCACCTTGCTTATCTCATCTTTGAACCAGCATTACCAAGTCCAACTCCGGGCTTCCCCAACCAGAGTCTGCACCGCAACAAGATGCCCAGATGATTCAGAAGCACTGCTTACGAAAAGGTGTTGGGCTCCTGGGAGGGTCTGATTGGGCTAGCAGTCATTTACCCTTCAATGTGAATCAGGGAGCCTAAGCAGAGGCGCTGAACACTTCAAGCTGGGAAAAGAGAACACTGTGGAACTAAAAATAGCTGGCCTTTCAGCTTTGCTAAGGAGGAGTCTTGCATGACTCGACTTATGGGTAGTCCAGGGCTCTGAACTCAGTTGGTCTAGCTGTGTATATATGGTGATGTGGAAGTCTTTTAACGTCCTTCAGTTGATACAGGGATATGATCTGTCCCAAAGGAGGGGTAGTAATGCATCCTGCATTGTTGAAGAATTGATAACGGATTTAGACTTCTCTACTTTTCATATCCACATGCCTTGGGTGACTGTTGGCTTCGGAGAATTTAATTCCATTTACCAACTCTAATCAACTGATAATGGCCACTTGGAATGCTGTGCAGAGAAAGCGTCTAAGGCCTCCACTGGTATCAGTGAAAAATAGAACCTTGATGAGTTAGCAATGTTGGCCAAGAGCATGGGATGAGGGTTGGGGGACTACCTGGTATCTGTTAATTCCACTCTGAGGCAAAAGGCACTTACAATTGGTGCATGAAATAATTAACCAAGTAATTAGGTCTGATTCTGCCTGTTATTATCATTTATTTATTTGCCATTTTTTTGGTCATCTATTTATATAAATAACATTCCCTGACTTTACTCATAAAGTGAAAATAAGCAAAAATAACTAGAAAAAATTTTGGAAAAGAGGAGTAAGTAGAGGGAATTAGCCCAACCAGAGAGTACCATAATTCACTGATTCCGTTTCCTGTTTGTTGTTGTTGTTGTCTTTACAATTAAACATCTCTGAAATTGAGGTGTGTCTTACATCCCTGTTATCGAGGTGACAGTCATGACGCAGTTGTCCTCACCTATCCATATACACAGCACTAGCCAAGATTGTTGGAAGCTTGGAAGAAGCCCTGGAGACAATAGTAGGGCACTCTTTTAATAAATGCTGTACCATCAAACTAGCACTCTTGAAGGCACAGAGAACAACGTTGTTTGGAAAACCAAGAATATCAATGGTCAGAATCAAAATAAAATTCAGAAGAGATAAGCTCTGAATTTGAGGAAATTTTAGGACTACTGTAACCAATTCATTTTGCTCACATTTTTAGGTTTTTGTTTGTTGTTTTTTTTTTTTTTGAGACGGAGTCTCGTTCTGTCGCCCAGGCTGGAGTGCAGTGGCGCGATCTCTGCTCACTGCAAGCTCCGCCTCTCGGGTTTATGCCATTCTCCTGCCTCAGCCTCCCGAGTAGCTAGAACTACAGGTGCCCGCCGCCACGCCTGGCTAATTTTTTTTGTATTTTTAGTAGAGACGGGGTTTCACCGTGTTAGCCAGGATGGTCTCGATCTCCTGACCTCGTGATCCGTCCACCTCGACCTCCCAAAGTGCTGGGATTACAGGCTTGAGCCACCGCGCCCGGCCTTGTTTTTTGTTTTTAGCAGAGTCTTGCTCTGTCACCCAGGCTGGAGTGCAGTGGTGCAATCTCAGTTCGCTGCAACCTCTACCTCCCAGACTCAAGCGGTTCTCATGCCTCAACCTCAGCTGGGATTGCAGGTGCACACCACCAGGCCAGGCTAATTTTTGTATTTTCAGTAGATTACAGCTGGGATTACAGGTATGAGTCAAAGTGCCCACCTTCATTTTGCTTACATGTTTAAATGTATGTCCAAGTGTCATATATGATCAACTTCTGTGTCTACATAAGTCTAAAGCTTATGTAAGTCTTATAGAAGTTTAAGTCTATAGGTTTATATACAGTTATTCAAGGAAGGTGCATTGGTAGAGAGTCCTCCTGTGTGTTCAAGGAACAGAAAGACCAGAGTGCCCAGCAAGAGTGGATTCATGGAAGAGGATAAAGATCCAAGAGTTAGCTGGGGACCACGTCAGGTAGGCTTTAGGGGCTTCTGTGGGACTTTGGGAACCACTGCAGGTTTTGCACAGAGGAGGACATGATCAGACTTACATTTTAAAAGCATTGTTCTGGCTGATGAGGGGAGAGTGGACCTGGGGTTAGGGGGTGAAATCAGGGATGCCACAGAAAGATGGGTTAGGAAGCTATTTCCATAGCCCAGGGGAGAGACAGATGATGGGACAGGGAGCTGGTTTAATTCTGGGTCTATTTGAGAACAGAGCTGACAGGACTTGATAGGCATGGATGTCGCAAAGAAGAGAGGAGTCGGCCGGGTGCGGTGGCTCATGCCTGTAATCCCAGCACTTTGGGAGCCTAAGACTGGCAGATCACCTGAGGTCAGGAGTTCGAGACCAGCCTGGCCAACATGGTGAAACCCTGTCTCTACTACAAATACAAAAATTAGCCAGGCATGGTGGCAGGTGCCTGTAATCCCAGCTACTTGGGAGGCTGAGGCAGGAGAATTGCTTGAACCTGGGATGGGGAGGTTGCAGTGAGCCGAGACTGCGCCGCTGCACTCCAGCCTGGGCAACAAGAGCAAAAATCCATTTCCAAAAAAAAAAAAAAAAGAGAGAGAGAGGAGTCATCAAAGACATGGAGTCTTGACTCGAGCTATAGAGACAATGGAGCTACTGTTTCCTGAGAATTTTGTGGCGGCAGCAGGTTCTGGGGAGCAGCAGGAGTTTGGGTTAGGAAGTGTTATTTTCAAAATGCAGATTCAGCTTCCAAGTAGAGCCCCTGAGAGGACAGTGGCTCCATGAGTCTGTAGTTCAGGAGAGGGTGCCAGGCTACAGATACAAATGCCACATTAGTTTCAGCCCAAGCTGGTATGGAAGCCCTGAAGCCGATGAAATCAGCGTGGGACAGAGAAGGAAAACGTGTCGTGATAGAACAGGAGCGGACACCATGACAAAGAGGAGGGGAGGGGAAGCCAGGAGGGGCCAGAAAAGGAGGCTGAGAAGGAGTGGCCAGAGACACAGGGGAGAGAGAGAGAGAGATCCATGGACCAGAACAGAAATCCCAGAAATAGGCTCAAATGCAGAAGTTATAGGAATGTAATGTGCAGGAAAGGCAGCATTTCAAACCAGGAAGGAAAGAGGAATGATTCAATATATGGGGTTGCCCTCTGGGAAAAAAATGAAGTTAGATTAGTATACGTTTCAAATGTGTCCAGTATCTAAATGTAAAAATAAAATTTAAAAGCACGTACTAGAAGAAACCATAAGAAAATGATTTTTAATCATCTTTTGTTGGTGTAAAACAACCCAGAAAGCTATAAAACAGTGGTACATGTGATTACATAACAAAGACTAGCTGCATGGCAAACTATCTTCAAAAAAGTCAATAGACAAGGGACAAATTGGTTAAAATATTTATGACTCATATAGGGCTAAGTGCCACCACGTTTAGAGGTTCTACATCAACAATGATCATGATAATAACAAGAATAAAAGAACAATAAGCCAATAAAAAGATGGGTAAAGACTGTGCACCAACCACTCAAGGAAAGAGAAATACAACCAGCTTTAAGTCTCGGAAAAGATGCTCAAACCCACTCACAGTAAGAGAAATGCAAATTAAAACTACACAAGAAAGCAGCTTTCACCAACAATTTTTTTTTTTTTTTTTAAGAAGGCAGACCACTCAGGCTGCATCTTCTCTGTCTTACTTTGTTGGAGGGAAATGAACGCCCATCAATGCCAAATGGCAATTGCAAAGTAACACCAAGACCAGCTTCACGTTCAGGAGAGAACGTGCCTCCTCCTGGTGGTTTTCGGTGCTCTACCTGCGCAGAGAAACTTCTCTAGTTTCTTCTAGAACTTCTATACAAATGATCCCTGAAAGTAAAGTCTTCAACTGAAGTGTTTTTTTAAAAATTAAAGTCTTATAAAACATCGTGGGCCGGGCGCGGTGGCTCAAGCCTGTAATCCCAGCACTTTGGGAGGCCGAGGCGGGTGGATCACAAGGTCAGGAGATCGAGACTATCCTGGCTAACATGGTGAAACCCCGTCTCTACTAAAAATACAAAAAACTAGCCGGGCGCGGTAGCGGGTGCCTGTAGTCCCAGCTACTTGGGAGGCTGAGGCGGGAGAATGGCGTGAACCCGGGGGGCGGAGCTTGCAGTGAGCCGAGATCGCGCCACTGCACTCCAGCCTGGGAGACACAGTGAGACTCTGTCTCAAAAAAAAAAAAAAAAACATCGTGTTGGGGAGAGTAAGGCTTCTCGTTCACTCCAGTTGGGGGGTTATGTAAATTGTAAAATCACTGTGGAGGGCAATTTGGGCAACAGCCATCAGGATTATAAACAGGTCAGGCGAGATGGCTCACACTTGTAATCCCAGAACTTTGTGTTTTTCTTTCTTTCGTTTTTTTGTTTGTTTGTTTTTTGAGATGGAATCTTGCTTTGTCACCCAGGCTGGAGTGCAGTGGTGAGATCTCGGCTCACTGCAACCTCCCCTCCCAGGTTCAAGCTATTCTCGTGCCTCAGCCTCCCAAGTAACTGGGATCACAGGCACATGCCACTGTGCCTGGCTTTTTTATATTTTTAATAGAGACAGGGTTTCACCATATTGGCAGAGGGGTCTTGAACTCCTGGCTTCAAGTGATCTGCCCACTACAGCCTCCCAAAATGCTGGAATTATAGACTTGAACCACCTGCCTGGCCTAATCTCTGTACTTTGGGAGACCAAAACCAGAGGATATCTTGAGCCCAGGAGTTTGAGACCAGTCTGGGCAACATAGAGAGATCCCTATCTCTACAAAAAATTTAAAAATTAGCTGAGCATGATGGTGCATGCCTGTGGTCCCAGCTATTTGGGAGACTGAGGAGGGAGGATCTCTTGAGAGTTTGAAGAAGCAGTGAGCCGTGATTGTGCCACTGCACTCCAGCCTGGGCAACAGAGAAAGACCCTGTCTCCAGAAACAAAACAAAACTACAAATGGACAGTTCTTTTGATGAAGAATTTCTCCTTCTAGGAATTTACCTGCCCAGGTAAGGAAATGACACATGTATGAGGTTATTTGTTTTAGGATTTTTTTTTTTTTTTTTTTTTTTTGAGACGGAGTCTTGCTCTGTCGCCTAGGCTGGAGTGCAGTGGCCGGATCTCAGCTCACTGCAAGCTCCGCCTCCCGGGTTTATGCCATTCTCCTGCCTCAGCCTCCAGAGTAGCTGGGACTACAGGCGCCCGTCACCTCGCTTGGCTAGTTTTCTTTTTGTACTTTTTAGTAGAGACGGGGTTTCACCGTGTTAGCCAGGATGGTCTCGATCTCCTGACCTCGTGATCCGCCCGTCTCGGCCTCCCAAAGTGCTTGGATTACAGACTTGAGCCACCGCGCCCGGCCTTTGTTTGTTTTTAATAAATTCTATTTTGAAAAATCTGAACCTTACAGAAAAGTTGCAAATATGGTTCAAATAACTTTTTTTTTCTGAATTATTTGAGAGTAAATTGCTGACTTCATACCCCTCACTGGGTAAATACTTTAGTGTATATTTCTTCCAAATAAGGACATTCTCCTTTACAACCAAAACACAGCCATTAAAATCAGGAAACTGACAAATACGGTAAAGGAGAAAACTAGAATAAAACCTGGGGTGTTTAACTGGAATTGGGGCTGCGGGTGTGAACTCATGATTTCCCATATGCAGTGAGATAGAAATAAATGTAGATATAAATGTGTGTGTGCACATGTGTGTTCCCCAGCTCTGTCCCCTGAGAACACCTATAAACAGTGACATCCTAATAGCAGTGAGCACATCTAGGAACCAGGTCTTGGCTTTTGAATACCATTTTTCATAAAAGGAATGAGAGCTCCTTGGAGAAATGGCTGATTCCACGGCTGGATCAAGACAAGTATAAGGTGAGCCCAGAATCTTTCTTTAAGATTATGATGATGTTTTGAAGCTATTACTAGTTCATTCAGTTCTTCACCAGTATTAAAATTATTTTTTTTTTTTTTTTTTTTTTTTGAGACGGAGTCTCGCGCTGTGTCACCCAGGCTGGAGTGCAGTGGCGCGATCTCGGCTCACTGCAAGCTCCGCCTCCCAGGTTCAGGCCATTCTCCTGCCTCAGCCTCCGAGTAGCTGGGACTACAGGCGCCCGCCACCACGCCCGGCTAGTTTTTTGTATTTTTTAGTAGAGACGGGGTTTCACCATGTTAGCCAGGATGGTCTTGATCTCCTGACCTCGTGATCCGCCCGCCTCGGCCTCCCAAAGTGCTGGGATTACAGGCTTGAGCCACCGCGCCCGGCCTAAAATTATTTTTCTCGGCACTTTGGGAAGCCGAGGTGGGAGGATCGCTTGAGTCCAAGAATTTGAGACCAGCCCGGGCAACACAACAAGACCCCGTCTCTTTAAAAAATATAAAATAAATAAGATACACTGTTTTTTAAAAATAACAACACTTAACCGTAAACTTAGTGTTTACTATGTGTTTTTGACATGATTTTGATTAATCCTTACAATAACTTTAAGAAGTAGATTATCCTACCTTACATGTAAGAAAACTGAGGCTTACCAGTAACCTGACCTAGTTTAGTTGACCCATCTTGGGTTCGTCACCTGCCTCACGCTGACTTCCCTTTCCCAACTGTGTACCCCATCCTCTGGCGCCCCTGGCAGCCTACCCTGTACCATGTAACTGTACCCTATAGCCTTAGCTGGTTGGCCAGCGAAGGAATTTTTTTTTTTTTTTTTTGAGGCGGAGTTTTGTTCTCGTTGCTCAGGCTGGAGTGCAGTGGCAAAATCTTGGCTCACTGCAACCTCCACCTTTTGGGTTCAAGTGATTCTCCTGCCTCAGCCCCCCGAGTAGTTGGGATTACGGGCACCTGCCACCACGCCTGGCTAATGTTTGTATTTTTAGTAGAGACGGGGTTTCATCATGTTGGCCAGGCTGGTCTCGAACTCCTGGCCTCAGGTGATCCACCCGCTTCAGCCTCCCAGAGTGCTGGGATTACAGGTGTGAGCCACTGCACCTGGCCCGACCAAGGAATTTGATACTTGAACCAAGCTGGGTCAGTCTTGAGACAGACGAAGGTGTAAGACTTAAAACTAGAAGCCGGGCACAGTGGCTCACACCTGTAATCCCAGCATTTTGGGAGGCCGAAGAGGGTGGATCACCTGAGGTCAGGAGTTCAAGACCAGCCTGACCAACATGGTGAAACCCCATCTCTACTAAAAATACACAATTAGCCAGGGGTGGTGGTGCATGCCTGTAATCCCAGTTGTAATCTCAGCTACTCAGGAGGCTGAGGCAGGAGAATCACTTGAACCCAGGAGACGAATGTTGTGGTGAGCTGAGATTGTTCCATTGCACTTCAGCCTTGGCAACAAGAGTGAAACTCCGTCTCAAAAAAAAAAAAAAAAGGACTTTAAAGAACGAAAGAGAGACACAAAGAAATCATTGAGGTTGAGAAAGGTTAGTAGCAACACTCTGGAAAAAAGGCTGCTGACTCCTACTGCTGAGGCATGGTTGTCAACCCTTCCATGTGATCTGTAATAGTTGGTTTTATGTGTTAACTTGACTGGGCTATGAGATAGCTGGTAAAACATTATTTCTGGCTGTGTCTGTGAGAGTGTTTCCAGAAGAGATTAGCATTTGAATTGGCAGACTAAGAAAGATCGCCCTCACCAATGCAGGTAGGCACAATCAAATCTGCTGAGGGCCTGAATGGAATAAAAAAGCAGGGAAGGGCATATTTTCTTGCTGTCTGAACTGAGACATCTAGGTTTGCCTGCTCTTGGGTATCTGTGCTCCTGGTTCTTGGACCTTCTGACTGAGACCAGATCTTATATCCTACCCATCCCCTTCACCTCCCACCCCCACTCCCTAGTTCTCCAGCTTTGGGGTTTGGACTGGAATTGCACAACTGGCTTTCTTGGGCTTCCAGCTTACAGATGGCAGACCGTGAGATTCCTCAGCCTTCATAATTGTGTGAGCCAATCCCTCCTGGTAAATCTCTATCATCTATCTATCTATCTATCTCTATCTCTATATATCTATATATCTATTTTTATATATCTCCATCCTATGGATTCTGTTTTTCTGAAGAACCCTGACTAATACATTCTAATAAATTCCCCCTTTTTGGCTTAAGTTTGCCAGAATTCATTTCTATTGTTAGTAACCAAAGTAGCCTTAATGAATAAGCAAGAATCATACATGGTAGAGATGAGATTTGAACTTTGGACCCCAAAGTCCTGTTCTTTTTCAGTATACTACACCATCACTCCTGGGAACCATTTATTCACACTAACAAATATACATATCCAATATTCACAGCTCTCTATTCTAACAAAGCTTTTAATGGGATAATTCCAGCCCCAAATCAGTGTGGTCATCTTGCTGGAGAGATCATTTGAAGAAGCCACTGGGAGAGTGAGCCCTGTGGTGACACAGAGAGGCCCAGCTATCCCAGTATCCCAGATGAGACGTTCCTGCCATGATGGCAGACATGTGAGTGAAGCCATCTTGAATGTTTCTGCCCCAGGTGCCATCTCACCGTGAACACCTGACAAGCAAGACCAGCAGAAGAACCATCCCGCTAAGCCCCAGGCAACTCACAGAATTACAAGAAATAAGATTGTTGTTGTTTTAAACCACTACGTTTTGGGATGATTTGTTTTGCAGCAAAAGATAACTAAAATTGATGGCTTCTTTGGAAAGGTGGCATGTGAGATGAGAACTAAAAGACTGAGGGGAGGGGGCGCTGGGGGATGGCAAATCAAGGCAGAGGTGTCAGGAAGGAGCTTGGTACATTTGAGGAGCTGAAAAGGCCAGTGTGGCTCCAGCGTAGAGCAGTGAGGAGGGTGGTACCAGATGAGGGGAGAGAGATTATGCAGGACCCTGTGCATCTCAGAAGGAGCCTGGACTTTATCTAACTGCAACAGACACCATTGAAGGAATTTTTGTTTTTAAATTTTTTATAGAGACGAAGTCTCACTATGTTGCCCAGGCTGGTCTTGAGCTCCTGGACTCAAATGATCCTCCCATCTCAGCCTTCCAAAGTGCTGGATTACAGATATGAGCCACCACGCCCAGCCCATTGAAGGGTTTTAAGCAGGGGAATGACATGGTCAGATGTTGAGTTTTCAGGTGTCTCTCTGGCTGTTGGGTGGGAGGATGGCAGGTAACATGGAAGCAGGAAGAGTAGTTAGAGGGCATTTGTAATAGTCCCATGAGAGATGATCGCAGCTTCAATGAGGGTGGTGGATATGACGATGGAGAGGAATAGAGGAGCTCAATGAATATTTTGGAGGTGGAATAAACAGAACTTGGTGATGGATTGGATGTGAGGTGTGAATGAGAAGGAAATGCCAGGAATGACACCCAGATTCCTGACTTGACAACTGGGTGGAGGCTGGTGCCATTTACTGAGATGGGGAAAATGGTGGGAGGATAAGATTTGGGTTAGGGGGTCCAGATCAAGGGTTCACTTTTACACATATGAAGTTGGAGATGTCAGGGAGACAGCAAGTGGAGATGTGAGTAGGCAGCTGAATACCCAAGCTCTCATTTTAGAAAAGTGATCTGGGCTAGGCATATACACTTGAGAGTCATCAGCCTAAAGATGTTATTTAAAGCCATGAGAAGAAATGAGATTGCCTAGAGAGAGAGGAAGAAAAGAGTCTCCGCTAACATTAATGCCTCTGCTAACATTTGCCTGGCAAATCCTGAACATCATAGAACTTCCCTTAAGAGCCATAGGAAGCAAGTTCAAGGTGCTTCTACCTAACAGCTCTTTGGATATTTGATGACAAGGGGTAGTGTCCACCTCTAGATTACGCCTTCCAAGTTCCCTCTGTCTTTCCTTGTAAGGCATAATTTAAAGTTCTTCACCATATGGGTCATTCTCCTCTTAAAGTTCCTTTTTGAACTGAGTGTAATGCTCCAGCCCCAGGTAGAAAGGGACCAGCTGAGCCATTTATCACTATCCCCATTTGGTGATAAATAGTAAACAGGGGGCAGCATCAGAACAGCGAGGACAGATGAGTCCTGCTCAGTTGTTGCTAAGAGATTTTTCTTTTTTTTTTTTTTTTTTTTTGAGATGGAGTCTGGCTCTGTCGCCCAGGCTGGAGTGCAGTGGCGGATCTCAGCCACCTGGCTTCGCCTCCCAGGTTCACGCCATTCTCCCTGCCTCAGCCTCCCAAGTAGCTGGACTACAGGCATCCGCCACCTCGCCGGCTAGTTTTGGCTTTTTAGTAGAGGCGGGGTTTCCGTGTTGCCAGCCATGGTCTCGATCTCCTGACCTGCATTGATCCGCCGTCTCGGCCTCCCAAAGTGCTGGGATTACAGGCTTGAGCCACCGCGCCCGGCCGCTAAGAGATTTTTCATTGCTTTTCCCATCCGTAGGAAAGGGCTAAGGATTTCAGAGAAAGCCTCATAAACAATTGAATGAGCTCAGGCACTCTGTTACTGCCTGACAGCCTCCCAGTGGCAGGAGCAGGTGTTTCCCAGGGGAAAAAATAAATAGTGTAAAACTTTCAAGATGCGCCTGTCAAAGGGCTGCTTGTCTGCTTTACGGTGAGATCTCAAGATGGATGGTTTGGGAACAGCCGAAACCTATAACCACAGAGCAGAAAAGTTCTCCATCTTTTGCTCATTTATTCCACGAACTTTTTCATTGCTGAGATGCCAAGGCCTAAATAAATACGCAAGCTATGCCATTGTTCTGCTCTGAGTCCCGGCTGGAATAGGAGACCTACATTCTTCATTAATGCTGTTCAGATTCACAGGATGAATGCTCTGCTTTGGTTACTGCACATGGTGCCCAGAAATCTAAGGAACAAAAAATCATATATGTGTGTGTCTCGTGCGCATTCACACACACACACACACACACCCCCCATGTACATATCCTAAGCCTTCCGGATGTGGAGTTTGAAAAGACGTGCTCAATATGACCCTGGCAAGAAAGGGTTCTTCATTTCTCACCTCCTTCTTTCCTTTCTCCCTGGAGTGGGTGAAGTATTTGCCAACGTAGAGACTTGGTCTGCATAACAACGCAGAGATTCACCCGGGAGAGGCCCTCAGTGTTACTGAGACCCAGGTAGGTGCTCCCACTCTGAAGAGGGAGGGAGCACAGAGAGAGAAGGGAGCCCCATGAGATGATCTGGTGTCTGTTGTGTCAAAGGCCTGGCCTTTCTTCTGGCCCTAGGGAGGGAGTGTGTATCACCATTCTAGAGCAGCGATTCTCAAAACGTGGTTCCCCCAGGCATCCCAGACCTCCTGAATGAGAAACTCTGGAGGTAGGGCCCAGCAAGCTGTCTTTTAAGAAGCCTGGAGGTGATTCTGATGCAGGCTTATGCTAGAGTCTACCAGTACGACTTTCTTTCTAGCAATACACTCTACCTTTATACTCTTTCAAGTATTGTGTGCATATAATTTTATATTTGGAAGATAAGGAGAAAACCTTATTTTTGTAACACAAACTGCAGGATATTTGGGGAAGATATGAAGAGAGGAGAAAGTGGCATATTAAAATCTCAGAGATAGACTTTTGTGTTCACCAAAGTGGGGCAAGGGTTAAAAAAGATTTCAAAACACTGATTTAGAGAAAAGAAAGGTCTCTCTGAGGCAGGAGACTTAGGTCATGGGGGGTTCATGCAGCAGGATGATGGGGTTCAGAACAGACTATTCCAAATATGGCACTTTGGCATTGGAGGAAGCAGCAGAAACAAGAAGGCATCTCTGACCCTCTTCCTCCTAAAGCAGGCCATAAAAAAATTCCTTGATCTTGTTTTGAAGTAGGTGATAAGACCCTTGCATGAGATGCCCATTCTATACCAACAAGAAAAGAATGTTCTTATCTCAGGGACACAGAGAAGATTTTGAACAGGCCTTGCTAAGTTCCCGCCAGTTTATTACCATTGGAATAGTAATAAATAGTGTATTACCCGCTTTGTCCACGTCTGCACGACTGTTCACTCTTTATCAAACCTAAGCATAAAAACACACAGGTTTTCCTGTTTCTTGAGGTCTTCATTTCTGAAGGCTCCCGTGTCATGTCAAACCTAGATATTAAAGAAATGTGTATGCTTTTTTCTTGTTAATCTGTCTTTTACTATGGGTGCCTCAGCCATAAACCTGGTGATGGGTGAGGGAGAGAAATCTTTCCTCCCCAACAAGGGCCCGTGAGAGAAGATCAGGAGCTCACCATGCCCCACGAAGCCAGGGTTGGAACAGGCTTTTCTGAAAGTCTGTTGGTTTCCCAGCAGACCTCCTGAGAGAGTAGTGTGTGAATGTGGATGTGTGTATGCACCTGTGTGTGTGCCGGTGGGGGCTGGGCAGGAGGAGAACAGGCGGCCATGGGGAACATTTCTCTCACATCACCCCTACCACAAGCTCCCAGTATCTGGCTCTCAGCCTGGGGGAGAGCTGGTCTGCAATAAACCAGAGACTTTAGAATGTAAAGGAGGTTGATTTCTAGTTTCCAGGGACCCCCTAGGTCCTTCCTGTGTGGCCTCCTCATTTGCAGTGGGTCTCAAATTCAGTACAGCCCACCCCCAAGAGATTCTGATTACATTGGCTTGCTGTAGGGCCAAGAAATAGGCTTTTTTTTTTTTTTTTAAGACAGAGTCTCTCTCTGTCCCCCAGGCTGGAGTGCAGTGGTATGATCTTGGCTCACTGAAACCCTCTGCCTCCCGGGTTCAAGCAATTCTCTTGTCTCAGCCTCCTGAGTAGCTGGGGCTACAGGTTCACACCACGACACCCAGCTAATTTTCGTATTTTTAGTAGAGATGGGGTTTCACCATATTGGCCAGGCCAGTCTCAGACTCCTGACCTCAGGTGATCCACCTGCCTCAGCCTCCCAAAGAGCTGGGATTACAGGTGTGAGCCACCGCACCCAGCCAAAATCTGCATTTTAAACAAGACTCTTCCTTCCAAGTAATTCTAATACAGAAGCTTCATGGACTACAGCAAGGATATCAAGGCAGTTTTATTTTTGGTGATGGTGATGCTTGGGAGGAGGGGGGCGTGACACTGAGGAGTAGGGAAGGGAATGTTCTTGGTCATTGGAGCCCCTGAAGGGTCTCTTCTTCCAAATTCAACCAGTGACTAAGAAGCAGCAGTGAGGCAGAAGGGCAGCCTCGTTGAGAAGTGTCCACCGGACAGGGAGAAGCATTAGTTTGGACAGAAAATGTCAGGTAGCTAGTTGATACTGGGGACCCTCGCAGGTCATCTGGTCAACCTGGTTGTCAGAGGCATGCTACCTGTTCTTTCTAGAAGGGAGACCTCACAAGGCCACACAGCTACTTCCACTGGTTGAGAAAGAAGCTTGAGAGAGTCTGTAGGGCAAACACACCCACTGAACATCTACCATTAGGTAGGAAAGGCATTTAGGCAACATGGGTAGACAGCTCGGTATAAAGGGGACCCATAAATCCTGCCAAGAGAGCCCTGTGGTGACGGAGGTGTTCTGGACCCGTGCTGTTCAGCGACGCAGCCACCAGTCACATGTGCCTCGTGAGCACTTAAAATGTGGCTATTGTGGATGAGGAACTGGTTTTTAAACTTTATTTAATTTTAGTTAATTTAAATTCAAGTTTAAATAGCCGCATGTGGCTGTGACTGCGGCGTTGGGTAGCCAGCCCTAGTGAGAATCTCACATTACCAACCACATCCCAGTGCTGGGATGGAGGCAGCTCTAGGTGACACGGTTGCTCTGTCTAGTCCTGAGGGAGGTCTGGCTGCTTTGTAAGTCACAGGCCGGGGATTTGAGGCTTCCTGACTCCTTCCAGCCTCTTCACTGCTCTGGGAGGATGTCTCCGAGTTATTTCACAGCAGCACTCCTGCGCGGGGCTGTCAGCCTTGCCCGGTTCAAGGTCAAGGGCCCCGTCTGCGGCTTGAATACAAGCTCAGCTCTATAGCTCTGGGAGGATTACAGGGGAAAACCAGGGGCGAAGGGATCTTGTGTCCCTAACTTGGAGCATAGGCAAGCTTCACAATTGTCCCCTCATACTGGTCTCCCATTTCCCACTTAAAAGATATAAAGGAAGATAAAATGCCGGGCACGGTTGCTCACGCCTGTAATCCAAGTACTTTGGGAGTCTGAGGCAGGCAGATCACAAAGTCAGGAGATCGAGACCATCCTGGCTAACACGGTGAAACCCTGTCTCTACTAAAAATACAAAAAATTAGCTGGGTGTGGTGGTGGGCGCCTGTAGTCCCAGATACTCAGGAGGCCGAAGCAGGAGAATGGCGTGAACCCAGGAGGTGGAGCTTGCAGTGAGCCGAGATCACGCCACTGCACTCCAGCCTGGGCGACAGAGTGAGACTCCATCTAAAAAAAAAAGGAAGATAAAACATATAATAAAAGAAAGCTATTCTAAATGAGGACATTTTTAAAAAGCAACAGCACAGATACTGTCAACATTCAATTGTGGGAAAACATAGGAACCCTCAGCTAGCCAAACAGGGCTGCCCCAAAGGGTCCAGCAGAATCCCTGGGAATACAAATCCCTCCCACAGGCACCAATAACCTTCAATTATCTTGACACATTCAGTACTTCTCTGCCAAGGTTGACAAAAGACATCCAATCTCAGCTTCTGCCCAGGCTGCCCTGGGCAAGGCTGAAGGCCCAAGGCACCGGCCCCAAGCTCCAGCCCGCCTGAGGCCAGGGCATCAATCAGGTGTAGGAGCAGATCTAGGGTAGGGGGCTGGGCTGGGCTGGGTGAGGGCCATGACTCAGCTTAGGAAAAAGGGGGGCACTAACTCCAGCACCAGGAAGATCTGGAAGGGTAGGAGGAGACCAAACAGTGATGCAAACCTCAGACTGGCTCCCTTGAAAGTGGGTCCCAGAGGGAGGGGAAGGCATGTGGCTATTCTAAGCCTGAGTGCCCCCCTTACCCAGCCCTCCAGGCAGGACATGGTCAGCCTAGGTCAGATTGTAGAGCATCCACAGGTGTCATGGAAAGAGGTCTGCATTTCACCCTGTAGAAAATGGAATTTGCAAGAGTGTTAGACAGATTTGTCAATGGCTGGCTTTTCAGGCGTCCTGAAGAGCTGTCTATATCCTCCAGGAGCTGGCGGTCTGGATCCTCTCTGAACATTAGGAAAGACCTCGTCTCTAGGAAGACAATCTCCTATATGGGCCATGGGTTACATTTCAGGGAGAGCAAGAACAAATTGAGGCCTTGGGGAAAAGCAGGTTTCTGAGAAGGTAGTAATAAAGCTCGTTCCTCCCTCCCACTTCACACACCAGCCTGGCTGTCTAAAACAGAGAATGGTCACATCGGGCAGCTCTGAAGGTCAGAATGCTCTGGTTACTATGGTCCAGAATGACAACTGAGTGGCTATGGCCCTTAAGGTCAGAAGTAGAGCTTCTGATAGTCTAAGGATAAAGAGTGGCAGAAGAGCTATGAACAGAGGTGTCTCTGCCATGTAGCTTTGCAAAGGGTGGTGATAAGGGATGACAAAGATCTCAAGCCCAAGGATCCAGCAAGAGGCAGTCCTGACATTCTGAACTCCCAGTGCCCGCCTCCTCCTTCCCTCTCCTAGAGAGGCTGGGTGCTGCCAGGTCAGCGTCTCCGGGTGTGACTCATGTCTCAGCCACCCTGCCTGGGACACTGGCAGCCACCCCCGCCCTTGCAGGCCTGCTTGAGACATGACTGCTCACTCCTTTTATTTATTCCCTGTTCCTCAACCACCTCGCCTCAGCCCACCCCGTGACTAATGGGCTCCCACCACCCACCCCGGGGCATGCTGAGAGGGCATCACCAGCATTGCAATTATCTGGATCATTCAGGCCCAAAGACTCTCTCCACCCCCAGCCCCCAGCAGCAACTTTGTCCTGAAATTATTTGCATCACCCCAGCGATTCCAACGCATTGTCTACACATGACGTGAATCCACAGCCTCTGGTTTTAAAGGCTAGTGCTGGGCTGGCCAGTGATTCCTTCACACCGGCCATGTCACCAACTTCTCATGCCTCAGAAACATGGTCATTTTAGAGCTAACGGGATCTCAGAAATGACTTAAGCCAGTGATCCACACCAGAAGCACCAAGCATCTTTAAACATCCAGACATGTCCAGGCCACATCCCCAGAGATACCCCAGAACTAGCTCTAGACGTGTGTGTGTGCGTGCGTGTGTAAAGCACCTCTGTCCTCCTGGTTGGGAACCTCTGCTGTGATTCCCCCCACCCGCCCATCTGACCCAGAGGGAGAAGTATCTTGTCCAAGGCTCAGGCTGATCAGTGGCAAAGCCAGGATTGGGTGTGCCTGCCTCCCTTCCATTGCGCACAGAAGGGCTTAACTCACTGGACAGGCATTCAAGTCTCCCGACCCCCTCAGCTTGCCCATCGTCTATGTTCCTGAGCTCTCCCCTCAGCCTTCTGGTTCTATCATTACTCCAGCATGAAATTTCCTCACCACCCCTCATGTCCTTTTCCTCCTGGAAGCATCTCTATCCATTCCCCATCTCCATCCATCCCCAATTCCCAGCCTAACTCATAGGGAGCCTTTTTTTTTTTTTTTTTAAGACCGAGTCTCGCTCTGTTGCCCAGGCTGAAGTGCAGTGATGTGATCTCGGCTCACTGCAACCTCTGTCTCGTGGGTTCAAACGATTCTCCCTGCTTCAGCCTCCCAAGTATCTGGGATCATAGGCATGCACCATCAGGCCTGACTAATTTTTGTATTTTTAGTAGAGACGGGGTCTCACCATGTTGGCCAGGCTGGTCTCGAACTCCTGATCTCAGGTGATCCACCCGCCTTGGCCTCCCAAAGTGCTGGGATTACAGGCGTGAGCCACTGTGCCCAGCCCACTAAACCTTTTTTGTCCATGCCTGGGGCAAGTTGCATCTGCTTGACAGTTCAGTTCGCCACAGCACTGTGACACTGACTCTAGGATTTTACAAGTTGTAAGTTTGTCTTTTTCTTTTGGAAGCTCTGGAAGGTCAGGGAGCCTTCCCCATCCTCTTGCCCACAGAGGTGCTAAGTGAATGTGGAGATGTGAGTTGATGTGACATTGTAATGTCCCACACCCAGAGGAAGGATGCTCACCTTTAGATGTTTCCTTTTGGATCTTTGCAATCTGGGCTCCCTTTACAGATTAAATACTGACATTTTCCATTTGTGTAAACATTCACAATGAGACAGGCCTCCAGGCAGGCCAGCGAGGACCAGGGACTGGTAAGTGCTAGGGTCCAAAGGAGGAGGCAATCTCTGCACTGCAGGCTGACCAACACCATTTGGGAGCACTAAGAGGTAATAAGCAAGGACAACTGGTGTCACCCAGCAGACCAGGAAACATCAAAGTTCATTAGGGAGCCAACTAGGAGCAAGCTCCTTCTTTCTGCTAGTTTCATCTGCAAGAACACAGGCTGGAGACAAGTGAGGTTGCCAAGCGTGGATACCTAGGAGGGTGGATACTGGCTTGCAGGCTCCTGCCAACTCCTGCACACTTGAAAGGGCACTGCCAGTCCAGTGCGCTGCCCAGCTGGGAGGGCAGGACTAGCCATCTGCCTACCCTCGAGGGGTGCAGGCATCTCTCTGTTGGTGGCAAAGGAGGGTTCAGCCCAGAAACCAGCCCTGACAAGGACTCTGTCCTCAGAAGTGCTTGTCCAGGAGAGTAGGTGATGAGGTGGCTGGCTTCTGTGGCAGCTGCGGGCAACTCAGGGGTGTGGGGTGGGCAGCTCCCTGCAGGGAGCTGCAATCCAAAGCAAAGCAGTCATGACTGATAGTTCAGGGCAGCCCCAGGTAAACGTGGGTTGGGAGCAGCTGTGTGCTCAGGACCGTATCTCTCTTCCACTCTCTGTGCTGCTGTGGTCACCAGGACTTCACTTACCTTAAAACTTGCCCTCTGCCTACAATGTCAGGCTCTTTTCTCCCTCCCTTGCTTCACCTCCTGGCATTTCCTTGCCTCCCCCACCCTCATGCCTATTGTCTTCTCCTCTTCCCCAGTGAATGCCTTCCAGTCTACTCCACAAGCCTCTCTGGGGCTCAGTGCTTTTGCTTTTATCGTTTCCTCTACAGTAAACAGTACCCTTTCCCTGATACCTGGCGAACTCCTAGGCATGCCTCAAGACCCAGCTTAAATGTCACTTTCCTGGTGAAATGTTACCAGACTCCATGAGACAGAATGGGTTCCTCCATCTGTGCACTTGGCCTTGCTATTTTATCGTGCTTATTGCATTGTTTGGTGACTCTTTGTTTACATGTCTCCTTTTTGTTCTCCTTTAGCTAATGAGGTCCTTGAAGATTTATTTGCCTAAATCTACCATGGAACATAGTGTCTAGTACACAGAAGCTGTCAATAAATATTTGTTGAATGAATGAACGAATGAATACAAATTCCTTCACCCTCTACCTCCTGCTTCATAACCCTTAATGCTGTCCTCTTACCTGGACACAAAATCAGTTCAGTGCACCACAGCATTCTACATGTTGTCTGTACACATCATAATTACCCCCACGTTTGGCATTATGGAGAAACGCAAAAATGTAAAAGAAAGTGTCTCCACCCTGAGTTCCAAAGAGTAAGTGAGGCAAGAACTCAGAAGAAACCATGAAGGAGGCAGTGGGGACCACAGTGGCGTTCTGGATGAAGGGAGCTTTGCCTCCAGCAGGGAGAATCCAGGACTGTCTCCTGGGCATCAGGTCATGTTTAAGTCAGCTCTGAAGAGTGGGTACATTTTTTTTTTTTTTTTTTTTTTAGATGGAGTCTTGCTCTTGTTGCCTAGGCTGGAGTGCAGTGGCATGATCTCAGCTCACTGCAACCTCCGCCTCCTGGGTTCAAGCGATTCTCCCTGCCTCAGCCTCCCCAAGTAGCTGGGATTACAGGCATGCACTGCTACGCCCAGCTAATTTTTGTATTTTTAGCAGAGACGGGGTTTCACCATGTTGGCCAAAATGTTCTCGGTCTCCTGACCTTGTGATCCACCCGCCTCAACCTCCCAAAGTGCTGGGATTACAGGCGCTCATGCGCCAGTGGCTCACCACCATGCCCGGCCACGTGGGTAGATTTTCATAGACATAGGAGTAGGGGCAATGAGGGTACGGAAAAAGGGCTTTACCGGTCCCAAAGGCAAACATGTTCAGGATATATTCAGAATGTGGCTGGAGCAAAGGCCACATGGAGGGGAACAGTAGAAGGTGAAGGTGGACAGGTCTTGTCCAAGGACAGCCAGGGTGTGGCTCTTGTCAGCAGGGTGGCTTCCAAAAGGTCTCCCTCAGAACCAGGCAGCCACACTGCCTCTGAGGAGGCACTGAAAGGGAGAGGCCTGCAAACTCACTCCAGCTGTCACAGCCCATGCAAGGGGTGAAGGAAGTGGAGCAGCGTGGGCCAGTTATGAAAACAGGGAATGTTTTAGAGTTTTCTTACCTCTCTGTATTTCCTAAATCCCATACCTAGTAGGGACTTGGTCCAAGGGTGCCTCTTAATCCACCAGCCTCCGGTAAGATAACTTACAGAGCTTCTCCCACCTTCTCTCCCCTCAGTAGGTTGGGGCCTATGAATCTCTCAACCATGGGACAGGTAAATATTTCTTAGGCACCATCTACCTGAAAGATAGAAAGGGAAGAATGGTGGGAAATACGCGAGAATAGAGGCCACAGACCTCTAGTGATTAACCACATACGGCATGAAACACCCACAGAACCAAGCCAGGCCAGGGGTGGCAAGTGTTAGGTGAATACAGGGAGTGACTGATCTACCCTTTTTAGGGTGACTATATTAATTATTGTTCAAACTTGGCAAGGCACAGTGGGTCATGCCTATAGTCCTACCACTTTGGGAGGCTAAGGTAGCTGTGAGCTCAAGACTAGCCTGGGCAACACAGTGAGACCCCGTCTCCACCTAACAAAACAAAACATTGCTCAAACCAGAAAAGTGAAAGAGGGAACAATTAATAAATATGCTGGAACATAGGCATGAACAGGGGCTGTGCCTGCCATCCAGGATGGGGTCATCCTATCCATAAGACTCTTATGATTCCAACATTTCCATTCCCAGACCAGTCTTGGCCCTGAGATCCAGATTCAGATTCAACTGCCTGCTGAGTATTCCCTTTAAATGTCTTATAGGCCACTCAACTTCCACGCATCAAAAACTGAAGTCAGCACCTCCTTCACTCCCCACTCCCTCACCACTGGCTTCTCCTCTGTATTGCCCATCTGGAGAAACAGCACTGGCCTCTAGTCACGTGTTCCTGGCCAGACCCTGGGAGTTGTCCTGAATCCTCCCCACCTCACTACACCCGGGCAATCACTCCAAGAGCTATTCATTCTACGTCCTTCTGGCCCCTCTCACCTGTTCAGGCCTCCTTGTCTTTGTCCTGGACCATAGCTGGTCTTCCCTTCCATCCCTCCCTCAGGACCTCAAAAGTCCCTCTTCATCATGGTAGCGGAGATATCTTTAAAATGCACACAACTGGACGGGCGTGGTGGCTCACACATACCTGTAACCCTAGCACTTTGGGAGGCTGAGGTGGGCAGATCACTTGAGGCCAGGAGTTCGAGACCAGCCTGGCCAACATGCTGAAACCCCAACTCTACTAAAAATACAAAAATTAGCTGGACATGGTTACGTTTACCTGTGATCCCAGCTGCTCGGGAGGCTGAAGCATGAGAATTGCTTGAACCGCCAGAGGTAGAGGTTGCAGTGAGCCAAGATCACGCCTCTGCACTCCAGCCTGGGTGATAGAGCGAGACTCTGTATGAAAATAAAATAAAATAAAATAAAATGCACAAAACTGCTCATGTTACTCCTCTCAGTGGCTCCTTGTATTATTAGTCTGTTCTTGCACTGCTATAAAGAGATACCTGAGACTGGGTAATTTACAGAGGTTTAATTGGTTCACAATTCCATAAGCTGTACAGGAAACATGGCAGCATCTGCTGGGATTCTGGGGAGGCCTCAGGAAACACACAATCGTGGCAGAAGGGGAAGGGGAAGCCAGCAGTTCACATGGCCAGAGCGAGAGGAAGAGAGGGGGCGGGGAGGTGCCACACACTTTTAAACAACCAGATCTCACAAGAACTCACCATTATAAGAACAGTACCAAGTGGATGGTGCTAACCCCTTTATCAGAACTCTGCCCCATGATCCAATCACCTCCCACAAGGTCCCACCTCCAACACGGGGGATTATAACTCAACATGAGATTTGGTGGAGACACAGATCTAAACCAGATCACTCCCCTTACACTTTGTCACTTTTGGGTTGTAGCCGAGACTTTTGGGAATCTCCCTAGTTCCAGGATCATCTCCACCTTCCCTCCCACACCCTGCTGGCCAGATCTATAACCTCCTTGAAGTTCTGTGCTGTCCACCCTCTGAGCCTTTGCTTACACTGACTGCTTTCTGCCTGTGACTTCCGTCTGCCCCTGGTTCCCCTCCAGCCACCCACTGGACCTCAGATAGTGCCCACTGTATGACCCACCTTGCCCTTTAAGGACTGGCCTTTCTGCCACTCCAGCCATTCATTTATTCGGCACAGTGTTAGGTGATGAGGGATGACATACATAGAACCACATGGAGACAGCACATGTGGCAAAATGATCCTAGTCAATCCATCTAGGTGAAAGAAATTTGGGTGTTGATTGTAAAGGTACACCATTCTTGCAACTTTTCTGTGGGTTTTAAGTTTTTCAAAATGGAAAATCAAGTAAAAAAATGAATAGACTCCAATTAGAAAAAGGGTAAAAGATCTGAATAGATATTTCTCAAAGGAAGACATACAAATGGCCAAAAGGTATACGAAAAATTGCCAGACATCACTAATCATTGGGGAAATTCATATCAAAATCACAGTGAGGTATTATCTCTCACTTGTTAAAATGGTGTTATCAAAAAACAAAAGACAGCAAATGATGATGCAAATGTGGAGAAAGGGGAGCCCTCCTACGCTGTTGGTGGGAATGTAAATTAGTACAGCCATTATGGAAAACAGTATGGAGGTTTCTCAAAAATTTAAAAACAGAACTACCATATGATCCAGCAATCCCACTACTGGGTATATATCCAAAGGAAAGGAAGTCAGTGTGTCAAAGAGATATGTGTGCTCCCAAATTCATTGCAGCTCTACTCACAATAGCCAAGATATGGAATCAACCTAAGTGTCCATCAATGGACAAATGGATAAAGAAAATATGACACATATACACAATGAAATACTCTTCAGCCTTAGAAAAGAAAGAAATCCTGTCATTCATGGCAACAAGGATGAACCTAGAGGGCATTATGTTAAGTGAAATAAGCCATGCACAGAAAGACACATATCACATGATCTCACTCATATTTGGAATCTAAAGAAGTTGATCTCATAGAAGGAGAGAGTAGAATAGTGATCATTACAAGTTTGGGAGGAGACGAGGGAGGCAGGGGCAGGGAAAAGTTGGTCAGTGAGTACAAAGTCACAGTTAGAGAGAAGGGACAGGCTCACATCTAATAACATACTGAATGGAGAAAAACTGAAAGCTTTTCTTCTAAGATCTGGAACATGATAAGGATGCCCACTTTCACCACTGTTATTCAACATAGTACCTGGAAGTCCTAGCTAGAGCAATCAGACAAGAGAAAGAAATAAAGGGCATCCAAACCGGAAAGGAAGAAGTCAAACTATCCTTGTTTACAGATGACAGGATCTTATATTTGGAAAAACCTAAAGACTCTGCCAAAAAACTATTAAAACTTGTGAACAAATTAAGTAAAGTTGCAGGATACAAAATCAACATACAAAAATCACTAGCATTTATATACGCCAACAGTAAACAATCTGAAAAAGAAATGAAAAAAGTAATTCCATTAAAAGGGTCACAAATAAAATTAAATAGCTAGGAATTAACCAAAGAAGTGAAAAATCTCTACAATGAAAACTATAAAACACTGATGAAAGAAATTGAAAAGAACACCAAAAATGGAAAGATATTCCATGTTCACGAATTGAAAGAATCAATATTGTTAAAATGTCCATACTACCCAAAGCAATCTACAGATTCAATGCAATCCCTATCAAAATACTGACATTCTTCACAGAAATAGAAAAAAAAAATACACAAAAGACCCAGAATAGCCAAAGTTATCTTAAGCAAAAAGCAAAAACAAAAACAAATCCAAAAATCTGGAGGAATCACATTACCTGACTTTAAAGTATACGACAGAGCTTTGTTAACCAGCATGGTACTGGCATAAAAACAAACATACAGACCAATGAAACAGAATAGAGAAACCAGAAACAAATCCACACACCGACAGTGAACTCATTTTCAACAAAGGTGCCAAGAACGTATATTGGGGAAAAGACAGTCTCTTCAATAAATGGTGCTGGGAAAACTGAATATCCAAATGCAGAAGACTGAAACTCAACCCCAATCTCTTGCCATATACAAAAATTAAATCAAAATGAATTAAAGACTTAAATCTAAGACATCAAACTATTAAACTACTACAAGAAAACATTGGGGAAGCTCTCCAGGACATTGGTCTGGGCAAAAATTTCTTGAGTAATACCCCCCAAGCATAGGCAAGCAAATCAGAAATGGACAAATGGGATCACGTCAAGTTAAAAAGCTTCTGCATAGTGAAGGAAACTATCAACAAAGTGAAGAGACAACCCACAGAATGGGGGGAAATATTTGCAAACTACTCATCTGACAAGGTATTAATTACCAGAATATATAAGGAGATTAAACAACTTCATAGGAAAAAAAAACTAATTTAATCTGGCTAAAAAATGGGCAAAAGATTTGAATAGACATTTCTCAAAAGAAGACATACAACGGCAAACAGGCATATGAAAAGGTGTTTCCCATCATTGATCATCAGAGAAATGCAAATCAAAGCTACAGTGAGGCTGCGCTCAGTGGCTCACACCTGTAATCCCAGCAGTTTGGGAGGCTGAGACAGACGGATCACTTGAGGTCAGGAGTTCAAGACCAGCCTGACCAACATGGTGAAACCCTGTCTCTACTAAAAATACAAAAATTAGCTGGGCATGGTGGTGCACCTGTAATCCCAGCTACTCAGGAGGCTGAGGCAGGAGAATTATTGAACCCAGCAGGTGGAGGTTGCAGTGAGCTGAGATTGTGTCACTGCACTCTAGCCTGGGCAACAGAGTGAGACTCTGTCTCAAAACGAAATGGAAGAAATTACAATGAGATATCATCTCACCCCAGTTAAAATGGCTTTCATCCAAAGACAGGCAGTAATACACGCTGGAGAGGATGTGCAGAAAAGGGAACCCTCATGCACTGTTGGTGGAAATGTAAATTAGTACGACCACTATGGAGTACGGTTTGGAGGTTCTCCCAAAAACTAAAAATAGAGTTACCCTACAATCCAGCAATCCCACTGCTGGGTATATACCCAATAAAAAGGAAATCAGTATATCACAGAGATACCTGCTCTCCCATATTTGTTGCTGCACTGTTCACAAGAGCCAAGATTTGGAAGCACCCTTGGTGTCCATCAATAGATGAATAGATAAAGAAAATGTGCTACATATACACAATAGAGTACTATTCAGTCATAAAAAAGAATTAATCCTGTCGTTTGCAACAACATGCATGGAACTAGAGATCATTATGGTAAGTGAAATAAGCCAAGTACAGGGGAAAAAAAAGCATTGCATGTTCTCACTCATTTGTGGGATCTAAAAATCAAAACAATTGAACTCACTGATATAGAGAAGGGAAGGACGGTTACTAGAGGCTGGGAAGGCTAGTGGAGGGGGTATAGGGGATAGACCGGGATGATTAACGGGTACAGAAAAAAATAGAATGAATAAGACCTAGTAATTGATAGGAAAACAGTGTGACTATAGTCAATAATAATTTAATTGTACATTTAGAAATAACTAAAAGAGTATAATCGGATTGTATGTAACACAAAGCATAAATGCTTGAGTTGATGGATACCCCATTTCCTATGATACGATTATAATGCATTGCATGTCTGTATCAAAATATCTTATGTACCCCATAAATATATACACCTATTATATACCCACAAAAATTAAAAATTTAAAAATTTAAACAACTAATTAAATAGAAGAAATAAGTTCTGGCGTTCTATTGCACAGTAGGGTGACTATGGTTAACAATATTGTATTGTATATTTCAAAATAGCTAGAAGAAAGGATCTCAAATGTTCGTACCACAAAGAAATGATAAATGTATGAAGAAAAGGATATGCTAATTACCCTGATTTGAATTTTACACAATGTATACATGTATTAGAACATCACATTGTACCCCATAAATATGTACAATTATTACATGTCAATAAAAATAAAATAAAATTTAAAAATGTTCAAATGAGTCCAGGAGCAGTGGCTCTTGTCTGTAATCCCAGCACTTTGGGAGGCTGAGGAGGGCAGATCAGAATTTGAGACCAGCCAGGCCAACATGGCGAAACCCCATCTCTACTAAAAATACAGAAAATTAGCTGGGCGTGGTGGCAGGCACTTGTAATCCCAGTTACTTGGGAGGCTGAGGCAGGAGAATCGTTTGAACCCAGGAGACAGAGGTTGCAGTGAGCCAAGATCGAGCCACTGCACTCCAGCCTGGGTGACAGAGCAAGACTCTGTCTCAGGGAAAAAAAAAAAAAAAAAAAAAGGTTTAAATAAATAGAATATGGGTCTGCACAGAAATTAATTCAAATGTTAAGTTTATTGGAACTGACTGAGAGACCAGTATCCACTGAAATTCAGGGCCAGGGTTTGCTGTTACAGCTCCACACTTAACACTAAATTTGCTGTAGTATTTAAATTTATTTATAAATTTAAACATGTATGTATTTGTTTTCTTTTCCTTTCCTTTTTTAAAAAATTTCTCTCACTTGAAGAGCTGATATACATGTTTAATTTGGAAGAAAACTTAGGATTAAAAAAAATAAGTAGATAAAAGAAATACAAAATGGATTATACTACACACAGTTTTTGTTACTCCACAATATATTATAAACACCTTTTCACGTTAATAAACACGTTGGCATTGTAATAGCTGCATTACTTTCCATGGAATAGATCCTGCATGATTTATGTAACTCCAAGAATTTTTTCCCCTATACACACAAAAACAAGCTCCAGTTCCCTGATTCTGGCACCTTCCATGAGTCTAGCCCAAAAAGAAAAGTCAACGCCAATGCTGGCTTTTTGTTAAGAAAGGTGACATGTTGTTATTTGGGCTTCAAAGGAAAAAAATGAAAACTGACAGGTTAGAATTAATTGAGAAAAGCACCTCATCTCAAATGCCATGAGCATTTCAATAGATGGAGCCCAGTCTACTCAGCAGTGCTGCCCTAGGAGGCCAACGGAGTTTCAGGCCACTCCTGGGCCACTGGCAAGATGGTGAGGAGCTAAAAATAGACCCAGAACTGAGCACTGAGACTTTCCTGAATTCATAGGTATAAATACTGCCCCAGAAGGACTTGCCTCTCCGACAGTTTCCAACCATGGCACATCACACTGCCTAAAATTCTCAAGGATTATGATTTTGTAAAAGGCTTCTGTCGGGAAGTAGGCAGCTCTCTTGGGAGGAGGGCAGAGTGACTCTCCCATCAGGACAGAGTGGAGACAGCTGCAGCTTTGGAGTCAAATGGACTGGGGCTCGTTCCAGCTCTCCTCATCACCAGCTGTGTGACCTTGGGTCAATTCCTCAACCTCTCTGAGCTGCTGTGTTTTCATCTGTAACAAGGAGATAACAGGCCACTTCACAGAGTTATTGTGAGGATAAAATGGAATGTTGCCTGGAGCAGGGTATGGGAGGTGAACAAGTGGGGCGTATTACTATTACTGAGGACTTGAATTTGTTTCTCAGATTAGCCAGATGTGGTTTTGGGACAGCTGCATTTTCATGGGGTTGGTGGTGTGCATGAGAGCTGTGCGACAGAGCCCCCATGCATGACGCATGGAAAAGGAGGACAGGTCTGTACATCCAGGACCAACCAGGGCATTTAGGGTAGGATGAAGACGTGCCGGCATGTATCGGGATACTTCATTCATTGCCATAGCCTCAGCATTCACAGATGTAACATTCATAGAGTCAGATATTCTCTAGTCAACTCTGAAGGTCTGTGAACCTTTTATTTAAAGGTTTGTGACCTTTACTAATAACCTGCTGTTTTGCTGAGACATTAATCTGAAGCACATCAACTGTGAGTGAGACAGCGCATCTTACAGATTTCCCAGGGGTGGCCCCTAATGTGGCTTTGCAGAAAACATATTGAAAGCCTGGATTAGGGTTCAGGTCTATTAACTACCCTGACCCCAGAGGCCTGATCTCTGCCCAAGATCCCAGTGGGGCTCAACACACAGGTCCCCCCTTGTCCTGATGGTGACTAGGTTCCATCGAGGGCCTTTCAGGACTGGAGTGACTGATGATGTGTTGGACCATCAACAGACTGTGCACAGACAACATAAATCCTGTTTAAATGGGTGCTGTGGAGTGAAGCTGCTTTCACCTCTGTATTAGTTTTCTAGGGCTGCGGTAACAAAGCACCACAACGGGGTGGCTTAGAACAACAAAAATATATCATCTCCCAGTCCTGGAGGCTAGAAATCTGAAGTCACAATGTTGACAGGGCCATGCTCCCTCAGAAACCTGTAGGGGAGAATCCTTCCTTGCCTCTCTGGCTTCTGGTGCCTTTGGCATTCCTTGGCTTATAGAGAGATGTGTTGCTGCCATCTCTGCCTCCACTGTCAAATGGCTGTCTTTAGCCTGCATGACTCTGACCTCTTCTTTTATTTTATTTTGTTCTATTATTTATTTATTTATTTATTTTTTGAGACAGAGTCTCACTCTGTTGCCCAGGCTGGAGTGCAATGGCACGATCTTGGCTTACTGCAACCTCCACCCTCCAGGTTCAAGCGATTCTCCTGCCTCAGCCTCCTGAGTAGCTGGGATTACAGGCATGCACCACCATGCCTGGGTAATTTTTACATTTTTAGTAGAGATGGGGTTTCTCCATGGTGGCCAGGCTGGTCTCAAAACTCCTGACCTCAGGTGATCCACCCACCTCGGCCTCCCAAAGTGCTGGGATTACAGCCATGAGCCATCATGCCCAGCCTGACCTCTTCTTTTAAAAATACCAGTCACATTAGGCTGGGCACAGTAGCTCACATCTGTAATCCCAGCATTTTGGGAGGCCAAGGTGGAGGACTGCTTGAGCCAGGAATTTGAGACCAGCCTGGACAACATAGCAAGACCCCATCTCTAAAAAAATTTTTAAAAATTAGCCAGTCGTCATGGTATGTCACAACAGTCTCAGCTACTCAGGAGGCTGAGATGGGAGGATCCCTTGAGCCTAGGAATTCAAGGCTGCAGTGAGCTATGACCACACTACTACACTCCAGCCTGGGTGACAGGGTGAGACCATACCAAAAAAAAAAAAAAAAAAAAAATAGACACCACTCACATTAAATTAGGGACCGTTCCTACTCCAGTGTGATCTCATCTTAACTAATTACATCCACGACAATGCTATTTCCAAGTGAGGTCACATTCTGAGGTACCAGGAGTTAGGACTTCAACATACCTTTTTGGAGGGAGATACAACTGAATCCATAAAAGCCTCCAAACTCATTTTGAGGCAAGCATTCTCTCTTCATGCCTGGGCTAAGATGAGAAAAACATCAGACATTCTCTCCACAGCCACAAGGAGAACTCCTAAGAGAACCTGGGCCCACCTCTTGTCTGTGCCCTCCAGCCTGTCTGAGGATGCATCAGAGGTGGGGGATGGAAACGGGCCCAGGGAGACCCATGCGGATGGGCACCTCGCTCTCCCTACTCGGTCCATCCTCGTGACTCTAGTCTTTATTATGCTACGTAGGGCACTCAGGGCGCTGGGATCCCAAAGTCTTCCCTATAAAACATTCAGTGAAGAAACAAGAGAGAACAGAGGGAAGCCACTCCTCCATGAACACCCCTCCTGGCTCAGATTGCTACAGCCCAGGCTATTTGGCCAGAGGAATGGCTTGAAGGGGACACAGCCCTACCTTCTTGCCCCATTTTGGGACTTGAGCTAGCTCTGGTGGTCTGCCAGGAAGAGAGGCAGGCGGGGACTTCCTGATCCAATTGTTCAGGTATGTTAGAAATGGAAAAGTGATGACAAAGCTCTTCGCGCATTTCTTAATACATTTTAAAGTCCTTAACAAAACAAACGTCAGAGCCTGAATTGGCTCCCAGATGCTGGCCAACGAACAAACCGGTTGGACAGTGTCCGGAGTCGGAGAGGGGACAGGCCAGGAGCAGGGTGAGTAAAGAGACTGCCCCTCACCTGGCAGTAGGCAGCTTCTTAATGAGGTGCCTCTGGAACCTGGAGCTCCTGGAGCCCCCAGGCAGGGCAGGAGGGAGGGGCTCCTCTGCAAGAGCACTCCCTCTTCACCCAGCTGGTGCTTCCCTTCCCTTCCCCAGAAGCAGCACCGGGACACAGGCCTGTCAGCAAATTTTCTCTGGCACAGCTTGGGCCTCAGGCAATTTGGCACCCACTGAGATAGAGAAGGACAAGCACTGAAGCCTAGCCCCAACTCTCACACCCGCTCAGGAAGAGAGCCAGTCTTGAAGTCACCTCCAGGGAGGCCATCGGCTCCAAGGCCAAAGAATGTGGCCTGTTGGGAGTAGAATTGAGGAGGGCTTTGCCTGACCCTCCCATCAGAGGTGTTTGGGAGGGAGTGGGTCACTCCCTTCTGGTGGAAGTGGCCTCCCACGGCTTCTCCCCATCACTCGGCTCCCCAGCAGAGCCCTTGCTTTCCCTCTGCCATTGGACACCCAGTGCAGATGCTGAGCAGACAGCTCAGAATTGAGTCTGCCAGCAGGGCTGCCAATGTAAACTCAGGACTTGGCGATAAGATTTATAGACCAAGAGGGGTTGGCCTTAGATAGAAAATAGAGACTGGGGTGAGGTGCAGTGGGCACTGGTGGTATTGGTGAGAGATTGGAGAAGGAGTCTCCTCTAATGGTTTCTATTTGCTCCACGAAAAACAAGGCACCTGCAAGGGGCTGGAATGGAGAAGGAAAGTGGATGTGGGGGCTGGGTGGGAAGCTGTGCAGGAAAGGGAATTTCCTCAGGAGGCATGCAAGGCAAAAACTGCCCCATGGTGTTGCCTGCACATTTGAGGCTTAGGGTAATAAACATCAAGTGAATTGGCCCAAATATAAGATTCTCTCTAGCAATGTTGGGCCTCTCAGGCACAGAATGGAGGAGACAAGGGCTTGTCAGAGTGGGAGGGAGGCAAACAAGTTGAGGGTGTTTGCAACAAAGTTATGACAAAGACGGATCGTGAACTCTAAGCCAGGGGGATGGCAGGGTCAGTATGATGTGACCCTGTGCCTGGGCCTTTGGCAAGACTTCCGGGACAGCCAAGTGTTATCTGCCCTATCCAGGTGCAATAAGCCAGCCCTCCTCCTCAGCACTGTCAAACCCACACTGCTTGCCCCGCTCTCAAGTGGGGAGGGCACAGGCAAAATCAGGCAACCACGTGCCTTGATCAGATGGAAGACTTTTACAAGTAATTTGTGACTAATAATAAAAAATTGAAACTTGGGAATCATTTTCTTTGACTGAGTCCGTTGAAGGTTATCTCTGTCATGTTACTTTATCTCATTTATGTCCAGCTAATCTGTCTTGAATAGAGGAGAAATGACAAGTTATGGCCAGCACAAGAGTATTGTGCAAAAACTGCAGTGCTGCTTTTTATGGACAGTCCCTAGTGAGTGATGCCTAAGTAGCTCTAGAAATATTTGTCCACATGAATGACAATGCTGTAGGGGTCTTTGTGCCCAGTAAATGGCTCACATCTGCGGCCCCATCTAACGAGCACTGCGGAACAGTCAGGGCTACACAAGTTCATATTCGGAGGTTGCCATGGAGACTCCTGGCCACCCACCACCCTCTCTTTTACTCTTCTTCCAAAGCAGCAGGTGTGGCCTACGAGGCTGCCCAGCTGCTGGGTGTTTCCTAGCCTCCTTGTGTGGAGCCCTGTAACTATGTTTTAAGAAACAGTGAAGTGGTAGAAGCCATGTGTGCCACTTCCAGGCCAATGTCTTAAGGCACAGTGTGTTTCCTCTACATTCTCTTTCAATTTCCCACAAACTGGAGCACAGAGGGGCCTGCAACCTGGCTTCAACCTGGGACAAAGTTGAAGGGATAATAAAGAACAAGATAGAAGAAAACTTGGGTCCCTCAATGACTAAGGGCAGCAAAGCTACCTGCCAACCAGTAACGCTTACCTTGACTGTATCTTAGATCAGTTGACTTGGAACAGACTCCCCAAGAGGTTTGTTGGGGAAAGCTCTCAGGAGCAGCACCTGTAAGTGGCAGGGCAGGAGAAACTGAACCACAGTGAAGTTGGGCAAGAGCCCTGCACTGATCCAGTGGGGAGTTCTAGATCTGGGATGGTGCTTCCAAGGTGTCCTAGGCTGAGGCAAGGGGATGGAAAATTTTTACGCCATACCTACTAGTCCTTTTTGGATGAAGGCTGCTCCCAAAAGGGGCACAACTTGGGTGAGGCAGTCCCCTTTATCCAAGGGCAATTCCCAGAGAGGGACTAAGCTAAGAGCCCTCAACAACCAATGTGCCCAGCAGCTGGGGAAATGGATGAAGAAAGGGTCTGGGTGGTGCACCGCAACATCCACTGCAGACTGTCACCTAAGGGAGAAACTTTGGTCTTCTTTAAGCCACTGATTTATTGTAGGGTCTCTTTATTACAGCAGCTTCCCCCACTCCCATCTACTAAACCTCTCTGCTGGTTACAGGTACATATGCTGACCTCAACAGAGAGAAACTCCTTGAGATGGGCACTAACTCAAGTGGTTTGCAAAGTGTGGTCCCCTGATTGGCCGGGTTAGCATCACCTGGGAAATTGTGAAGTTATAAATTTGACCCTTCCCTTTGGACCTACTGAGTCAGAAATTCTGGGGCTGGGGCCCAGCAATATGTGTTTCAACAAGCTCCCTGACAAAACCCAAGATTGAGAACCACTACCTTTTCTCCTTTCTAGACTCAGAGCACCACCCACTGTACAGGGCACATGGTGGCCTCGAGGGTGGTTTGGAACAGCCTCTCCTTGAAGCCCTGGAGCTGTGCATTAGGAGGCTCAGAGTCTGATGATGTTTCATCTGCTGTCTGGATCCCATTCTTCCCTTCTCATACTATCAGCACCCTCCTCTCCTCTGCCTTGGAGGAGTGTAGGGCCATGAGATCCTCACTGCTTTAGGGCCAAGCAGACCTGGCTTCCAGTCCCAGCTGTGTCTACTCCCGGCTGACTGATCTTAGATAATTTGCTTGTCTGTGCCTCAGTTTCCTCAATGAGGATAACCCCAACTATACATAGTTATTGTGAGACCAACGTGAGAAAATATACCTTTGTGTCTAATCCTGCCTGGCCCCCAGCAGCACTCCATTACCATAGCTAGCTTTGTCCTTCAATATCCTTCAGAGCTCACCTGGTTATTCCAATAAAAATTTCCAAGAATAGGTCTGGGACTCATTCACATTGCAAGGTAAATCACCAGAAACTCAAAGTACTGTGACCCTCCCAGGGGAATTTGCATTTTAAACACAGCCCAAGGATCAGATTAGAGCTATATATATTTTTAAGTTGGGTGGTAGGGAGAGGAGGCTTCCTTCCTAGCCCCTGAAATTACACTGCACATCAGGCTCTCTCCCAGTCTGGACTCAAGGCCTTTGACCTTGAGAAGGCCTCATTCTAAAGTGCCCCTTTCAACAGAAAGCTGAGCGCACCACCTGGGTTTCAGCTGCTGGTGTTTACAGCTGTCAGATGAGCCTTGGGGGGCTGGGGGGCTCCCATTTCTACAGGGGTGGAGGAGGTGACACTTCTCTGTATTTGTTTCTTTCATCTGAAAGTGGAAAGTAATCTCTGAGACGTTTCACAGCCCAGATCTCAGGGTTCTCCAAGTTCAGCCTGACTCAGATAGAGAAAGGGAAGAATTTTAAGGACACCAGTGTCATCCGCCTGCCCCAAAAGATTATCCCTAACATGCTAGTTGAGGGCTGATGGTCTTCAACTTGGGAACAACGCCTTCCATTCTGCATTGAGAGTGCAGACACCCACAGGAGAAGGGTCAAGTGACTTCTACTGACATCAGAGATGAAGTTACTGACTGACAGCAGGCCTTTCCTGAGAGTGGGTTCTGGTAGGTGGGAGCTCTGGGCAGCTGAAGAGGGAGAGGGCCCAGCTCAAATCAGTCACAAATTGGAGTTCTCTGATCATGTCTCAGCACCCAGTGCTATGTTGGTGTTTCATCCCAATTTTCACTTTTCTATGAGGTCTCCATTAATTCCATAAGCCAGCTCTCTATATTCTGTGTTAGTGGCCATTTACAGGAGGGATCCATCATACCCACCCAGATGGAATTCCCATACCCACAGACAGTCCACCCTCAATAGCACTGCTCGGAGATACTGTGTGCCTGAGAGGCTTGATGGATGCATTAAGAGGGTGAGGCTATAAAGCCTGTCCCCAGGGAAGCCCAGGGATCAACTGAGAATAGTCAATTCTGTCTTTAAGATCCTGCAGAGGACTCAGAACCTGATCTGTTCAATGTTCCAAATTGAGGAACCTGAAGCCCTGTGCTGAGCCAGTGCCACTTATGATTTTCTATATATATACAGAAAGTTTTGTTTCGTCCAGGAGGAACCTCCTTCTTTTGGGTTCAAGCGACTCTCACGCCTCAGCCTCCCAAGTAGCTGGGATCACAGGCGTGTGCCACCATGCCCGGCTAATTTTTGTATTTTTAGTAGAAATGGGGTTTTGCCATGTTGGCCAGGCTGGTCTCAAACTCCTGGCCTCAAGCTATCCATCCACCTTGACCTCCCAAAGTCCTGGGATTACAGCTGTGAACCACCACACCCAGCCCAGACAGAGAGTTTTAGAACTCAGCAGGCTCTTTCTCATGCTATCTCATCTGGTCCACCTCCAGCCTGTGAGGATAGGTAGCCAGGCTTAGAGAGGCTAAGGGATTTGCCCCAGTTACATAGCTAGTAAGAGAGGAGTTGGGGCTTGTCCCCAGGTCTTGCATTTCCAAATCTGGTTCATTTTCCATTGCTCAAGGAGACAGCTGTAGCGACAAAGCCCAGAGTCCAACTGAAGGGTCCCATGGCCTCCACCAGAGAAGAAAAGAGAGCAGCTGGGCCGAGTATGACCCTGAGATCCAATGGAAAGTCCACTGTATTTCTCTGGCGTTGGTGGTCCTTCTCCTCAGGTGCTACCCAGACATGTGTGTTGAGGTTGTACAATGGCTTTCTCTTATGGTTTGGGACCATTCATTATTTTTCCAAGGAGACAAAGGCCAGGAATTACATGAGTAATTTCCTCAAAGAAGGTACTTTGTATATTAAAAGTTCTCCATTAAAGACTCTGAGATGGACCAGGAGAAGATAGCCTTGATCTAGAAAAGAAATAGGCAGCATCTAGCCATGGAGGTCACAGCCACAGGCCTGGGCCCTTAGAGAGGCTGGAGCCTGACCATCTCTAGAAACGCCCACTGGATGTTTCTGTAAGATCATGTGAGTGCCATGGCCCATCCAGTCCTCCTGGAAGGGGCTGGGAGGTGTGGATCGCCTATTAAACAGCCAAGCACCAGTGACCCCTGAGTGTTCCTTTCCCTCTAAGTGTCTCTTCAGACCAGTCACGTCACCATTGCATGGAGGAAACTGAGGCAGCTTGGCAGGCTCATCTCCCTGTGATGTCAGAACTAGAGGTAGTAGACTCCTTAGGAGACCAGTTTTCAGAATAAAGGATGTCTTCTGTATCTAGAAATGGCTCCTACTCCTTCCCTGCTCTCTGTGAGGCCTCGCTTCCTTCCTCAAAGCCACACTGTGATGGTGGAGGGGTTTAGGGCCTGTGAGGTTTTGGCAGTAAGAGAAAAATTTCTAGGTTTGGTATAGAGTGAAAATTTTTATAGTGGAAAATTCTATTCCATGGCACCGTCTTACCTAATATATTAAACACCCTGGCTTGAACAGCTGGGGCATGTGCTCTTTAGCTACTTCATGCCCACCTTCCACCCTTCCACCCACTCACCCTTAGAAAAAAGATCTTGCCTATTGTTTTCTCAAGAGAAGCTAGTTCACCATACCCAAAATGCTACAGTCTTAGTATCCCAATAAAGATCTTTAAATGTATTTTGGTAGCTGTTATTTAAACAATATGTTCAGTGGATAAAGACTTCCTTATTTTGCGTGCTTATGGGACCATGTGTAAAAACAAAATGATTGATTTACACTCTATGTTGGATCCAAACAAGTCATGGCTAAATGATGGCATGATTTAGTGGAGAGCCACTGGTCCATCCCCTCAGTGGGAAGAGACCAGAAATATTTGAGAGATGGACACACTGGGTCAGGCCAACTCTCAGTTACAACAGGGCACCAAGCTGATCTTGGGTTCACATTTTCTGTCACTTAATGTTTCCTAAAAGACTGAGATGTCAGGTTCCCTCTTCTCTGCCTTCTGTGATCACATGAGGGGATATAATTCACCTTGACTTCTTTTTTTTTTTTTTTTTAGAATCGAGCTCTCACTCTGTCATCCAGGCTGGAGTACAGTGGTATGATCATAGTTCACTGCAGCCTCAGACTCCTGAGATCAAGCAATTCTCTCATCTTAGCCTGTTTGTGCCACAGGCACATACCACCTGGCTAATTTTTAAAACTTTTTCATAGAGACTGGGTCTTGTTATGTTGCCCATAGCAAGGTCTGGAACTCCTGGCCTCAAGTGATCTCCTGCCTCTGCCTCCAAAAGAGCTGGAATTACAGGTGTGAACCACTACACCTGGGCCTGACTTCTGAACCACCAGTTTTTGTTTGTTTGTTTGTTTGTTTGTTTTAGATGGAGTCTCACTCTGTCTCCCAGGCTGGAGTGCAGTGGCAGGATCTCGGCTCACTGCAACCGCCGCCTCCTGGGTTCAAGCTATTCTCCTGCCTCAGCCTCCGGTAGCTGGAACTACAGGTGCCCACTACCATGCCTGGCTAATTTTTGTAATTTTCGTAGAGACAGGGTTTCACCATGTTGGCCAGGCTGGTCTGGAACTCCTGACCTCAAGTGATCTGCCTTCCTTGGCCTCCCAAAGTGCCGAGATTACAGGCATAAGCCACCATGCTGGGCCTCGTATTTTGTTTTACTATCCTGTAACAGACACTGCTGATGCTTCCCATAAGCCCTAAACCTACCCTTGAGTATTTCTGAGCATCTCTTCCTCAACTTCTATGTGCCTTTACTATGAACACCCCATACCAGTGACTATCTTTTTTTTTTTGAGATGGAGTCTCGCTCTGTAGCCCAGGCTGGAGTGCAGTGATGCAATCTCGGCTCACTGCAACCTCTGCCTCCTGGTTTAAGCGATTTTCTTGCCTCAGCTTCCTGAGTAGCTGAGACTACAGGCGCCTGCCACCGCGCCTGGCTAATTTTTTCTATTTTTAGTAGAGACTGGTTTTCACCCCATTAGCCAGGATGGTCTTGATCTCCTGACCTCGTGATCTGAACTTGTGATCTGCCGCCTTGGCCCCCCAAAGTGCTGGGATTACAGGCATGAGTCACCACGCCCAGCCACCAGTGACTGTCTTAAGAAGAAAACCTTTCAGTTACTGGAGATCGTTTTCTCAGGTGAAAGCACCTGGGAGTTTTATTCACTCCCTACCACCCTCCACCCCAGGGTAGGTCATAGCCAATGACAGACCAGTACAAAAGTGTGACATATTACAGTTTCTCAAAATGGCCACATCTTGGTCCCACATGTTCTTCTAGAACATTGTTGCTCCCCAACCAAGAGGAAGAGTCTATTTTCCCTCCTTTTGAAATTGGGTGGGACTTCGTGACTACTTCTGTGCAGAATGTGGTGGAAGCAATGCTATGTAGTTCATGAATCTAGGCCATAACAGGAGATACTGCTTATACCTGCCTCTCTCAGGATGCATGGCCTTGGAACCCAGCCACCATGGTGATAACAGGAGATATTGCTTATACCTGCCTCTCTCAGGACGCATGCCCTTGGAACCCAGACACAATGGTGTGAGGAAGCCCAGGCCACGTGGGGAAGGTATGTATAGATTTGCTGGCTAAGGGCCCCAGCTAAGGTCCCAACCCACAGCCAGGACCAGCTGCCAGACCTGTGAGTGATTGTGCCTCCGGAGGACCCAGGCCCCAGCCTTCAAGCTGCTCCAGCTGGTATGGTGTGGGGCAGAAATGACCTATCCCCACCAAGCTCCCCACAAATTGAAGACCCGTGAGAAAAATTAGTTGTTTTGAGCTACTATGTTTGGGGATGGTTTATTGCTCAGCAATTAATGCTTGACATAGACTTAGATACCTGGAAATGGGACACTACCATAATGAAACCCAAACAATGCAGCTTGGGACTGGGTGGCAGATGGAGGCTGGAAGCACCTTGATGAAGGAGTTAATGAAAACCTAAAGGGCCTCAAAGTGACGGTCAGGGGAATCCGATGGCCCTGGAGGACCACTACAACTTTTCCAGCCTCCCATGAAGAAGTGGGGCTTTATTTCTCCTCCCCTTGAAATGGGGCAGGCCTCAATTTTGCTACATAAAGAGAGCAAAATTACTGCTGTTATTGTTTTAAGCACTGTAGGGGAGGGGTAGGAAAAGACTATCTCATGAGGCGAATCTATTAATTACTCTCAACAAGCACTTTAAAAACACCAAATATACATGGATTATTTCTAAACTTAATTTAAAAAAAAAAACTGGTAATATCGTGATTTTGATTTGCATTTTTATATCCATAATTAATTCTTTTTTTGTTTTGTTTTGTTTTGAGATGGAGTCTTGCTCTGTCGCCCAGGCTGGAGTGCAGTGGCTCAATCTCAGCTCACTGCAACCTCCACCTCCTGGGTTCAGGCAATTCTTCTGCCTCAGCCTCCCCAGTAGCTGGGATTATGGGAACATGCCACCATGCCCAGCTAATTTTTGTATGTTTAGTTGAGACAGGGGTTTTACCATGTTGGCCAGGCTGGTCTTGAACTCCTGGCCTCAAGTGATCCCCCTGTCTTGGCCTCTCAAAGGGCTGGAATTCCAAGCGTGAGCCACCAAGCCTGGCCTATATCCAAAATTAATTGTAAACTTCCCCTGGGTTAAAGACTAACTCACTAAGAAAAAATATATATTTTTACCATTCCGAGAAATTGGGATTAACATTCCAAGCAAATTGGATGACCCTCTTGTTAGGCTGGGTTGCTCATAGACCATATTTTTGGCTGGGTCATGAGATCTGGAGCTATAGACCCTTAGGGAGGTTTTTCTCATGACAACAACAAATAACTTGAACCTGATTATGTTGTGCCTAAACTTTGTGATTCCCAGTTCAAACCCTCCAAATGGGGTGGTCTCACAGACTGTGCTCTGGGTTATATCTTCCTTACTTTCTTTATCTTCCCCAATTATCAAGCCTGATTTGAGTTTACAAAACCAGCCCCTCACCAGCAACCCAGATCCTTCCCCTCTACATTAGAAGTCCTCTGTTGACTGCTTAATACTATTCTGAATTCTTTTCATGCTTTTCCAATCTGGCGGGGCCACACCTCTTGAATATATTTAAATCCAATTGGATTCTGAACATCCTTCATTGTCTGTATAGCTCCCATTGAGGTTACTTCAATGACAGACGGAAGGCACAAAGACGATCATTGTAGCATCATTTATAACAGCCTAACAATTTGAAACAATAAAATGGCCAGGAAAGAAACTGTTGAATCTCAGATCACATTCAGGGTAAGGTGGCAAGAGGGGAAATACAAGGTGGGCTTGGTGCCAGGCACCTGTAGTCCCAACTACTCAGGAAGCTGAGGCAGGAGGAGCTCAAGCCCAGGAATTCAAGGCTGCAGTGAGCTATAAGGGTGCCAGCACACTCCAGCCTGGGTAATAGAGCAAGACTCCGAGAAAAAAAAAAAAAGAGAGGAAATCAGTCACTTATGTAGGACTATGAAAGCCTAAGGAACAGGCCAGGGGGTATAAGACCCCAAGCCAATACTGTACTTGGGATCTGTACATGCACACATGTACACCCACTGCTGACCACAGTGAAGCAAAGTCTAAAAGCTGCCTGGAAGGGGTGAACAGCCTGCATGTTGCATGTGCACAGTGGCATGTAGGACAGAGATGAAAAATTTACCTCATATTCATGCCCAGAATTTGAGATGCAGAGACTCAGCAAGTAGAATGGGCCTGCAAGCTGTGCCTCCCGCAAAGGGAAAGGCCTGATCAATTCATTCATACAGAGGGGTGGTGTGGCTATGGAATGTCTATCTAGAAAGGATTTAGGGAGGGCAATTTGTTGGAAGGAGGACGATGGCATATTCGGGTGGAAACAGTGCTAGTATTATAAAGTGTAGTGCTTTTATTTTGAAATGGAGGCCAGGCGCAGTGACTCACGCCTATAATCCCAGCACTTTGGGAGGCTGAGGCGGGTGGATCACAAGGTCAGGGGTTCAAGACCAGCCTGGCCAAGATGGTGAAACCCTGTCTCTACTAAAAACTATAAAAATTAGCCAGGTACGGTGGCAGGCGCCTGTAATCCCAGTTACTTAGGAAGCGGAGGCAGGAGAATCGCTTGAACCCGGGTGGCGGAGATTGCAGTGAGCCGAGATCATGCCACTGCTCTCCAGCCTGGGCAACAGAGTGAGACTCTCTCTCAAAAAAAGAAAAAAATAAAATAAAGAAATGGAGCTGGTAGCTAACCACCCTCCCAGCCACCCCTTGGCACTGCCTCTACCCGACACTAAAAAAACACAGAGAGGGTAATGCCTTGCTCCACCAAAAAGACTCTCTAATGGTAAAGGCAGGGACTGAAAATTGGATTTGATGGAGGGGGGTCCCTTGAGAGCAGAAAGTAATGTTCAAATCTCTTACAACAAAATATGTTCTCCGGCTTAGTGAAATAGACATGCTGGCAAGAGTGGCTGGGAATTTCTTTCCAGGTAAGAAACCTGAAAGGGAAAATTACCATTGGGCAGGCAGGACTTTCTAGAATGCCTAAGGGCTTGTCCCCCGTTCCACCAACTGCTGAGTCAGCAGAGGACCTTGTGTTTATTTAATTCTGTATCTCGCCAGCTGTGTCTGTATCAACACTAGCCCCAGACTCAGATTTAATCAGCCTTCACATTTATAGGTGATGCTTTTTGCTGAGAAGTTGAGAGCAAAGGAGAGAACAGAAGGAAAATTCAAGCTTCTGTAGAGGGATTCTACTAGCTGGAAAACCCCAATTCAGGGTGGTCCAACCTTAGAGGGAGTACAAGTCCCAAGTCCTGCAGAACAGGCATGGGGGAAGTACTCAAGTTCCAATGCTGATGTTCTGACCTGGAGATGGCTGAGCGGGTGCTAGAATTCAGCTGGAGTAGTGGAGGCAGTCCGAGTCCTGCCTGCTGGGCCCTCTCTGCTGAAGGAGGCCAGATGCCCTGCCGGTGCAGGCAGTTCAGCCAGCGCTAGTGAGAGCCCACACGTGCCCAGCTCTGTGTCACGGGTTGTGTGTTTGGAGTAGGGTCTGGAAGAAAAGCAAGAAGACAGACAGACCTCATGAAATAGAGGCAATTCAAGGCTATGGGTCAAACTTAAAGCACTGGGGCAGGCAGTGGGATGCATTTTCTTCACCAATAGGCATCAGAAAACCTGGATTCCAGGCTGAGCAACATCACAGCTGAGGTCTCTATAACAAAAGAGATCAACAAGAGAAAAGGTTCATTCCATTTTGATGCAGCCACTTGACACATAATTTTACACAACCCAGATAAGCTATCTCAAGTGCAGCATTAAAATGGAAGGGCCCAGTGAAAGAACTAGATACACAAGGCCACATATCATATGATTTCACTTCTTTGAGCTGTCCAGAATGGGCACATCCATAGAGACACAGGCAAATGCATGGTTATTAGGGGCTGGGGGAGGAGGTAACAGGGAGGGACTGCTTAATGTGTACAACGTTTCCTTTCGAAGCGATGAAAATGTTTTGGCATTAGATAGTGAGGATGCTTGTACAGCCTTGGGATTATACGATTGCCACCAAATTATTCACTTAAAAAGGTTAAAATAGTAAATTTTACATAGTGTTTTTCTATAGTTTTTTTTTTTTTTAATGGAAAGACCCACTTTCCTTGTTTGGTTGCCATTTGCTCCTGTGTGTCCTTGAAGGGAGCAACCTCTCTGTGCTTCAGTTCTCTTCCCCTGCAGCTCAAGGCTCTTACCCTGCCTATCCTCCAGGGCCATGGGAGGCCGTGTGAGAGCAGGAAGGGTGTGGGCATGGGCTCAAAGCCCACCCACAACCTCACTCGCCGTGGGATGTGAGCAAGTTACCTGGGTTCTCTGAATCTCCGTGTTGGCATCTACAAATAGAGTTTCTGAGAGTCCAGACTTTTGCTGTTTGAGTTAGAACAACTTTTATGAGGAACCAACATGTATAAACCAAGCAAAAAAAAGTGCAAGTGTGTGTATATATGTGTCGTGTGTATGTGGTGTCTAGCATAGATAGCCTCACTAAAAGGGAGCTAATGGAGCTAATAAATAGAACTAATAACTAATAAATAACTAATAGAACTAATAAAAGTGAAAGCAAATTATAAAATAAAACCTCCGATTAACCCTAAGGAACAGAAGATGGTGAAGTCAGCCATAGTTGTCGGTAATAGAAAAATAGGATTCGCGCTGACATTTAAGGAGAGGTGAGATTTTGGCAGGTGGGTGTGGGGAGGGACAGGACAGGGCATACATGAGAAAGGCTTAGAGGTAGGAGCATGCTGGGGACCACAAGAAAACTGGACTGGCTGGAGCAGAGTACTTGGGATACACAGGGAAGGACCAGGTGTTGGGCTTTCTCGAACATGAGGCCAAGAGTTTGGAACTCATCCTGAGGACTTGGAGGAGTCATGGATGGTTCTTTTTTTTTTTTTTTTTTTGAGATGAAGTCTTGCTCTGTTGCCCAGGCTGGAGTGTAATGGTGCAATCTCAGCTCACTGCAACCTCCACCTCCCAGGTTCAAGCAATTCTCCTATCTCAGCTTCCCAAGTAGCTGGGATTGCAGGTGCTTGCCACCATGCCTGGCTAATTTTTTTGTATTTTTAGTAGAGGCTCGTTTCCAACTCTTAACCTCAGGTGATCCACCTGCCTCAGCTTCCCAAAGTGCTAGGATTACAGGAGTGAGCCGCTGTGCCCAGCCATGGATCGTTCCTGAATAGGAAAGCAAGATGATGGATATCGTAACAGAAGAGAATGAATCTGGCCCATACTGTGCAGCAATGCTTAGAGATAAGAGTCTAGAGGCAAGGAGATGAGCCTGGCATCTATGGCTTTAACCCAGCATGAGATAATGGGGCATGAGGGAGGGGAGTAGACCAATCTTAGAAACACCCAGTGGAAGATTCACAGAAGTTCTTCTGGGCTCCAGACTCACCCTGCCACCACTACTTCTTGGCTTTTGGCATCAACAACATTGGTCTAGCTATTTCTCATCTGTGGGTGTGTTCCTGGAAAAAGTTATAGTAGTAGCCAAGAAAATGATTCAAGGGACACAAGCAGAGCTGCATTGACGAGCCCATGTCAGGAAGCACAATGCCGTGTGGGAGGAAGGAGCTGGCTCTCTGCAAGATTGGCTTAACGGGGTTCAGGGCATGCTACCCCCAAATATGGTATCTTGGCATTTGCAAAACGGTGGAAGTAGGAACATCACTTTCACCTTCCCCTCTTCTGCCCTGAAGCAGGCCATCTGATCTAGGAAGGATTTTTCTGACCCTCCCCTACAGCAGATCAGAAGACCCTCATGTGAGAGGTAAGGAGCATCCTCATTTCTGAAGACAAAGGCTCACAGAGGGGATCCAAACAAATGGGCCTTGCTAAGTTCCCCTAGTTTGTTCGCATTAGATCATACTTTTAATTCAATCATACTTCACCACCGTCATTCACTTCTTCATCAAACCTAGCATTAAAAATCCACAGGTGTTACTATTTCTTTGTGTCTTCATTTCCTTATGAACTGTAATCAGTTTCATGTAAAACTTACTAAATACTTTTATGCTTTTCTCTTGTTGATCTTTTCTCTTATTGATCTGATAGATCTCTTGTTGATCTATCTTTTGTTATAGGGACCTCAGCTGTGAACCTAGCAATGGGTGAAGAAAAGCTATTCCTCTGCTATAGAGTTAACCTTGCTTCTTGGAATTGGATGCCATAAAGCTCCAAGGCACTTGGGCTGCTCTTGCCGGTCTGTAGGATGGCAGTCAGAAAGGCTCATCATTCCCTGTGGCAGCCACAGGGTACTCCCTGGCAGCGAGAGTAGGCAGTTGCTGATACCATGTATTAATAAGGATCTCCATGATCCCAGCAAGTTGCCCCGGGAGAAAATTTTTGTTGTATCAGTCAATTGGGTAACTTTTTTTTTTTTTTTTTTGAGACAGAGTTTCACTCTTGTTGCCCAGGCTGGAGTGCAATGGCATGATCTTGGCTCACCGCAACCTCTGCCTCCCAGGTTCAAGAGATTCTCCTACCTCAGCCTCCTGAGTAACTGGGATTACAAGCATGAGCCACCATGCCTGGCTAATTTTGTATTTTTAGTAGAGATGTAGTTTCTCCATGTAGATCAGGCTGGTCTCGAACTCCCAACCTCAGGTGATCTGCCCGCCTTGGCCTCCCAAAGTGCTGGCATTACAGGCATGAGCCACTGTGCCCAGCAGGTAACTATTGCAACATGCCTTGAGCCCACCCAGGAGGTGGTGATTCCTCTCCAGGGTATGTGGGAGCACAGATATCCTACAGAGATGCATGCTGGAAACCACAAAACATTGTTGAGAGGATTCTTAATAAAGAACTCTCTGAATTCGGTAATAAGAAAACATGAAACCCAACTTAAAAAAATGAGCAGAAGATTTAGACAGACACTTCTTTAAAGAAGATAAACAGATGGCAAATAAACATATGAAAAGATACTCAACATCACCAGTCATTGAGAAATGCAAATTTAAATCATGATGAGATATCATTACATACCTATTAGAATGGTTACAATTTAAAAGACGGACCATTCCAAGTGCTGGATTAAAAACTGCAAGTGACTAGTACTTTTATATACTGCTGGTGGGAGTATAAAATAATACAATCACTTTGGAAAACAGTTTGATAGTTTCTTATAAAGTTGGACATACATCCGCCATAAGATCCCACATGGAAGAACTCTAATGTCCATCAACTGGGGAATGGATAGACAAATTGTGGCACATCCATAGAATGAACTACTAGTCAACAATAAAAAGAAATGAACTACTAATATAAGCAACAATATGGATGAACCTCAAAACAATTATGCCAAATTTTAAAAGCGACACTAAAAAGACCACATACTATTCCATTCCAGAAAATGCAACGAATCTGTAGTTTGCTCAATGGTTGACTGAGGATAGGTAGGTAGGGACAGGCAGGCAGGAGGGAGGAATTACCAAGCACTACAAGGAAGCTTTTGGGGGAAGATGTTCACTATCTTGATGGTGGTGATGGTTTCGTGGGTACATATACACACATCAAAACTCATGAAATTGTATACTTTACTTGTGTGTAGTTTATTGAGTTTTGTTTGTCAATTATATCTCAATAAACCTGTACAGAAAAAACAAATCTCCAAGTTATCTGCATCCTATTCAGGTTAAAAGGCAAAGTCCTCATAGTGGTGAAGCAACATGGCTGACTCACCATTCACCATTCTGCTGCCTTCCCAGCTTCCAGAACAGTGCCTGGAACATAAAAAGAGCTAAACAGGTATTTGATAAATGATTGCCTGGCAGGACCCCAGTTAATAGTAGTAGTTGTTTGATGAGTGTTGTTAGGAACAAGGAGGAGGAAGCACTGACCCCATTTCTCTGGCATCTGTGTGTCCTGGAAAAAATAATAATAATTTTTTAAAAAGAGCAAGAGGGAACTCCTCAAATGATGAAACATGGCGTTACCGTATGACCCAGCAATTCCACTCCTGAGTATGTTCCCAAGGGAAAGGAAAAATATGCCCACACAAAAGCTTGCTCATGGTAGTCAAAAGGTAGAAACAACCCACATGCCTGCCCATTACTGATGAATTGATAAACAAAACATAGTATATCCATACAGTAGAATATAATTTGGCCATAAAAAGGAATTGAGTACTGATGACACATGCCAAAACATAAATGAACCTTGAAAACATTGTTTAAGTGAAAGAAGGCAGTCATAAAAGGCCATATATGATATTATTCCATTTACATAAAATGTCCAGAATAAGTCTCTGTAGGGACAGAAAGTAGATTAGTTTTTGCTTAGGACTGGCACGCACTGGGGAGATGGACAGGTGACAGCTAAAGGATATACAATTTCTGCCGGGCGCGGTGGCTCAAGCCTGTAATCCCAGCACTTTGGGAGGCCGAGACGGGCGGATCACTAGGTCAGGAGATCGAGACCATCCTGGCTAACACGGTGAAACCCCGTCTCTACTAAAAAATACAAAAAAACTAGCCGGGCGAGGTGGCGGGCGCCTGTAGTCCCAGCTACTCGGGAGGTTGAGGCAGGAGAATGGCGTAAACCCGGGAGGCGGAGCTTGCAGTGAGCTGAGATCCAGCCACTGCAGTCCAGCCCGGGCGACAGAGCCAGACTCCGTCTCAAAAAAAAAAAAAAAAAAAAAAAGGATATACAATTTCTTTTTGGGAGTGATGATAATGTTCTAAAATTGTGGTAATGGTTGCATATATCTGTCAATATACTAGAGACCATTGAATCATACACTTTATTTATTTTTTATTTGTTATTATTATTTTTTGAGGCAGAGTTTCACTATTGTTGCCCAGCCTAGAGTACAATGGCATGATTTCGGCTCACTGCAACCTCCACCGCCCGGGTTCAAGTGATTCTCCTGTCTCAGCCTCCCGAGTAGCTGGGATTATAGGCACCTGCTACCACGCCTGGCTAAGTTTTTGTATTTTTGGTAGAGATGCAGTTTCACCATGTTGGCCAGGGTGGTCTTGAACTCCTGACCTCAGGTGATCCGCCCACCTCAGCCTCCCAAAGTGCTGAGATTACAGGCATGAGCCACCGCTCCCAGACGAATCATACACTTTAAATGGGTAAACTGTACACTATGTAAGTTGTACCTCAATATAACTGTTTAGAAAGAGTAAGGTGGTATACGAGGGAAGGCAAGGCTCTTGCTCAGAGTTTGAGTGGAGAATGGTAACCCCTTTCTACGGTTAGTTCACTGGTATAGTTACGACCCCATCGAGCACCCCCTGAGAATGAGGTGGCTCAATTTATCCAGCAGAGAAGGGGCTAAGGGACCAGAGAGAGCCCTGGAATGGAGGAAGGACTTTTTCTCCGGGGACAAGTAAATGAAAGCAGTTCCTCATAGCTCTGCAGCCCACGACTGGGGCTCTGGCTGCTGCCTTGCGCTGTATTGAGCGACATGACGTCCCCCACTTGCCTCTTAATGATAATACCTTCTATTTATACCAAACACCTCTCCTCCCAGGAGAACGCTATGTTTTCCCAACATTGATTCAGTAAGCCAGCCAGACTGAATTGAATTAAAATTCACAGCAGCCACTCACACAAGCCTATCCCTTTCCCCTGCCTGCCCCCTCCTTCGCGCACTGCTGTGACGCTCACAGCAAAGCAAAGAAGTCAAGAAGGTTGGACTTCTACACATCTGTCCCACTGAGGGACCCTGCCCCCACCCCGCTCTAGGCCTTGGGGGCAGCAGGAGTGGGGGCTAAGGGCCCTTCTCTCATGGGAGAAATACAGTGCCAAAGAGAAGGGTCTTCATGTGTGATACCCTCCCTCTCTCCAGAAACATATCCACTTGAATCCATTAAAACTCAAAAGTGAGAACTGCTGATGAGGGGATATCAGGCACAAAAGAGAACTACATTGAGAGGGGCATTGGAGTCTTTTCTGATTTTTACTATCTACCACACAGGCAGCTGTCTATTTTGCCTAGGCCAAAGGGCAACACAGGCTCCTGGTCAGCACCAGTGGAGAGTTCTCCATTGTGCAGACCCCCGGCTCACTGTCAGGCTCTGTTAGCCCTTTCCCCTTAGTACAGATTCCGCTGACTCTGGCCAGTCTATATTCCTGGCCATTCCATATTCCTCGCCTAAGGGACAGAACATCAGGGGCCCAAGGAAGAGCCAGCCCTAGTCTGATTGGATTGATGGATGAATGTCCTCAAATGCACACAGCCACACACACAGCACCTCACCTTCTCTGTGCCTCTGTCCTGCTCTGCCCATCTGGCAGAATGCCTGGGGGCCAGTGGGATAAGCACAGTGCTGGGGCAGGGGTCTCCAGCACCCATCCCCACTCCTCACATGCCACATAGCATCGATGAGTCAATCAAGAGTACGCCTTTTTGTGGCACTGTGTGCCTGCCTTGCGCCACCTTCTGCAGAGAAGACCACATACCCTGTCCTGGCTGGGGAGATGCAGATGGCTTGAGAGATGAGGGCCTAAGGGTGCCTCCCAGGGCAGGGTGAAACCATATGGCCCAAATCCTCAGGGGCTGCAGAGCTTTACTCACAGACCCTGGATCTCAGGGTAGGAACTACTTAGGTGTTGTTTCATCGCCTCCTGCCCCTACCCCATCCTCCTCTGTCGCCTTCCTTCCCTTGCCAACATCAGCAGCACTTAAAAAGCAGGAACACCACTGCCTAAGTCTTCTCCACACAGGGCCTTGACCCCCTCACTGCCCTTCATTACCCAGGCCCCCCTTGGTGTTGCCTGTCGTCAAGACCCGTTAGCCCACCAATAGCCATAGTAACCTCAGCTCCTTGAGAGGACACCTAGGGATGGGGCATGGAGCCCCAGGGATCACACAGCACCCATCTTTCAATAAGGCAATTGAATGGCCCTTTAAAAAGCAGGGGTCCATGACATGAACAGGATGTTCTTCAAACCACAGCCTGCCCCACTCCCACAGAAAGGGCCCAAGTGTTGGCCTCTATCATGTCATATTTAAAATACCAGTCAAAGAGCATTAGATTTCCCATGTGAAAGAACATTCAAAGTTTGGGTATTGAGACTCCTCTTGAAATTGTAGTTAGGAGGTTGTCATTTGCATCTTTTGGATTTATAAGGATTGGGCAATTATAATAGCAATAATAACAAAGCACCTTATTCTGTTATAGCATTTTTTGGTATACCAAGTACACTTACATATGTTGTGAAAAAGTGAACATTTGATTAAAATGATGAAATATTAGAGAGGAGCATTCTTAGGTGTATGTAGTAGGTAGAGGGCAAGGCTCATGATAGCTCTGTGTGTGTGCGTGCGTGTGTGTGTGTGTGTGTGTATGTGTGTACAAGAAAGACAGAAAAGACACCCCAAATGTTGCTCAGCACTCCTGCACAGCTGCTGCAACAGGCGTTGAGGGCACTTAGAATGCTGCTGTTGGTGTAGATGAAATGGGTGTCTCCAGGACCAGCATTTAAACAGGAAGCTGCCTAGCCCAGGCAGTCCTGAGGAGTCCAACATCATTAACGGCCAGTTGTGGTGAGCACACCTCATTGTCTCTCCATCAGTGATAACTGCTTTATCTACTGGGACAGCCACAGGAAGACGCTGGTGCTGATCATGAATGCCCTCCAGGAGCTGCCTGGCACACAGCAGTCAGCATGTGAGCTCTGAGAGATGAGAAGAGACACCAGGGCAGGTGGTCCGGATTATCTCCATGGCCTCTGCTAGCTGCAAAATCCTAGACTTTTATGAAGATTCAGAGAGATGGGGAAAGCTTGGGAGCAGGATGGAGTGAGATGTGCCCAGGACCAGAGACTGTCAATGTCATCATTTAATAGGCCCCTCTCATTTGTCACTTGAGAAACTGAAACCTAGAGAGAGGAAGCGACTTGCTTAATGCCATATACTGGATAGGTGGCAGGTGAAGCCCAAGTGTCCTGCTCTTGGTTCTCTCTCCATGGTTACGCCTCATCTTGGTCTATTCAGGCTGCCATAACAAAATACCATAAACTGGGCAGCTTATAAACAACAGAAATTTACTTCTTACCATCCCGGAGGCTGGGAAGTCCAAGATCAAGGCACTGGCAGATTTGGTGTCTGGTGAGGGATCCCATTGTCATAGATGGAACCTTCTCACACGGTGGAAGAGGCAAGGCCACTCTCTGGGGCCTCTTTTATAAGGGCACTAGTCCCATTCAGGAGGTCTCCACCCTTGTGACTTAATGACCTCCCAAAGACCCCCCCCTTCTAATACCATCAACCTGGGGGTTAGGATATCAACACATGAATTTTGAGGGGACACAAACATTCACAGCATAGCACCTATACTTGGCATTCCCATACCTGCTGATGGGTGGAAAAGGCCATCCAAAGGCCTGGATCTATGGAGAGAGAGACCATCCCACAGCCTTGCCCCTACCTGAAATTCAGCCCAAACCAGCCAGTGACCTCTTAGCACTGCTCTGTCGGAGGCCATCGAGGCAGAAGGCACAGACAGAATGATTGACAGTCACTGGCCAGACAAGCCTCCCCCAGCAGCTGAAAAGGGGCTGTTTTGGGGCAAAGCTTCTTAGCTGTGGTCATTCCTGGGCTATGGTTTGCACCATCACAGTCACCAGCCCACGACCAATTCAAAATGAGTGAGGGACATTCTGCTGGAGGCCCTGGGGACAGTAAAGGTTTCAGTCTTGGCATGTAACAACAGATCTTGTTCAGTCAAATGGGACAATAAAAAAGGAATTTGTGCTCAGATGCTGTGAAAGAGTCCGGCAGTTCTTCAAAAGGTTAAACACAGAATTATCATGTGATCCAGAAATTCCATTCCTAGATATACGCCCCCCAAAATTGAAAACAGGTGTTCAGACAAATACTTGCATATGAATTCTCATAGCAGTGCTGTTCACAATAGCCCAGAGGTGGAAACAACATAAACATCCATCAACAGATGAATGAATAAACAAAATGTGGTATGTTGGTGAGGCATAGTGGCTTATTCTTGTAATCCCAGCACTCTGGGAGCTGAAAGCAGGAGGATTGCTTGAGGCCAGAAGTTCAAGACCAGCCTGGGCAACATAGAGAGACCCTTCTCTCTACAAAGAAAAAAAAATTTTTTTAAATTAGGCAAGCTATGATCACCCCACTGCACTCCAGCCTGAGTAAGAGTGAGACCCTGGCTCGAAATAAGTACATAATGTGGTATGTCCACACAAAGGAATAATATTAAGCCATATGATATGGTTTGAATCTGTGTTCTTACCAAATATCATGTCAAATTGTAATCCCCAAAATTGGAGATGGGGCCTGGTGGGAGGTGATTGAATCATGGGGGTGGATTTCTCATGAATGGTTTGGTACTATCTCCTTGGTACTGTCCTCACAGTAGTGAGTGAGTTCTCATGAAATCTGGTTGTTTAAAAGTGTATAGCACCTCTCCCCTTACTCTCTCTGGCTCCTGCTCGGCCACATGAAGTGTTGGCTCCCCCTTCACCATCTGCCATGACTGTAAGTTTCCTGAGGCCTCCCCAGAAGCCAAGCAGATGCCAGAATCATGTTTTCTGTACAGCCTGTGGAATCACTAGCCAATTAAACCTCTTTTCTTTATAAATTACCCAGTCTCGGGTATTTCTTTATAGCAACCCAAGAATGGACTAATACACCATACAAGGAAATGAAGTACTGACTCATGCTATAAGGTGGATAAACTTCTAAAACATTACGCTAAGTGAAAGAAGCCAGTCACAAAAGATCACATATTGTATGATTCTGTTTATGTGAAATATTCAGAATAGGTAAACTCATAGAAGTAGAAAGTAGACTGGTGGTTTCCAGGGTTGACGGGAGGCAGAATAGGGAGTAACTGCTAAATGAGCACAGGGTTTTATTCTGGGGTGATGAAAGTGTTTTGGAGCTAGAGGTGGTGTTTGCATAACATTGTGAATGTACTAGATATCATAGATTTGTTCACTTTAAGGTGGTTATTTTTTTTAAAAGGAATTTATGGGCTTCCATGACCCCCAAATCCAGGCACTTGAAGAATCTCATCAGGACTTGGTCTCTCTTCCTCTGTCCTTCAATGCTGCTCCGTTGGCAGGCTTGGCCACATGCTGGCTTCTGGACTTTCCATCAGACATTATCGCTAGAGCTAGTGATCCCCACTGAAGGAGAGCTTCACTTTTCCCAGTGGATTCATCAAAAGGCCCTAATTTGAGTCTTGTTTACCTGAGCCAGTCCCTGAGGTCAGGCAGGTAAAATGCTCTAACTGGTCAAGGTGGGTCTTGGTCTGACCCTGTGGCAAGGGTCGGGGGTGAGCATCATCGAATCTGCCTCATCCAAACCAGAGGGGCCGAGAAAGGGCAGGAGGTGTTCCCAAAGGCAATGGAGTATGGGTAGGCAGAAATAGCCAATGTCCACTCCAGGACTCTGGAAAGTGTAGCTTCTCTTTCTCCCTCCCTCTTCTTGTGCTGAGATACTTTTGAAGGCTGCAACACAAGGGGAAGATGGGTTCCTTGGCATAGCCCTGATCTCCACTCATCTGTCCCAATGCCACCAGTGTCTCAGCCCCACTAACTACATGTTCCTTCCCCTCATTATGCCCCCTGAGGTCATCTAACTGTCCTTGCCATGTCAGAATGAGCTGGCCCTCTGGAATTTTATTTTGATGATGAATAATGATTTTGGATCAGGAGAATGGAGCTGGTAAGAAAGAGAAAACATGCCCCTTCCCTCATGGGGAGCTGCCATTTCTCCCACACTTGAATCCAAGCCCTCTTTCTAAGATCTCCTTCCACAATCACTGTGCCCACCCCAGGTCTTCCTTCCCAGGACTCCCTGAGCCCACACAACTAGGACCACTATAGTGTTGATTATAGACTTGGTGATGGATTGACCAAAGGGTTATGCCTGGATGAAGGCTTTTATTCCAGAAGGCTTCTGTCCTCTGCAGTTGGGAATGACCCACCCCAGGGACCCCAGCCCTCATTCCCACTCAGTTCCTGGGCCTGGATGAACTAGCACAGCTGCTGAGCTTCTCAGGAAGCCAGGAGGTGGAGTGGGGTGGGGCAGGGAGAAGGTGGGTGCTAGGTCTTTTGTCTGGGCCCAAGTCGGCAGGCATGCAACTCGTACTCAGAATTTGCTGAGTCTCTCTAATGCGCTTTTTAAATAATTTGGGCTTGCCCCTACATCAGGGAAGTACCGAAGCCCTCTCCTACTTACTTGAAAATTTATTTAACTATCTCTGTTTAGCACTTTGCTTAAGAAACAGGGCACTTTTCTCTAGAGAACAGGGAGGTGATTTGAGGTCTTTTTGAATGTGAAAGGAATCCAGTGTGCCAGGGGAAGGCACGGGAGGCAGATGAAGAACGTTTCATCTTCATTTGAAGAATGTGCTGAGCACTATGTGAGTGTCTGCCTCCAAGGGGTTCAGTCCAGCCAGGGAATAGGACCTGCAGCAGCAGAATCACTCTGCCTGGGAGAGCCGATGGTGTTCTGGCATTTCCTTCACTATGTTGACAAAGGAAGAGGAGTTAAAGCCATCTTCACAGGGTTAACAAGAATTCTGGACAGAAATATTGTTATAATTAAGCATTAATCAGGCTGCACTTCGAAATGCATTCAGATGAAGAATGCAGCCTCGGGGAGTGCTCTGTAGGATGGAGGGGCTGGATAATGAGGCTGACCCCACCTCCTCCACTCCCTTCCCCACCAGTGCCTGACCCCTTAATCTGGCCCAAATGGCCAGTTCACAAACATATGAAAATAGTCCATGTAATCTGTTTCCTCTCTGGGGGGGAAAAAACCAAAAAAACCCTGCACAACAGAAGGCTTTTCACAATCACAAATAACTCTTCTGTGAAATCCTACTAAATGCAGATTTAATTTTGTGTGCTATGTCCTGCACTGGGAGCCTTTCAGCCCAAATTGCATGCTTGCATGGATTGCCCATCTCACTAACCACACAGCCCTGTGGGCTCTGTTTGTTGAATGGACTCTGGAGCCATGTGGCCTGAGTTCAAATTCCAGCTCTGCCATTTGCTAGTTGTGTAACCTTGGGCAAATTACCTGTGCCTTGATTTCCTCACATGTAAAAAGGGGTAACAGTAATCTACTTACAGGGTTGCTGTATAGACTCAATGGGTTAGTCTATCAACAGCACTTAAAATAGTGCTTGCTGTAAGAGTTAAAGAAAGAAGAGAGGAAACACAAAAAAGCAGCTCAACAGTCAAAGATAGGTTTATTTCGGAGAATAAACCTGAGAGGGGCTTTCGGCCGATTTTGGTCAGGAGCACTCTCTCTGACAGACTAAGAGTATTTAAGGGTTCAGGGCGAGAGAGCTTATCACAGGCTTGGAATGTTTCTGTGTGGAGGAGAAGCTTATTGTGGGGTTGGAATGTCTCTGGTTGGAGGGGAGATCATCTTGGGGCTGACATCTCTCCGGTCAAAGGGGAGGTTATCTTGGGGCTGGCATGTCTTTGGTTGGGTAGGGGTTTCTCTTAGGATTGGAATGTTTCTGGTCAGAGATGTCAGTTGTGGTTTATGGTCATACTGACATTAACCATTAGGCTGATGCCCTTTGGGTTGGATTTAGGCAGTTTTTGATCAAGGGGAAGTTTAAAATGGCACTGCTTGTCCAAGATGGCAATGCTCCTGCGCTGTCACTGGCAACATCGCGTGTGCTATGAAAATGTTAGCTTACCACAAATAATAACATCATGTGTCTATAATGGGGTTGAAATTATCTTTGTGTAACATGAGTGAAGATTTTCTTATTAATCCAAGGGAAACTAATTATAAAAGTTTTCAGAGAGTAACTGGTTCCCCAACTCCATTTATTTTCTATCATATCTTAAGTTTATCAGCTGAAAAATCTCTGGTCACAAGCATGTTTAGGACACCTCAGGGTGGAGAAGTCACTATAATTTACACTTAATGATGTGTCTCAGTTCTCTGGGGGTTGAAGATGGGAACTTGAGTTAATTGTCTGAATTGGAGTTGTCATAGGTGACTTCATTAATTGGGACTTGTCTTTGCCATTTTCTCCTGACGTGGCCACAGTGGGGCCTTCAATGCTTGTATGTCCTATTGTTTTTCAATGTTCCAGGTAGACTGGGCTCTACTCAGGAAATAATGAGAGTAACAGGTACAAGCCTCACGCAGAGAAAGCCCAAAACATTCTCTCTCCTTATCCAGCAGAAATAACCAACAGGTCAGAAGAGCCCAGCTCACCCCCTCAGCCCACTCACTAGTGAGGGCAGGCAGAAGCTTTTTTTCTCCATCAAAAGGTACCCCCCCTGCCCCGCAACGGTTTTCATGATGAATAAATGAACCTGTGTGTGTGTTTGTGAAAAGCTTTGAAGAGTTATTTTTGTCACAGTCAAACTACATTCCTAATGATGCCTTTTCTCCTTGCTGGTTTCTCTTTTGCAGGGATTAGTCCAAGTTTGGTATCTAGCAAGGTGGACAGATGGATGTATAAGAGATGACATCCACCAGGTCTAGACAGCTTCTCTCCCTGTAGAGTTTCTACTTCAGCAGGAAAAGGACAAACAGCAAAAGTAACAGACACCATCAATACAAGACTGCTAATTGGTGTTTGATTACAATTCAGATGTGGTCTGTGATTGAGTAAACACTTTTATTTAGATTATAATGGTTGCATATGGGGGAGTAGCTGAAGAATGACAAAAAGGGTCTGGGATAAAAGCAAATTAGAAAAGAAGAAAAAGTATTTTATTATTCCTTCATCTTTTCATCATTTCTGTCAAAAGACAAAATTCAAAATGACAACAAATTTAGTTAAATGAGCAAATTGGCTTTTGTTTATAATTCATGAACTGGGGTGACATCTCTAAAAATTTAGAAAATTCCTATGATGAACTGAGCAGAGGAGGTTGGTTTTATAGGCAGAAAAGGCTGAGAAAATCAGAAACTGGGAACAAAAATGGATTGGTTAGCATCAAGTTACTTTAGGTTCCTTTCCTCAGGGTTAAAGAAGAGGGGACTTCCTTACCGTGAGGGCTAACACTGGCTTGTTTGGGGATTGGCTTATTATCTCTCTCTTTCTTCTGATTCCTTGCAAGGTAAGATAAACAATTTAGTTTCGGTTTGGTGATGTGGGACTTTAGCACAAGTGATTCCATTTTGGCTTGGTCTGCAGGGGCCTAGTGCAGGAGCTCAGTCTCAATCAATGGCCTCCTATAAATTTTATTCAACATCTTAAAAATAAAAATACTCAGATAAAATTAATCTACCACAAAATTCACCATTGTAACCATTTTACAGTATACAATTCCATTGCTTTTAGTATATTCACAATATTGGGCAACCATTGCCACTATCTAATTCCAGACTATTTTTATTACCCCAGAAAGAAACCTCATACCTTCCAGTTCCCTCCTCCCGCTATCCCCTGGCAACCACTAATCTATTTTCTGTCTCTACGTATTTGTTTACTCTGGAAATTTCACAAAAATGGGAGCATATAACATGTGACCTCTCCTTTCATCATCCCTTGGGCATTCACCATGGGCCAGGTACTATGAGACTATCTGCCCTCAAGAGGTTCAGTCCAGCCAGGGAAAAGGACCTGCAGCAGCAGAATTATCCTGCCCGGGAGAGCCAATGGTGTTCTGGCATTTCCTTCACCACGTTGACAGAGGAAGAGGAGTTGAAGCCATCCTCACAGGGTTAACAAGAATTCGGGACAGAAATACTGTTATAACTAAGCATTAATTAGGCTGCACTTTGACCCACTTCTTTGTTGCTAAAAGTCTCCTAGCATAAGATACCTGACCACTTGCGTACCCATTGTTTCTATAAAGAGGATTTCTGATATTTGAATCATAAGGCTTTTTTTAAGGATCGTAAGATGTTTTTCAGATCCCAAATTCCAGCAAAATAGCTGATGCCAGCCAGTTTGAAGACTCCCACAAATAAATGGAATTAGCATGAGAATACAGTTTCTTCATCTCCCTGTCCCATGACTTTGCTGTGCACTATTTGACCAATCAATGGTCTCCACACTTTGGCCCACTCCAAAACCCTTAAAAACCCTAGCCCCAAACTCCTCAGGCAGATGGACTTGAGGTTCCCTCTCATCTCTTTTCTGGGCAACTCTACAATTAAATCTCTTGTCTCTGCTGCAGCCCAGTATCTTGGTGTATTGCCTTGCTGCACACATCAGATAACAAACCTATTATGGTTACAGTTTTGCAGTAAAAAGAGAGTAGGGGATTCTAGGAATAGAGAATGGCAGAGATGATGTGTTGTTTGGGGAAGGCTGAGATGGTCCTTGGGGCTGAAGCATCAGATGTACAAGGAAGGTAGGAAGATTTTGGGGAGAAAGGAGATAAGGCAACAGGCAAGTTAGGTCAGAAAAGCAGAGCCTTGAGGGCTCCTTAAATGAGACTAGGATTGTTCCTGGTTCTGGGGAGCCAGGCAAAGGTCAGTGTGTGTTTTACCAGGAAGGAAGGAAACCAGCCGTGGAGGGTGAGTTCAGAGGGAAGACTGTCAAGTGGAGGAATAGGAGGATGCAACAGTCCAGGTTTGAAAAGTCTAGGCTTCCCACTCTTGCAGAGGCAGTGGGCTCAGGAAGCAGGAAACATCTATTTGAGAGGAATTTCTAAGACTGAATGAACAGTGTCAGGCCTCCGAGCCCAAGCTAAGTCATCATATCCCCTGTGACCTGCACATATACATCCAGATGGCCTGAAGCAACTGAAGATCCACAAAAGGAGTGAAAATAGCCAGTTCCTGCCTTAACTGATGACATTCCACCATTGTGATTTGTTCCTGCCCCACCCTAACTGATCAATTGACTTTTTGACAATACACCCTCCCCACCCTTGAGAAGGTATTTTGTTATGTCCTCCCCGACCCTTGCAATAATGTACTTTGTGATATTCTCCTACCCTTAAGAAGGTACTTTGTAATATTCTCCCGGCCCTTAAGAATATACTTTGCAAGATCCACCCCCCACTGGCAAAACATTGCTCCCAATTCCACCACCCATCCCAAACATATAAGAACTAATGATAATCTCACCACCTTTTGCTGACTCTCTTTTCGGACTCAGCCCGCCTGCACCCAGGTGATTAAAAAGCTTTATTGGTCACACAAAGCCTATTTGGTGGTTTCTTCACATGGATGCATGTGACATTTGGTGCCAAAGACCCAGGACAGGAGGATTCCTTTGGGAGACTGGTCCCCTGTCCTCGCTCTCACTCCGTGAGGCGATCTACTTATGACCTTGGGTCCACAGATCAGCCAGCCCAAGGAACATCTCACCAATTTCAAATCGGGAAAGCAGTCTTTTCACTCTCTTCTCCAACCTCTCTCGCTATCCCTCCACCCTTCAATCTCTTTCTTCCTTAATTTCAGTTCCTTTCTTTTTCTGACAGAGAAAAAGACAGAGACAGAGGAGACGCATTTTATCCATGAACCCAAAATTCCAGCACTGGTCATGGACTCAGGAAGACAGTCTTACCTTGGTGTTTAGTCACTGAGGGGATGCCTGCCTGATTATTCACCCACATTTCAGAGGTGTCTGATCACCACGGGGACGCCTGCCTTGATCCTTCACCTTGGTGGCAAGCACCACCTCCCCTGGGTGGCAAGTACCACCATCCCCTCTGTGTCTCTACTCTCTTTTCTCTGGGCTTGCCTCTTTCACTATGGGCAATCTTCCACCCTCCATTCCTCCTTCTTCTCCCTTAGCCTGTGTTCTCAAGAACCTAAAACCTCTTCAACTCTCGCCTCACCTAAAACCTAAGCATCTTATTTTCTTCTGCAATACTGCCTGGCCCCAGTACAAACCTGATAATGGCTCTAAATGGCCAGAAAATGGCACTTTCTATTTCTCCATCCTACAAGACCTAGATAATTTTTGTTGAAAAATGGACAAGTGGTCTGAGGTGCCTTACATCCAGGCATTTTTCACACTTTGTTCCCTCCCTAGTCTCTGTTTCCAATGCAACTCACCCCAAATCCTCCTTCTTTCCCTCCTGCCTGTCCCTTCAGTACCAACCCCAAGCATTGCTGAGTCTTTTGAATCTTCCTTTTCTACCAACCCATCTGACCTCTCCCCTCCTCCCCAGACTGCTCCTCCTCAGGTTGCTCCCTGCCAGGCTGAATCAGGCTTCAACTCTTCTTCAGCCTCTGCTCCCCCACCCTACAACCCTTCTATCACTTCTCCTCCCCACACCTGGCCTGGCTTACAATTTCATTCCATGACTAGCTCTCCCCCACCTGCCCAACAATTTCCTCTTAGAGAGGTGGCTGGAACTGAAGGCACAGTCATGGTACATATGCCTTTTTCTCTATCAGACCTTTCTGAAATCAGCCAGCATTTAGGCTCTTTCTCATCAGACCCCATTAAATATACACAGGAATTCCAATATCTAACTCTGTCCTACAATTTAACCTGCAGTGACTTAAATGTCATCCTAACTTCTACTCTCTCCCCAGACGAACAGGAAAGAGTTCTTTCTCTAGCCCAGTCTCACACTGACAACTGCTGGCTTTATGAGCCAGGCCTCCAGGAAGGCATTAGAGCAGTTCCCTGAGAAGATCCCCAATGGAACTACCAGGCAGATTCCCCAGGTATAGCTAGGTGAGATTACATGATTTCTTGCCTAGTTGAAGGGCTTAAAAAGGCAGCATACAAATCTGTTAATTATGACAAACTTAAAGAAACTACCCAAGGAAAGGATGAAAATCCAGCCCAATTCCTGACTTGTTTAGCAGCAACCCTGAGATGCTTTACAGCCTTGGACCCAGAAGGGCCAGAAGGCCATCTTATTCTCAATATGCATTTTATCACTCAATCCACTCCTGACATTAGAAAGAAACTCCAAAAGTTAGACTCCAGACCTCAAACCCCACAACAGGACCTAATTAACCTCACCTTCAAGGTGTACAATAATAGAGAAGAGGCAGCCAAGTGGCAACGTATTTCTGAGTTGCAATTACTTGCCTCCACTGTGAGGGAAACCCCAGCCACATCTCTAGCACACAAGAACTTCAAAATGCCTAAACCGCAGCAGCCAGGCATTTCTCCAGGGACTCCTCCCCCAGGATCTTGCTTCAAGTGCCAGAAATCTGGTCACTGGGCCAAGGATTGCCCACAGCCCAGGATTCCTCCTAAGCCGTATCCCATCTGTGCGGGACCCCACTGGAAATTAGACTGTCCAATTTGCCTGGCAGCCACTCCCAGAGCCCCTACAGCTCTGGCCCAAGGCTCTCTGACTGACTCCCTCCCCGATCTGCTTAGCTTGGTGGCTGAAGACTGACACTACCCAATCGCCTCGGAGGCCCCCTGGACCATCACAGATGCTGAGCTTCGGGTAACTCTCACAGTGGAGGGTAAGTCTGTCTCCCTTTTTTATTTTATTCCAGAAATATTTTAATACAATCATAGTATAGTTATGAAGTCACATCCAATCCACTGAATATATTCAGGGTATTAATAAAAATGTTATACATCTTTATTCACTACCTTAATATAATTAAAGTATTTGGTTCTTATAGATGACACTAATTACCATATTCATTCATATATGCACTGCTAGTCAAACAACATGGAAATAAATTTATGGATTATGATAGTGGGGCTTCAGTCCTTTTTGATCTGAAGTCTAAGTTTCAAAAATGAATGTTTTCTTTTTTAAATGCCACAATATTTGAATCCTAGAAAGAATAGGCAACTAATTTAAGGCAAGATATTGAAACTTTCACAACTTTAATTTGAAAAAAGAAATGATCAAAGATCATACATGCCTTAACATTTAGATACCTATAGATTCATATAAAGGCAGTAATAAAAATATCAGTACAAGTTCTACATTGGGTTCCTCAGTAGAGAAAATAATAGGTTCTTTGAGTGAACCATTATCTTCAAATCCCAAAACACTGGCAAGAAGAAATAATTCTTCTGATGCAGGACAACATGTAGCATAACTGTTTTTAGTCAATAAAGGTGAGTAAAAAAATTGTGATTATACATAAAAATTAGTATCTTGGCCAGTTTGTTAAACTTTTGTTTTTCAGATTTACTTTAATGTCAGCTTTTTTTTTTTTTTTTTTGAGACAGAGTCTCGCTGTGCTCCCAGGCTGGAGTGCAGTGGCGCGATCTCGGCTCACTGCAAGCTCCGCCTCCCGGGTTCACGCCATTCTCCCGCCTCAGCCTCCCAAGTAGCTGAGACTACAGGCGCCCGCCACCACGCCCGGCTAGTTTTTTTGTATTTTTAGTAGAGACGGGGTTTCACCATGTTAGCCAGGATAGTCTCGATCTCCTGACCTCGTGATCCACCCGCCTCGGCCTCCCAAAGTGCTGGGATTACAGGCTTGAGCCACCGCGCCCGGCTAATGTCAGCTTTTTAAAAATGCTAAAAAATCCAACTGATTTAAAATTGATTGACAATAGTAGTACAAAGAGGCTCCCCTCTTTTTTATTTTTTTGGTATGGGCTGAAGATTAGCATTTTATAAAGAAATAAACTCTATGTAAAATGTATGTATTTGAATGAGTAAAGAAGGCACAAAATGAGTTCAGTTAAGAGAAAACATTACCACTTGTTCTGAGCTCTTTTTTTTTTTTCTTCTTTTTTGAGACAGTCTCACTGTTACCTAGGCTGGAGTGCAGTGGTGTGATCTTGGCTCACTGCAACCTCCACCTCCTGGGTTCAAGCGATTCTCCTGCCTCAGCCTCCCGAGTAGTTGGGATTACAGGCTTGCGCTACCACGCCTGGCTAATTTTTGTATTTTTTAGTAGAGACAGGGTTTCACCATGTTGGTCAAGCTTGTCTTGAACTCCTGACCTCATGATCTACCCGCCTCAGCCTCCCAAAGTGCTGGGATTACAGGCGTGAGCCACCATGCTTGGCTGAACTCTTAACAGTACAGTATTATAATATACACTTTTAGATATGAATCCTTACAAGATTTCTTATAATGGAAGTGACAGCACATTTTTTAGCTCTCCTATAGTCCATCCCCTTTTTAGTTGATATGGGGGCTATCCACTCCACATTACCTTCTTTTCAAGGGCCTGTTTCCCTTGCCCCCATAACTGTTGTGGGTATTGACAGCCAGGTTTCGAAACCTCTTAAAACTCCCAAACTTTGGTGCCAACTTGGACAACATTCTTTTACGTACTCCTTTTTAGTTATTCCCACCTGCCCAGTTCCCTTATTAGGTCGAGACGTTTTGACAAAATTATCTGCTACCCTGACTATCCCTGGACTACAGCCACATCTCATTGCCACCCTTCTCCCCAACCCAAAGCCTCCTTTGCATCTTCCTCTTGTATCCCCCTAGCTTAACCCACAAGTATGGGACACCTCTACTCCCTCCCTGGCAACCAATCACACGCCCATTATCCCATTAAAACCTAATCACCCTTACCCTGCTCAATGCCAGTATCCCATCCCAGAACAGGCTTTAAGGGGATTGAAGCCTGTTATCATTTGCCTGCTATAGCATGGGCTTCTAAAGCCTATAAACTTTCCTTACAATTCCCCCATTTTACCTGTCCAAAAATCAGACAAGTCTTACAGGTTAGTTCAGGATCTGTATCTTATCAACCAAATTATTTTGCCTATCCACCTTGTGGTGCCCAACCCATACACTCTTTCCTCAATACCTTTCTCCACAACTCACTATTCCGTTCTTGATCTTAAAGATGCTTTTTTCACTATTCCCCTGCACCCCTCATCCCAGCCTCTCTTTGCTTTTACCTGGACTGACCCTAACACCCATCAGTTCCAGCAGCTTACCTGGGCTGTACTGCCACAAGGCCTCAGGGACAGTCCTCATTATTTCAACCAAGCTCTTTCTCATGATTTACTTTCTTTTCACCCCTCTGCTTCTCACCTTATTCAATATATTGATGACCTTCTACTTTGTAGCCCCTCCTTTGAATCTTCTCAACAAGACACCCTCCTGCTCCTTCAACATTTATTCTCCAAGGGACATCAGGTATCCCCCTCCAAAGCTAAAATTTCTTCTCCATCCGTTACTTACCTCAGCATAATTCTTCATGAAAACACACATGCTCTCCCTGCCAATCATGTCCAGCTGATCTCTCAAACCCCAACCCCTTCAAAAAAAACAACAACTCCTTTCCTTCCTGGGCATGGTTGGATACTTTCACCTTTGGATACCTGGTTTTGCCATCCTAACGAAACCATTATATAAACTCACAAAGGGAAACCTAGTTGACCCCATAGATCCTAAATCCTTTTCCCACTCTTTTTTCTGTTCCTTGAAGACAGCTTTAGGTACTGCTCCCACACTAGCTCTCCCTGACTCATCCCAACCGTTTTTGTTACACACAGCCAAAGTGCAGGGCTGTGCAATTGGGATTCTTACACAAGGACTGGGACTGCACCCTGTAGCCTTTCATCCAAACAACTTGACCTTACTGTTTTAGGCTGGCCATCATGTCTCCATGCAGCAGCTGCTGCCACCCTAATACTTTTAGAGGCCCTCAAAATCACAAACTATGCTCAACTCACTCTCTACAGTTCTCATAACTTCCAAAATCTATTTTCTTCCTCATACCTGACACATATAGTTTCTGCTCCCTGGCTCCTTCAGCTATACTCACTTTGTTGAGTCTCCCACAATTATCATTGTTCCTGACCCAGACTTCAATCGGGCCTCACACATTATTCCGGGTACCACATCTGACCCCCATCACTGTATCTCTCGGACCCACCTTACATTCACTCCACTTCCCCATATTTCCTTCTTTCCTGTTCCTCACCCTGATCACACTTGGTTTATTGATGGCAGTTCCACCAGGCCTAATCACCACTCACCAGCAAAGGCAGGCTATGCTATAGTATCTTCCACATCTATCATTGAGGCTACTGCTCTACCCCCATCCACTACCTCTCAGCAAGCCGAATTCATTGCTTTAACTCAGGCCCTCACTCTTGCAAAGGGACTATGCGTCAATATTTATACTGACTCTAAATATGCCTTCCATATCCTGTATCACCATGCTGTTATATGGGCTGAAAGAGGTTTCCTCACTACACAAGTGTCCTCCATCATTAATGCCTCTTTAATAAAAAGTCTTCTCAAGGCCACTTTACTTCCACAGGAAGCTGGAGTCTTTCACTGCAAAGGCCATCAAAAGGCATCAGATCCCATTGCTCAGGACAATGCTTATGCTGGTAAGGTAGCTAAAGAAGCAGCTAGTGTTCCAACTTCTGTCCCTCACGGCCAGTTTTTCTCCTCATTGGTCACTCCCACCTACTCTCCACGGAAACTTCCATCTGTCAGTCTCTTCCCACACAAGGCAAATGGTTCTTGGACCAAGGAAAATATCTCCTTCCAGTCTCACAGGCCCATTCTATTCTGTCATCATTTCATAACCTCTTCCATGTAGGTTACAAGCCGCTAGCCCACCTCTTAGAACCTCTCATTTCCTTTCTTTTGTGGAAATCTATCTCAAGGAAATCACTTCTCAGTGTTCCATCTGCTATTCTAGTACTCCTCAGAGATTGTTCAGTGCCTCCCCCACCCTACACCTTCCCTACACATCAAGCTCAGGGATTTGCCCCTGCCCATGACTGGCAAATTGACTTTACTCACATGCCTTGAGTCAGGAAACTAAAATACCTCTTGGTCTGGGTAGACACTTTCACTGGATAGGTAGAGGCCTTTCCCACAGGTTCTAAGAAGGCCACCATGGTCATTTCTTCCCTTCTGTCAGACATAATTCCTCAGTTTGGCCTTCCCACCTCCATACATTCTAATAATGGACAGGCCTTTATTAGTCAAATCACCCAAGCAGTTTCTCAGGCTCTTGGTATTCAGTGGAACCTTCATACCCCTTACCGTCCTCAATCTTCAGGAAAGGTAGAATGGACTAATGGTCTTTTAAAGACACACCTCACCAAGCTCAGCCTCCAATTTAAAAAGGACTGGACAGTACTTTTACCTCTTGTCCTTCTCAAAATTAGAGCCTGTTCTCAAGATGCTACAGGGTACAGTCCATTTGAACTTTTATATGGACACATTTTCTTGCTTGGCCCCAACCTCATCCCAGACACCAGCCCTCTAGGCAACTATCTTCCAGTCATCCGGCAGGCTAGACAGGAAATTCGCCAGGCTGCTAATCTACTCCAGATTCCCAGCCATATGAAGACACCCTAGCTGGACAATCAGTTCTTGTTAAGAATCTGACCCCTCAAACTCTACAACCTCAATAGACTGGACCCTACTTAGACATTAATAGTACCCCAACTGCTGTCCTCCTACAGGACCCTCCCCATTGGGTTCACCATTCCAGAATAAAGCTATGCCCATCGGACAGCCAGCCTGATCTTTCTTCTTCCTCCTGGAAGTCGCAAATACTCTCCCGTACTTCCCTTAAACTCACTCGCATTTCTGAAGAGCAGTAATAACCCTTATGAGCCGAATACATCCTTTCATTCTATTAAGTCTATTCGTCCTTACCCTACTTTTTGCAACAGGGCTTTATGCAGTCACCCGCACTACTTGGACTGCGCCCCAAAAACTTGTCATCCCTACTAGCTTCTGTCTAGTCATACTCCTTTTCACCATTCTCAACTATTCGTAAATGCCACACTTTTCCTCCAAACCATCATAACTGGTATCTCCTGGTTTTACCTCAAAGCGCCACCCCTAAGTCTCTCTTGAAGTGGATAGAAGATCTTCAGTGGCAAGGTACACTCCAATTCTTCTATCCTGATGAAGTCCTTTTTTTTTACTTTTCTACTCACTCTTATCCTTGCCCCCATTCTCCAGTCACTCTCTACCTCTCCCTAGTTACCTCTAGCATACTATCAATCTCACCCACTCTCTCCTCACTGCCTCCAATCCTTCTCTAGTAAAGAATTGTTGGCTAAGAGTTTCCCTTTCTTCCTGCTCTTATGCAGCTGTCCCCGCTCTACAGGCCGACTGGGCTACCTCTCCTGTCTTCCTGCACCTCCAAACCTCCTTTAATAGCCCTCATCTTTACCCACCTGAGGAATTTCTTTACTTTCTAGACAGATTTGGTGAGAACTCCCCAGACATTTCGCACCAAGAAGCTGCCACACTTCTCCGCATCTACTTACGGCACCTTTCTCCTTATGTCAATTCCACCCTCCTCCCATATTGGACCTCTAACCACACAAACAACTATCCCTGCTGCTGCTCCTCTATCCATCTCCCAACAACAGCCTGTGGAATCCCCTTAGGCAACCTTCCACCGTCCAAACGTTCCTTTTCTCTTTATCTCCAGAACCCAGACACACACATTACCAAACAGATGGGAGCATTCTAATTTCACATTACTGATAAGCCCTCTATCATTATTGACAAACTAAAAAACATTGGCAGTCACTACTATTAAGGAAGACACCTACCCTGCATCTCACTCCATCCTTGGCTACCCTCCCCCTCCTCGTCTGAATCTCCTCCTAGCCCTTCCTCTTGCTTGCTTATACCCAGCCCCATGAATAGCAGTGAAAGCTTACTCGTAGATACTATGCGCTTTCTCATACATCATGAAAAACAAATCTCTCCCTCTACGCAGTTGCACCATCAATCCCCATTACAACCTCTGACGGCTGCTGCCCTTGCTGGATCTCTAGGATTTTGGGTGCAGGACTCCTCTTTCAGTACACCCTCTCACCTTTTCACTTTACCTTTCCAGTTCTGCCTGACACAAGGTCTCTTCTTTTTATGTGGCTCTTCCACCTACATGTGCCTACCTGCCAACTAGATGGGCACATGTACTCTAGTCTTCCTTACCACCAAAATCCAGTTTGCAGATGGGAATGAACAACTGCTTGTCCCCCTCATGACACCAACACAACAAAAAAGAGTCATCCCACTAATCCCTATACTTGTGGGTCTAGGACTTTCTGCCTCTACTATTGCACTTGGAATTGGAATAGCAGGCATCTCAACCTCTGTCACAACATTCCGCAGCCTCTCTAATGACTTCTCCGCTAGCATTACAGATATGTTACAAACTTTATCTGTCCTCCAAGCCCAGATTGACTCTTTAGCTGCAGTTGTCCTCCAGAACTGCTAAGGCCTCAATTTACTCACTGCTGAAAAAGGAGGACTCTGTATATTTTTAAATGAAGAGTGTTGTTTTTACCTAAATCAATCTGCCCTGGTGTATAACAACATAAAAAAACTCAAGGATAGAGCCCAAAAACTTGCCAACCAAGCAAATAATTATGCTGAACCCCCTTGGACACTCTCTAATTGGATGTCCTGGGTACTCCCCTCTTAGCCCTTTAATACCTATTTTTCTTCTTCTTTTATTTGGACCTTATGTCTTCTGTTTAGTTTCTCAATTCATACAAAACCGCATCCAGGCCATCACCAATCATTCTATACGACATATGCTCCTTCTAACAACCCCACAATATCACGCCTTACCCCAAAATATTTCTTCAGTTTGATCTCTCCCATTCTAGGTTCCCACGTCACCCCAATCCCACTTGAAGCAGCCCTGAGAAACATCACCCATTATCTCTCCATACCACTCCCAACAATTCTCACCGCCCCAACACTTCACCACTATTTTGTTTTGTTTTTCTTATTAATATAAAAAGACAGGGATGTCAGGCCTCTGAGCCCAAGCTAAGTCATCATATACCCTGTGACCTGCACGTATACATCCAGATGGCCTGAAGCAACTGAAGATCCACAAAAGAAGTGAAAATACTCAGTTCCTTCCTTAACTGATGACATTCCACCTTTGTGATTTGTTCCTGCCCCACCCTAACTGATCAATTGACTTTTTGACAATACACCCTCCCCACCCTTGAGAAGGTACTTTGTAATATCCTCCCCAACCCTTGCGATAATGTGCTTTGTGATATTCCCCCGCCCTGAAGAAGGTACTTTGTAATATTCTCCTGGCCCTTAAGAATGTACTTTGTAAGATCCACCCCCTGCCAGCAAAACATTGCTCCCAACTCCACCCCTATCCCAAACCTATAAGAACTAATGATAATCCCACTACCTTTTGCTGACTCTCTTTTCGGACTCAGCCCGCTTGCACCCAGGTGATTAAAAAGCTTTATTGGTCACACAAAGCCTGTTTGGTGGTCTCTTCACAATGACGCGCGTGACAAGCGGCAGTTGGGTATCCCTAGATGGGGCAAGCGCAAGAGAGAGAGAGTCAGGGCTCTGAACAGGCTTCTCTTGATGTACAATGAGACCTTGGGTGAGGCAGAAGTAGCTGGTGAGTCCATCACCCTCTGCTTAGAACACTGCAGCTTCCCCTTTTTCTTAGGAATTCTTATGGGGCTGTCAGAGGTGTTGCAACCAGAGAAACTCCATCTTGAATAGGAGCTGCATAAAATGAGGCTGAATCCTAGTGGGCTACATTCCCAGACAGGTAGGCATTCTAAGTCACAGGTTGAGGTAGGAGATCGGCACAAGATACAGGTCATAAGGACCTTGCTGGTAAAACAGCTTGCAGTAAAGAAGCTGGCTAAAACTCACCAAAACCAAGATGGCGACAACAGTGACCTCTGGTCGTCCTCAATGCTACGTTCCCACCAATGCCCTGACAGTTTACAAATGCCATGGCAACATCAGGAAGTTACCCTATATGGTCTAAAAGGGGTAGCATACAATCAAGAAATAACCATAAAAATGGGCAACCAGCAGCCCCCAGGGCTGCTCTGTCTATGGAGTAGCCTTTCTTTATTCCTTTACTTTCTTAATAAACTTACTTTCACTTTAGTCTATGAACTCGCTCTGAATTCTTTCTTGCACAAGATCCAAGAACCCTCTCTTGGGATCTGGATTGGGATCACTTTCCAGTAACAGGGCTTCCAAAGCCCTGTAGGATCAGGCCTCTGCCCAGTGCAAAATGCCCTCACAGTGGTCTTCCACAGTTCTCTCCTTCTGCCAACAGCCTTGGCATGCCATTCCAAGCTGCACAGCTGCCCTCTGTCATTCACTCACTCTCTTCCTGGTCAATGCCTACCTGTCTCAGCCCTGCCTAGGTCAAATATCCCTATATGCATCTCCTGAAACAACATAGTTCTTCATAGCCATTGTCACCATGGTTATTTTTCATTGACTTGTGTAACTTTTGATCCTGAAGCTCAATGAAGGCAGAAACCACGTCAATTTTGGCTCTTGTATCCAGCACCTAGCCACATATCTGGCATTTAATTGGTGTTCCGTAATACTTGATGGAGAAATAAATTAGCAAACCAAACTGGAATCCTGCCAATGAGCCTGGAGCCCTTTGTGATGTAGCTTCTGTTAAGAGAATTGGGAAGAGAGGAGAGAGTCATTCGAATCCTGGCGTTTTCACTCGGTGGGGCCTCCTCCACCATAGCCTGAGGTTTTCTCCTGATAAAATCTGCTTATGAAGAATGCCAAGGATGGCTATAGCCTATCCCAGCATGAATCCTGCAAGTGCTTTGGCTGACTTATTACCTTCAGGTTACAGTATATTATGCTTTTTAAGTATAACATAATGAGGGCTCATACAATGAGACAACCGCACGCAGATTGTAATCAATGTTTGAGAATGCATTTATTTAGCACTTTTCCTCCTGCTCAATATGCATGGAAAGATTTGAACTTTGCAACAAACCTCTCTTGAGCTGTTCTCTTCTCCAGCTTTTGTCTTCTGTCTCCCCTTTCATTCTCCATCTCCATGTGACAATTCTCCTCCAACTGTTCTACTATAAGGCTCTGAATTCTACTATAAGGCTGAACATTGTGAACAGAAAGGCCTGCATATTCAATAAGAGCCCCAAGGAACTTGCATGCAGGAGGGTCCAATACTATAAGGAGCTAGAATACCATCCACTTCAAGGCCAGCCAGCCCAGGGGCTTGTTGGGTTAATGGAGACTGCAAATGCACTACTAAGTGAGTGCCTCTGACTTCCCTTCAGGGCCTTAGCTTCCTTATCTGCTATTCCAACAGCCCCTAATGGTACTCCCACTCTCCCTCCTACCCAGTCATTAATATAAAGGCAATTTTAAATGAGTTAGGATCCTTAATAGCACAGTGCCTGGCACAGAATAGAGGTTTAAAAGTCAACATGGGCAGATCACAAGGTCAGGAGATCGAGACCATCCTGGCTAACATGGTGAAACCCTGTCTCTACTAAAACATACAAAAAATTAGCCAGGCATGGTGGCAGGTGCCTATAGTCCCAGTTACTTGGGAGGCTGAGGCAGGAGAATGACGTGAACCCGGGAGGCAGAGCTTGCAGTGAGCCGAGATCACACCACTGCACTCCAGCCTGGGCAACAAAGTGAGACTCCATCTCGAAAAATAAATAAATAAATAAATAAATAAATTGTTATATAGGAGGAAGGAAGGGAGGGAGGGAAAAAAGGGAAGCTGACTGACCACATTCATGTGCTCAACTATAAAGAAGACCTTCTATTCACAAGAAACATTCCTCCCTGTAGAAGCCCTATTGACCCATGTAATACCTGGAAAGCCATCCCCAAGACTCTTTTCCCCACCCCATCCCCACACCTAATTCCACCAATGCTACCCCTCCAGACATTATCCCCTACTACACACCCCTCCTCCAATATCCCCACTCATCAATGCTCATTTCTGGGCTATTACCAAGTAAAACAGTCACCCTCAGTTTGCTACGCATTTCTTTACATCAAACATCATGTTCTATGCTGTGATCCATTTTCAGCATTGCAGTTTTAATTAATATCTAATGAACAAATCTCACCTTTGCATGTTTCACAACCCACAGACAAGTTAATAAATGAGAATGGTTTCATTATAAAAATCATTGCTTCCATAATCTATCTACTTCCAATGCCACCTTCCATTCTTTCCTCCTCTGGGTCTTATCCCCTTTTTAGAGTTGCCTAGCTAAAACAAATGCTCTAACTCTCTGAAAAGATCAGTTCAATATTCGTAGATTCCTGACTCATTCAAATGATGAAATATTAGCTATGGCAACCCTCCAGTATCTTTCTCCTAAGCCTTCCTCCCTTGCTTTGTTTTCACTCTTGGTTCTGACAGCCTATTGGTTTTGGATTAGAAAGTTATTCATATTTCATCTCTCCCAACTGCAAGAATATAGAGGAACCAAGTGGAAGGAAAAATCCCACAGGAAAGTCAATCATGATGAGAACACAAGGTACAAATACCTGAGAGAAGAGGGGAGATTGGGAGATGAGACGAAAAAATTGAAGCAAATGAAGGTCAGGCCTGTTGATGGTCTCACCACATTTGAAGGTCTAAATTCCAATCTCAGACTCATTCAAGCAGGAACTTGTTCCTCCACACTGTGGCTTCCATCCTCAAAGTCACCTCATGATTCAAGAAGGCAGCTGAAGTTCCAGTCATCACATCTATATTCCAGGAAGCACGACTGAGGAAGGGGAAATGGTGGAAGGGCAAAAGGGCCCCCCTTCCTGTGGAATTAGCTTTCTTTTATGCAGCCTTCCTGGAAGTCCCACATAATATTTTGCTAGAATTTAAAAATACAGTCTCACCTTATAAGGGAGAATGGAAAATAGGGTCTTGTAACTGGTCACAGTGACATCTCAAATAAAATGGGTGTTCTATTGCTAAAAAAAGAGGTTGAACAGATATTTGAGTGGGAACTAGAAGTCTCATTGAGAAGCCAAACTCAAACACTTGCTGATATTTTAATAGGGGAAAAAAAAGAGTGATGAACTAAAGACAGAAGAGGGAAGAATAGTAAATCTTAAGAATCCAGCAATACCTACCAATGTGAAATTCAGCTAAAACTTTATTTTAGAGTACACTATGCCAACAAATGATATTTCACATGTATTTATTGACATGAAAGTAATATAAATTCCATGTTTATTGAACAGTCTCAGGTACCTTGAACAGTACTTGGCACATAGTAGGTTTAAATCAAAAGATGTCTTGAAAGATACATGATGTTAAATTAAAAAGTAAGTTTAAAGTAGTATGTAAAATATCCTATAACTTTACTAAAATCAAATATGTGTATGTATATGTAGATAGATAGACAGATAGATAGAGCCAGCCAACCAGGCAGTAAGATCATTAAAATGACTGATAACAGTAATTTTCTCTGCATAATATGATAGAATTGGGGTAATTTTTATTTTCTTATTTTTAGCTTTCGTGAATTTTCCAATTATTCTAAGTTAATTAGGCATTACTTTATACAGTTTTTAAAAGTCATATCAGAATTTAATTATGCATTACTTTATATAGTTTTTAAAAGTCATATCAGAATTTAATTATGCATTACTTATAGAGTCTTAAAAAGTTATATCAAAATCCATTTGAGACAAAAATCAATACCTGTATAGCCTTACCTAGAGAACAAAAAAATCTGGATTAGATTTTAAAATAAGAAAGAGTTGAAATAGATATTTAAAAAACATTTTTAAAAAATCACTTCTTAATAAAGAGTGATTCAGCTTTAGAAGACAGGGCTCCATAGAGACATTCAGACAAGGAACCCACAACATTTTGGACAAGAGGATTAGGAAATAAGGAGTTGCCCTCAAAGCTTTAAGGCTCCTCTTCACTCTGGGATTCTTGTCTTCATTTCCAAACTCCCTGTCAACAGGCAGCAATTGGTGGCTTCATTAATCTTCAAATATTATGGTGACTTAAAGATGACATAGTGCATTCTTTACAAAGACAGATGTGGCAACTGAGTCCAGGGAGGTTTTAATACCAGATCCCCCAACTTTGCACCCAATATGTTCCTAATTTGTTTTTCTTTTCCCCTGCAGACATAGCTTATGCCTTTCAATGTGGCCATGTTTGTGGGGAAACAAAGTTTGCCATAAAATTGGCTTCATTAAGCCAGAGTCCACATACATTATATATCTGACTCTCATTTTAGAAGGAAAAACTCACCTTTGAGATTCACAGGATCAGTTAGTCTATGCCCTAAAGTTGTACTGAGAGGCTGAGAGGCCACCAATGGAGGTCCTGGATTATGAGAAAGGGACTCTTCCCTCTCCTCTCATCCATACTCAACATTAGCCCACCATAGTTCCTTGAATGCAATATGTTTTTTCTGGCTTCTATACATGCACCCAGGTCAATACCCCTGGTTGGGGTGTTCCCTCCCTTTCAGTCAATCCAAACCTTACCCATCCTTTAGGCCTTGCCCCCATTCTTCCTGATATCCAAAGCTTCCTCTGACTCCTGCAGCCCTTGTTATAGGCTCCCTTCTCTGACCTCCTGTGACCAGTACCACACAGTCAGCTCCTAACTGTATCTGCTATGTCATAGTCCTTATTGCTTCATACATGTGCATCTTATCACCTCAGCCAGACTCTAAGCTCTTGCAGGGAGAGTAAGGTTCATCTCTCTCTCTCACACACACACACACACACACACACACACACAGATTATAGTACACTGCTTTATACCTGGTAGGTTCTCAATAAATATCTGTTCATCAGTTATTTGGAAATAACCAGAAAACAGCTGAACAATCACAAATTTTTAACAAGTTGAGTTATAAGACAGTCTCATGACACAACTATATGCTGTTTACAAGAAACTAACTTAAGATCTAAGGACAAATAGGTTGAAAACGAAAGAATGGAAAAAGATATTCCACGCAAACAGTAACCAAAAGAGACCTGGGTGGCTATACTAATATTAGAAAAAACGGACTGTAAGTCAAAAATTGTTGTAGGCCAGTTGCAGTGGATCATGCTTGTGATCCTAGCACTTTGAGAGACCAAGCCTGCACAACATAGTGAGACCCTATCTCTACAAAAAATAAGAAAATTAGCCAGGCATGGTGGTGCATGTCTGTAGTCCCAGCTTCTTGGGAGGGTGAGGTGGGAGGATTGCTTGAGCCCAGGAGTTTTAGGTTGCAGTGAGCTATAATTGTGCCACTGCACTTCTGCCTGGATAACACAGTGAGACCCTGTCTCAAAAAGAAAATTTATTATAAGAGAAGAAAAAAAGGATATCATATACAGATGCTCCTCAAATTATGATAGGGTTACATCCAAATTTAATTTCATTATTTTCTCTATAGCACAGTTAAATTGTTTCCAATTTTCCCATTTTTTTATTTTAAAGAAATTACTTTCCTTGGGATAAATTCTTTTCTATTTCCACCATTAGTTGAAAATATCCTAAGTCTAAAATGTATATTAGCTTACAATTGGGCAAAATAGTCTAACACAAAGCTTATTTTATAATAAAGTGTTGAATATCTTATGTAATTTATTGAGTACTACACATTAAGTGAAAAGTGCAATGGTTTGACACCATCGTAAAATCAAAAAGTTGTAAGTCAAACCATTGTAAATCAGACACCATCTCTATTAACAAAAGGGTAAATCCATCAAGAAGCTATAACAATTGTAACATATATACAGCAAGCAACAGAGCCTCAAAATATATGACAGCAGCACTGACATAATTGAAGGGAGAACTAGAGAGTTTTACTCTTGTAGTTGCAGACCTCAATATTTCACCTTCAATAATGGATAGAACATCTAAACACAAGAGCAATATGAAAATAGAGGCATGTTACCCATGTTTTTTTTCCAGTCCAACAGGAACCCTGTCCTCCAAATGCCAATGGAAAGAAAAGGAGGACAGTATTGTAAGTGCTATTACAAATGTTATGGTTAAGTGCTGCTGCACATTTGAGACATGTCTTGCCTATCACCACTCAAGATGCACTTCATCATAAGGAACCACTTCAGGCGCCAAGGCTACTGTCTTCTCAGGTCACAAGTCCAGAGTCAACACTTGTCTTCAAATCCCACACAGTTCTAGGGAGATTGAACTACAGGGCATCCAGTATCAGTTACATCCTGTGTCACCAAAACACGTAGACCCTTGTCTAAGCCTCCAGTCAGACTCCTGCTTCCCCAGAATAATTTTATTTCAAGGGGCCTTTCTTCCAGCTCCTGGGCTGTGGCCAGACTCTCCCCATGCTTTCCTCAACAAGACTTCTTGACCTTAAATTCATGGAAGACAAATCAGATGTCTTTCTCTTCCATTCTGGAAGGCCTTGGGTAAAACTGGTTCACTTCTTCCCAGCTACCAGCTCTGTGAAACATGGCGTGAGGAAACATTTGTCAAATGACTTAAAACATAAAAGGTTTTATAAAAACTTAATTCCAGGAGAATGGGGGGAGGAGGGCTATTATATCTATACTACTAAGGAGGCAATTCAACTGACCCTTCACGGGATAGAGATAACCATCTTCTCCATACTAAAAAAAAAAAAAAAAGTATCCGTTACACAGCTAATTGTCAATAAGTAATGCAGACAATGAGTACTAGAGGAATTCTGAGAACAAGAAGATCAAAGAGGTTTGAAGGCAACCAGAACATTTTGGATCTGCTACTACTTGAAATGCAAAACTTGTCACCAAAATTTTACCACCACAGATTAATTTTTAAGACAAAGTATTTTGGAGCAAACTCCTTTATTCAAATTTAATTTCATAATTTTCTCTGTAACACAACTAAACTGTTTTAAATTTTCTCACTTCTAAAATAAATTATTTTCCTTGGGATAAATTTCTATTTCCATTTTTTTGGATAAAGATTATCTTAATTCATATTTTTGTTTGTTTGTTTTTAGACGGAGTCTTGCTCTGTCACCCAAGCTAGAGTACAATGGTGCAGTGGCACCATCTCAGCTCACGGCAACCTCTGACTCCCGGGTTCAAGCGATTCCTCTGCCTCAGCCTCCCAAGTAGCTGAGATTACAGGTGCCTGCCACCACACCCAGCTAATTTTTTTGTATTTTTAGTAGAGACAGGGTTTCACCGTATTAGCCAGGATGGTCTCGCTTTCCTGACCTCATGATCCACCTGCCTCAGCCTCCCAAAGTGCTGGGATTACAGGTGTGAGCCACCACGCCCAGCCCATTGTATTTGTTTTTTAACAGCTTTACTGAGATGTAACTCACATATCATACAATTCATTCATTTAAAGTGTACAATTTAATGCTTTTTAGTATATTTATAGAGCTGTCCAATCATCACCACAATTTACTTTAGAACATTTTTATCACTTCCAAAAGAAACCCCATCCCCATTAGCAGACACTCCCATTCTCCTGAACTCCCACCCCTAAGCAACCACTAAGTTGTTTTGTCTTTATAGATTTGTCTACTCTGGACATTTTATACAAATGGAATCGTACAATATGTGGTCCTTTGTGACTGGTTTCTTTCACTTAGTATATTTTCAAGATTTATGCACATTGTAGTATATATTAGTACTTCATTCCTTCTTATTGCCAAATATGTCATTGTATAAATATACTACATTTTATTTATTATTAATCAGATAATGGACTTATAGGTTCACCACTTTCTACTTTTTGGCTATTATGAATGGTGCTGCTATGAATATTCATGTACAAGTTTTTGTGAAGGTACATTTTTGTTTATCTTCTTGGGTATATACCTAGGAGTGGAGTTGCCAATTGGTTCCATTTGACTTTACCTAATTTTCTTGGCTAACAGTCCTATATTGTGCTTGTGTGTGTGTGTATATATATACACATACATATACATATGGCAGAAAGACACAGAGACAGAAAAGAAAAAGAGAGGCTGTACTTGTTTGCATGTCTTATCTGAAATTTTTGCATGCATAGCAGATTCAATAACCATAGAGTTGAAAAGATGGCATCAAAATCATTGGCTGAAAATATCCTACAAAGGGAAAACTTTCTGGAAAAAATGTCTAACCTGAGTTGAGCTGGGTTTTTTTTTTAAAGAGCTGGAGAGAAGAGAGAAGATAGTGCTGCAGTAGGGGCCACAGCACAAGTAAAGGCCTGGTGATTGGGCTGGATATAGAGTACTTGGGGAATAAGTAAAAGTTAGTAGATGAGGCTGGAATGATTTATTAGGAATCACCTCGTCAAGGTCTTTGAATGGCAGCCTCAAGGGTTTAAAAACTACATTTTTAGGCCGGGCGCTGTGGCTCACGCCTGTAATCCCAGCACTTTCGGAGGCCGAGGCGGGCGGATCACAAGGTCAGGAGATTGAGACAATCCTGGCTAACACGGTGAAAAACCCCGTCTCTACTAAAAGTATAAAAAATTAGCCGGGCGCGGTGGCGGGCGCCTGTAGTCCCAGCTACTCGGGAGGCTGAGGCAGGAGAATGACGTGAACCCGGGAGGCGGAGCTTGCAGTGAACCGAGATCGCGCCACTGCACTCCAACCTGGGCGACAAAGGGAGACTCCGCCTCAAAAAAAAAAACAAAACAAAACAAAAAAAAACTACATTTTTATAGCTTTAGGGGAGCCATTGGAGACTATGGTTTAAATACGTCAATCACATGATCACATCAGATGGGCATGATTACAGCAATGACTGGCAGGTGCAGGCAGGATGTACCTAAATAGGGAGACACGAAGCAAGCCCTCCTCCTTTAGGAGTCTATTGCAGCAATTCAGGACTGAGGTAAAGGCTCTGAGCATAGCCAGCTGGAAGTCAGTAGCTTAAATATTGATTTAGTGGGCAAAAGCCGCATTCATCACCGGGCTGGTTCCCTAAAAACCCCGTGCGTATGTGCAGGGAACTCATCATTTCCCTATTACATAAATTGATTAGGTCATTCGGAGCCGAGATTGATGCCAGAGATTTGCTGCTAATCAAGCTAGAATAGCAAGTTGGAGGACAAGACAGGCCTTCTGCCAACTGGGCAAGGAACTGGTCCCAGAAGCAGAGAACACTGCAGCGAAGTACCCTGTGTTTGCTTGGGGAGTCTGAGCAAAGATAGCCTCTGAGAGGCCTGGCAATGCCCTTCAGTTACATCTGGAGTCTCCAGGGCAACTCCTAGAATGACACTTCTCATGGCTTCTGTCAAGAGCTGACCAGCCAAGTGGAATCCAGCCCCAAAGGTCCATGACAGGGCTGTCCTCACTGTGTGCTGAAGCTGTAAGAGTGGAGGTACTGGGGAAACAGGGCTTAGGGCAGCATCTGTGGAGAGTCCAGGGGAGCCAAAGCCTTGGAGAAAGAGTTTACTGTTTTGGCAATAACAGCAATAGTCTGCAATAACAAAAATTTGTGTTTGTATACACCTTCTACAGTGCTCCAGAAAAAAGGGAGGTTCAGCTTTCTTGGTGGATAAGATACTCTCCCTCTCACACAAAGACACCCTAGCCCCATTTTAAGGAGAGCCCTGCAAAACTAGCCACATGCCATCCAGTGCCAGGAAGCCTGGTTCTGACATGGTGGTGGTGGAGTTTCTACCCATCTGTCCCTAACACAGAGGGAAGTGTACCTGGCTCCATCTATAAACTGAGGCAGCATATCTGGGAAGAACCAAATCTCCAGAGCACCCTGGTTTAGGACAATCAACATCCCAAGTCAGATGTCTTTCAGCTTTCACAGCTCTCCTGTCTGCAGCCCACTTCTCATTCTGCGACCGGCCCTAGTTTCGAAGGCGTGAAATGCTCAGTGAGTAGTGGAGGGAACACTTTTAGTACTATGACCCGTAATTGACGCTGCTGCCACCACTTTTGGTTGACCTTAGCCCCTAACTGGAAATGGGTGGGGGGGCAGGGGGCAGGGATCTACTTTTTGCCACCGCTCACCCACCTGGGATATCTAAGTATAGTCATCATTATTATTATTATTTGCTGCCATCACATCATCACCAGGGTCTTGCTTCCCGCAGTCCATAGTAAGGGGGAGGACAGGGAAGGAACCGGCTGCCCGAAGAGGATGATTTTCCGCCTGTACTGAGGGTGTTCCTCGCCAGAACTTTTGTGGCACCGGCAAAGCCGGCTTGTGTCCAGCAGAGAAGCACCCGCAGCCGCGCGGGGCATCCGTCGTCTTTTTCTGCCGCGGTGGGGCATAGGAGGGCAACCATTTGCCCGGGGCGTTCCATAGCACACCGTTCCCCGCGCCGGCCTCAGGGGAGCTGCTAGTGAGCTTCCCCTACACCTCCTCTATTCCTCTACTCTCTGCCGCAGCCAGGGTCTTATTCCCCGCCCCGGGCTAGAGGGGTCGGTGAGCTGGGGTGGCGAAAGGAGCCCAGCAGTCCGCCGGGCCTGGGCTCTTTTTCCCGGTGGCACCTTGGTCCCCCACCCGCGCTTGACTCCTCCCCCGTCTCTATTCCGCAGCGTCCCCGCCCTGTCAGCAGCCTGCTTCAGCGACCGCACCTGCCGCGGGTGGTGGGTGGGGGGGTACACGCAGGAGGTAAAAAGGAAAACAGGGAGGGTTTGGGGTGCACAGCGCAGCGGGGTGAGCAGCCTTGCCCGCGCCTCGGACCCCTGCAGCCCTAGCGGCGCCCGCCCGCGGCTGCGGCACCGATGCGCTGTCCGCGGTGCTGACGCCGGCCGCCGCTCGGTCGGGAGGGGGAGCAAAAGCCCTCGTTCCCGGGTCGCCCGGAGCCCAGCGACCGCCTCTCCCCGATTCCCCATTTCCAATGGAACCCGCTGCGTCCTGGCGCTGCGGTTCGATCCAGGGCAAAGGAGTGAACGAAGGTAACTTAAACTTCGGACTAACGCCCGAGAACCCAGTGTCGGCGATTCGCGTCGCGCAGCCTCCAGCCCTGGAGACCTCAGAGCACCACCAAGTTGAGCAAAGTTTCACCGCGGCATGAGATAAGGGAGGGATTCCAGAGGCGAAGCGCAGAGAGGAGCAAGACGAGGTTCCCCGGCGAGGTGGTAGCTCGCACCGCAGTCGGACACCTGCTCCGGTGCCCCGCATTAGTGCCGCCGGAGCCACCGGGAGGCGTCGCGGCAGCCCAACTCTCCACCCCCTCCCTCCTGTCCCTACTCACCCCTCCCCAACACCCCGCCCCGGGCGCCAGTGACTCCGCCTCTCCCTGCCGGGCGGCTCTTCGGCTGGAGCTGAGAAAGGAGCGCTTTCCCGGACTCGGCTCGGCTCCGAGGCTCCGAAGCCGACGCCGCCAGCTCAGCCCCGGGGGCGGGAGCAGGACTGCCAGCAGATCCCGCACCTAGGAGCCGCCGAGCCCGAACGCCTCATGGGACGCCCCCGGGGGCTCTCTCCCCGCCCTGCTGCCGAGTCCCGGTCCTAGGCGCCCGGGCTCCACGGCCCACCCCGCCCGCAGCCCGCGGCCTGTCTGGAGAGGAGTATGAGGCCCGGGGCCCCGCGGACGCCGGCCACCGGGCGGCAGGGGCCTAGCTGCGAAGCCCCGCGCCCGAGGGCGGCGGGTAAGGAGCCGCGGGAGCCGGCGAGGCGTCGGGGCGCGGAGAGGAGCGCCCCTGCCCGGGCACCCGCTGGGCCACGGGACTCGCGTGTGGCCTGAGTGCCGGGGAGGAGGCGGAGGCGCCCCTCCGTCCGGGCTCTGGGAAGGCGGCGAGGGGCTCCGCGGCGGCCCCGGACCCCTGGCCACCATCCTCACGCTCCTGCTCCCGCCGGGGGGATGTCGCGGCCCGGGCCCCGAGCGCCGCCCCGGCCCCGGGGCTGAGCTCCGGACCATGTCCTCCCGCAGCCCCCGGCCCCCGCCCCGCCGTAGCCGCCGCCGCCTGCCGCGCCCCTCCTGCTGCTGCTGCTGCTGCCGCCGCTCGCACCTCAACGAGGACACCGGCCGCTTCGTGCTGCTGGCGGCGCTCATCGGCCTCTACCTGGTGGCGGGTGCCACAGTCTTTTCCGCGCTGGAGAGCCCCGGCGAGGCGGAGGCGCGGGCGCGCTGGGGCGCCACGCTGCGCAACTTCAGCGCTGCGCACGGCGTGGCCGAGCCGGAGCTGCGCGCCTTCCTCCGGCACTACGAGGCCGCGCTGGCCGCCGGCGTCCGCGCCGACGCGCTGCGCCCGCGCTGGGACTTCCCCGGCGCTTTCTACTTCGTGGGCACCGTGGTGTCAACCATAGGTGAGCGGCGCGCCCCCCCGCGCGTCTTTCCTCTCTGTGCCTTTCACCTGCCGCCCTTTTCACTGCTCGGCCGCTCGGTCAGCGTCCCTCGGCTCTCCCTTCCCTTCTAATGTCCCTTTGCTTACTTTTGTCTCGCCCTCTCTTCTCCGCCGGACCCCGTTCTCTCTCTGTGTCCCTCTCGGCTTTCAGTGACGGAGGAAAGCCCACCTCTGGCGCTCACCCCGCGGTGGTTTGCCTGGCAGTGTGGCCTAATGGGGGAGAATCCGGGCCGCCTGCGCTCCAACACTGGCCGGCTCCGTGACCTGACCTCTGTGAGCCTCCGTTTTCTCCTCTAAGAATACGTGCCACGGCTACCGGTTCTTTCCTATTTTCCACCCACAACCCCCGGGCCTCAGTTTCCTCTCCAGGATGATCTCAAAAGCCCCTTCTCTCTCCACCCTAAGCGCTTTTATTTCTTTTCATAGTCTTCCCCCTTTCTTCTTTTACCCTGTGTTTTCCCCCTCAGTGGCCTCTAACTCCTTTACCCTGGAGAGGGTGACCACTTGCCCCAGAATCACTTTCCCTAGATCTCCTTCCCACCTGCTTCTCCTACAATCTATACCGCCCCTTACCCGCCCCCCAAAGTAAAACCCGTTAGCCTGAGGCCAGGACTTCAGCTGCTGTTCTGCCTCCCTTCCTTGTGTTCTCCCCCAACTCCCAGCCCCTTTTCCAATTTCTTGACCGTTTCTTTGTTCCCTTGCCACTTTTTCCAACCATTAGTGGTACCAAGGGGTAGCTGGGAGCAGTGATAGTTCCCCTATTCTTTGCATCATGTCTTCTCCCTTTTTTTGGATATAAACAGTTTACGTTTTCTCAACCTTATGAAGAATGCTGTGTAAAGAGTCCTTCAAGCCCCCGCCCCTTTCTGTGTGGCCAGACTGCTGCCTCTGAGCTCCTGTGGAGAAATTCTGGAGCCACCCCTGCTCTCCATCCACCCCTTCATTCCTCTTTCTTCCTCTCCTTTCACTCGCTTTTCCCATCCCCCACTTTCCCTGGGTGTCATGTGAAACAAAGCCCCCCCCCCCCACTCACCTGTATAGAGTGCAGCAGAAATGCATGCTTATCACCTTGACAAGGCTTTGTGTGTCCCCAACTCCTGCTTTGAATCCCAGGATGGAAGAAGGCACTTGGCTGGTCACACCTCTAGTCACCCCAAGGCACTGTCTCCTGTGCAGTTTTGGAGGAGGGGGTAGGATTTGCTGGGCTTGAGAAGTGAGGGATTTCATAGACACACGTTCTGGAGTGGTTTGGTATGCCAGTTCAGATACAGAGGCATGGACTGTAACTGACCAGGATAAGCCATAGCAGATGGCTGGTTGGAGGCAGGGAGAGAGGCTGCCTCCATGTGCAGCATATGAGCAGCTAGAGATGTCTCTCTAAGTGTATATGTATAGTCTATGAAAGCACTTCCTTGCCTTCAATGATTTTTCATGTGTCATGCTTGATCTGATTATTTTAAATAGAAAAGGCAAATATGGCCCCCGTCCAAGGCACACACAAATTGGATAAAAATATCCTTTAAAAAGCTATATCATGTTGTTATGGTGATAGAAGATATAAAATGACCCCCTCAAAAATCCCCTTTTAAGAGCTGCATCAAGTTGCTATAGCAACTAGAGGTTTTTTTTTTTGTTTTTTTTTTTTTCTTAAATGCTTTAAAAGTACTAAGGATGCTTAGTCCTGGAGGATGACATCATGCATCCATAGCTCATTGTTGACTTGTGCTCTTCCTCTTGTAAACACACCCTTTCCTTTTCTTCCACCTGGAGGCACCTGTGCACATATTGGGTGGCCACAACACTTTTTCCCAGTGACATGTTCTGGCTTCCTAATGGAACTCACAGGCTAAAGGGAAAGCTGTTGGCAGTGTCCCTTTCCTTTTTAGGCCATGAGTCCATCCAAATAAAGCCCCATTCCAATGGCCTGTGTTCTCTGTGCCTCTCTAATGGGCTCCATCAATCTGTCGTTCGGTACCCCTTTGGAGGCACTGATTCTGAGCCCAGCCACAGCTTCTAAAGCTTCTCTTTCAGTAATTTACACAAAATCAAGTCAGTGTGTTGGGAAATTGTTCCATGCCCCAGCCTTTAGTCTACTGGCAGGATTGGCTGTTCCTTAGTCAAGTGGAAAGGAACTATATTCTCTTTCTTGATTTGTGTTTTCAGATGTAGGCAAGCAATGTAGGAGGGCTACACTGAAGCATGTGATTATGTTACGAGTGACCCAGCACGTTGCTTCCAAAATCTGCGGGGAAACATTCAAACCAGCCGGTGTACAGCCCTGGGTTGAAACAGCCCTCTGTGGGGATGCCAAGACAGCCACACAGTGCTGGTTATTGCCGCTGCTGGGATATTCTGGGGTCAGTGGTTCAAATTGGTCACTTCCATCAGTCAGATAAGTTCCGACGAATCCCCAAGTAGCGTATTGGCATTTCAGCTTTCTCTTTGCAAAATGCATTTGGATGAGGTTTAAGTAAAGATCTCCACAGGTCAGTTTCTCTTCTGCTTACATAGTTCCGTTCTCTTAAATGGCCTGAATCTTCAGAGACCATCATTATTATTATTGATGCTTTTATGGGTTCAACAGATCAGGGAGCCAAAGCTCAGTCCACAAAAAAATGGGCAGTCAGAATTCTTTATCTGCTTCTTTATCCAGTGAAGAGGACAATTAGCATGTACTCCGTTTTATTTGATGAGTTTCACAGTGTATATGGTTCATACAGGGCTGTGGAATTCAGGGGAACAAAATGATTTGGTTTAGTTATTTATACTGCCTAATCAAAAGGACATATGTGTGTGTGTGTGTTGTGTAGACCCAGATATATGGTTCATCTAGACTTTAGTATAGAAAATCTTTCCTTCCATTCATTCCATAACATGATTGTGTGTATCAGGCTGTATTTTGAAAGGTTAAAGCTTATGCTACATGGCAGAGATTAAGGCATATCCCAACATGGGCAGCTGGATCGCAGCATTTATGAGCAACATATCTTGGCCATCCTCACTGAAGATGATTAGAACAAGAAGGGGACCTTTGGTCCAATCTCATGTGGCACAGGGTTAGGGGACTTGTCAGTGGTCACACAGTTAATGAGGGGTTCAGCTAGGTCCAGAAACCAAGTTGTGCAATATCCACCAATTTCATGCATATAATTGGTGGGAACGTTCTTGTTTGAGATTGAAGTATTTAATAATGTCTGTCTGTCTATCTGAGTGTAAGAGTGTGTGTGTGTGTGTGTGTGTGTGTGTCCAGGGCAGGGACTGGTCTGCTGGTCTATTGGTCACGTCATCAACTGATTAAGTCCAGAGAAAACTTGAAGGATAAGACAGATGTTACAGACCAGACAAGTTAGAAGCATCTGGCAAGTCTTAGATAGCTAGACAGGCAAGAGCCAGCCTAAAGGGCAGAGATGGGGCACTAGCAAGTATGAGAGCTTCTGGCAAACTGTGGTCTAAGGACAGAAGTCACTTTCTTTTTTTTTTTTTTTTTTGAGACGGAGTCTCGCGCTGTCGCCCAGGCTGGAGTGCAGTGGCCGGATCTCAGCTCACTGCAAGCTCCGCCTCCCGGGTTCACGCCATTCTCCGGCCTCAGCCTCCCGAGTAGCTGGGACTACAGGCGCTGCCACCTCGCCCGGCTATTTTTTGTATTTCTTAGTAGAGACGGGGTTTCACCGTGTTAGCCAGGATGGTCTCGATCTCCTGACCTTGTGATCCGCCCATCTCGGCCTCCCAAAGTGCTGGGATTACAGGCTTGAGCCACCGCGCCCGGCCAGAAGTCACTTTCTTTCTGCCCTTTTTTGCACCAGTGTGTGTATGTGTGTGGGCACGTGCACGGGCACGTGCACACACACACTCTTGAGAGCACATGTGTATAGAGGAGGGGAAGAAGGAACAGGAATGGGCTTTCACCTGGTGGAAGACGTAATGACAGGTTTAGGTATGGCTGTGTGTACTCAAGGTTACGTGGAACAGCACGATGAAGTAGAATGTTTGTCCTGACATTTGGTTTGAACAGGGCCCCATATCCACAGCTGGGCAGTTTGCAGTCGTGTAGATACACGTGTGTCCACACAGTGCAGTACCAGTGGAAAATTTTGCCTGTGATTATTCAGCAGCCGTTCAGGCTGTGTAGAAAGTTAATCTGAATAGCTCAAGCGAAATAAAAATCCACTTTGTAGTCTAAATTATTCATACTGATTGCTTACACAGAACTGAAATCCTGGGTAATTATTATTTCTCCCATTTATGCTATGTGACATATTCCCTAGGGGTTGAAATCAAGTTTGCTTTAATGTGAATGTATTCATTTATTCATGCCCCCAATTAATAAACATCTAAGACAAACATCACTCATCATAGATGCATGTGTGACCTCTGGCATGTTGTCTGCACCTCCTGTGATTGTATGAACTCCTGAAGATACCATCTTGTGTTCTTTTAGCACGAAACCATGTTCTTGAAGACAGTATTCCAGCTCAAAGATATTCCAAACAATCCAAAGAGAATTAACCCATCACCTCACATCCTAAAGGATGTTTATCAGTTAACTTTGAAAAGATTAAATGGAAACTCTCCACTGGGGTTTTAATTATGCATCTGCTGTCAGATTTACACATAGGAAAGAACATATTTTAAAATCTTTCTCAAATGGCAGCTTGATATAAACAGAAATATTTTTGCTTCCTTTTATTAGGTTTTCTGGCAGCGTTTTTTAGCTATAAAGCTAAAATCATGCCGCTGTAGACGGGATGGTGTAGGTATAAGAGTTGTCACTTTTGGCACTGCATAATTTAGCTTGCTACTTTCAGAATTAGGCACACTTAATTATTCAGCCACGAGATTAGTAACAAGTCCTAACTTTTTCCCTCTTTTTCAACATGGATTTTTAAAAACTCTTTTTGCTACTAAGGAAACTAAGACATTAAAAGCCCAAAATGTCACTACCGCATTTACATTCAACTTTCTTCTAATATGTATGTAATCCAGCTGGAGATAGTTTTGATATCTGGAATGAAATACATTATCCAGAAGGAGAGGTGCACCCTTCCTTGCGTATTTCTGTCATCAACTTTTTTTTTAAAGAGACACAGTCTTTACTCCATTGCCCAGGCTGGAGTACAGAGGTGCGAATACAGCTTACCATAGTCTCAACCTCCTGGGTACAAGCAATCTTTCCACCACAGCCTCCCAAGAAGCTGGGACTACAGGTACACATCACCACACCTGGCTAATTTTTTTTTTTTTTTTTAAGAGACAGAGCCTCAATACATTGCCCAGGCTGATGTCAAACTCCCGGGCTCAAGCAATCCTGCTACCCCAGCCTTTCAGTGTGCTGGGATTACAACCGGGAGCCACCATGCCCAGTCTCATCAACTATTTTTTATTGAAAGATGGTGCTATGACAGCTTTGAAGGACATTTAGGAAGAAAATATCTTCTTAAATTTGAAACTCTGAGTGGAGAGCAAGAAATGTATTACCATTCACTGCTCCATCCTCAGCACCCAGCATCAGACCTAGCCCATAGTAAACAATAATTATTTATTGTATGAATAAGAGAACAAGTCATTCATGATACCACTGCACTAACACAACTCTTCATGTTTGCACATTCCCCTGCAGTTCCTTGTCATGCCTTTTGTAGGAAAGAGGAAGGAAACTAACTGATGTGTACTGAGTTGCTTCTGTTTTATTAACATTTTGTTACTGATGTTGTTTCTGTGTTTCCACATAGGCTGATTTTAGTGGGGTGCATAATATTCCATCTAGTTGATGTTCTGTAATTTACTACCCCTGTTGCTGGATAGCTGGGTGTTTCCCAGTTTGGGGCTATTTTGAGTAATGCCACAGTGATCATCTTTATGCAAGATGACCTTTTCTTTCTGTGATATCTCCTTGGGATGACTTCCAGCTGGTGAAATTGCTGAGTCAGTGGGTACTGCTGTCTTCACGGTGCTTGTGGCCAGCCCCTTTGGAGCGAGAGACTGTCTGGTCTCTTTGTATCTGAGCCTATGCCTCTATAAAGTCTAGCAGCGATTGGACAGTTATCCAGCTAATTGCTCCATGGAAAGGGGCCACACATCCACTTGGTTTTCTCCAGGATTGCACTCAGTTCCAGGAGCTGAGCTGCCTCCCGAACAAGGCTGTGGCATTAGTGTCTTCAACCTCCCTTGTTTTAATGAGAGCAGCTTCCTTTGGGAAGTTCTGGGTGAGTGGAGAAAGGTAAGAAGAAAAAATAGGTGGGGACACTGCCAGGTCATCAAAAACTGAGACAAGAAAGGTACCTGGACCCCCCTGTTCTCCCCTGGACTCCCAGGAATGGTCTGCCGCTATTCCTGGGCCAAGCCAGCTGAGAGAGAATGTATTTCCACTCAGTCTTGACCATGCCCAAGGGCCCCAGCATTGAACAGCTCAGAATTGTGCCTAATGGAGCAAAGGTACACTCCTAGAGTATTCTAGCTGGAAGCACCACAAAGATCCTTCAGAACTTTCCCCAGGCATGTGGACCATTTTGTCAACAAAAGCCAACAATCAGCCCATTATAGCAAATAGGAGCAGAGCTGCTGTCATTGGGGGTGGGGCCTGGAGTCCGGACCAGTGGGCCTTTCCTCAGATGACACCCGCTCCCTGACGTCTTCTCTGAGGAGCCCTAGAGCATCTCCAAGACCAGCCTGAAGAGGTGAATTTAACCTCGTTCCTCATTTTACACAAAGCTCAGAGAGGAAGAGAGGTTGCCCAAGTTACCCAGCAAGTCAGAGGCGGATTCGCTGAGAGCTGAGCTCTCATCCTCCCTGGAAGAGTTATATCAATATTGCCAAAGGTAGGTGTATCTCTCCCACCCTCCCACACCCCTTCTTACACACATAATTCTCACACTCGCAAACAGCACACACGAACACACACACACACTCCTCACATAGACAGGTAGAGAATCCAGCACAGTTCTGAGAGGGCACCAAGGCTTCCCAGAAGGGGTGAGTGTTGCGCTGCACACAGAGGGGAGGAGCTTGAGAGAAGGGTGGGCATCTGAGGAGCAGAATGCAGGCTGAGTGACTTGTTGGGGGGCTTCGGGTAAAAAGTCCTGCTTGATCTGGAGGTGGTGGTGGTAGCCTTGGGTGAGTGCTCAGTAAGTGTCCTCATCGCTGACAGGGGGAGCGGTACTCCCTTGCCTTGCTTGGCTGCCTCAGATTCAGAGGATCTTGGAAACAACAAAAGGTCACTGGTCTATTCCTGTGGTCACCCCCAGCTCTGGAGTCCTCCCCAAGCTTTCTGGCCCTTCCATTTTTTCTGTCCAGTTCCACTGACTTTCCAGGGTCTGGGGCTCTGCGTGGGGTCACTAGCCAGCAACCCAGAAAGTGTGTGGAGCCCAAGGTGGGTGCTTTGGGCAGAGTCCAGCCCTGATCATCACCAAAGTTTTTTAAGAGACACGGTCATACTCTCTGCAGAGCTTCTACACAGGGAGAGTTGGCGAGGAGCAGTGGGTGGAGGGACTTGAAACTGCAAGAAGCACAGCACTTTCCAAGAGGTTGGGGAGGTGCTGGTAGAAAATGAAGAAGGGTACTGAAGCCCCTTGTCTCTCACCCCAAGCCAACTCTTGGCCACCACCACTGCTGTGAGACTCTGGCCCCCGGAAGTTCTACCCCAAACCCTGCCATTCCCTAGCCACCTACCAGGTGACTCTAGGTCCCCTCTTCAGGCAGCCACTGGCTATGGTGGAGAATGCTCTGGACTCTGTCTGTGAGTGCTGCCTCCTCCCTGTGCTTGGCCAACCCCAAACTCAGGGCTAAGTTCCTGGCTTACTAGCAGGTCAGTGGTAATTGAGTTCTGGGGTTTTTCCTCCATCTGCTTCCTCCAGATCCCAGAGGATCTCATTCCAAGGTGACCTCAGGATGAAGTATCCAGAACCTTGTAATTGCAGATTTTACAAAGTTCAAACACAGTGTCTTTATACTCACAGCAACAGATGTTACAGACCAGGAAGGTAGGGTAACATGCAGCAGTGCTTCTCAAACTGTAAGGTGCCTGGGAATCACCTGGGAATCTGCTTACCATGTAGTTTCTGTTGAGTAGGTCTGGGGTGGGATCTGACAGTCTGCATTCCTCGTGAGCTCCTGGCCATGCCTATGCTGATGCACTTGGAGTCATTAGGGTAGAGAACAGCGGTGAGTCAGGCACTAGGAGTCTAGACCTGACTCTGCCACTAACTGGCTGCATGGCTTTAGGCAGGACATATCACCATTCAGTGCCTCAGTTTCTCCCTTACTAAAAGAAGGGAATGCCCAAGGTCCTTTGAGCCCCTTCTTAGCTCAGATGTTCTTATATCTGGGAAGACTATTGGTTCATATCCTTCCAGTATAGTTTAGACTCCAAACACACCAGCACTGCAGCCAGCCTGCTTGCCTGGATTTACGTCCTGATTCTAACATTCAAACGTGTGGTCTTGGTGAGTGGATATACTTCTCCTTGCCTCAGTTGCCTCCTCTCTAAAGTGAAGACCATGCTGGTTCTTACCCCATGGGGTTACTTTAAAGACTGAAGGCTCTAACCCATGGGTGCAGTGCCTGGTAACCCTGAGTAGCATCTGCTCCCCAGATCTTGGCAACCCTGTTGGTGAGCCCTGCCCTGCCTCTCTGTGCAGGAGGGGAGGCCGAGGCACGTTTCCTTCCCTGTAGCCCACCCGGCCACACCACCCTGTGCATGGTCCAGTCCTCTGGGCCTCAGCCCCCCTGCAGTGTGGCACCTGCTGCAGTCTGGTTGGTCACTGCCTCTCGGGTGTGTTGTTGTGTCCTATGCTGTTACATAACCGGCCTGGAAGGGTACTTTTGAAAATGCATTTTCTTTGGGTCCTTAACTAGAATATCTTAATCATCCCTCATAGGCACAGTGCTCTTTAATCATCATCAAGGACATAATTGGTGGATAACTGAATGAATGATTGAGTGGTGAGTTAGACCAGTGACATCCAGTGCTTCTCTGCCCCCCACACCGAGAGCAGAGCCCTGGGCAGTCACACCGCTGCCCACCCTCCTTGTTTTCCAGGTGTACTGGGGCCCCTTGGCAGTGCTTAGGCTGAGGAGGAGGTCATGGAGCTGAAGAGTAGCAGGGAAGCCGGATGCTGGCTGAGGCCAGGTCCCGCCACACTTCTCTGGGGTGGGTCCAGTGTCATGGCTGCTGTGTGGAGGTCGCTAAAGGAAGGCACTGCAGCAAATAGCCCCATGTGTGGGTGCTAGGCTGCTGCTTCTTGCATCCCAGGGCTACCATGGCTCCCTGCTGGGTGGAGGAAGCACCAGGACCCCCTTCCCAGGCAGAAGCCTCCTGGGGCAGGACAGGATCTGGGGCCAGGGAAGGCCGCAGAGCCCACCAGCATCTCCCCTCTCCGAACTCTCCGTCATGCCAGCAGCCAGTGCCTTTGTTCTAGAGAGTGAGGGGGATAATGGAGGCGTTGTTGGTCTCCCTGATTGACTCCCCTCCCTGCCACATGTCATGTTTGCCAGTTCACTGTGTTTTTATCTGCATTTACTCAGTAAGCTCCCCAAAATCCTAGGACAGCAAAGAAAATTGTATCCCATTTCACAGATGACAGGCTCGGAGAGGTTAAGCAACTTTCTTGGCATCACACAGCAAGTCAATCAAGGCAGAATAGAGGATCTGGGGCTCCTGACTGCTCAAGATCTTCTCTGCTGTCTGAATTGTGCAGTTCCACAGATGGGGAAGAACCACAGCCTAGTCTGGGGTCTGCAGGGTTGTGTGGGTGGAGGAGGAGGATGAGGAGGCATCAGCGAGAGCTGAAGCACAGTTTGGGGACTCTGGGATTTGGCTGTGCTGTGCTTCTGGCAGTGTCAGTGGCTACACTAAAGCGAGGGCTGCCTGCTTCCTATCCTTCGCCACCTAGTACCTCTTTGTGAAGGAGGCTGCCAACCAGATGGGAGAGGGTAGAGCACGTGCTTCCCACAGAGCTCACCAGAACTCTGAGAACTTGTTGAAGAGGACTGAGCTCTCGCCCAGACCTGAGAACCCTCAGCCTTGCACTGGAAATAGCTGCAGTGGGCATGAACAGGCGGGACAGAAAACCAAAAAAACAGGAGGGCCTCCTTTAAGGACACCAGCAAGGAAAACCTGGGGACATGGCCAGCTCAGAACTCGCCTCCTGAAGGATGGTTGGCTTGAGGGAGACTCTGCCTAAGGTCATGTCCTGGGACAGACCCTGCCCAGACCTTGCACTGAGCACCTGCCAGTGCTACCCTCCTCTCTAGCCATCCTTAACTTCTGTCCCCCTTACCTCACACTTTAAGCCTGTAGGATGTTGCATATGCTGTTCTCTTCACCTGGAATGCCCTTCCCTTCCTCCCTATTTTCTACCAGGTGAAATCGGTCTTCAAGATCCAGCTCAAATGGTGCCACTAGAGAGGGACCTACTGTGAAGTCCCTCTTACTGCCCTCAGACCTATGACAATTATTTGTTTCTCTGCCAGCTTCCCCAGCTGCGAAGTAAGCCACTGTTCAGTGGGATAAAATGTGTCTAAAGCTGGCCCAGGACCCAGCACATAGTAGGTACACAGAAAACTTACTTTCTTCTTTCTCCACCTCAGAAGCTACATCTTAGTAGTGCTTGTCTCTGTTACAATTAATAACATGATAATAACCATAATGGCAGCAGCTATGCATTGAATGACTACTTTGAAGTGCAGCAAAGAGGTAATTTCTGTCAATCATGGAGCATAATACTTGGCACAAAGTAGGTGATTAATCAACATATGTTGAGTGGATGGAATGAATGAGTAACTGAAAACCCTGGACTGCTGGAAATTAACGACAAAAAATAAAAACTGAGCAAGCTGGGCCCAGGCCAGGTTCTCAGAACCTCCCAGGGCCTCCCTGCTGGGCTCCCCAACCTTGCAGCTGGAGGGGCTGGCTGTGCATGAGCCCCTCTGCTGGGCCGTTGCTTTAATGCTCTCTCAGTGGCTGGCAGGTGTGCAGCAGGGCAGCCAGCTCATTCTGGAGCTCTTCTCCCTGGCAGTGCTGTTTCCGTGGCTCTCTGAGTCAGCTGGGTCCTTGTCCTGACCCTGCCCTGGACTGAAACCAAACTAGACAATTCTAAGCCTCAGCGCTTGTTATCTGCAGAAGGCAGTAGGAAAAGTTCAGTCCTGAACTAGGAGGGCTTCTGGTCCTAGTTTTCCCATTGACTCAGATTTCCTATCTGGCCCTGGCCTTGGCCACATCTCTTAGCCATAAGGAGGCCCTGCTCAATTCCACCTCTCAGTCCAGTGGTTCTACCTTTTCTCTTCACCTGCCCAGGACACATTCCTTAGAAACTGGATGTTGCTTCACAAATTTGACGGAAGTTTAATCAGTAATGAAATGCAATTCCACAAACCAGGAAAAGCCACCCCCACCCACACAGCCCAGCACCATCACAATGCCTCCAAAAATACTTGGGGAAGCTTTTATTGGAATCAGTTGTCCCAGCTTTCTGGAAAGTTTCAGTTGAGATAAACGCAAACTCCGAATCGCACTCCGCGTGACTCCTCTCTAATCCTTTCCAAATGGCCATGATCTCCTTCCCTGCTGCCAAGTGTTCTGAATTCTGAGCGTCTCGTGTGAGCCTGTTTAGCTGCTAACACCAGAACCTGCCAGGGATTCTGCAGGGACAGCCCAGGTGCGAGAGGGAAAGGTAGACACAGGCCTCTGCCTGTGCTGAGTGTGTTGGCACTTCCTAGGGGCAGGGTGCATTTTGGAGGCCATGCAGGTTTGGATTGTTGGGTTCTCTTCTAAAATGGAAGGTGGGGAAGGAAAGCTGAGATCGCATGGGAGCTAATTCTGAAGGTCTGGCAGCCTCAGTGGCAGGCAGGGAAGAGGTCCTTGCCTGTGTCAGTGCAGAAGTGGGACTGCAGGGCCTGCCCCTGCCAGCACCCTCTTTGTCACTCCCCACACTTCCTGCTGGTTTGGCATGGAATCACTTGTGTGACTGTGTGCTTAGCATCTGCTTCTCTTGCCAGATTCTGGGTTCCTGGAAGATGAGAACTCTATCTCTTCCATTCCCCTCCATGTCTCCAGTGCCTGGCACAGGGCATGGCACATGGGAGGGCCTACAGAAATATTTTCCGAAACAATGTAAATTTGAATGAATGGCTGTTTCCAAGATTCCCAACTCTACCTAGGTACCTGTTTTATAAAAAGTAAAATATGATGATCAGATGATGACCTGCTTTGTAAAAGAAAGCTTTGCTTCTCAAAGGGATTCATTCCAAAGCTTCTGTAAGCAGCAGCATACCCCATTATATTTACAGAGAGATGTAACTTGTAATCAATGTCAGGAACCCAGCAGCTGCATGAAGTCCACCTTACTGCCATTTCTACCTTCACACAGTCCCCAAATCCCTAAGGCATCTCAGTCCCTAACATCAAATTAGTGAGCAATATACATGACCCGGAAGGCAATTCAGAAGAGTATATAACAAGAGCTGAAGTGAGTCGTACACCTGTACTGATTGGAGTTGTTCAGGCCCCTTGGCACAGTCAAGCAGAGATTGGATTGTATGCCTCACAGACGGAAATTGCCTTACAAAGCTCCTTGATGTGCATTGTTCAGCCGGGCAGGTATGCATTATTCATGTATCCATTTTAAGAATGAAGAAATCTGCATTGCCAAGTGACAATTTGCAGTACAATGTAACGGTTAGGGAGAGAATGCTGGGGGCCCTGGTCTTGGGTTTGAATTTTAGCTTGTCTTGGTCTGTTTTCTGCTTCCATAACAGAATATCACAGACTGGGTAATTTATTTAAAAAAAAAAAAAATTTATTTAACTCACACTTCTGGAGACTGGAAAGTTTATGATAGAGGGCTCCAGCATCTGGCAAGAGTCATCCATGTGGAAGGCATCACATGGTGAGCAAGTGCGGGACAGAATCAGCCCAAACTCATCCTTTTATCAGAGCCCGCTCCTGCAATAACCAACCTACCCCAGTGATGATGACATTAATCCATTCATAAGAACAGAGCCCACATGACCCAATCACCTCTTAAAGTTCTCACCTTTTAAAAGTCTTACAATAGCCATTGGATTTCAACATAAGTTTTGGAGGAGACATTCAAACCATAGCAAGCTCTGTCATTGGGGTTGCCAGCATGCATGTCCTGCCCATTTACTGAAGTCTGCCTCACTGAGTTCCTCTCCAGCGTTCTCCAGCCTCCCACAGATGATGCATCCAAGAACTGGCTGGGCTCCTTAACCATCTCATCTATAACCATATTTCTTTCCATCCCACCCCAGCAGGTCATTTGGTTCTATCTGTGTCCTTGCTATTACTAGTAACTGCATTACTTTCAAAGTTTTTGACTCCAGACATCTCACCTCTGACCACTACCTCCCATGCTTCCAGCTCCCATCCTTTGATCTCACCCTATATGGGTGAGATCATAATCCTTTGGCTGTAAGACCTACAGGTCCTTTACACTCCCACTCTTATTTTTCCACCACCTTCTTTGAGCCTGCATTTCTTTTTTTTTTTTTTTTTTTTTGTGAGACGGAGTCTCGCTCTGCCGCCCAGGCTGGAGTGCAATGGCCGGATCTCAGCTCACTGCAAGCTCCGCCTCCCGGGTTCACGCCATTCTCCTGCCTCAGCCTCCCGAGTAGTTGGGACTACAGGCGCCCGCCACCGCGCCCGGCTAGTTTTTTGTATTTTTTAGTAGAGACGGGGTTTCACCGTGTTAGCCAGGATGGTCTCGATCTCCTGACCTCGTGATCCGCCCGTCTCGGCCTCCCAAAGTGCTGGGATTACATGCCTGCATTTCTTTTTTAACCCAGCTTGGATTCATTCCCTTTTCAGAGACCCTTAACTTCCTTGCCCCTCTCTCCCTATGTTGTACTCCTATTAAAATACCAACTTTCCACTTACTTTTCATCTGCCCCCAAGCAGCTGAATGTGGCTAAGAAACTATGCAGAGATGCTAACTGGTCCAACTTTAAATTAGTGACCCTTAGTACCAGCTGGACACTCCACACTGGCAGCACCCCCCCATCCCACTGTACTTCCTACTGTGTCCTCCACTTATCCTCCCTCTTCTCACCTTTAGCCTCCCATTCCCCTCACTCTCTGCTAATTACCTTTTTTTCACACTCCATTGAGGAAATAATCAGAAAGGGACTTTCTTACCTTCACACCCCTAAATCCACCCACCATGTGGAGCTGCTTTCTCTCCTGTGACAGTGGATGAAGTGCCCACTTACAAATGCCAGTTTCACTGGGTCTTACTTCCTCTAACTTCCTCCTGGACTTAGTTCCTGCCATTACCCACTCCCCATGCATTGTTAATTTATACTCTATCGGTATGCAAACATATATATTCTTCCTTCTTAATAGACCCTGCATCACCCTCCTGCTACTTTCCCATTTCTCTGCCCTCCTTTACAGGAAACCTTCTCAGAAGAGTAGTCAACATCTCCCTCACCTGCCCTTCTCCCCTGGATCCACATCAATCAGGAGTCCAGCTCCACTTTTCCAGTAATTATGTGATTGTAAGGTGCCTAGTGGCCCCCTTCCTAAAAAATCCAGTGATGACTTCCCTGTCCTCAGCATCTCAGCAACATTTGACATGGCTGACCATTTATCCTCAAACTCCTCTTTTCTCTTGGCTTCCAGAACATCATGCTGTCCTGGATCCTCACTGGCTGCTTTCCTTGGTCCTTTTTGCTGGATCTTCTCTATGTGACCTCTTAGTGTGAGAGGGCCCCATGCTCAGTCTTCACTCTGGACTGTCTCCAAACAATCTCTCACCTGTAGAGGAAAAGCTTTTCCCCTACATTTTCTTAGTTTCAGTGACTAGGGCCCTGAATTAAAAGACAGATTAACAGGAGAAAAGGTTTACTGGATATACATATGGAGGCCTTCATAGAAAAGTAATTACCTAAAAAGAAGTTATATACCATTTTAACAAAGAGTGATAAATTGTGAAGTAATGATGAGATAAAAGGAGTTTGGACTTCTAGAAGTGGGAACTCTAGAAGTGGGAACTTCTAGAAGTGGGAAGATAAATATAGGGGGAAACTAATGGAGAATAAGGTTTGGTTTTAGTAAGGTTTGTTATGCAGACTCAATCTCGTGCAATCTCTGGAGTGATAATGGGGTCCCCAGTGATTAAGAGTACAGAGAAGGGAAGGAGGACACCTTGGCAAAGGGAAATTTATGTCCTGCCTTTAGGCAGATAGGGGAGGATAAGGAGCTTTCTCTGCATCTGCTGCTTCCAAATTGCCTGCAGCTCAAAACAATCCTTATGCCAAAGTGACATATTTGGGGATGGCATACTCTGATCCCCTTCACACCCTTTGGCTTTAAACCCATTTATCTATTGATGAATAACCCATCTTCTACACTAAGCTTCAGAGCCATGGGTCCAACTGCCCACTTGGCATCTTCACATGGATATTCAATATGTATCAAAACTTTTAAAAGCCCAAAATAGAACTCCTGATTCCTGCTGTATCCCACTCTTGACTATTCCCCTCACAAGCTGTTCCTGCTCCTTGGTACGCTGCTCCATGAGTCTTCATCTCAATAAATGTCATCCATATAAAGAGTTGTCCTGATTCCTCTTTTTTTCCTAAACTTTCATATCCAATTCATCATCAACTCTTGTCAGCTCAATCTGCAAAATACATTCTGATTCCATCCACTTGTCTCCCTGCCCATCACTACCAGTCTACTCCAACTGTTACCATCATTTCTTGCTGGGGCAACTAAGTTAGTGTTCTAACCAATCCCCTAACTTTCTCTGTGCTCCTTGACAACCTGTTCTTCACACACAGCCAAAGAGATCTTTATAAATGGAAGTCAGGCCAAGTCCTTTGCTTGTTTGAAATCCTTCAGCGACTTCCTGTTGCACAAAATCTGACTCTTCACCATGACATTCAAGGCCCTGCATAATCTGGCCCTGTCCTCCCTCAGCCTCACTGGTACTGCTTTCCCCTTCACTCAATGCACTACAGCCACACTGGACTTACCAGACCTCTGGGCATTTGCACTTGCTGTTCCTGCTGCCTGGCGCACTACTCTGTGAGTCATAGCATAGCTGACTTCTCTTAACCACATTCAAGCCTCATGTCTAAAGCTAAAACGTCACCCTTGAGGAGCCTTCCCTGGTCTCCCTGATTATAGTAGTGTCCCCCACTAACCCCTAGTCACTGTCCCTTACACTATTCTGCCTTATCGTCCTTAGAACATGTACCATTTTTGGAAATCATCCTGTTCATGAACAAATACGTGTTTATGTGTTTGTTTGTTGCCTGACCTCTGCTCAATCCCTGCTCCATGAGACCAGGGTTCTTGTCTCTCTTGTCCACTATTATATTCCCATTGCCTAGCACAGTACCTTGTGTTTGTTGAATAGATGAACTTCCAAAGCTTCCATGTTAACATTTATAAAATGGGAATCATAATAACACCTGTATCCTGTGGTGGTTGGGAGAATTATATGAGACAGTGAATGCAGGTGCTTAGTCTTGCCCTGGTATTTCATAAGCACTCTAATGTGGGCCTATGTTTTTATTAATAGATAATCTGACTGAGTTCACATGTAAGTGGCAAAGCTAAACCCTGAGCTGAGTTCTCTGACCCTAGATCTTTTGTTCTTTCTAGTATGTCTGATGCCACCTCTCAGGTTGCAGGGTAGGCAGATTTGAAAGAATAGTGTGAGTGAGGTCAGGACCAGCCTGCCTTTAGCAAGTTAAGGAACAGTGACAGGTGAAACTGCTTCAATAGGTTAAGGTCATATTGGAGGGCTTTGAAAGCCAGGTGGAAACATTTAGACTTGGTATGGGGGCAACAGGAATCCACTGGAGTTCTTGAACAGGGGTGTAATGTGATCATGACTGTTTTAGAAGATTCTGGTGCTTTAGTCACTATATAGTTATGCCATTAAGTCAGGCAATCTCATTAGTCTAAATTGTTAGTCTCTAGACTGCCTTCAAACAACCAGATTAATTGTGAAGTCCCTTGTTTTGGTTGTTCACCTCAAACGTTAAATCAGCCCATTATCAACTGTCTCTTCACTTTATCAAGAGCTTACCACTGTATTTCTGCCTGGGTGACAGAGTGAGATCCTGTGTCCACCCCCCCCCGCAAAAAAAAGAAAAAACTTGTATATCTCTATCAGTGACAAATCACTGAGGAATATGTGCTTAGTTTGTATATTCAGCTCTGAACTGCTATGTGATTCCAAACTCATTCAGGAGCACTGCCAACGTGAATTGTTTCTTTATGCACTCTAAGTGGTTCATAATCTATGAGTTATAATTTTATTTTATAACTACTGATGTTCACACTTTAAACAAAGAGCAGAATTTGTCACATTAGACTGAAGAGCTATGCACTCTCGCAATGAGGTCTACCTCACAGGGTCGTGGGGAGGACCCTTGCGTAGCCTTAGAACCAGTAAATGTTTGCTCATTTGTTTATATAGCAGTCCAGGATGCTGAATATTTGTGGCAGGATGAATTGGGTAGAGGGGACTAGGGATAGGGACTGGGGAATCACGTGGCCTTTGGAAAGGAGCAAAAGAAAAGGGGTAAGAGATATTTGCAGGAGCCAAAGACAGAATTTGGTTATTGGCACTCAGCAAGACTCAACATGACCTCTGCTGACCTTGGGTCTTCTTACTCTCTATTCCCCCCTCATTCCTTGACATCATGCCCACACGGGAAGATCTAGGGAAAGGGGCTGACCAGGGGCCTGGGGATTTCTTTTCTGTTTTTGTTTGTTTTGGGGGTTTTTTTGTTTGTTTGTTTTTTTTTTTTTTTTGCGCAGGGGGAGCCAGAGTCTCGCTCTGTCATCCAGGCTGGAGTGCAGTGGTGCAATCCCTGCTCACTGCAACCTCTGCCTCCCGGGTTCAAGTGATTCTTGTGCCTCAGCCTCCCAAGTAGCTGGGATTGCAGACATGCACCACCACGCCCAGCTAATTTTTGTATTTTTAGTAGAGATGGGGTTTCGCCATGTTGGCCAGGCTGGTCTTGAACTCCTGGCCTCAAGTAATCTACCCACCTCAGCCTCCCAAAGTGTTGGGATTACAGGCATGAGCCGCCATGCCCTACAGGGCCCTGGGGTTTCTAACAATGCTATCTGGAGATTTGTGGGCATGTCTCATAATGGGGGGAAGGCAGTTGAAGATGCTGCAGCCACACAGGAAGTAGGGAATGAAGCAGGCTGAGGCTGGAGGAAGATGCTCATCCTCCAAAGCTGGGCTCAGCAGGGCAGCCCTCCCCTCACTACTCAGAGATTGCTGAGGGCAGCCTCCTGTGCCCTGCAGGTGGGAAAGGCAGTACCGGTTGGTGGGGGCAGGGTTGCAGCAGAGGTTGGTGTGTAGCAATGACCTTAATTCATAGCATTTTTGTCCCTAGAGTCCCCTTGACTTCCATCTACATTCTTGCTTTATTTCTTTTTTAATGTTTTTCCATAAAACTTATTCTTTTATAGCTGTAAAGGGCATCCTAGCTGCAGACTCGGAGCCTGTACGCTGATAAATTCTATCTCAGTTTCTGAGCTTCCCCCCACCACACCCCGTCCCCAGGGCCGAACAAGAAGGAAGGAGGTGATGCAGGCCCTTCAGGAAGAGGCCTAGCTCCTCTGGGTTGCAGGGTTGAATGAGCCAGTATCTACAAGGCCCTGGTTCTACTCCCTTGTAATGTTTCCAGGCTTTCTCTGTAATAGCGCTGTAGTGAGACACATGTCATTCAGAACTCCATGTAGCCCCCTGGATTTATGCACAGGGCAGCCTGTGGCTAGAACTGAATCTTAAACCAATAATCTGCCTTCCCCAGGACTAGCACCAAAATATTTTTATGTGTTAAGGAGTCTAGAACTGGAGAGCTCCAGAAAAACATGGTGCTGTGTGGGGTAGGGGGTGATATTGATTTCATACACCGTATTTTCCAGAACACTTAGCAGGCCCTGTATTCTAATTTGGCATCCAGAAAACATGATCCCCATTCATCCATTTATTCAACAAATATTTCTTGAGCGCCCCACTATGTGCCAGCAACTTAAAATCCCCAGGGATACAGCAGTGAAAAAGTAGACAAAGTCCCTACTGTATGGAGCTAATGTTCTAGTTGGGGGAGATAGACAATAAACATACAAATAAGTGTCAGGTGGTGGTAAATGCTGCAAAAAGAACAAAACCAGGCTGAGAATAAAGTGATGGAAGTAGGGTGGTCTGAAAGGGTCTCTTGGATGATGTGACCCCTGAGTGGAGGCTTGGAATGAAGTAAGGGAGAGAGCCGTGTGGCTGCCTGGAGGAAGAGGGCTCCAGCCAGTGCCAAGGTCCCTTAGGAGGAGCTTGCAGGGTTTGCTGGAGGAGCTGGAAGGAGGCCAGTGTGCCTGGAATAGTGTTTGGAGGAGGGGCAAGTGAGAGTTAGAATGTGACGTCAGAGCAGTAGCCAGAGACTAGGTCATGCAGGGTCTCCAGGCCACAGCAAGACCTTTGGGTTTTACTCTGAGTGAAATGGGGAGACACAGGAGGGTTTTGAGAAGAAGCATGATTAGATCCTGAGGCAAAACTTAGGTTAAAATAAGCAGGGAGACAAAAGAGGCGTGACATGATCTGATTTATAAGATCACTCATTGCTGTTCAAAAAAACTGTACGGGGGAAATATAGAAGTGTGGGGACTCGTTAGCAGGCTTTTGAAATATTCCACGTGAGAAATGATGATGACTTGGACTAGGGCATGTTTGGTGGAGCCAGTGAGAAGTGATTATATCTTTCAGAATATCTTTCAGAAAAGAAATGCGTATTTACTAAAGTGTGGGGTTTTTTTCATTGTTTTGTTTTCCTGTTTCTTTTAGCACCTTAAAGATTGTTTTCTGGCTTGCAGTTTCTGATAAGAAGTCTGTGGCCAGGTGTGGTGGCTCACACCTGTAATCCCAACACTTTGAGAGGCCAAAGTGGGCGGGTCACTTGAGGTCAGCAATTTGAGACCAGCCTGGCCAGCATGGTGAAACCCCATCTCTACTAAAAGTAGAAAAATTAGTCAGGCATGGTGGTGCACACTTGTAATCCCAGATGGGAGGCTGAGGCAGGAGAATCACTTGACCCTGGGAGACAGAGGTTGCAGAGAGCCAAGATCGTGCCACCGCACTCCAGCCTGGGTGACAGAATAAGACTCCATCTCAAAAAAAAAAAAAAAAAAAAAAAGTCTGTGAATATTTTTATCTCTGTCTATAAGTAATTGTGTCTCCTTTCTTTGGCTGCTGTTAAGGTTTCTCTTCATTCCTGACTCTCAACAAGTTGATTTTGATGTGCCTTTGTGTAGTTTCCCTTGTGTTTATGGAGCTCCTTGGATCTGTGTGTTTATAAATTTTCTCAAATTTGGAAAGATTTTGACATTATTGCTTCAAATATTATTTTTGCTACCCTATCCTCTCTTTTTGAACTCCAATTGCACATATGTTAGTCTTAATTTACATTGTTCTGCAGGTAGCTGAAGCTCTTTTCAGTCTTTTTTTAGTTACAGTGCTTTATTTTGAATAGTTCTATTGCTGTGTCTTCAAGTTCAACCTTTTCCAGCAGTCTCTAGTATGTTGTTAACTCTATTCAGTGAACTTTTCATTTCAGACATTATATTTTTCATCTCTAGAAATTCGACTTGGTTTTTAAAAAATTTTCCCATTTTTCTCATCATTATGTTTCTCCTTTAAATCTTGAGCATATTTTACATATTTTAACAGGTATTTAAATGCCTTTGCTAATTCCATAATCTCTGGCATTTCTGGGTCTGTTTCTATTGACTATTTTTCTCTTATTTGTGGGTCACATCTTCCTGCTTCTTTGCATATCTGATTTTGTATTTGAGATCAGAACATTATGAACTTTACATTGTTGATGCTTGTTTTGTACTCTTTCAAGCAGGGTTGGACTTTGTTCTGCCAGATAGTTCTTTATAGATCAGTTGATATTTCCCAGACTTGTTTTTAAGCTTTTTAAAGGCAGGTCTAAAGGAGTCTTTTCTCTAGGACTAGATGAGCCACACTATTAAAGAATAACCTTTCTGGGGTCTCTACTGAATGCCTTGTGGATTCAGTGAAACCTTTCCACCTTTGACTGGTAGGGACTCAGGTGGTTCCTGGCTTTGTGAGGGCTCTGGAAATTTTTGGTTTACAGCTCTCTGGAAGTTATTTCCTGGAAGTTGTTTTTCTTGGTCTTGTTTTTTTCTAGGTTTTACCCTATACCTGCATAGATTGTTATTCAGACCTTTGTGAATAACAGAGAGGGACCCCTAGTAGATTTCTGGAGTTCTTTTTCATGATAGTTCCTTCCTCTCCAGTACTTCACAGTAGTTCTAGCAGTTAAGCAGTGACAGCTGCTTTATCCTCCATGAACTTGAATTTCTCCCCTCAATTCAGCAAGAGTGCTGCGCTCTGTCTGGACCTCTCCCACTCCCATGACTGTCTGAAAACTGCCACCGGGCAAAAACTAGGGCTTTTGAAGGGCTCACCTTGTTTGTTTCCCTTCTCTCAGGGACCATATCCTGAACTACCTGTTTTCCAGTGTCTGAAAATAATTATCTCATAGACTTTGTCCAGTTTCCTAGTTGATTATGATCTGAGGGAAGTCTGGATTCAGCAACGCCCTCGTGCCTGAAGCAAAAGTCAGTGGGTAGAATCTGGATAAGTGTTGACAGTAGGGTGGCATGATTTGTTCCTGGATCAGATGTAGGGTGTGAGAGAAAGTAAAAGAATAAAAAAGGACTCTAAGACTTTTGCCCTTAGCAACTGCAAGGGTGGATTTGCCATTTACTGAGATAGGGAAGGCTGAAGTAGAATCAAGGAGGGGCTGATTGGGAGGGAGAATCAAGAGCTTTGTTTTGGAAATGTTAATTTTGAAATGACTTTTCCACTTCCAAGCCAAATGCCAGCTAGACAGTGGATAGGCAAGTCTAGAACTCAAGGGACAGGTTGGCTTTGAGATACAAATTTGGGATTTGCCAGCCTATAGACCACTGGTTCTTAACCCTGGCTAAAGCAATGTTATCATCACTGAAGAAGATACCTGCGAGTGGGTAATTTATAAAGAAAGGAAGATTAATAGGCTTTCAGTTCTGCAAGCTACAGGAAGCTTGGCAGGAGAGGCCTCAGGGAACTTACAATCATGTCGGAAGGCAAAGAGGAAGCAGACAGGTCCTTCATGGCTGCAGCAGTAGGGAGAGAGCGAAGGAGAAGGTGCTACACACTTTTAAACAACCAGATCTCATGAGAACTTACTATCACGAGAACAGCAAGGGGGAAATACACCCCCATGTTCCAATCACTTCCCACCAGGCCCCTCCTCCAACATTGGGGATTATAATTCAACATGAGTTTTGGGCAGGGACACAAATCCAAACCATATCAACTCTAATATGTAGCCAGGAGTGAGAACCACTCATATGTGTTAGGAGTTTGAGACCAGCCTGGCCAACATGGTGAAAACCCATCTGTACTAAAAGTACAAATTAGCCAGGTATGGTGGCAGATGCCTGTCATCCTAGCTATTTGGGAGGCTGAGGCAGGAGATTCATTTGAAACAGTGAGGCAGAAGTTGCAGTGAGCCGAGATAGTGCTACTGCGCTCCAGCCTGGGCAACAGAGTGAGACTCCATCTCATAAATAAATAAATAAATAAATAAATAAATAAAGCCCTGCCAATATCAGCTAGGGGGCTCTGGAAGCTGAGGTAGGAGGATCACTTGAGGCCAGGAGTTCAAGGTTGCAGTGAGCGATGATCGTGCCATTGCACTCCAGCCTGGGCAATAGAGCCAGATCCAGACGCAAAAAGAAAAAGAAAAGATCTCCTAGGAGAGTGGTTCTCAAGCCTGGATGCATATTAAAATTACCTGGGAGTTTTTAAGCCTTGATGCCCAGGTTGTGCCCTAACCAGTTGTATCATGCTCTCTGGAAGTGGGGGCTTACGAATTAGCATTTTGTAAAACTCCTCATGAGAGTAATTTCAATTGCTGTCAAGGTTGGAACCACAGAGTCCCAGGCGCGATCATGGGAGCCAGAAGAAAAGAGATCTGAAGATTGAGCTGCAGTGCCCTTGAAGATGAAGGAGGCTGAGCTAGGAGGAGATGTAAGAGAGGGCTTGCAGGCTTTCCTCAAATGTCTGAATTGTGGCTGTCTACTCACATTTAAGAATTAAAAATAGAAAATTGGACTGGAAGCTCAGTGTGCATAGGCAGGGCTTATGGACTGTGGGCTTTCTTTTTGGGTCAGGGGTTGGGCAGCCAGCCACTATCTATATGGCCTTTCCCACACCCAAGTCTCTTCAGGGTTCTTCCGGGCAGTTCCCCTGCTTCCCCTTCTCAGCTGTACTCCCTCTGAGCTGTGGGTTTCTCCACCTGCCTTCATCAGTTACAGCTCTCTCAAGCTGTCCGTCTTGCACCAGCATGCTGAAACTTCTCGGGCCCTTCCACTGTAAACCCGCTACCCATTCCCTATGTTGTTGCTAGTTTATACCTTTATGTCCTTTTACCATCATTTAAATAGGGCCTTAAGAGGGAGAGTAGACAAATTGAGGTAATTAAATAATCATCTTGAACCAGAAGTCTCCCAACTATTTTTTTTTTCCACTGAGAGTCTCCCTCTGTCACCCAGGCTGGAGTGCAGTGGCATGATCACAGCTCACTGCAGCCTCAACCTCCCTGGCTCAGAAGATCCTCCCACCTCAGCCTACCCGGTAGCTGGGACTACAGGTGCTCACTACCACACCTGTCTAATTTTTGTAGTTTTCATAGAGACAGGGTTTTGCCATTTTGCTCAGACTGCTCCCAACTTTTTAAACGTGAGGATCGCTTTAAATGCGAGGAATATTTTCACAGCACCCATATGATGGAAGTTACATATACTTTCAGTATCCATTAATTAATAGGGAAAATGCATATTGACACACGCAGTCCTCTGGATTAATTCAGTAGCACTTCTAAGTGCATCTTCATCAGAAAACCATTTACATATTTTTGGAAAGTAATAGCATAACCATGTAAGAGAACGTTAAGGTTGCAAACAACCATTGATGACCAAGTAGGTTGATATGCCTTTGCAATAACTGCAGAGTTCCCAAAGGATTCCAAGCCAGATCATTGGGAGTCACAGTTCTAGACCCTAAGAAGCCACTGGAGGTTTTTGAATAAGAGAGAGGGTGTTACTGAAGAACTTACGACACTTGCTTCATTTACAGCTTTTCCCTGTCCATAGTTGCCTCTTCGGAAGGTTAGTGCTGGATGGGTTCCTCCCTGAGGGAGAGAGCATGTAGATGATACTGGCTGCCCCAGCCCTGAGCAAATTATTTGAGAAGAAAAAAAAAAAAAGCTTAAGTGCAATTCAGTGTTGGCTTTATATTCCACGACCTCCTCTTCTCTTTTTTTCTTATCTACTCTCTTTAGAAATTCTGTTCCTTGCTGTCCATCCGTTAGCACAAATGGCTTGCATTTCGAGGTGGTCATGCTATTAGCACTATGCTGAGCATTTTACACACTTCATCTCATTTCATCCTCATCAGCATCCTGTGGAGGTGAGCACAGTTCACATCTCATTTACAGATGAGGAAATTGAGGCAAAAAGAGGTTAAATGGCTGTCTCAGATCAAAAAGCAAGCGACAGAGCTGAGATTCTAGCCCAGGTGTCCCTGACCCCATAACTAGTCCCCCTACTCCCCACAAAATTGGTGCTGCACAAATGATGAGGAATTGAGAGACATATGAGCTACTTATAAATGACTGAATTGGGAAAAGACGTCCATCTGTGTCCAGGCTTCCCAAAGGGTCCACTCTCTGGTAGCAGCCTTCCTGGTTTCTTTCAGGAGAAGCCACTTTGCATTTCAGTGATCCCCAGCCTTTCCATGCCCGAGTGTGGCTAATGCTGCCCTCACTGCAGCCTTTCCTCCAGCCAAACTAGTCAGCAAGACCCTGAATTGTCCCTCCGGTCTTCATTCATAGCATTCTCCCTGCGTGGAGCATCCCTGCCTGTCCTCTCCCCCTCACATATCGAAGACACACTCCCTCTGCAGAGCCCACCTTCATCATCCAGTCTTCATGGAGCCTTCTCCTTCGTTCGCCTTCTGCCAGTGATGATCTGACCTCCTAGCACCTTGCCATCTCCTCCCTTGTGTATGACTTCGCTCCCCACCCAGACAGTGAGACCCTGCCTTTAAAAAATAATGACAAAACGAGTGGTCTTAATTCACTCAAATAATAGATACTTCTTATAGAACATATGAAAAAGAGAGAAGCATAAAAAAAGTGAGGGGAGACAAGCCCTTAGCCTCATCACTAAAATAGTACTCCAGAGATTTTTTTGTCCTTGAGTCTATTTTCTGGATGAATTGGGGTTTTGTTTTTGTGTATTGGTATGTGATGTTGACATCAACTTTCTAAGCATCCCTCTTGTTGGATGCATAGTATTCCTCGGAGAGGATGTGCCATGGTTTGTCATAAGCGTGACTGTATCCTCCCCCACAGGACGTAGCCTGGGGGACCCACCCAGGAGGGCCCTGGTGAAGACTGTGTGAGTAATTGGGTTGTCTGCAGGGTAGGAAAAGGGTGGGTTACACCATGCGGTATTTAAGCTGCAAGGGGGCCATTTAGGAGGCTGGAAAATTACAGAGTGCTCATACTGAGCCTACATCTGCCAGAAAAGGGCACTTAAAACAAATCCCATGAAATTATAGCTTTTGCAGTCTATGAGTTAGACAGGAAAGTACACACGACCAATGTGTTTCAGTAGGAACACCGGGAACAATGATGTTAGCCATCACTGGGGCCTGGGAAGGAAGGGTTTGAAAGAGAAAGGTCTTCCCAAGTGTGGTTCTCAGTAAACATTCTTTGTAATTCAGAGCTGATATGGTTTATGCCCTCGGCAGAGATGCCAGGGGTTCCCTTGCTGGAGGGACAGCTCTTCGAAAGGGAAGCGTTACAGGCTGAGGCTGTACCAAGCGTTGATATGGGAGGGTTCCTTTGGTGTAGCTTTATCCCTGAAACACTACGTGTATGCCGAGGGGGAGTCGAGTAGTCCAAGATGCTCGTGCTCATGTGTCTGTGTGTCTGGCATCAGGGTGGAAGGCTGTCTTCGTTGCTAATACTCTCTGCGGAAGCAGCAGTCACTCCAATAGAAACAGAGGAGACATGGGTGGTGGGCTTTCCAGAATGTTGGCCTTTGGAAGCCACCAAGAGTGGAGGGAAGGCAGGCCCTGGGTGCTTACCCCCACATCTGGGAGTCCCTGCTTCCAGGAGCAGTGACAGCTATCGTCCTGGCTCCTTGGTAGAAAGAACCTCAGTCCTCCTCCCATCAGTGGCAGAAGTAGCTATGAGGATTGAAGCTGGGTGGGCGATGTCTCAATCCTTGGCAGAAGGATGGGAAACAAAGACTTTAAACATGTTAAACATCCTTTTACAGATCTCCAGAATTATAGTGACAGCGGGGAGGAGGGAACGACCCATCCCCCATCCCCAGCTTGCTAGCCCAGCTCCCGGAAGATCAGCCTCTGGGCAGTGCCAGCCTGCATGACCGCCCTCATCCCCCACTCTGCCCTTTCTCCCAAAGAGCCAACAGAGCATATGTCTTGGAGAAGACACCCCGTCGCCTTCTAGGCTGTCCTGCCATAGAACAGGAGCGCCCAGCAATCCAGCAGAGCTTCCCACAGGTTTTTACAGTGTCGTCAGAGACCCGCAAGGAGGGTCAGCCTTTGTGGAGTCTCTGACTCAAATTCTGACATTCCCTCTATCACTTATTCACAAAGTGACCTTAGACTGCACTTTTCTGAGCCTCAGATTGTGCATCTGAAAACCGAGGATAATGCTTACCTCACTAGGTGGTTGTGAAGAAATGTAAATAAACTGTGTGTGAAAATGATCTCTAAAACCAGAGGACCCCACATAAGCCTCAGTGAGGAAAGCAACACAGTGTAGTAATCAGAGCTAAAAAAAAAAAAAAAAAAAAAAATGTAGTTGTCTATGCTTGTGGTGGTGGTTGTTGCTATTTATTGTGGTGATGGTGGTTGTGTCAGGGTCTGCAGTCTAATGCCCTGGTAGCTCCTTATTCACAGCTACATTGATACATCTGCTCAAGTAAATTAAAGTCCCCACCTCAACAAATTCCTTTAAAAAGAACACGTTAGACAAGCACAGTAGTGCACACCTATAGTCCCAGCTACTCAGGCTGAGGTGGGAGGATCTCTTGAGCTCAGAGGTTTGAGGCTGTATCGTGCTATGATTGTGCCTGTGAGTAGCCACTGTACTCCAGCCTTGGGAACACAGTGAGGCCCCATCTCTAAACAAATTAATAAAAATAACTCATTCTCATGCCAGTGTGTGAATTGACCCATGTATTTGTTGACCCAGAAGTGTAAAATGTGTTTTCACTAGTCAGTGCGGAAAACCTGTAAGTTTCCCGTGTCTTTCTTGCTTGTCACTGTGCATGAGTGAGCTTCTCACACGCTCAAAGGCAGAAACTGTCTGAGTGCTCTCACCTGGCTTTGATACTCTCACCTCACGCCGTCCCTGCTGAGGACCTTAAGGGTCACAGTGTGGCAGTGATTTCTCTGATAAAACAAAAATCTATGTACTGTGACCAGGGTCCAGGTGAAATATCTCATAGGCTCCTGAAAGCTCAGCCTCGCTGCAAGACCCCAGAACAGGCCCAGGGTTGCTGGAACCCACCCCAGAGATCCTCCCCTCAGAGCTCCCATGAAGGGGAGCAAGAAGGGAGAATGGGTGGCAGAGGCATTTTACAGTTTATTTGAAAACTGAAAAAAAAAAAAAAAAAATCCTTGTTGTTCTGTTTATTGGGCACCTAGTGTTGCACTGAATCTCAGACTAGGACTGTGACTTGTTTGCAAAGGCTCCAGTCCCTGGGCTGTGCACGTGCCAGGGTGCTTGTGAGGAGCAGTCGGTCTCCGCGTCTGAGCATCCTCAGGAAGACCAGGCTGTGCGCCTGGGCCCAAGCCCGGTGTGGAGTGAGGAGAGCTGCGTCAGAGAGAGCCTCGACAGAAGTGGTATGATGAGAACCTGGAGGAGCCCAGCAGGCCTGATGGAAGCAGCTGGTTCCTTGGCTGCCCCCACCCACCCAGGAGGTTATTTCTCTGGGTATAAACAGTCCCCTGCAGTTAGCAGGATAAATATAAACACAGCCTCCTGATCAGGGCTCAGAAACCAAGCTTTGCATCCTGGGCTCCCTGCTGCCGCCACTGCTGCTGCTGCTACAGAAAACAGAATGAGCCAGGGTGCAGCCACGTGGGGCTTCTGCAGCCAAGCAAACAGGCGGCCCCAGTCTCCTCCAGCTGCCATAACAAAGTACCACAGACTGGGGGACTTACACAATGGAAATGTATTTTCTCACAATTCTGGAGGCCAGCAGTCTAAGATCAAGGGGCTGGCAGGGTTGGTTTCTTCTGAGGACTCATTCCTTGGCTTGCAGACAACCACCTTCTCTATGTCTTCACATGGTTTTCCTTGTGCAGGTCTGTGTCTTAATATTCTCTTCCTATAAGGACACCAGCCAGATTGGATTAGGGCTCACCCTAATGGCCTCATTTTACCTTGATTCCCTTTTTTAAAAAGCCCTTTCTACCAATGCAGTCACATTCTGAGGTACTGGAGTGTTAGGATCTCAACATGCATATTTATGGGGCATACAGTTCAGCCCAGAGTAGGGTCCCGGGAGGTCACCAAGACCATCTCCCTGCCTTCAGACTGAAACTCATCAGAACATTCCTAGAGGGAGGAGAGTCGGCCCAAATTTTAAAGACCACCTTAAGGGAAGATATTTCATATATTTGGTGTGGCTTGGTGATTTTCAGAAATTGCTGTTGCTGGTGACTAAAAGCCAGCTTGCTTCCACAAAGGATTTGAATGAATGTAAGTGCTGAAACTAGAATAACTGAACCACAAGCTCTAAGAGTGCAGGACCGTGTCCTAGCACGGCGCTTGCCATAGCAGGCTCCTAACGGGCTTCCTGTGGACAGGAGGAGGACGAGGGAAAGAGAGAGGGTTGAAGGAAGCTAAAAATCATTGGAAAAGGGTGAGGGATGTATCAGGTACTGAGGTGCAGCTCTGTAGCAATGAATGGTCACAGTGGCTCTGTACTTCCCATTGGAACACTCAAAATGGGCAATAGGGCTCTCAGGGTTCAATAAAAGGCAGCAAGTCACAAGCGCCCTCAGGAAACGAGCACCTCAGATTCTGAATTCTAGAAGGAAGGAATCTCACAGATCGATCTTATTTATGTAGAGACAGGGTCTCACTCTGTTGCCCAGGCTGGAGCACAGTGGTAGAATCACAGCTCGCTGCAACCTTGACCTCCTGGGCTCAAACAATCCTGCCTCAGCCTCCTGAGTAGCTGGAACTGCAGGTGTGACCCACCAAGCCCAGCTTTTTTTTTTTTTTTTTTAATTGTTTGTAGAGATGGAGTCTCACCATGTTGCCCAGGCTGGTCCCAAACTCCTGGCCTCAAGCAATCCTCCTGCCTTGGCCTCCCAAAGTGCTGGGATGACAGGCATGAGCCACCGTGCCTAGCCTAACAGATCTTTAAAGAGAGACATGGGCAGTGATGGTTTTTCTTTGGTTTTGCAGAAGACACAGGGAGAGTCTTCAAATGGATGCTTCCACTGTCCCTTCAGAAAGGCAGAAGACAGAGCACTAAATCTGAGTGAAGGCACTTCTGTGGGCAGTGAGGGCACTGTCATTCACCTACTATTTTCTGATCACCCATTTTAATGTAGAGATGGCATTTGAGGGGTCTTTACTGCTATGGTTACTGGGGTCTCATTCAAACCCTGAGGAGGTGAGCCCATGCCCTCTCACGTCCCGGGCTGGACACTAAGCCCCCTGGCACAGTGACTACACCTCATGGCTGGCACAGAGTAGGGAAGTGAGTAGCTGTGAGTACACATGAGAGGGAGGGGGTTGATGCTGTTGTGAAACTTTAGCACCATTGCTTGTATCTTCTCCAAGGTAGGTCTGCCCGGCGAGGCCTTCTCCTCCCTGCTTCGCCCTATGCGGATGCCTAACCTTAAGAAGGCGCTGAAGAAGCGTATTTAGTGTTTCCTCTGTGCCAAGCACTCTGCTAAGTCCACCAACTGTCCCCTCCCCTCTGATCCTCACAACCACCTGTAAGGCAGTGCTGTCTACTTGATAGATGAGGAAACTGAGGCATAGTGCGTAGCTTGCTGATGGCCACCAGTGAGTAGCAGGGGCTGGATCAGCCTAAACCCTTGACTCCAGGGCTTGTGATTTAGCCACTGTACTCACACATGGGCAAGACACACAGCCTCTCTGAGATAAAGAAAACGCAGTGTCTGCCCTGCTCCTGAACACTTCAGCTGTGGATGTCCTTGGCCTTCCTGGGAAGAGCTTTAACCACAGCCTCCCTTACTTGCTTCCATTTCTTCCCCTTTCGGCTCCTTTTGCAGCCCTCCACAGTCTGGCATCCGCGCAGTGGTGCCCCCTTCTCTCCTGCACAGAGCCAGCTTCCTCCCAGTTGCCAAATCCCAGTAGAACTGTTAGGTTACCATCTTACTAGATTCTTCCAGAAATTTCTGACCCCTTGCCCCCTCATTCCTTCCTTCCTGAGTGGCCTCTAGCTTCAGCAACTTTATCCTCTCCTGTGCTTGTGGCCTCCCTTTGGCCTCCCTTCCTTAGTCCCCTTTTGGCTACTCCCCTAGTCTGGGCCACCCCACCTGTTTGACCCACAGCCTCTGAACTAGACTCGCTGATCTCACCCCTGCAGTCTGTCCCCAGTACTGCAGCCAGAGACACACTTTTTTTTTTTTTTTTTTGAGATGGAGTCTCGCTCTGTCACCAGGCTGGAGTGCAGTGCTGCGATCTTGGCTTACCGCAACCTCTGTCTCCAGGGTTCAAGCGATTCTCCTGCCTCAGCCCCCCGAGTAGCTGGGATTACAGGCATGCGCCAGCACGCCCGGCAAATTTTTGTATTTTTAGTAGAAACCGGGGTTTCACCATGTTGGTCAGGCTGGTCTTAAACTCCTGACCTCAGGTGATCCACCAGCCTCGGCCTCCCAAAGTGCTGGGATTACGGGCATGAGCCACCGCGCCCGGCAACTTTTTTTTTTTTTTTTTTACTACCACCTACAAATTTTTAATAAACAGTCATTGATTGAGAGCATATAAACACTATGAACAAAACACAAACTGATACACCCTCAAGTGTTTCCCTTGTTATAACTGAAAGATTATAGGCTTGAGAGATGAGGTTGAGAAATGGGAGATATAAATTCTCGCTCAGACTTGAGGAAGATTGACGTCATGCAAGCTACATTATTTATCCTGGATTCCATTTCCCTGTCTACAAAATGGGAGCAATGATGATATTGTCTTTACGGGGTTATGGTGATGACCACGTTAAATAAGACAAAAAATTTGCTCCACATTGCTTGCAGCTATTAAAGATGTTGATGGGTGTTCCTTTAATCTAATTTCCTTTTAAAATTGCATGAGATTCTGCTGACAGAGAAAGAGAAGACAGTTATCAAATATATTCAGCATATCTGCTGTCACTTGAAATCTACTTGAATATTATATTTATTTTTCTTTTTGTAAAATCACTAGTTTATCTGTTTCTCCCTCACATTAAAATCAAATGAAAGTCTTGGTTTTTCTCATTTCAGGGACATTTATTCACCTAATCTTTGCCCTGAAAGTGTGCAGGAGGGATTTGCTGGCTAATCTCTTTGTCCAGTGTTTTCTCTGTCACCCAGGCTAGAGTGCAGTGGTGCAGTCTAGGCTCACTGCAACCTCTGCCTCCTGGGTTCAAACGATTCTTCTGCCTCAGCCTTGCAAGTAACTGGGATTACAGGTGTGCACCACCATGCCCGGCTAATTTTTGTATTTTTAGTAGAGATGGAGTTTCACCATGTTGGCCAGGCTGGTCTCGAACTCCTGATCCACCTGCCTCGGCCTCCCAAAGTGCTGGTCTCAAGTGATCCACCTGCCTCGGCCTCCCAAAGTGCTGGTATTACAGACACGAGCCACCATGCCCACTCCTTTTTCACTCTTTTCTTCTCTGTTTCCAGCCCCTCTGCCTCAGGGCCTTTGCTCGGGCTGTTGACTAGCCTGGAACACTCTTACCCTCATCCTTTATCAAACATCCATTCCTTAACGAGGCCTCCTGGGACACACGCCACTTAAAACCATGACCTGCCTCCTCCCCACCCGCACACTCCTCACCCTCTTAGCCTGCTCTATTTTTTATTTTTCCGTAGCACTTGCCACTTTCTCACAGGCCACATAATTGTTTGTGGTTTATTATTCTGTCTCCCATACTGAAATGTAAGCTTCTTGAGGGCAGGGGACTTGGTCTGTTTAGATTACTGTTGAATCCCAAGGCCCTAGCACAGTTCCCAGCACATAGTAGGCCCTCAATAAATGTTTGTTGAATGAATGCGGACTCCTTCAGAGACTCCTCTTCTGCCCTTTAGATACTGGAGTTCCTCAGGGGCCTTAATTCTCATACCACACGTGCTCCCTGGAAAGTCTTATCCACACGACACCTGAACCCTTGAATGCCAACCTGGACCTTGCAGACGTTGTGCCTGACTGCCTCCATCGCCTGGCTAAGGCATCTTCACTACTCAGTTCCAATGGCACCTGCTCTGGGACACCCTCCCAAACCTCTTCTCTTACTTCCCGGAATCCCCTGACATCTCCCTCGCTGTCATTTTCATACGGCATTGTGGTCATTGTGTGTGAGGACAGGGATCATATCTTATTCATTTTTATTTATAAATTTAAATAACAATGTTTGTTGGGGGTGAACTTACGGTTTCAAAAGTAGCAGCTATCCCATTTGCACCACAGAAAATGTGACATATTTATAAAAACATATAAAATAAACTTAAAATCACAGCCAGGCACGGTGGCTCACACTTGTAATCCCAGCACTTTGGGAGGCCGAGGCGGGCGGATCATGAGGTCAAGAGATTGAGACCATCCTGGCCAACATGGTGAAACCCTGTCTCTATTAAAAATATAAAAATTAGCTGGGTATGGTGGCAGGCGCCTGTAGTCCCAGCTACTCGGGAGGCTGAGACAGGAGAATCGCTTGAACCTGGGAGGCGGAGGTTGTAGTGAGCCAAGATCATGCCATTGCACTCCAGCCTGGGCGACAGAGCGAGATGCCATCTCAGGAAAAAAAAAAAAAAAAAAGGAAAATCACCCATATTTTCACAACTGAGCGGTGTGCTCCATGTATGGAATTAAGTATGCATGTGTGCACACATGCACATACATAGCCAAGTAAATTAGAACACTTGGAAAGGATTTCATTTACAAAAAATAATGAATGGCATCCAATAAAATGCTATTATGGGCTGCTGAGCACAGCAGCATTTTGAGAAAGATGAAGGCAGCCCCTGAGCGCTGAGAGCTGGCCTGGCACTCACCGCAGGGCTGGGAGGATCTTCCACGGAACATAAGCATTTCATAGAAGCCCTGATCAGGCAAGGACGCCTTATGTCCACGACAGAGTGAGAGAAAAACAAGACCATTCACCCCATAAGCATGTCCAAACACAAACCAAAACAGGAACATCGTCCAAACCACAAAAACACCAAACATCCCTCATCTGGTTAGTATGAGCAACTGCTGCTTCTTGGCCAGTCACAGCTTGGCCTCGCTATGTCGTTCTCATAGCTAAGAATTAAGATACCCAGTCATAGAAGTACTCCCGCTCTTTGGCAGTATCGCATCCAGAGTGAAACCTGCTTCCTTAAGCCCTCCCTAAATCACCTAACTCAAGAACTCAAGCCCAGCTCCAAAAATTAGCCCTCTTTGATACCCTCTGACTGAGATGCCCCAGAAGCCATGGTGGCCAGGATTCCTCATTGCAGTGAGCCAGTAAGCTCAATTGTGTTTGACTACCGGTGTGTTCCTGGAGGTCTGTGGGCAATCTTATTCATCATAGTCTTCCCCTGCCCTCATGCCTGGCACACAGCAGGTCTCAAAAACATGTTGAGTTAACTGAAACTAACATGGAGACCATGGTTTTGGTAGTGTCTGCTGGTGATCACTGGACAAACTGCCAGTCCTGTTGGGAATTTAGCAGCTGCTCCCTGAGGATCTGCATTCTGGAGGGTGGCAGGAAGTCCAAGACATGGGCCATGTCCTCATTGGCAAGCTACTGTAGAAAAACACAAAGGGTTAAATCTCTGGGACAATAGGACAGGGGCTGTCACAAGACAGCACACAGTTAAATGCCTGGTGAGCTGAAAGTGCTGCCAGATGATGGAAAGTATTCAGACAGGTGAAGAGAAAAGGAAATAAGTCATTCCTGAACTTGAAAGGTGGGTCTGGGGAGCTCAGGGCAGCTGAGCCGGAGAGTGATCTGGGCAGAGCTGTGCCTCAACACCACCAACTGGGACAGCGCGCAGAACGAGCCAAAAGGAGAATGTTTCCAGAAACCAGGGAGTCTGGGTCCCAGGTCACATGAAGGGAGGGGGACAATAGGCAAGGCAAGGAGGTGGCAGGAAGGTAGATTTGAAATTGGGCAGAACTGAGTTGCAATCCCAATTGTGCCATTTTCTGTGACCCTGACCTTCAATGTCATTAACGTCTCTGAACCTCAGCCTCCATCTCCTTCTGTCGCACAGGGTCTGACACAGACTCATGCCACAGATCCAGGGCGGGCGTTTTGGCCACAGCAAGTACCCTGGCGCAGTATGATTGATGCTCATCTCAGGGAAAAATCACAGTCGCACTCTCTGAACCTAAGGCTGAGTCAGGCCTCAAGAGGTGGAGTGGAAAGAGCTGTGGGTGTGGGACTGGGACCTGTGCTGCCTTACTTCTCTGAGCCTTGGTTTCCTCACCGGCATAAAGACACCTCCCCCAGGAGTCGCTCTGGGGATTACACCTGTGAAAGCACCAGCAAAGTGCTTGGTCTGGGATAGGGGCTCCATAAATTCAGTCCCCACCATCCCTCACTTCCTGTGTGCCGGCCATCAACCTCTCCATCTGTCTGTGGCAGCTGAGAGTGGAATGTGCCTTTAGTTCCAGCCCCACCCCCATTAGAGGAGGGGTGTGCCCTACCCACCCCTGCAGTGTGCTGCAGTGTGACTGTGTGCTGCAGTCCAGTGGCCACAGCCAGGTCCTGACAGAGACCCTTGTGCTTTGACATTTTGGGCTGGATGAAAAGAGAGAGAGACCCTTGTGCTGAGGTGCTGTGGGCAGCCCCTTTACCAGCCCATAGGGCCGGCGCATGTCAGGGACTAGCAGAGCAGACACACAGCTCCCCATTGGCCTCTAGAGCACCTCCCTGGCTGCAGCTGAAAGGTGTGGGTTTGTTTTCATCATGGCTCCTCGTCTTTATTCCTCCTTTGAAGCAGCCAACCAGGCTGGCTTCTATGGGAAGGTCAAGCATGGGGACACCTCAGTTGGAGGGAGCCAGGCCCTTAAGGAGTGGCCTCGGTGCATGGAGTCGTCCCCGAGGGCTCTGAGTGCCCCCTCAGCCTGGGCACTGAGCATCCCCAGATATGGTTTGTAGCTCTATGGAAAGGACGAGACTGCTTCTCCAGGTGTATAAAACCGAATTCATTGAGAGGGCTTGGAACTATCCACTTGAGAGCAGGATTCTTTGCTTTACAAACCACCAGAAACTTCCTTTGAAAATCTCCTGTGTGATAGAGGAGTTGAGGTAAAGTGATTGAATTGACATTGTCTTGCTGCTCTGAGCAGCTTCTCCCCATGGCCGGACAGTCTGTCTCCCTTCTGAGAGGTGGTGTGACCCCGGAGCTCTTCCCCACACAAGCCCCACATGGGCGCCCCGAGGTGGGTGGGAGGAGTGAGGGACGGCGTAGGTGAGCAGAGCTTTCCTCATCTCATTGCTTCTCACGCCGGGGGCCGGGTTCATTGGTCACGTCTTTGTCCCATCAAAGGCCTCCCTTGGTGTTGGATTTAGTCTTCTCCCAAAATTCTGGGCTGAGATGAGGGCTCTGCTCTTTCTGTGGGGGGCAGAAGGGGCGGTGATCTCATCCCTGGAAAGGATTAGTCATCAGGGAGACAGGGACAGATCTTGGGGAGGGGAGGCTGGAGACGGGCTGTATGTAAATGAGTCATCTTCCCGCCAGCCCGGGGCCAAGCTTGACAGCTGCTCCCCAGGAGAGGTTGTTAAACGGGAGCTACCCGGAGGCAGGAGTGGTTAACTGGCTTTTAATAACTCATTTTGCTGAATGATTTCTGGTGAGGAGAGAAAACCTTAATCCCAGAGATAAAGCACAGAGTGGTGGGGACGGAGTGGGGGGGGGGTTTGAAGACAGCCCCGCTCGCAAGGAAGGCTGCGCCGAGGTACAAAGCTGATTCAAGGAAGCCACTTGCATTTGCTCACAGTTAACCAAAACCTCTCTAATGTTAGAAATCACTGGCCTGAGCCTGTGGGGTTCATCCTCTGTCCCTAGCTCCCTTAACCAAAACCTCTCTAATGTTAGAAATCACTGGCCTGAGCCTGTGGGGTTCATCCTCTGTCCCTAGCTCCCCTCCTCCTGCCACCTCAGCTGTCCCCACCTCCCATCTTGCTGTCATCAAATGAAGAAAGTCACCTCAAAGGTCCCCAGAGAACAAGACAAAAGCAAGCAGAACAGGGGCAGAGGGCCATTTTCTCTGTGCCTGGCTGACCGGAGCCTCTCTGTCCTGATAGCCGCGCACCCAGTGCGAGAGGGGTGCACTGCACGCTCCCACCCCACACCTGGCTTTGGAGGGAAGAAAACCAAGAGCTACTGTCCTCAGGGAGCCGTCCATCCAGCTCTGCAAATCAGACAAACCAGCAAGTGCCAACAAATACAGCAGCCCACGGTCTCAGCTGTTTCACAACAGCCCCGTTTTAAAATTTCCCTCCCACACAAACACACTGTCACTTTGGGGACTGGAAAAGATGGTACCTAACCTCTAGCCCGGCCTCCTACCAGCACAGGGGCCAGAGCTGGAAGTAAGCCCAGAGGTGAGGAGATGGGGGCCCAGCGAGGTAGGAGAACGGCGAGTCAATGGTAGAACCAGGCTACGGGGGCATTTCCCTGCCATGGAAATCCGTATGTCATGTCATGATTTGCCTATTCCTTGCCTGCTCCACCTGAGCCACTTTGCTGTGAAATAAGGTCCATGCCTCACCCTTTGTGCTTCCCAGCCAAGCTTGGTGCTTTTGGGGAGCTCACTATGTCCCAGGCACTGTGGGATGCATGTGGGAACTACATCCTCATTTAATCCTCACAGTGACATTCAGAGGGAGGGCAGTGGGCCGGGCACAGTGGCTCACGCCTGTAATCCCAGCACTTTGGGAGGCCGAGGCAGGCAGATCACCTGAGGTCAGGAGTTGGAGACCAGCCTGACCAACATGGTGAAAACCCCGTCTCTACTAAAAATACAAAAATTAGCCGGGTGTGGTGGCGGGCACCTTTAGTCCCAGCTACTTAGGAGGCTGAGGCAGGAGAATGGCTTGAACCTGGGAGGTAGAGTTTGCAGTGAGCCGAGATCATGCCACTGCACTCCAGCCTGGGTGACAGAGTGAGACTGTCCCAAAAAAACAAAAATGAATAAATAAATAAATAAATAAATAAGATAGGGCATTGGGCCATTTTTAGAAGGAGAAGCGAGGGTCAGAGAAAGTAAGGAATGTGTCCGTGTCACCCCCTCAGCAGGCGGAGGCGCCAGAGCCTGACACCACCACCCCTGTTCCTAGTTCTGCTCTCAGCTCTCCAAGAGAGGCCCTTCCCAAGCCTGCAGGAGTGAGGACTTGCTGAGTTTGTCTTCTGAGCATGAGGCTTACCAGAGCCTAGAAGTTTCTACAGAGCAGGGCACAATGTCAGGTGCTAGGCTTGGATGCTGCCACCTAAAAGTGCCAGGCAATGCTCACTCCACAAAGCTCCTGTAGGGTCAGCTTGAGTCCAAGGAAGCTAGGAGGTGCTCCCAATGTTACCAGATGGAAGGCCTTGACTGTGAGTTGTCCGGGTTCTTGGCATGTTAAACAAAGAATAGAAAAAACCTTACAAAGCAACGAAAGAATAAAGCAATGAAAAACAAAGCAACAAAAGAACGGTTGTCAGGTGTGCTGGTGGGTGCCTGTAGTCCCAGCTACTCTGGAGGCTGAGGCAGGAGGATCACTTGAGCCCAGGGGGCAGAGGTTGCAGTGAACCAAGGTCATGCCACTGCACTCCAGCCTGGGTGACAGAGCAAGATCCTGTCTCAAAGAATACACTTAAAAGAAAAAAAAAACAAAAGCAGTAATGAAAGCACAGATTTATTGAGTACATTCCACAGAGTGGGAGCCGACTTAAGCAGGTGGCCCAAGAGCCTCTCTATTGCAGTGCTCCCCAGGGTTTTTGTTGGTTTTTCATGCTGTTTACAAATGTGTTTATTGTTACTAGAATGTGTGCTCCAGAATTGTCAATGTTGTCTGCTTTGTTTAAAGCTGTATCGCTAATGCCTATGACAGCCTGCTACATCATGTGCAAATAAATGTTTGTTGAATGAATGAATATTGTTTTTTGTTTTTTGGGGGTTTTTTTTGAGACGGAGTGTCGCTCTGTCACCCAGGCTGGAGTGCAGTGACGTGATCTCAGCTCACTGCAACCTCCGCCTCTCCCCAGGGTTTTTATAAAGCTAAAAGAATTTGCTAGCACCCCTAGGTGCCCTTTAGAGGCCTAGGGTTAGTTACACCCTATGAAGGACTGTCCCGTGACCAATCAGAGGCTGAAGTGACAGCTTGGCCCACAGTCAGTCAGAGGCTGAAGTGACCGCTTGGCCCACAGTCAGAGGCTGAAGTGACAGCTTGGCCCACAGTCAATCAGAGGCTGAAGTGGAAACTTCCGTCTTGTTATCACAGGAGTGAGGATGTGGCCTGCGTGCTGCCTAATCTTGCCTAGAACTGGCTGCACCCACTGTTCTTATGCCTTAACCTTTGGTTACCCCAATTCCCTGTTCTCCTGCCTCACCAGCATTGTCCCTTGCCTTCTTCCACAGATTCCCCTGCTCCGTCAGCCAGAGTCACTGGACGTTTCCTATGGGTCAGGCTTCACCAGCAGGCTGAACCCCCTCGCCCTGCCCAATGGCCCTGGGCACTACACTCTCCCAGCAGGGGACACCTTTCCCAAGCCTAGGCCTCTGCTCCCTGTCAATCTCTTGAAATCCCACCTAATTTTTTTTTTTTTTTTAAAGACAGGGTCTTGCTGTGTCACCCAGGCTGGAGTGTAATAGTGTAGTCATGGCTCACTGCAGCCTTGACCTCCAGAGCTCAAGCCATCCTCTCACTTCAGCCTCCTGAGTAGCTAGGACCACAGGCACACACCACCACGCCCAGCTGATTTTCACATTTTTTTGTAGAAATGGGGTCCCACTATGCTGCCCAGGCTGGTCTTGAACTCCTGGGTTCCAGTGATCCATCTGCCTCAGCCTCCTAAAGTGCTGGGATTACAGGTGTGAGCCACCGTGCCCGGCCCCACCCAATTGTTAAGACTAAACACAAGTATCTCTTCTTCCATATGTCCTTCGTAATCATTCCACCAGGAAGGCCTCAGCTCTGATGTTGACCTAAACTGGTCTGGATGCACCCGGGGATTGGGGATTGGGGATTGTTTTCAGTTCCCCAGGTGATTCTATTGTGCAGCCAGAATTGAGAATTTCTGCTCTTGCCAAAAGCAACCTACCTCTCCTTCTTCCAAACTCTTGTATATTTGCTGCTTTCCTTTACCACACTGCACGCTCCTTCCTCTAGTTTCAAATCTCTGTCATGTGCTTTGCTTTGTGACCTCGGGCAAGTTACTGAACTTCAACGTCTTTATCTGTTAAATGCAACTCAGTTTACTAATCTCACAACTGGGGACAATAATCATCCCCACTGTAGTTCATCAAATCTAAGACACTATTGGTTATAAACACACCATCATGGTATGTACCTTTAAGAATTTAAAATACTGCCAAATAAACAATCAGGCCATTGACTGTAAGATGCATGATTTCAGAGATATTAACATGAGATGAAAAAAGCTGTGGCTTGGAGTCAATGAAAACACGGAGCCTCACGTAGTTGTTGTGAGGATTAAATGAATCGATACGCTTGCAGCACTTGGCACGGTGCGTGGAAATAGTGAGGCTCGATACACAGCAGCGGTTATTATCCCCTCCGCATTTTCAGTCCTCAGTAAGTGCTTTAATGACTTCTCCAGCCATTCTTTTAGCACCAGCTCCCCCAAAAGGTTCAGGGCTTGTCCAGGGTGGTCGGTTGTCCTCCCCAGGGGTGTGACATGGAGAAAGCTGACATGTGCAGCCCTGAGGTACCAAGGCTGGGGCACATATCCCAGGGCAGTCTCTGGCCCAGTGCCCTCTCAAGTGTCCAGTCCTCCCACATTGAGTCTGGCCAGAAGCCCCTCCCACTCCCGGAGAGGCGATGTCGCAGTTCCAGCCACAGAGCAGGCTGTTGGCAGCCCCGCCCTCCATCCCACAGCCCTCCCCACATCTCCCACTTCTCCCTGTTCGGAGAGAGAGGGACATGGGAAGGCCTGGCCGCTGGCCTGGCTGGGCAGGGCTCAGCCTTGTGTGAGCCTTGGGTCCTTGATTATTAAAGTGAGGCTCTTAATCCCAACACTGGCCAGTCAGGAAGGATCAAATGAGATGGGGATATTGGGAGAAGCTTCTCAGAGGAGTGTACCAAGCTGACAACTGGGGTCATGAGTAAGGTTTCCAGGTTTAGGAAATAAAAAGACAGCATGCCTAGTGAAATCTGAATTTCAGATAATCAACTATATTTTAGCATAAGTATGTCCCATGCAATATTTGGGACTTATGCTTAAAAAATGGTTTCTTGTTTACCCAAAAGTCATATTTAACTGGGTGTTCTGTATTTTACCTGGCAACCCTAATGAGCCATGAGCCATGGCCCAGTATTTCTGAGTCTTTTTCCATCCCTGCCCACTGAGTCCATGCCTCAGCCTTCCCATGGCTTCTCTGTAGCCATGAAAATGCTCTGCACTGATTGACTTAGGTCTACCCATCCTTGAGCCAATCATGGTAAGGAACTGGATTATCCTGATTGACTGAGACTAACAGAGCCCATTCCTGGAGTTGGGTCACTTCTTCAAGTAGCCTGGCTGCTGCTCAACATAGTACAGGTTGGCAGAATGATTGGTAGGGAGAGAGCTGCAGTGCCCACCACAAAAATTTTAGGTCAATGGAAATTTAAATCAAAATATTTGTAGTTGGACAGATTCCAACCAATAGGGTCATCTGGAATACCTTATTAACATTATTTCTTAAAAGAATGGCATTCTTAAAGGAATATTCCACCTACATCAGATTTATCTGGGCACATTTGTTAAAATGAAATTCCTAGGCTCCTTTTCTGACCCACTAAATAAACCTCTGAGCGGGACCTGCCATGGAATCTGCATTTTTTTTTTTTTTTTTTTTTTGAGACGGAGTCTCGCTCTGTCGCCCAGGCTAGAGTGCAGTGGCCAGATCTCAGCTCACTGCAAGCTCCGCCTCCCGGGTTCATGCCATTCTCCTGCCTCAGCCTCCTGAGTAGCTGGGACTACAGGCACCTGCCACCTCGCCCGGCTAGTTTTTTTGTATTTTTTTAGTAGAGACAGGGTTTCACCGTGTTAACCAGGATGATCTCGATCTCCTGACCTCGTGATCCACCCATCTCGGCCTCCCAATGTGCTGGGATTACAGGCTTGAGCCACCGCGCCCAGCTGGAATCTGCATTTTAATCATGCGTCCCAGTTGCTTGGAACAGCCCTGGTTTATACATGCTGTCCTGGGGTAGTTACTAGTAGAGCCACTTTCACTCTCAGAAGTATCCCAGATTGGACTGTACAGTATGTTTTATTTCCCTCTCTCACAGTTGACAGTGCAGAGCCCAGCAGGAAAAGTTTCCAGTGGGTAATGAGTCAAGACTTCCCATCTGTCCAGCAAGTGGAAAGAGCATGCACTTCAGGGTCAGCTCAGCCACGTGCAAACTAACTTCAGTGAATCCGTCCCCTCCTTCAGCCCGTTTCCTTGCCTGCATTGTTGGGGGTAATAGTGCCTCCCTCACAGGGTGGCTGGGGGCCTGGATGGGAGGAGTGTGTCAAGGGCCCAACTGAGGCTGCCGCCCAGGGCTGCACGATACAGATCAGTGCTGGCCTCTCCATCTCACTTCCATGCTCTCTGAGCTGAACTCCGAAGGCCCCGTCACCAGGGCCCCATTTGCGAAGGCGGCACCAGACAGGCTGTGGGAACGAGCTTCACAGCTTTTGTCAAAGTGGCATAATAAAGCCCCCAAGTGTCTGCTCTTTGCAAACTGGGATGGCAGATCAATTGTGGCATAAACAAAATAGCAGGCTTGGTGCGAACCCAGGGACAGATTACGCCTCTGCAGGGTGTGATTGAGCGGGAGGAGGAGATTCTCAGGGTGGCTGGGTTTGCCTTTTCTCTGGCTGAAGCTTTGAGGCCCCCCTCCAGAGCAGCTTGGCTCCCCACAAATGGCAAGAGCTTGGGAGACTGCTCTTCTACCCTGGGAGGCAACTGGCTAGGCGGTGGCACAAGCATAGGCTCCAGTGCCCTCAGCAGGAAGCCTGTCCCAGCATCCCCCAGTGCTCTGAACCTACTGACCTTGATGTGGAAGAAGATGGACCGTCCTCCACCCCCACTTTGTCTCCTAGGCTGAACTGAGTGTGCTCTGTAGGAAAGCAAAGGGCAGTAAAGCAGGCACAGAGAGACCTCAGGAATAGGACAGTAAGGACGCTTTCACTGGCTGCCCTCTGCGCTGTCAGAGACCCTTCTGGCCCACCTGTCCCTTCATTCTGGGCAGATGGTGCTACACAGCCAGTCTAGTATTTAGCATCATTTGGGGCCTGCAGCACTCCCTGGCTAAGTTATGCTGAATGCAAGCTGAGTCAGGGCCGTAAGAGGACCCCAGGACAAGTTCTGGCCCAGAGTTTATGTGCCCTGTCCCAGGGGTGAGCCTGCTGGCAGCAAAGGGGACAGGATCTGTACAAAACTGCTAAGAAACCCAGTGAGGGGCCTCTAGGAAGGCAGCCCAGAGACTATGAGGACGGGAACTGCATCTGTCTGGTTTTCCACCATATTCCTGAGCCTAGCATGATGCTGCCAACCTGATGCTGGCCACAGTAAATGTTTGCTGAAGGAATGAATAGGTGGATGTTGGTCTTACCAGCTTCATGTCTGGTGTTGGTTGCCTTGTTGAGGCCCTCGGATAAAGCCACACCCCTGTGAGGACGGAGCATGAGGCCGGTCTCATTCTAGGTTTGGTCATCCAGGAAAAAGGCAGATCCTCAACTGGAAACCCAAACTCCAATAGATGGCCTTGGGCAGAAGCCAGAAGTCCAGACATGGAAGAGTTTAGAGGAGTCAGAAGAGGCCCCCAGAGAGTGCAGGAGATGGCCTCGGCCTCACGAAAGTAGGTCAGGCAGGGCAGGCCTGTGGGGGCCCCAAGAGGCCAATAAGCACCCCGGCTGCAGACTGTCAACCAGGCAGACTGTCACCCAGAAGCAGGAGTCTCCTCTGCACCTCATTCCTCCTGCTGTCCCCAAGCCCTGGGTCAAGTCTTATGTAAATAGCCCAGCTTGTCTGAGCTGTGCCATGGGAAGGTCATGAGTCTACCTTGGCAGACTCTTTAGGGGACAGGCCATGGCCTCTCTCCCCTGTGAAGGGGGCAGCAATGATCAGTAGAAAGGGGGCCAGAGAGGACAGAGGACTCTTAAGGATGGGAGTCACAACTCTGAGCAGCAGCCGCTCTCCCACGAAGATGCTCCCGGGCTGTGGCCCTGGAGGACTGCAATTTGGTTTTTAAGAAAAACGAAGCTTCCTTGGTGCCCTCAGAATACAGTCTAGTGTGGTGGAAAGAGCATGAACTTTAGATGCTAGCACACCTGGGTTTCAATCTCAGCTCCACCATTTGCAAGCTGTGGGGCCTTCGCAACTGCTTCACCCTTTGACCTACAGTTTCCACATGTGTTGAATGGAGCTGGCCTCCCCCACAGGTTGTCATGATGACATGCGATGATGCACTGTTAGGTGGTGGCTTTCACCACAGTGAAGAGAAAATCCAGGTGGAACCAGTTTATTAAATGGGCCAACACCGGAAATGGCTTTGTCTCATCTATTGTCCTCAAGAACTCCTTTTTAGATTCCTTAACATCTTGAGTAGACGCTAGAGTTTTCCAAATAGTTGGTTTTTATGTCTTTTTGTGTTTTGGGTTTTTTTGTTTTTTGTTTTTTTTTTGAGACAGAGTTTCGCTCTGTCGCCCAGGTTAGAGGGCAGTGCCGCAATCTTCGCTCATTGCAATTCAAGCGATTCTCATGCCTCAGCCTCCCAAGCAGCTGGGATCACAAGCACACATCACCATGCCCAGCTAATTTTTGTACTTTTAGGAGAGACGGGGTTTCGCCAAATTGCCCAGGCTGGTCTCGAACTCCTGGCCTCAAGTGATCCGCCTGGGATTACAGGTGTGAGCCACCACACTCAGCCAGTTTCTTTCTTTTCTTTTCTTTCTTTTTTTTTTTTGGAGATGTAGTTTCACTCTTGTTGCCCAGGTTGGAGGGTAGTGGTGTGATCTCGGCTCACCACAACCTCTGCCTCCCAGATTCAAGCAATTCTCCTGCCTCAGCCTCCCGAGTAGCTGGGATTACAGGCATGCACCACCATGCCCAGCTAATTTTTTGTATTTTTAGTAGAGACGGCGTTTTTCCATGTTGGTCAGGCTGGTCTCGAACTCCCGACTTCAGGTGACCTGCCCACCTTGGCCTCCCAAAGTGCTCGGATTATAGGCGTGAGCCACCACACCCAGCCTCTTTTGTTGTTGTTAAGTACCAGTTTTAAGATTGAGACATTCTCAGATGTTTAATCAAATCTTCAAATTCACTTCTAATCAGAGTTTAGCCTCCCCCTCTAGCTCCAGGCTGACACATGGCTCAGGGGACCTGCAGTGGATGGGGCATGGGGGTGATCTTGCATCACTGGAGCCACTATCATTCCTTCTTAACTTTTGCTGGTGGGGTTGCAAGGCTCCCTGTTAGAACAGGCATATGTGCTTTCATGGCGCCTATTTATGGGTCCTTGGGAGCCCTGCACAGGGACCACTCCCTGCCCCATTCCCTGAGCGGGCACTGCCCTCTCCATCCTTCCTCCTGTGACTCCTTCTCATGCCATCCCCAGCCCTCTGCCCCTCAGCCTCTTCTTGCTAGGGCCCCCTTGCTCCAGCAGGTGGTCCTCTTGAGCAGACTCTTCAGATCTCTTCCTCTCAGTATCCACTTGTCACCCTCTAGTGACCCATGTCACCCTCATACCTCCTGATGCAGCAAGCCCTTGAAGTGCAGATGGCTCCCGTGACTGCCCTCTTCCTCCCGTGCCTGTGGGGGCTACCCCAGTCAGCCTCCCAGCCAGAGAACTCTCGAGCACAGCTCTGGACTCCAGGGGACAATGCCGGGTTCTCCCAGGACTCTCACCATGCTCCATTCTAGGTGGGCCTGTAAGCGACTGTGCCCAGCCAGCTGGGAAGTGAGCTGCTGGGCTTTCTTCTTGCTGAAGCTCCATAAGTCCTTTTTTTTTTTTTTTTTTTGAGCCGGAGTCTCGCTCTCTCGCCCACGCTGGAGTGTAGTGGCGCGATCTCGGCTCACTGCAAGCTCCGCCTCCCAGGTTCACATCCCAGGTTCATGCCATTCTCCTGCCTCAGCCTGCCGAGTGGCTGGGACTACAGGCGCACACCGCCACGCCAGGCTAATTTTTTGTATTTTTTAGTAGAGATGGGGTTTCACTGTGTTAGCCAGGATGGTCTCGATCTCCTGACCTCATGATCCGTCTGCCTCAGCCTCCCAAAGTGCTGGGATTACAGGCGTGAGCCACGGTGCCCGGCCCCATTAGTCCTTTTGACCTTCCCTGCTCCAACCATCCCCTGGCCTGGGGGTGAGTGAAAGAATCCACAGCACTCCCCACTGCCACAACTCCCCACAATGACTTCCCAATTGATGGAAGATTCCATCAATCCCTAGCCTTTCCGTATAGCCTGGAGGTGGGGGTGTGGGGGGTTGCTAGCCCCAGACCTGTTTCGCTGTTTTAGTGAGTCCAGCATGGATGTGTCTGGAACTTCTCTTTAGAATGGGCAGAAATGTACACATACTGTTCTCAGCTTTGAGGCTTTAGCTGAAAAATCCAATTCAACATTTTCTTAGACAAAGTACTAGTTTTCCAGGCCCAGGATTTTCAATTACCTTAGGAATGTAACAGAGTTATCCTTCTATAAGAGATTTTGTTTTCCCTCAGTGAGTAGATGCAGTGTTCTGTATACTGGTCTATGTACCAGGCTTGAAGCCAGGACAAAGAGGTGGGAGTCTGTCCCCAAGATGCAGGTCACAGCCCCTCAGCCCCTACTCCCTCACCTATATAGTGAGGGGTACGTCAGAATTGGGTATCTGAGAGTTCTAACAGTCTAGAAATTTAAAATTTTTTTCTCATTATGAGTACCAAAAAACTCACAAAACATACAATTTGACAAATTATTATACAGCTAACACACAAGTAACTACCATCCAGGTCAACAGAAACATTTCTAGCACCCCAGAGGTCCCCTGTGCCCCTCTCAGCTACTACCCCCTGCCATGCTCTAGAGGAAGTCCCAATTCTGACTTTTATCAAAATTACTTCCTTGCTTTCCCTTATAATTTTACCAACCATGCATGCCTCCCTAAAAAAGGCTGTACTTTGGCCTGATTTTGAATTTTATATTAATGGAATAATGCAGAATATATTCTTTTGTGTCCAGCTTATTTTGTTCAACATTCTTTTTGTGAGATTTATCTGTGTTGTTGCAAGTAGCTATGGTTCATGCTTTTTTTTTTTTTTTTTTTCTTCTGAGATGGAGTCTCGCTCTGTCGCCCAGGCTGGAGTGCAGTGGCGCAATCTCAGCTCACTGCAAGCTCCGCCTCTCGGGTTCCCGCCATTCTCCTGCCTCAGCCTCCAGAGTAGCTGGGACTACAGGCGCCCGCCACCTCGCCCGGCTAGTTTTTTGTATTTTTTAGTAGAGACGGGGTTTCACTGTGTTAGCCAGGATGGTCTCGATCTCCTGACCTCATGATCCGCCCATCCCAGCCTCCCAAAGTGCTGGGATCACAGGCTTGAGCCACCACGCCCGGCCGGTTCACGCTTTTTAATTGCTGTATAGTTTTCATGAATAGACAATCATTTAGTTGTGTTGTTAGACATTTAGGTTATTGGTCTAAAATGTTTTATAAATATACACATACACTCCCACTCCACTTATAGCCATGTAAATTCAGAGTTGATTTCTTTATAAACTCAAGAACTTGAGTGTGGCTTTAAAATATAGCAAAATCCCTCTATCAAGTTCTTGGTTACATAGCTACTTTGGTTTTTTTCACTTTCTGTGAATCTAGGGACATAATTCATCTTCCTCAACATGGGTAACCTAAGATTTTTCCCTAACCTGAGTCATTAAGCATAAGATGAACACCACGCTCAGGCAACTGGGCATTTTCTTCAGATAGTCTAGAAAATGATTAAGCCTATATGCATAGGCTTAAGGAATGTACTCTGAAAGTATTACAAGAAATATTTTCTATAGTCTGTTTAGAGAACTAGAAAGCCACATAAGACAAACTCTTCTCCACTTTCCCAGGGCTGGCCCCACCCCACTGGCAGGGCACAGGTAGCCTTTTTGCCATAGGGCACAAATTAAACAGGGATGCCCCTGATCGCTGCCAGAGGTGTTGAACGGTACCATGGTGCTGCTCAGACAAACGATCCATTGTTTTCAGCTGACTCGAAGCAGTAAGTGAATCTTTCCACTAAGAGATGAAACCCCCTCCCATAGCCAGAGTCAGGCAACCATGGGTCCCACAGACCACAGCCAGCACTAGGCAGGGAGCTTAATCTGGAGAGGCAGAGCTGCCACTCTGCACTGCCCTGGATGGCATGGGTGAGCACACTGGCAGGCAGCCACACCTTCTGCAGAAATCAATTGATAAAGACACCCTTAAAGTCTGTGCTTTGAACAAGTGGTAAGTTAACAACGATAAGGGCCTGAAGCAATACGCAGTTGTGTAGACCTCCCAGAACAAAGCAATTTTAGACATACCAGCAGCACAGGACCCAGCTGGGCCAGAGCCTTTCTTTGGCCACAAGTGTGAGCAAGGATGATTGATGGTGACCCTTGGTTGAGAAGGGGCCGGCACCCAATGGCAGAGCCATGCTCAGTCTCTGAAGGGTGTGGGTTGACTACTCTCAAACAATCCTTTTGTCAGCCTCACAAAGCTCTTTTCAGAGACCATTAACTCTAGCTACCTGGTTACACTCTACCTGGTCCCATAGTAAGCAGTCCCAATTAAGGCAAAGCCCTATTAATGCTTCCCTAACAAGGCTGCCCGCCCAGGTGTGCTACAGGTTACATTTAAAAACCAGGCTTTTGGAGAAAGACTCATAGTCAACAGTTGTTCAGCTTGGATTCATTCCAATTCCAAATAACTTACTTGAGGAAAGACGAGGAGCTGCAGTTGACTTTTGAGCATTGACACTTAATTTTGGGGTCCTTTCGTTAGTAGGCAGAGTTGGTAAACCGATTTTTTTTAATAACAGGGAGGGACTGAAAATCTATGGCACACTTGAGAAAAAAATTGGGCACATATGACAACTCTTTAAAAACTGCCCTTTAAACAGAAAAGCCTGCTATTCTAGTGTGAAAGACTTTGGAGTCATCTGGGAATTGATTTGAAATGCACATTCTCTTGTCACCCCATATTCACATTGTAAGAACTAGGGAAGTGACGGACTACCCACTTGGCCTTATGCCCAATTCCAGAGGCATGAAATGTTGGCAGACTAAGAAAATATGGTCCTTTCTCCGCCGCTAGAAAAAATAACAAAGAATTTGCTGGACATAGTGGCATACACCTGCAGTCCTATCACTTGGGAGGCTGAGGCAGGAGGATCACCTGAGCCCAGGAGTTTAAGGCTGCAGTGAGCTATGACTGTACCACTGCATCCAGCCTGGGTGACAAAGAACCTGTCCCCCCTGCCAAAAAGAAAATATGATCCTTTGAGCAAAGGCCTTTTCGAAGTGCCTGTGAAGTGAAAATTAGTCACAGCACTAAGATTACTCGGCTTTTTTCATCATTCTCAAGTAGGCAGTGGAGTTTCCAAGTAACGAGACTGGTATAAAAAGTGCACAAGCACATAAGCAGCTAGATATCTTTGAAGAGATCTATGTTGGTTTTGATTTCTAATGTAAATATTTGTAATTCACCCAACAAAACTCACCTACTCTAGTATATTAATGTATTTATGAACTAAATGACAGTTTTTAAACAATTTGGAGGAGTGGGAGAGCAGGTGTCCCTGGTTGGCTTTGTGGGTATCTCAGTGGTTTGCACCTGTGCAGCAGTGGTTTCTATTTTTTTGTCATGATGGATCCTTCCTAGCGACTACCTGTCCCACCCACTTGGGTTTACAGGTCCCCAAGATGAAGGGCCATGTCTCCTCCATCAGTTTAGGGGCTGCCAAGATCAAGAACCCTATCAGGTGCCACCAAGGGAGAGAAATGACTAAGTGCTGTTTTTCCTCTACCTGAGTGGTGCCACTGGAGATAGGAGCCATGCAAGCACCTGCATGCCCCCGCCCCCGTCCCCCCTGACGCCCAGTGAGGACCACCTGCGCGGCCAGGACCGCGCTGACCCTGCCCTGTCTCCACAGGTTTCGGCATGACCACCCCCGCGACGGTGGGCGGGAAGGCCTTCCTCATCGCCTACGGGCTGTTCGGCTGCGCCGGGACCATCCTGTTCTTCAACCTCTTCCTGGAGCGCATCATCTCGCTGCTGGCCTTCATCATGCGCGCCTGCCGGGAGCGTCAGCTGCGCCGCAGCGGCCTGCTGCCCGCCACCTTCCGCCGTGGCTCCGCGCTCTCGGAGGCCGACAGCCTGGCGGGCTGGAAGCCCTCGGTGTATCACGTGCTGCTCATCCTGGGCCTGTTCGCCGTGCTGCTGTCGTGCTGCGCCTCGGCCATGTACACCAGCGTGGAGGGTTGGGATTACGTGGACTCGCTCTACTTCTGCTTCGTCACCTTCAGCACCATCGGCTTCGGGGACCTGGTGAGCAGCCAGCACGCCGCCTACCGGAACCAGGGGCTCTACCGCCTAGGCAACTTCCTCTTCATCCTGCTCGGCGTGTGCTGCATTTACTCGCTCTTCAACGTCATCTCCATCCTCATCAAGCAGGTGCTCAACTGGATGCTGCGCAAGCTGAGCTGCCGCTGCTGCGCGCGCTGCTGCCCGGCGCCCGGCGCGCCCCTGTCCCGGCGCAACGCCATCACCCCGGGCTCCCGGCTGCGCCGCCGCCTGGCCGCGCTCGGCGCCGACCCCGCGGCCCGCGACAGCGACGCCGAGGGCCGCCGCCTCTCGGGCGAGCTCATCTCCATGCGCGACCTCACGGCCTCCAACAAGGTGTCGCTGGCGCTGCTGCAGAAGCAGCTGTCGGAGACGGCCAACGGCTACCCGCGCAGCGTGTGCGTCAACACGCGCCAGAACGGCTTCTCGGGCGGCGTGGGCGCCCTGGGCATCATGAACAACCGGCTGGCCGAGACCAGCGCCTCCAGGTAGACCGCCCGTCCGCCCGCGCCAGGGACCCTCTCCAGGCCGCGGGGCCGCCGGGCGTGGTTTGCTTCCCTTCTCTCAGTCACTGCTGGCGCTTTCTTAATCTTTATCCAATAAAATGAAACAAAAAAAATTTTTTTTTAAAGAAATACTATTTGGCCAGGCCTGATGTTATCAAGGGCAGATTTTGGGGACGCCTGTGTTCCTTGTGAGTTCCCTTTTCGAGAACCGTGGCCCCCAGCAGATTCTCCTTCAGGGAGAGAAAACGTGGCCCCCCCAGGTCCCCACCCAGGGCATACCGCAGCGAGGAGGGTTTTGCAGACTGGCACTAAACCCCGTCCCCATGCACAGAAGCAGCCGGCAACCCCAAAGCATATGGTGCAACTTTTCGTGGCTCTGAATTACCTCCTCAGCATTTAGAATCCTGGCCCAGCCTAGCAGCTTCCTTCTGGTCGTCAGAAGTGATATAGTCACAGTTTTGACAGGTGGGGGTAGGGACAGCCATATGTTGCCTCCCGATGTATATATATAGAACAGCCACTACACACAGAGAATGGTGTAGTATTATGCAATGAGATGAAACATAGCACCAACTTGCGGACTGTGGCATTTCCCCCAGATTTGGAAATTGCAGTGGTGAGGGGCTTAGCTGGCCTTTCTCAGCCCAAAGTTAGTCCATTTAGCACAGAGCACAGGGCAGCTACTTTTAATGGCGGGCAGTCCAGGGCGCCTGTGAGGAGGGGAGCGCTGAGGCTGCAGGAGCCCTGCTGGGCTTTAGCTGGCTAATCTCCAGGCTCGGATAGGATCTTGAATCCCCCAACCGTCCTTTCTTTCACAAGCTCATCCACAACAGGCCTTTTCAATATTAACCAGGAATATCTGAGTCTCCTCAGACAAGATATTTCTTTGTTGGTGTGGATTTTTTTTTTTTCTTAACTACTGTTGATGAGTTCAACTTTTCCCCCTTTGAGAGATCATGGGGTTGCTGGGCGCAGCCCTCCAGCTTCTCCTCCTCCTCTGAAGGAGGCAGCTCTGCCAGCTGCGTTCTTGGGAACCAGGGCCTGCAGCACCAGGAACCCAAAAGAAGCCATCTTCCAAATGTCAGCGTGTTTGGTTCCAGAGGCCATGATGTGTTTGGGGTCAGGAAAGACAGAATCCCTTTCTAAATATTGTTTATCAAGAGGATTTGTCTTCTCCATGCACAGCCTGTTGGAGGTAGAGGAAGGCAGGAGGGAGGGAGCTGGTGAAACTGGTGGATGGAAGTAATGTTAGGATTAAAGTTTTGCTCTCAGACTGCGGGACAGATTCTCCCAGACTTGCCTTCTGCAGCACGGGGGCCCCTGACCTGGAGGAAGGCCAGATACCCAGGCTTCATTGAAAGGATGGTGGTCTGGGGCTGTAAACAAACACTCCCTCTGGCCATTTTTCTCATCTATGATGAGGGCAAGGACAGGTGCCAGAGTTTATACAGGCACGGCGTGACCCACCAGTAGGCAGAGCTTCTGATAGGAAGTCTTAGAAAAGCACCGCCTCACCGCCTCCAGCTCGAGCCATGCTGTGAAATCTCTCTCCCTGGCAAATGTGCCTGGAACACACATACACAAACATGCACGCATGCGCTCACGCATACAGCATTTGAGTCAAACTTGAATGTCAAACTCTTCTTTCCCCTTCTAGTTCATGGCAGGAAGGGAAAGCTTACCTGAGATCTCAGTGACTCTCCAGCTATTTTGGGTAATTTCTGGTTTGAGTTGGGATTAGTTTTTAAACATGGGCCCTAATCTAGGGTGAAGCCAGTGAAGCAGCACTGGCCAGGAGAGAGGTCAGTCTTGCTAAATACTGAATGGTGGGCTCCTGTGAAAACCATGCTTTCAGGATTCACTGTGACTGTCAGGCCAGCCCAGCGAGTGCCCCCACATCCAAGCCATGGTTGCGGTCACAGTGAAGGGATTGCCCACTCAGAGGGGCACATGTTCTCTAGGGCAGGGCCCTCTGACAGGACCTGGAAATAAAATCCACGTTTATCCCTTTAAAAAAGGGAACAATTAAAAGGCATTCAATTAGAGGTGTTACCTAGGCAACAGGAAATAACTTGGGGATCAGAGCTGTCCAGAAAGGGAAGAAGAGATCCCCATGATAGAGGCATCTAGATAGTGAGGACTTGATCTGGGGGCAAAATAACAGCCTACGCACAGTAAGTGAGCCCCAGCTACAGTCCAGCAACCTAAAACCCAGGCATCAAGACTGTGTGAGCTAGACAGGCCTAAAGAGACCTCCAGGCAATCCCCCGCCCAGCGTGCAGCACTACACAGAATCCTGGTCTCCATGGGAGGAACCAGGACCCACCTCCAGAGAAGAAAAACTCGAAACATTTCTTGGCAGTCTTCTCTGTTGGCGGTGCTTCCTAGACTCTATCCCAAGTTGCTTATGCTGCAGCCTCAGCTGTTTTTACTTCTTTTCTTATGCTTTGGTTTTGGAAAGAGGCAATTGAAGGCAGCTTGAGCAATCTTCTAAAGGAATCGTAAGCGTGGTTTCAAGGGGCAGGAAAATGAGACCCTTCCCCTTCCCACCCCCCAACTTCCCAGAGAAACGCCAGTCCTCCAAGGTACAGTGGCAGCTCAGGATCCAGTGGCACATGTTTATTTTTGCCTATGTTCCCCTGTCCCCATCCCCCAACCCAGTCTCAGTCACATGATGCCATGATACGTCACGCCATCGTCCCTCATCTCAGGCCAAAGGGCTCAGTGCCCCAGACACCAGGGGCTGCTTCACTGAAGCAGGCATGTGGTTCTCCCATCATTTCAGGAACAGGGGGATGCATTTCTTTGGTGCAGGTTCTTCTAGACCTCAGACCAAAAAAGAGCTCCATTCCCTCAGATGCTGTGGCCTCTCTCGCTATCCTGGGGGTCTCATTTTTCCCACCACTGGTAGCTCACTGTAGCCTACAATTTCCTCACGCTCCCGGAGTTGCTTCCTAACTTTAGGCCTGAACTTACCCATCATGCCGGCGCTGTGGGGCTCCCTTAAAGGTGGAATGAGCTCCAAGAAGCCCTCGCCATATGGCTGTGGCCACATAGAAGCCAGAGTCTTGGCGAGCAGCCTTCTCAGAGCTGAGCAGAAAGGTAAAGAAGCCACCCTGGGTGTCCTAGCTTGCTAAAGCGAGGTGGCCAGGCCTTTGTGTCCTCTGAATGAAGCAGTGCCTCCAGGCCTGGAGAAGGCATCAGAAGGCTTAGGCAATCTCAGGCTCTCATATTGTGGAAAATGCCGGGCAGCCCTGGGCATTTGCACAGTATCATGCATATATATATATACACACATACACACACATACACACCAGCCTTACAAAGAGCTACTATCCCTTTTCCCCAAGGAAAAGTCTCAGTCTGGGCCACTTTAAGAAGAAAGATTTCCCATTTTAACTCCCTAGAGATGTACCAGGGCCTGGAAAATCCCTCTCTGCCTTGGGGGAGTTTTATGTACAATTTGCATGTATTCAGGTTTCACACAGAAGCCAGCATCCAAACCCAAGCCAAACCCTGGAAAATAGCTGCTGAATTGACCCAGGATCCTCCGTCCTTCAGACAGGCCTCCCAGCAGACCCCCTCTTCCTGTGGGCTCTGGGGTGAGGGGTGACTGAGCCCTCATGGCCAAAAGAGAAGCTTCTGGGGAACTGAGGCAGACGGCAGCCCAGCCAGGCAGAGACCATAGGAGCGACGGGCCCTGTGGTTCGATCTTACTGTAACTTTTTACATTCTTAAAAAACAAAAAGCACAATTCCACATGCACACTGTCTGGAAAGCACAGCCAGACAGCCAGCCTAGGGCACTTCTGAGTCCAGAAGAGGCGCTGGGGCTTTATCTGTTGCAGGGTTGTTGTTTTGTTGTATAATGTGCTCGTGGTGACTCTGAAGGCTCCTCACTTTGTAGGGTGGAGAGGGAGGGAGGGAGGGCCTGCTAAGGCCATTCCTGACCCCCAGGGTGGGCTCATCAGCATGGACTTGGGGCCTGGACTGTTGCCCCTGGAGCAGCTCTGGCACCTTCAGGCACCCCAGAGCACAATTGCTACATCTTCCACGCTAGTCTCATGCATTGAGGATTTCTGCACTCGGACCTGGCCCGAGACCCTCTTACCCTTCCCCTTCTTCCCTAAGGAAGCTCCCCATTGCTTTACAAATCATTTTTTATGCTATATGTTCTCTCAGGAGGGGGCTAGAGCATGCGGGACAAGCCTGCAGGGTTTCTCAAACAATACATCTATTTTTCTGAGCAGCACTCCAAGAGAGGACTTAAAGGGTGTTTAAATTAACGATGAATAAAATGCAGCCTGCCACTCCTCTGAGCTGTTTGCTTTCTGTCTGTCAGAGCCGCCTGCCTCCCCATCTTCCAGTTCACACCTCCTCTCTGGAGGGCCTGGGGGACTTCACCTGTTAGGATGGGGCCCAGTGGCAGCTCCACTGGGAAGTTACTCTACAAAACAACAGTGAAACAGAGCCCAGGGCACCAAGGGACCTCCTGGGCAGCTTGGCCAGGCTGGGCCAAGGCTGGGGGACTGGGAGATGGATCCAACCTGACTGTGCACGAGGCTCTGCAAATGGAGCTTTAAAGGATCCTGAGGCCCGGGCCCTACTCCCAGGACTCTGATTTCATTGGTCTAAGGAGCAACTCAGGCCAGCCCTGGAATTTTTGGGGGGGGGTTCTAATGGGCAGTCATGGACTTGAATACACCCTGTAAACACAGAGCACTCACATTATGGTGGTGTAGAAGGAGCATTCACTAAGAAACTAGGAGTTCTGAATTCTAGTTTTGGATCTGGCAGTCATTTAGCTCACTCCAATCCTGTTTCCCCATCTCCAAATTGGGATAATGATACCGTCTCCCCCACCTCCCAGAGGTCTTACGAGAAATAAATGAGGGGCTGGAAACTCTGAAAAGTGTAAAGTCCTCCACCATTGCAAGATGTCACAATTATAAGAGGCATTTCATAAGGATATGGGACCAGGTTGCCCTATTGCTTCTGCATGGGGTCTTTCCCACAGTGTCAGCTGCAGATGACGTTCTTCCAGCAGGTTGCTTTTGCCCTGGTTGCCTTTGCAAACCCCTTCTTTTCAGAAGCAGCTTACTTGCCCTAATAATAGTGCAAACTCTACTGAGGCCTTCTCTCCCCTCTACATCCCCCTCCTTCTTTTCCTTCAATCTTCCCTGGAAATGAGAAGTAATTGACCATCAGGCTCACACTGGCCCCACCTACCTCTATCTACAAGATCACTCCCCACTCCCCTGGGCTCCCCACCCTGTTAAGCATGACCACTCAGAAGCACAAGCTCCCCCATCTTCTATCTACAGCAGGGACTTTCATGACATCAAATGATAAAACAAGAAGTTTTATACAACTATACTATACAGATCTTGCACTATTTTTCATTCTGGTATTGTTTTGTTTTGTTTTAACCCATTTATGCTGGAGGTTGCAAAATTTTGTGTAAAAAATCAGACCTTGGCGATGACCTTAAGCAGTGGGATGTAAATAACTCCCACAGGCTTAGTGTTCCAATAATGGAACGCTAGGCATACATGGGTTAATGCTGGTCAAAGCTATTAAACTGATTTCATGATCTGCCTATGAATTACACCCAGCAATCTGAGAAACACTGGCTTATAGTGTTTCTGGAAAGAGGCCTTCCTGTTAGCTTCCAGCCAAGACCCATTAGCTAGGCTGCCATGGTGCAGAGGCCTGAGTTCTGGTCACCCATCAGCTCTCCTCTCTGTTGGGGTCTCCAGCTGTGCCCCAGTTGTGTGATGGGCACAGGTGGCTGTTTTACCTGCATGAAGTAGCCTAGATGGTCCTTGGGTTCCTTTCAAGTTCTAAGGCTTGTGATTCCTATAACATTTCATACGACACTCCAGTGATCCCTGGATGGACTGCCATTCCTCTCCCTTCTGTGGCCAGTTACCTTTCTATGAGCATATCTAACAAGCAGATTTTAAAAAGGAACTTTTAGCTGGGCATGGTGGCTCATGCCTATAATCCCAGCACTTTGGGAGGCTGAGACAAGTGGATCACTTGAGCCTAGGAGTTCGAGACCAGCCTAGGCAACATGTCAAAACCCTGTCTTTACTAAAAATACAAAAAATTAGCCAGTCATAGTGGTGCACGCCTGTAGTCCCAGAGACTCAGGAGGCTGAGGTGGGAGGATCACCTGAGCCCAGGAAGTCGATGTTTCAGTGAGCCATGATCATACCGCTGCACTCCAGCCTTGGTGACAGAGTAAGACCCTGTCTCAAAAAGAAAGAAAAAAAAAAAAAGAAAAAGAGAAGAAAAAAGAACTTTATATTTACCAAGCCAGGTCCCTGGACAAGAGACTTGCATATTTATCTTATTTAATCCCCTGGCCAATCTTGGAAATTTAACACTTTCCTCCCATTTTGTCTTGGGTCAGAGAGGTCAAGTAACTCATCTAGTTTGGGGTCAGGTATCCCCTGTGTTAGGGGCTGGTGAGACAAGGGTGAGAAAGACAGGACAGCCCTTGCTGTCCCTGGACTCCAGGCTCCTGGAGGCTGATGGGGGCAGAGCGCTGCAGTACAGCCTGCTGAGGGCTCCCTGTCCACCAGGCATTCTGGGCTGCCATGGGCACACCAAAGAGAGGCAGCCACCCAGCCTGGGTAGGCAGAGAAGGCTCTCAGAAGCAGCTGTCCATGCTGAGCCTGAGAGCAGCAAGCCTGCTGACAAGGAGCAGGAAGAGCAGCCGGGGCAGAGCAGTGTGTGGGGAGAGCAGAGCAGGGACTTGTTGGGGGAACCATATGTAGTTCTGCAGGACTGGAACACGCAGAGCAAGGGAGGTACTGGGGTGGGGGGTGGAGGCAGATAGCGAAGGGCCTTGTAAAACAAAACAAAGACTTTTTGCCTAATCCTAAGGACACTGGCAAGCCAGTGGAGGGGTTTTAAGGATGCGTGTGCTGCCGAAAATGACTCAGAATGCAGGAGTGGAGGAGGAAAGCAGATGGCAGGGTGGACCGAGGTAGTGCTAGTGAGAACAGAGAGAAGTGGAGATATTTGAGGGACACCTGAAAGGGTAGGTCCACAGAATCAATGCTTTGCCTGGATGGGGATGATAAGACTGAGAGAGAGGAATTGGGATGGAGCCAGGTCTCAGGCTAAGCAGGCAGGTAGACAGTGGTGCCACCACTGAGCCTGGGAACCCAGGAGGACGAATAGAAGAGGTGATGAGTTCAGTGAAGAAGAAGTTAGACTTGAGGGGCCCATGAGATTACCATGGGGGAGGGGTTTCCACGAAGCAATTGGCCTTGTGAGTCTAGAGCTCATAACAATGATCCAGGCTAGACCAACATTTTGGAAGTTCTCAGCACCAAGACGATGTGAATCACTCAGGCTGTGCGTGTGTAGAATGAGATAAAAAGAGGATCACAACCAGCATTTAAGAGACAGGAGGAAGAAGAAAAAAGACTAAGGAAAGAGGGACAGAGATGTGGGAGAAAACCGAGAGCACGGGATGCCACAGAGCCAGGGGAAACAAGGGGTTTCAAGAAGGAATGAGTGCCAAGTGCCACTGAGTGATTAAGACAAGGACTGAAGAAAACACCCACGAGATTTATCGAAGGGAGATATCAGTGACCTTGGCAGAAGCAGCTTCAGGGGGGTGTCAGCTTCTTTAGAACTGGTGCTGCCTGGCTAATTTTCATGGGTCACACATTAGGGATACTAGTTAGGATACAGATTCAAGCCACTCTAACAGAGGTTCAAAATAATATTGGCTTCCGTGGGTAAAAGTTCATGTCTCTCTCTTAAGAGTGAGTGCAAGCATAATCTATGTAGTATCAGACACCCAGCTACTTCTATCTGTACACATCATTTGTGTTCCTTTGCCATTGGCCAGAACTTTGTCACATGACCTAATATAGCTGCAAGAGAATCCAGAAAAGGCACCTTTTATTCAAAGTGGCCATGTACCAAGTGGGGCTGGTGCTCCTAAGAAGAGTATTGTTCATCTCATGTTCAGGCCAGCAAGGGGACATTAGGCAGCTGCAGTGGGACCTCTGAGGGGTGACAATGAGGGTAGTATGATAGCTGCCTGTTGTTACTGGATTGATTTAGACTTCAGTTGGAAACAGAAAGTGAGTCCCTTCCTCTCTCCTCCCTCTTCCTGCCCTCCCCCACCAACAAGCTCTCCTGGTGGTAAACCTGTTTGGAAGGAATGCAGCAAGGAATTCTGGGAAATGTAGTTTGCTCAGCAATGCAGAGCAGAGTTCAGAGGCAGTGGGTGTACAAGAACACATCATCCCATTAGCACACTTTAGCCATTGTGAAGTTCCCAGAAGGTGCCTTCTCACTGTAAGTCCTGGAATCTGGGCAGAGAAAGTTATATTCCTGACTCCTTTGTGGTCCATTTTTGAGAGCTTCCTACTCCACTTTTAGGGAGATGTTTACAGAAGGGATGTTTGTAGAGTTACAAGTGAAAAACTTAACCAGAAGGCAACAGACACCAGGTCATGAGAGCTCACTGCTGCACCTATTCTGTCTCTCTGGCAGACTGCAAGCAGATCTCTTTCCCCCACGAAGTTTTCTTTTCCATGTCAGCAAAATGAGACACTGGTCTTTTGGCTCTATCGCTCTGAGGTTCTGAAAGGAAGGAGAAGAGAGGAGAAAATATAGGAGTTCCACGGGGATTTCCATCAAGAATGATACTCAGCAAACATCTGCCGAGTACCTGACCCAGCTTAGACAGTTTGTTTCAATTCTTTTTTCTCCATGGACTGGGAGGAGCAGGACCAGCCACCTGGATGCAGGATGGAAGGAAATGTCCTCCATAAGGCCGTGTATGGTCTAGGAGCTAGGACCTGTCGGTTGGCAACTATAGAAGCAGTGATATCCCAGTCATATCGCCAGGGGCAGGCTCAGAGAAGTCCTGGAGAGGCTGCTTCAGATCTGAGTTCCATGCCAAGCACTGGGTTGCTCTGTGCTTCACCCAGCTCTACTTCTCCAGCCCTTCATTCCTTTTCTATCTTCAGCCTGGCAAAGAATAAGCTATTCTTCGTTTATTCTGGGCAGCCAGTTAATATTAATACCAGGGTTAATAGATCTGTTTCTCCCATAAGCCATCTTGTCTTCTCCTCCACCTAAAATTGCTCTAAGATAAGTTCTTAAAAATCCTTCTTCTCATGGGCAGGTCACAGTGCTGCTGTGTTCCACCGAATAAAGACAAACCACGAGAGCTGGTCATATTCATAGCTGACCAACTACCTGCAGTGAGAGTGTAGGGGTGTTGAGATAGCCCCCAGGGCAGATCCTGGAGCCTTGACTTTTGTGTACCCAGGATGCTTTCCTGTCCCTTTCTTCTAGGGACACTATCTCTGTTCTTGTAGATAACTCCACCCATCTCCATGCAGTCTAGTGGACCTGCCAATCACAGGGTCCCTCCTGTATCAGTTATGAAAGCATTCAACTGCAATGAACAGAAAACCCATTGAAGGGTAGTTTTAAGGAATAAAAATCAAGGTTTATTTCATTACCATAACCAGAACTCTGGAGCAGGTGGTCTGGGGCTAGCACAGTGACAGTGATGCCATCAGTAAGGCTGGCTCCTCCTTCCCGCTCTGCCATCCTTTCCATGTTGGCTTGCCACCCCAGGTGCCAGATGGTAGCTACCCCTCCAAGGCTCACATCCATGTTACTAGTAGCAAGAAGTAGCAGGGAGAAGGTAAAAAATGTTCTCTCCCAACAGGACTTTTCCTAGGCCTCCCTAGGACTTTCTGCTGCATCTCATTGACCAGAAGAGAGTCACATGGTCGTCACCACCTATAAGGGAGGGAGGCAGAGAATGTTGTGTTTTCAGTCTCCTGTACAAGAGGACAGCATAGGGGAGGGGATTGGGATGGGTGTGAAGTGAGAATGCGCACAGTTCCTGCTGCCTCCCCATCAAGGCTGGATTAATCATGGTTCCGAATTCTCAGAGATACAGCCATTGCTCTAAGGGAGGATGCATGCCTCAGGTCGGCGGGTAGGGGGAAAGTCCCCTGGCCTGACACAAACTGGAGGTGGTGGAGTAGCCCTTTCTTGTCTTGGTTTATAAATTAGGCCTGGCGGCATGAGTCAGGGTCAAGTTAACACAATAGAATCCAGTCCAGCTGATTTAAGCAGAAAAAGACCTATCATTGGCGATCAACTCCAACCTGGCCACCTAGCTCTCTGACACTGACGACCTGACTGGGTGACAGAATTGTGACTCCAGCACATCACGCCACAGTCCTCAGGCAGGGTCTTACGTGCTAAGGAGAGACACCTGGACACCACAATCCTGCGCCAGGTACCATCTGCACACAGCAGGCCACCTCCAGCCAGCTAATACTGATACAACTGACGTGTTGGCAGCCAGCCGACATCACTCAGAGACTGTGCTTTCCTGCTATGGGACAGAGAATTTGCAATCTGTTGGTTTTCAAAGACCTACCCCATTTCTCCTCCCCCGTCTCATCCTGAACAACCTTCCAAGACCCTGGCCTGAATCAGGTTTCCTGTTTGGCAATAAAACTTTTTCACTCAGTGCTCAACGTTTGTTCTCTAATGGGCTTTATTTTCTCTTTAACTTGGACTGTTAAATGCACCCCCATCCCTGGGAAGCCTGAAGAGACTCTAGGCTTGAGCTCTAGGTTGAGCTCTGGGATTAACTCTCAGGAGAGACACACCTACAGAACCAGGTCACTGAGGAGGTTGTTATCTCTCTGATCAAGAAAGAGCCTTTTTCAGATGCTACCATAATAAAGCTACTCCAGAAAAAACAGAACCCCTCACTTGCCCCCAAAAAAACCAGCAGAAGCATGGGCTCCTTCTCCAATCTGCCTTTGAAAATCTTGCTGAAGTGCCTCTAATGTGTAGAACCTAAATCTCATCCAGATTGGTAGCTGCAAGAGAGACTGTCTTCTCCTAGAGTAGAGGGAGGGGAAAGTCTTGGGTCCTGGGAGATGGAGATGGGAATCCCACCAACAAGATAAAGGTGCCAGAAAAGGCAACGCCATAAATCAACCTTGCTAACTTTTGCCTTCAGAGGATGGAGGCTGAACATAAGCCCTAACATACTTTCCCTTAAAAACAAGTTTTCTGCCATTCCCGCTTACATTTCTAACAAATGCTCAGTCTCCAGTGTTGACTTAATGTTTATGTGACAGGGTCTCTGCCAGCCCAACTTCTAATATTATTCACAAAACACCCCAACATTTCACAGCAGTCCCTCAATCTGTCTCCCTTTTCTGGGTTCCAACTTCCCTTGATTCTCTTCTAAGCACGAGAGCTTGGGGCAAAAGAGTGGGAGGGATGTTTCTACTGGCTAGAGAGTCCAAGAGAGAGTCACTGTTTCAGAGACTTGGAACATTCGCTTCTCCCCACCCCACATATCCTCACCCTTGCCCTCCCTAATAAGGAATTTTCCTTCTCATTGGCTAAAAAAGCAAAACAATAAAAAGGAAAAAAATCTTATTCTGACAATGTTTTAATCCTACACAAGGTAACAGGAAGGATGCAAAAGCACTGGAGGCTGGCCACACAGAGGCTCACGCCTGTACCCCCAGCACTTCAGGAGACCGAGTTGGAAGGATTTCTTGGGCCCAGGAGTTCAAGACCAGCCTGGACAAGATAGCAAGACCTCATCTCTACAAAAAATCTAAAAATTAGCCAGGCATGGTGGCACATGCCTGTGGTCCCAGGTACTCGGGAGGCTGAGGCAGGAGAATTGCTTGAACCCAGGAGGTGGAGGCTGCAATGAGCCATGATCACACAATGGTACTCCCGCCTAGGCCACATAGCAAGACGCGGTATCCTTTTTTTTTTTTTTTTTTTTTTTGGAGATAGAGTCTCGTTCTGTTACCCAGGCTAGAGTGCAGTAGTGCAATCTTGGCTCACTGCAAACTCCACCTGCTGGGTTCAAGCGATTCTCCTGCCTCAGCCTCCTGAGTAGCTAGGATTACAGGCATCTGCCACTATGCCTGGCTAATTTTTGTGTTTTTAGTAGAGATGGATTTCACAGGGTTGCCCAGCCTGGTCTCAAACTCCTAGCCTCATGTGATCCACCCACCTCGGCCTCCTAAAGTGCTGGGATTACAGGCGTTAGCCACTGTGCCCAGCTGAGAGACCCAGTCTTTTTTTTTTTTTTTTTTTTTGAGACGGAGTCTCGCTCTGTCGCCCAGGCTGGAGTGCAGTGGCCGGATCTCAGCTCACTGCAAGCTCTGCCTCCTGGGTTCACGCCATTCTCCTGCCTCAGCTTCCTGAGTAGCTGGGACTACAGGCGCCCGCCACCTTGCCCGGCTAGTTTTTTGTTTTGTTTTGTTTTGTTTTGTATTTTTTAGTAGAGACGGGGTTTCACCGTGTTTGCCAGGATGGTCTCGATCTCCTGACCTCGTGATCCGCCCGCCTCTGCCTCCCAAAGTGCTGGGATTACATGCTTGAGCCACCGTGCCCGGCGAGACCCAGTCTTAAAAAAAAAAAAAAAAAAAGAAGGAAAGAAATCTAAAAGAAAGCACTAGAGGTGGAATCAAGCTTCTGGCCCCAAGATTTCTAAAGTCTAGTTGTCTCCTGGGTATTCCTCTTTGACTCCTTTCCCTGAAGGTATTAAGGCCCTCTCCCCCGCGCCACCCCTACCTCTCTCCTCCTGAAGTCTGCAGGCAGCGAGCTTCCCCTGCTCCTCTCTGTACCATGCCTATGGGTGCAGGCCTGGCTGCTCCTGCACCCATGTGCTTTAGGTGCTTCGCTACCACTGAAGAAATTCCAGAGAGATTTGCCACAGCTGCCACTATCCCCCAAAGGCAGTGGTAAAACAAGCCAGCAGGCCACAGAGGGAGCAAGCCAAGCTCCACTGGCATGTCCTCCTTACTCTAGTTCACTCACTGCACACAAAGGAGGCTTTTTATACGGGAGAAGCCTGGATTGGAAGCAGATTTGCTGGGACCACGACTTTTTCCACCACACCAAGTCGTAGCCATGGAAAGCATTACCTTGACCCCTGCAAAAAGGCACTGCACTCCCACTGCTTGTGAGTTCCTTCTCTTCTTTTTTATTTTTATTATTTTTTTTATTTTTTTGAGACGAAGTCTCGCTATGCTGCCCAGGCTGGAGTGCAGTGGCCGGATCTCAGCTCACTGCAAGCTTCGCCTCCCGGGTTTACGCCATTCTCCTGCCTCAGCCTCCCGAGTAGCTGGGACTACAGGCGCCCGCCACCTCGCCCGGCTAGTTTTTTGTATTTTTTAGTAGAGACGGGGTTTCACTGTATTAGCCAGGATGGTCTTGATCTCCTGACCTCATGATCCGCCCATCTCGGCCTCCCAAAGTGCTGGGATTACAGGCTTGAGCCACCGCGCCCGGCCTGAGTTCCTTCTCTTCTAACATGTCCTCTCCATTACCCACTTCAAGGCCCAACACCAGGTGATCCAAGCCCACCTGGAGAGTCCCACAGACAGTTGCCTGGAGAGTCATCCTGATCCACAGCATATTTGTATAAAGGAGAAATAAACCTCCTTAATGTTCCACCACTGAGATCCAGGGATTGTTTATTACTGCAGCTTAGCCTTGCCTATCCGGACTAATACACACCTGTTCACTTGCTGCTCTATAGCTGTTCTCATGATGGCTCCTGAGGGCTTATGATTTCCCCTGGGAGTGCAAAATCTCCCAAGGAACAAGGGCCATCATGTCTTCCCTTGTACAAGTCATCACCTTGTTGAGGATTGCTTTTCTCACTATAAATGGAGCTTAAAATGTCAGCACATATTTCATGAAGGTTTTGTGAGAATCAAAAGAGACAAATCATGGAAACACTTCAATTTTTTTAAGTTTTAAATCCTTTTACTCCCTATTTCTCCATCATCAACCCCTACCCCCATCTTTTCCAGTGCCCATGTTAGGGCTAGGCCACAAGCAGCTGATAATAAAGTGACCAGCACATCACCTATCTCAAATACTTGTACCCAGAAGGTATTCAAGGGAAAACCCTCAGGCAAATCAGAGGTTGCCTATAAGGTGAGATTTCAGGGCATCTTCCCCCTACTTCATCTCTCTCCCCAGTTTCACTTTTAAACAAACCCACTCCTCACCAGCTTCTTGATGCTGAAAGTTGGTAAGACAGCCTGCTATAGGACCTTTGAAACAACAGGAGGTTCAAGTCCAGACATCTTTGGTGAGAGGTCCCCAAGACCACCTGGGATTTAATGATTCACTAGAAAGACTCACAGAACTCAGAAAAGCTATTCTGCTCATAGTTGTAGATTACTACAGTGAAAGAATACAGATTAAAATTAACAAAGGAAAAAGGCATACAGAGCAGAATCCAGGAGAAGCCAGGTGCAAGCTTCCAGTTATCCTCTCCCAGTGGATTCATGTGGACACCGCTTAATTCTCCCAGTAATGATGTGACAACACGTGTGAATGAAGTACAGATCCTCCTCCACTTATGATGGGTTATGTCCCAATAAACCCATTGTAGAGTGCAAAACTCACAAGTAGAACCATTGTAAGTTGGGACCGGCTGGATTGCTCACTTGAGCCTTGATGTTCAGGGTTTTTATTGGTGGTTGGTCACATAGGCCTGGAGCATCTGCATGACTGATCTTAGCTTCTCATTCTCTGTCCCTCTAGGGCTCAAACTGATACAGTGTGGGCCAGGGCCCCAGGGGAACAAAGACAAGTGTTCATCATAAATTGCACTGTTAGCATACATTTTCTAGAGTGGTTCTAAGTTCAGCATTCAAAGATACTCTTTGAATACAAAGCAGGGTATTATCAGGGCTTAGAGATTATTTCTGAGGCTCAGGCTGAGGGCCAGTCTTTTCTTCAGAATGTGAGGGGTATGAGTACCTCAAGTCAGCTAAGCTAACCCTTTACTGCATACACTTGCACTCCACACAGTTCCTCATCTGCAGGTAGCCTCTGCCTCCCCAGTTCATGCCAACAGAGGCCAGTAACCAAAGTGGATAAGAAGAACAGTGGAAGCCACAGCTGGTCTTGACTCCCTGCCCCTTCCAGCAGAACAAGCACCAAAGTTCCTAGACTCAAAGACCCTCCTTCCTTTTGGGGGGACCCAAGCGGCTGATGCGCTCTCCAGGTGGCTTGGTGTGCCCATGGAAGCTACATTGTGCCCCATCCATTCTGTCTCATGAGTCTCCCTGGCAAGTGGGAGTGGCCCCGGCGTACACCTCTGTAACCACATTGTTGATGACATTCCACTTTCATCCCTCCGCACATGTCTCATTTTCAGCTCTTTTGGTGGGTTGGGGGAATTCTCTCCCCACCAATGCAACAGCCCCTAATAGTGTCCCAAAAAGTGGGCCTGGCTGTCTTTCTTTCCTGTAGCCCTCTTGCTCAAGGATCCAGGGCCAAACTGGGTCAAATGGCACTCAGGTGGCACTATACAGTGTCATACCCAAGAGTGCCTCTCCCCAGGGGACTCCAAGGTCCGATGCAGTGCCAGAAGGCCCTGCAAGCTCACAGGAAGTTTCTTCTCCACCTTGTCACCACCCTGGTGGATGGGAAGGGGTGATCTCGGCCCTCCATCTTAGGGATGAGTTCCAGGGCCCAAGTACCCACTCCAAGGCCCCCTCAAGGGTTCTTGCACAACCATGTACCAGACTGCCTGGTTCTTCCAGAGCCTGTCAAGAAGCAAGTGAGCCTCCCACAGGGAAGCAAGTGAAGCAGGGTTATACGAATCCATCCCCAGAAGATGACATATGTGAAAAAATCATGTCAACGATTGAAAGCCATACAAATAGAAATGAGGAGGATTCCTGAGATTTTTGCTGACAGAAATTTTCTCTCCACAATATGACTTGAAGTATAAATAACTGGGGAGGAAGGCGATTCTGTGGTTTCCACTTATACTACAATGCAAATGACTGGTAACAGAACTCTTGCGGAGGGCTGCTTATGGCCAGGCTGAGGCAGAAATAAGCCTCAGTGGTACCTTGAGGCCATAAGGAGAGAGGGCTCCTAGTGAGAGGTGGGCAGGCAGTGCACAAAGGCTCACCCACATAGTGGCTTGTCAGAAGCCTGACCTGAGAGGACAGAGCAGTTAGGGTGGCTTGTTCCATCAGGAAGGGGGCTGACCAATAGGGGCCTCACCTCCCAAATCACCTAGACAAGGCTTTGTGAGAGAGAGGCCCGCAGCCCCGGGCTGACAGGCTTTGGGAACCAGGATGCCAGCAAGGTGGACCACAATCGTGCTGGGAATTCGGCTTCCAAAACTGAATGACAGTCTGGGCTCCTGAACTCCTGGGTCCACTCACTCCCCAGACCTGTCTTCTCTGATAGCGACGTCAGCTTGAACCCAAGTTTGGCAAATGTGGCTCCTGGGAGCCGCCAGCTCCCACAGTGAGGCCTCTTCTCTCCCCTTCTCTAAAGCCTGCCCACCCCTCAACCCCCAGGTAGCTCCTGCTCTCAGCTCTTATACTCCAGAATAAGCATTGAGAAGAGTGTCATCTGCAGCGTGTGGGGGAGGCAAGGCTGGAAGACATGGGAGGGGAGAAGGGCCACAGCAGGCAGGGCCAGATGGCCTTGGCGTAGGCCCCACCTGCCCCAGCACACAGCGTTTTCAAATCGTTTTTCTGGGGCTTCAACCACAACTGTCCTCAAACTCCTCTCCAATTAAGGAGGGGAATGGGATTCAGAAGCTGACAGTTGAGTCACCCAGGCCTTGGGGAGGCCAGCTCTTTCCTCAGCTCCTCCTGCAGATGCTCAGTCATGGCTGAGCCTGCTCCACCTTAATCCTGCATCCACATGCTTTCTGACTCAATGTTTCTGGGAAACAACATCACAAAAATCAATGTTTTAGTGTCTACTTGGTGCTAGGCTGACTTTAAGAGTCTGGTAGGTCTTTCTATTCAGACTCATCTAGATGAGGGTACCATTAAGCAAATTCTTTAACCTCTCTGAGAATCAGTTTCAACATCTTGAAATGGGGAAACAAGCAATCCACCTTATTGCACTGTTGTGAAGATTAACTAAAATGATTATAAAGTGCCAGACATACTGTCTAGCACAGACATTCAGTGACTATCACTTCCTCTTTTTGCCTCCTCTCCCACAAGTTCAACTTTTCTTATGCGAACATGACTATCAGGGCCCATGCATCCATCCACTCATCCATCCATCCATCCATCCATCCATCCATCTATCCATCCATCCATCCATCCATTTATCCATCCATCCATCCATCCATCCACTCATCCACCCATCCGTCTGTCCATCCACCCATCTATCCATTCACTCACCTATCCATCCATTCAGCAATTCATCCATGTATTTATATTATGTCATTTATTGAATACATACTATGCACAAACTGCTGCAAGTTGTCCACAGAAGTAGAAGTGGAAATATATAATCTAGAAGCAAAAATTAATTATAAAGGCTATGATATAAATAACTTGGCAAAAAGTGAAAAGTGTCATAAAAGAGGTACAGGGAAAGTGCCAGATTAAACACCCCAGGCCTGTCTTTAAGCCTCAGTTGAAGTCAACTGCCATGATTACACTTTATTTGATAAAACACTTCTCTTTCCCTGATGAAGACCACCAGAATGTGTGTTTCCTTTTACACAGGAAGGTGACTCACATTCTAATTATCCTAACCCAGGAAATGGCTTTGTCTTGCCTTTCATTTTACTGTATTCAGTTCTTAGTTGCTCCATGAGGATACTCTACAGAGCCCAGGTTTCTTCCAAGATTTTAATTGGACCTTCCAAGAGGGATTCCGAAACCCACAAAACGAGCTAAATGAAGAGATGACAGATACATTACAGGAAGCCTGCTTGGGCCAGACATTCCCTACACAGTCATGTGCAGGTGAGTCAATCAGCTGAGAGCTCTGCAGTGTCAGCAGCCCACCTCCACCCCTTCAAAGACCCCTCTCTCTCCACCTCCTGGATCCTGCCCACATTTCAAGTCACCCCAGGAAGAATAGGGGGAAAAAGATCTCCCAATGAAAGTGCCTGACCAACAGTGTTTGTAACTGATGAAAGACAAAAATCTCACACCTTTTGTTGCCACAGTAAAAAATAAAGATCCATCCATATGTTGAAACACTCGACTCACAGAACTCTCTGCAGGCTGCCACTCACCCCTGCAGAAGGAATTGACCACAAGGTTCCTGCAAAGATGTTGCTGAGAAAATGCTGCCAGTTGAGTTGTTTGGTGTGGTGGATTTAGAGACAGAAGACCTAACTCTGCCACTTACCAAGTGTGTGAGTTTGGTTGAGGCCCTTTAGCTCTCTAAATCTCCGTGTAGGCAGGGCACAGTGGCTCACACCTGTACTCCCAGTACTTTGGGAGGTTAAGGTAGGAGGATCACTTGAGTCCAGGAGTTTGAGACCAGCCTGGCCAACATGACAAAACTCCGTCTCTACTAAAAATACAAAAATTAGCCGGGCGTGGTGGCACATGCCTGTAGTCCCAGCTATTCAGGAGGCTGAGGTAGGAGAATCACACGAACCGGGGAGGCAGAAGTGACAGTGAGCCAAGATCGTGCCACTGCACTCCAGCCTGGGCGACAGAGCAAGACTCCATCTCCAAAAAAATAAAATAAAAAATAAAAAATTAGCTGGATGTGGTGGCGTGTGCCTGTAGTCCAAGCTACCTGGGGGACTGACGCAGGAGGATCAGTTGGGCCTGGGAGGTTGAGGCTGCAGTGAGCCATGACTGCACCACTGCACTCCAGCCTGGATGACAGAGGAGATTCTGTCTCAAAATAAATAAATACATTCATCTCTGTGTATTATCTTACTTGGCTGTAAGTGAGGACTTCACACACCTTGCCTACACAACCAGCTTGTCTGAGTGCCAGAGTGACAATGATCGTGACTGTTCTCTCTGTGAGCCACTCCCAGGAGGTGAGGAGGCACAGTGGAAGCCAATCTTCCTTCCTTCCATCCAGTCAGCATCCTTGAGTGAATAACTTTCCTTTTCTGAGCCTCCTTGTTGTTTGTGAGCATTACCGGTTGTGTACAGATGAAATTAGATCATCCTTGACTGGGCGCGGTGGCTCACGCCTGTAATGCCAGCACTTTGGGAGGCCAAGGCGGGCAGATTACGAGGTCAGGAGATCGAGACCATCCTGGCTAACATGGTGAAATCCCGTCTCTACTAAAAATACAAAAAAATTAGCTGGGTGTGGTGGTGGATGCCTGTAGTCCCAGCTACTTGGGAGGCTGAGGCAGAAGAATGGTGTGAACCCGGGAGGCGGAGCTTGCAGTGAGCCGAGATCGCGCCACTGGACTCCAGCCTGGGCAACAGAGAAAGACTCCGTCTAAAAAAAAAAAAAAAAAAAAGAGAAACTAGATCATCCATGCGGAGTGTGGCACAAAAACCAAGTGTGCAATAGATTTTAGTTCCCTTCTGAGAGATGTTTGCCATCCCCACTCAGCAGAGCCTCCCTCAACCAAGTTTGGGAGGCAAAGGATCTGCCTGGATCCCCAAGCTCAAACCAACAGAATATTGTTAGGTGCCCACCTCCTCTGATGCCTGGGGCTGATTCTGCTGCCAAAACACCAGGGTTTCAGTCTAGGTCCTGCTGCTCACTGCACAGAAAGCAGATTTCTGAGACAAGGAACACTGCTAGGGAAGAAGGCTTTATTTGGGTGCTGTAGCCAAGGAAATGGGAGATCAGTCTCAAATCCATCTCCTGGACCAGCTGAATTTAGGAGTTCATATGGCAGGGAAGAATTTTAACTACATGTGGGGAAACAGGAATTAGGGAGAGGTAAGGAAAAGGAGTTGGTTCAAACAACAGATGGTTGCTTAGGCAATGATGATGCATGAGGGGTCTGGCATCTCATTGTCCTGATGTGGTGATCTGGTAAGTTTCAGTTCCTAATACCATCTGCCAGGCCTGAGGGTCAGTTTCCTGAGGAAGGAACTCAGATAAGACAAATGTAAGTTTCAACCTTTCAGAGCTGGAGGGTCCATTTCTGTTTATAAAAGAAAAAACAAAAAACAACAACAAAAAAAACACCGCTAAATATCAGTTCTATAGAACAATTGGGCCAGTTTCAGTTCCCACGTAGAAAGCCATCCAGGCTCAGCAGCTTCTCAGAAATGATTTTCCAAAATCTTTTCTCATTTCACTACACCATCAGTTTCAAATTGTGCTCCAATTCAGCAATCTGTTATGAGACATTAAAATCATTTCCCCACCTCTGGCCTTTGGTAAGCAAAGGGACTTAGTTCTTCATACCTTAGTACAAGGAGATTCTCTTTTTCCCAGGACCATTGAGAGCTCCTACAGTGCCTTAGCATGAGGTAGAACGAGGCACCCCTCTGAGCAGACAAACCACACACACCCCGGCATGCAGTAGCTTGCAGGCTGGAGTGCAGTTCCTCTGGGCTACATGCCGGCCGCCCTCATCAAAGCAGAGGGCGACTAACTCCCGGCTGCCCATCCCACCTCCCCTCCTCATCACCACTGCCACCATCATTGTGGTGGGAACTGACATTGGTTGAGGGTTTGCTGGGAGCCAGACACTGTGCTCAGCTTTCCTCATGTCTTTTCTCCTAGAATCCTCACAAATCTCCTATAAAGAAACGTGCAGATGGCTGGGTGCGGTGGCTCATGCCTGTAACCCCAGCACTTTGGGAGGCCAAGATGGGTGGATCACTTGAGGTCAGGAGTTCGAGACCAGCCTGGCCAACATGGTGAAACCCCATCTCTACTAAAAACACAAAAATTAGTCAGACATGGTGACATGTGCCTGTAGTCCCAGCTACTCAGGAAGCTGAGGCAGGAGAATCGCTTGAACCATGAGGCAAAAGTTTCAGTGAGCCGTGATCATGCCATTGCCCTCCAGCCTGGGCCACAGAGTGAGACTCCACCTCCAAAAAAAAAAAAAAATATGTGCAGATATGAGCTGTTTTTCTCAGACTGTCAACCCTTCATTTTTTTGGAGGGGGATATCTTATTTTATTGTTTTTGTTTGTTTTGAGACAGGGTCTCACTCTGTCACCCAGGCTGGAGTGCAGTGGCATCATCACAGCTCTCTGCAGTCTCAAACTTCTGGGCTCAGGTGATCCTCCTACCTCAACCTCCCGAGTAGCTGGGACTACAGGTACACACCACCACACCCCATTAATTTTTGCATTTTTTGTAGAGGGTTTCGCTATGTTGCCCAGGCTGTTCTTGACCTCCTGGGCTCAAGTGATCTTCCTGCCTCAGTCTCCCAAAGTGCTGGGATTACAGGTGTGAGCCACTGTGCCCAGCCTCGAAGGGGGTATTGTTAAAGAAAAAATTATTCATGACACTTGTTATGGATAGTAAGGCAGATGACACAAGGGGGGCCATGGTCAGAGGAACGAGGAGCACTGCAGTGGGATCTTGCAGTTGTGGGGAGAGATTGCACTCGATTCTGACTATAGCATGAGCAAGTGGGGATTTGCAGCCATGGGCAGGGTGGTCAGTGAATGGAAAATCAGGGAGAGGGGAATCCTGTTAAACCAACCCAATAGGACTCTTGCTGAAGGCAGGTCAGGCTGATAAGATGTAGACAGTGGCCAGATACCAAGGCTGGAGGTGTTTCCCTGCCCTGACTTGGCAGGATTCTTGCTCAAACTAGATTCTGCAAGGACATAAGCTGAGCCTGGTCAGGAAGGTCTCGGACAAGCCTCATTAAAGTTTTGGTCAAAAGAGAGTATCCATCCCTACTTCCTCTCGGTTCGGGTAGAGTTGCCCTGGTGGTCTCTGCCTCTGGTCCGGGTGATCAGAATCCTTCCGGGATCTTAGGTGGCCCCGAAGACAGAGGCCTTCTTTCCCTCTGAGAAAATACGGTAAGGGCTGGGCGCAGTGGCTCATGCCTGTAATCCCAGCACTTTGAAAGGCCAAGGCAGGCGGATCACCTGAGGTCAGAAGTTTGAGACCAGACTGGCCAACATGGTGAAACCCCATCTCTACTAAAAGTACAAAAATTAGTCAGGAATGATGGCAGGCGCCTGTAATCCTAGCTACTCAGGAGGCTGAGGCAGGAGAATCATCTGAACCCGAGACGCAGAGGTTGCAGTGAGCCGAGATCACACCACTGCACTCTAGCCCAGGTGACAGAGCAAGACTCTGTCACAAAAAAAAAAAAAAGAAAAGAAAATTAGCTGGGCGTGGTGGTGTGTGCCTGTAATCCCAGCTACTCGGGAGGCTGAGGCAGGAGAATCGTGTGAACTCAGGAGGCAGAGGTTGCAGTGAGCTGAGATCATGCCATTGCACTCCAGCCCGGGCAACAGTGTGAGCCCCCATCTCAAATAAATAAATAAATAAATAAATAAGAAAAGAAAAAGAAAATACTGTAAGGATCTGACCCTGTTGCTGTCAGTGGCCATGTCCCTGTCACATGAAGGAACCCAAAGACAAAGATGACACTCAGGATGAGAGAGGAAGCAAGGGAGGACGAGGCTGCACGCCCCCCTCCAATTTTAGAACTCAGCTGGGCCTGGGCTCAGCACTCCTAACCTCAGATGGTTCTGGGTTAGAAGGTGGTCTGGGTTGCATTTCTCTCACCTGAAAGCAAAAGAGTTCTGATTATTAGCAGATAGGTAAATTACATAGATTCGATTGCTACCCTCCTTCTACAAATGAGGTTAAAGGTCTGAGGTGCAGAGGCAAAGTAGGGACCCTTGGGTGAATTTATTTCATCCTACTTGAGCACCCATGCTGGACGCCATACACATAGAACAGCACAGAAGTGGTTATTTTTCTCTCTGAAGCAACAACCTATGAAAGAGGCGTAGTCGCATGTTACTGATAGAACTTCACTTCAATCAAATCCATGTGTGCAAGGCTACATTTATGGTCCGCATGAGGCCACAAAACAATTAGAATTGCCTTCAACAGCGGTGTCTTTGATGCATTTGGAATCTGAGTAGTTCACAGAACATGAGGTCCATTAGGAGTTGGTTGTCATGGGTTTTCATTCTGGTTCATTCAGTGCCTGAACCGTCCAGGGACCCTTTGGTCACAGGCAACAGAAACTGCACTCAAAGTATTTCTGGTATAATATAAAATTTGTTAGGTGTTTGTCTCTCCATTTCCTAGCACAGAATTTCCTGAATGATGGAAGTGTATTTTCTTATTTATAATGAGCCCCTTTCAACTATACTTGAGTTTATGCTAATGAGGTGACCCTAGATAGCTTCAAAACAGGGTTTGGTAGCCAGAAGAATCAACCCTGAGTGTAGAGGGTTGGAACTTTCAGCCCCACCCTCCAATCTCAAAAGACAGCAACCTCCTCAGCTCCTCCCACCTCAGCCTCCCAGGTAGCTGAGACCACAAGTACGCATCACCATGCCTGGTTAATTTTTTTTCTTTTTTGTCAAGATTGAGTCTTGCTGTGTTGGCTAGCCTGGTCTCAAACTCCTGACCTCAAGCAATCCTCCTGCCTTAGCTTCCCAAAGTTTTGGGATTACACGTGGGAGCCACCACACCTAGCCTGGAGTTTGAGTTCAATCACCAATGTCCAGTGATTTCATCAATCATGCCTACTTAATGGAATCTCAAAAAAAAAAAAAAAAAAAAAAATCCTAAACAAAGAGGTTCAGGGGGCTTACAGGTTGCTGAGCATGTCAAGGTGCTGGGAGGGTGATGCATCCCAAGAAGGCATGGTAGCTCTGAGCCACCCCTACTCCCACCCCCATACCTTGCCCTATGCAACTCTTCCATTTGGCTGTTCCTGAGTTTTAGCCTTTATAATAAACCAATAATAGTAAGTAAAGTGCTTTCCTGAGTTCAGTGAGTTGTTCTAGCAAATTATCAAACACGAGGAGGGCTGGTGGGAACCCCCCAATTTATAGTCAATTGGGCAGAAATGTAGGTAGCCTGGGCACCTTCTTTGCAGCTGATGTCTGAAGTGGGGACGGTCTTGTGGACCAAGCCCTTAACCTATGCCATCTGGATAGTTATTGTCAGGATTGGGTTGCATTGTTGGATACCCAGTTGGTGTAGGAGAATGAGAGAGCAGCTTAAGCCAAAAGGGAATTGGTTGGCTTGGTGACCTAGAGACTCCCTGACGTAGCCCAGGGACTCCAATAATGTGCTCAGCTCACTTTTGCTCCACCATGCCCCTTTCCGCATCAACATAGAATAGTTCATCTCTCTACATTGATCTCATTCTTTCCCACTGCTGATAGGCTCCCTGGGATGGCTGGATGGGGTACACAAAGATGAGAAGAGGTGGAGGTGGGGTATGTCCACAGATGGCTATAGCAGCATATAAGCTCAATAATCATGGAGGAAGGAGAGCTTCTCGTTCCCAGAATCTAAAGCTGATGGCATGGCTTGGGTCATTGGTCCTCTTCTGTGGCCAGGACAATGGGCCATGTGATTGGTAGCAGCAGCAACCAGCAAAGACAGGGAGGGACTGGGGAACAAACAAGACATCAGGCATCTCCTCACTGTCAAAGCAGATTTGAGTTTGTGGAAGGCTTAGTGGTGGTCATCCAGTCCAGCTGCCATAGATACTCAGGATGGGGCACACAACTGCTCACCCTTCCTTTCCTGGCAATGGCCACCTCACACTACCTGTGTGGCCTTGGGTCGGTGGTTTCCTCACCTTTAAATCAAGGGTTTGAACTTGATACAGTTGTTTGAAGCCCCTCCCAGCTCGGATCATCCAAGGACTGTCACAGCTACATGAGATGAAGACTGCTTGGGGAAGGGCCACGGCTTGAGCCTCAACCTGTGCAGGAGCTGGTGCTCTGGCTGTTGAAGCAGGGCTGGCCAGAGGCAGGCAGGCAGAAGGGCTGAAGCCAGGACAAGAGGAGAGCAGGCCAAACAGAGCCACTGGTCAGGATGTAGCTGGGCAGGGGCCTAAATGGAAGATCAAACTGCTCACGGTGAGTGGCCCAGGCCCGGAAGAACTGATGTCAGCATATTCGAAGTGGTGAGGGTGCTGTCACAGAACTCAGCCCTCGGGCTGCCTGGATCACTGGGGTGAATAGGGTGGCAGAGATCTGGAAGCTCCAGGAGAGGGACCAGGGAGAGGAAAACCTGTATGTGGAATGGAAGCAACTCAGCTTTAGGCCAGGAGGTTGTGCCTCTCCTCACATAGCTACTGGGCTTCCAGGGCCCAGGTGGGATATACGGGAGAATATAAAGCCAATGAATGGCCAAGTCCCCAAGGCTCCCAGGAAATGGTGCCCTCTCTGAACCATCACCTGAAACCTCTGGTGACCACAGAAACTGGGAGGAGTCACCACGGGACTAGCTCCAGGGGAGATTGTGATGCCTGGCTTACCAAGTACCCGAAAACATGCAGGTAGAGTGCTCACGAATCCATGGGAGACTCGAAGGAAGGGCTGCTTTTGAACTGCAGGAGAGGCCAGTTCAAACAGGAGTCTCCTTCATAGAAGGAGGAACCCAAAGAAAGATGTGGATGGAATCCAAGCAGGTTGGAGAGAGAATGTTAGTAAAAGAGCCATAGATGTCTACTGAGGAAAGTTAGAAGAAAGCAGTACTGGCGTCAGAAAGCCCCATGAGATGACCCTGGGGCCTGTGTCAGCAAGGTTCTTGGAAGGAAGGAGTTCGGCCAACGACCGCGATGGAAGTCCTGAGCCGGCCATTCTTTCCCTGGCGTTGCTCTCAGTGAGGGGTCCTTGAAGCACAATTTCTTCCCTGAAGGGAGCAGAGTACTTACAGCACTGCCCTTTAGAAATATGACGCGACTCCTAGAAAAAAAGAAAGGGCTCTCTCCTCCAACTCATTTATGTTCTGGTTTGTCGGTTCTCACACCAAGGGAGAAACTGGTGGGAGTGAAGGAGAAAAAGGGATTCTTTTAGTAAGTATTACGGTCTTCCGAAAGTCTATAAACAAGGTACCAGCTCCGTAATTACCACTTAGATCTGGTGCTCAAAAAATCAGCTCAGGTTCATTACTTCCAGCTAAGTTAATCAACCCCAAGAGGAGGGGAGGAGAGAAACAATTTCCGCATACATAAAAATTTATTATCCGTTCCTATTTTGCTTAATATAGTTGTGTGGTGAGTCTCTGCCTGGAAATCGGTGTTTGGGAAGCTCCGGGTGAGAGGAGGCGCCTGAGGGTCAGGAGGCCAGGCTCCAGGCCAGCTCTGCCTCCAGCCAGCTGGGAGACTGCCCTGCCCTCTGGCTCTACCTGTCTGTCCTTGGGAGGGGCGTTTCGTTCCAGCCGTGCCAACGTTTGAGCACTCCGCTACCCTTCATTACATATAGGGGGACAGTATGCCCATTTGGGCACAGCAGAGTCCCTGCTCAAGGGTGTTGATAATTCACATCCCCCAAGGAGCCTACATTCCATGCATGAGTGTTCCCTGAGAGCCTAGCACTGTGCCTAGCACTGTGAACGAGACAGACAAGGTACTGAGTGTTTAGCTGGATTCAGTGGAAACAGCTATTACAGAATATAGTCCAAAAAAGCTATGAGAGAAAGAGAAGGAAGACCGGAGGCCAAATGAAGCTTTGAGCAGAAATAAATATGAAAGACTAGGTGAGGCTGTGAAGATGGAGGGCACAAGAGACATCATCATCTCAAAGCATTTACCAAGCACCAAACTGGAAACTCCATGTCATTCACAAAATGCGAATGCTTTTCAAAATGAGTTTTGGGAGTGAAGACTCCATTTCCTAGGCTCCAACAGTGTAGACGTGTGACTCAATTCTCCCATGGAAGATGCAAGTGGAAGCACTGTGTACTTTTGCTTCTTTAAAGGTGGAACGAGAATCTTTGCACTCTCATCCTTCCTGCTGCCTAAAATGTGGATACACTCGTTGGAGCCCTGGCAGTCATCTTGGGCCATGAGGTGACCTTGAGAGGAGAAGCCATGCACAGTGGAGAAACCAACTCAAAGGTTCCAGGGTCTCTGCTGCATAATCGTGGAGCCACCTTACTAGCCCTAGACAGCCCACCTCCAGACTTCTTTTACATGAAAGAAAAACAACCTCTAATCTATTCATGTCTGATGGTCTCAAGAAAGTCACTTAGCTCCTCTATGCCCCAGTTTCATTTATAAAATGGAATAATAGTATCTACCTTAGAGATTGTTGAATGTTTGCCACAGACCTTGCTGGACTGAACAAAGGAGGATAAACGTGGGAATAAAGACAAAGACAAAAGAGTGTATTTGGAAGAAGAGGTCAGGGGGCTCCTTGCTTCTAGGGAACAATGGCCCTAAGCTTCTAGAGCCCTTTGTATTTACTGAGTAAAGGAGATAAGGAGAAGGGGTTGGTTATCAGGAATGCTGAGTTGGTCACAACGCTCAGGCCTTTGGCTCCCGACAAATGTTGGCTATTATTACACCTTATTTATACTACTATTTTTTAAACTTTTTTTCCCAGCAGCTTTACTGGGATATGATTTATATGCCATAATAGTTTGCCCACTTAAATGTGCAATTCAGTGGTTTCTAATATATTTATAGTTTTGCAATTATCACAACTTAATTTTAGAACGTTTTTATCATCCCTCAAAGAAACCTTAACAGTCACTCTCCATTTCCCTTCTATTCCTCCCCAGACCTAGGTATATATTTTTTAAACAATAAATTATCTTTAATCACAATTTAAAGGGTGCTAGAAGGTACTTTATGATCACAGGTACTCCTTAAGACAGATTTTTCCATCAGTTTAGATTCTCCCCAAGAGAATGACCTTACATTACAATGCAATTTATTTGGGGTAAGAGTATGACATTGCGTTGGATTTTTCTTAAGGTGTCAATGTGCAAAGTGAATGTCACTGTTTAAATATACTTTTAGACCGTGTTTTTTTCCGTATTCACTTTCAATATTGATTTTTTATGAACACAAATCTTTAAAAAAATCAAATAGGATCATCGTTAGGCTTATGATGAAAAATGGCAGCTCCCTTCTGAATGCTGCTCTGTTCACTGTCCCAGAGGTAGCCACTTTCAGAATCTTCTATCACTGGCCGGGCGCGGTGGCTCAAGCCTGTAATCCCAGCACTTTGGGAGGCCGAGATGGGCGGATCACGAGGTCAGGAGATCGAGACCATCCTGGCTAACACGGTGAAACCCCGTCTCTACTAAGAAATACAAAAAATAGCCGGGCGAGGTGGCGGGCGCCTGTAGTCCCAGCTACTCGGGAGGCTGAGGCCGGAGAATGGCGTGAACCCGGGAGGCGGAGCTTGCAGTGAGCTGAGATCCGGCCACTGCACTCCAGCCTGGGCTACAGAGCGAGACTCCGTCTCAAAAAAAAAAAAAAAAAAAAAAAAGAATCTTCTATCACTTACCTCTACATTTTTAAATAACACGCTGATACCACTATTTATTTTCCAATTTTAGACATCATCTTACAGAAAGAGCAGATTTATACCCTTCCCTTATCCCGATATAATTTTTTAGAAACAGGGTCTTGCTCTGTCACCCAGGCTGGAGTGCAGTGATCACATCACAGCTCACTTAACTCTTGGGCTCAAGTGAACCTCCTTACCTCAGCCTCCCAAGTAGCTGGGACTACAGGTGTGCACCACCATGCCCAGTTTTTGGGGGTTTTTTTTAATCTTTTTTTTAGAGACGGGGGTTTCACTATGTTGCCTAGGCTGGTCTTGAACTCCTGGCCTCAGCGATCCTTTCACCTCAGCCTCCTGAGTAGCTGGGATTATAGGCATGAGCCATCATACCCAGCTATAGTTATTTTATTATTTTTCTTAAATCACTTGTTGGTGTTTAAGTTAAAAGTAAATGAAAAAAATTTACAATTGGCTGGGCGTGGTGGCTCACGCCTGTAATCCCAGCACTTTGGGAGGCCGAGGCAGGCAGATCACAAGGTCAGGAGTTCGAGACCAGCCTGGCCAACATACTGAAACCCCATCTCTACTAAAAATACAAAAAACTAGCCAGGCATGGTGGCAGGTGCCTGTAATGCCAGCTACTTGGGAGACTGAGGCAGTAGAATCGCTTGAACCCAGGAGGTGGAGGTTGCAGTGAGCCGAGACCACGCCATTGCACTCCAGCCCAGGCAACAGTGCGAGACTCCATCTAAAAAATAAATAAAATAAAATAAAATTTTACAGTTGAGGTGGGCAGTATACCATCATGACATTTACTCTTTAACAAAAAAAAGTTTGATATTACTAGGCCTAATAGTCCCCCGACCCTTTCTTCCCAATTGCTTTGTGGATGTTTTGTAGTTATTAATTCAACCCCAAACTCCTCTCAGTACCCTCAAACATATCAGGTCCATTCATTGTAGGTTTTTCCTTGCATACCTCCTTCCTGGTGGCCCTGTCCTCCAACTGGTTGGTCTCTAGACCTGCTTCAAGCTACTATTATTCAATCTTTAAAGTTATTTGAGGCCAGGCACAGTGACTCACACCTGTAATCCCAGCACTTTGGGATCACCTGAGGTCAGGAGTTCCAGACCAGCCAGGCCAAGATGGTGAAGCTTCGTCTCTACTAAAACTACAAAAATCAGCCAGGAGTGGTGGTGGGGGCCTATAATCCCAGTTAGTTGGGAGGCTGAGGCCGGAGAATCGCTTGAACCCAGGAGGTGGAGGTTGCAGTGAGCTGAGATCACACCACTGCACTCCAGCCTAGGCAACAGTGAGACTGTCTCAAAAAAAAAAAAAAAAAAAAGTTATTTGAGTCATACCCAATTCTGAAAGATACAGCTTACTTTATTTGTTCACTCTCACTAAGATAGGCGCTCCCCAAAACCTAGACTTATGTTCATTAAGCTGGAAAAGCCTTGGAAGTGTTGCTTTCATCCAACCACCTTGCCTTTTCTCAGGCAACCACAAGTTGTTCAATGCTTCTTCCCCAGCTTTGTCGGCTTGGAATTCACAGGGTCTTTTTTCTCCAGTTCTGGTTCCAGTTTAGCAGTCACCAAACGAGCTTCAGGGAAAAACATCATTGATGAGTATCTCTAAGCCTTAGCATACTTGGGCTGCTAAGATCACACCTAACAATAAAAAGTAAAGTAGCAAAGTGCTCTACTGCTTAGATAATTATGAGCTAGATTATTAACATGGCACTTAAAGAGGGAGGGAAGAAGTGAAGACCTACATGGGGTGGCTATTTGGATGTGGCCAGACTGACTGCAACAGAGGCGTGAGCTCCTTTTTAGTATGTATGGAAAAATCCTTTCATATCATCATGAAAATGTTAGCGAGCACCCCAAAGGGCATAAACTTGTGACCCTTGGCCAAATTCAGATTTAAAGACATATTTGTTTGGTCCATAATGTTTTTAAATTTTTGAGTGATTTTACATTGAGGTGTTCACTTTAACCCACTATCCTCCGCATCTTGCACCTGGCCTTGAAGGTATGGCATTTGAGAACTCTAATAATCCAACCCCCTTAAGTTACAGAAGGGAGGCAGGAGGAAAAACAGTGATGTTTAAAGTCACACAGCTAGGTGGTGAAGCAAGGATTAGAACCCGAGTCAAGCAGTCTTCCTAATACACCACATTACTGCTTACTTGAATTCAATTGCACATTCAGGCCTATAAACCTTAGTCATGCGAAATTTACTCCATAAGCACATACTTAAGAGCAGAGTAACAAAGAGAATCTCCAGGGTTATTCCCTAGAGCTTGGAAAAAACATTCCTGGCCCTTGATGGAACATATACATCCTCCAAGTGACTGGATTTCAGGGCACCAGCCCTCAGCAACCTGCTTCAAACACTGCTGACATTTTATTCTAACTCATTTGCCACACTTCTGGCTGATCATCTCTCTTTTCATTTAAACACAATCTTTCATCCAAACAGGGTACAATGCAATCACTTGGTTGGATGCCAGCATTTGGTGACTAGTCAACTTCCAAAAAGATGCAGCTTCCTAGCTGCTCACTTTCCTTTGTGTGAAAAAGTCACAGGAAAGCAGCCTTGGTTGCAGCGAACCAGGTGGGCAGCAGGGGCCCAGGGGGATGCCTCTGGCTGTGTCTGTGGCAAGCCTCACATGGGAGTGCCAGGGCCCACAATAGAATTAGAAATATATCTGTACCACACTGTTCTTAATCCTGGTGAATTACCCACACCACCTGCTTCGACACTTAATAATTTGAGAAAGATTAAATTTATCACATGTACATCTCAGATTTGTTGGAGATAGGGTACTGGGGTTCAACTCCCAGCTCTGCCACTTACTGGCTGTGTGACCTGGGCAAGTTCCTAAATCTCTGTACATAGGTTTCCTCATCTGGAATCTGTAGATAATAAAAGCACCTGCCTTTCAGGATTAAGAGGAGGAGCTTTGGGGAGCCAAGCACAGTACTTCACACTTTTCAGATACTGACAAAGTAATGTTGCCAAAGTTTTGTGTTTTTTTTTTCCCACCCAGGCTGGAGTGCAGTGGCGCAATCTTGGCTCACTGCAAGCTCCACCTCCCGGGTTTATGCCATTCTCCTGCCTTAGCCTCCCAAGTAGCTGGGGATACAGGAATCCGCCACCACACCTGGCTTTCTGTATTTTTAGTAGAGAAGGGTTTTCACCGTGTTAGCCAGGATGATCTCGATCAGACCTTGTGATCCGCCTGCCTCGGCCTCCCAAAGCGCTGGGATTACAGGCGTGAGCCACCAAGCCCAGCCAAATGTTGCCAAATTGTTAATCCACATTGTGATGTTAAAGATTCACCATGGAGTCATTTTCGTGATTGATTTGGCTGAGTCTGATAACGTTTAGCAATGAAACACATTGGAATTGACAATAAGTATTAAGTTTTAATCATGTGAAAAAAACGGACAAAATGTATCTTGCTGGATGGACAAGGCATATTAAAATTGCAGGGCAGTGGTTGAATTTTAAAAAGTTGCATTGTCTTAGATTTAATTATACTGAATATGTCATTTACCTATCTATTCATAAAGTTATTATTTATAACATTTATTGGACTAATTCTGTCAACAAAATTCCAGGAAATAAACAATTGTGATAGTGATAGGTTAATTGCTAAAGTTGTGTTTACTGGTTGATTCTGAACACAAAGGAATTCATTGCTGTTGTTTTTTTGTTAGACATAAGAAATTGCCCACTGACAGAACTTTTTCTTGTTTCTAAATTTAACCATTTAAGTTTCGAATTTTTCTTTCCCTCTTTGAGGTGGACCCAGGGCAGCAAGCAACAGTGTGATCTTCCACTCACCAAGTCCAGAAGTAAGACCAGGGCAATCCTGTTAAGGCTACCCAACACCTGCCGTCTCCATATGGTTCACCCCACTGCTGAATTTCCCACATGGCTGGACCAGAGACATGTATGGGCACTTTGGTTTGGACAAACCACACACCAAAGCAAGTGTGTACTGACATACATTGAATTCGAGCACGTTCTGAATGTTGTCTAACACCATGAAATACTGTTCTTCCAGGGAAGTCAAGGAAACGGCTGTAGCAAATGCAAGGCAAGGGCTTCCCATTGTCCTCCTTAGAACAGGAGGCGTTGATGACTCCCAGCAACAAGACATTGTCAACAAGGGATTATTTCCTCTGTGATATCCTAGCACTGCACCATAGAGGTTAACTTCTGAAGCAGAGTAAGAGGAAGTAGTAGATTTATCAATCAAGATAAGTGGTGTGGGTGTGAAGACAGGGCAACTTGGGCAGAAAACTATTAAACTGGGCTTCCACTTCGTTTCAGTGTAAAAATACGTGTAACATTGTGGACATTTTCATCATTTTCTCTAGCCGCACCCTATCTCCTTAACCCAAATACACTGAATCCAGAAAGACAATAACAGAGATTTCCTTTGTATATGAAAATTCTCTTTACTCATTTGTTCTTCTCCATAAGCTAATTAACATTGTTTAATTTATTTCAGACCAGGGACTGGTTTTTCCTGACTATTCTGTATACCATTTTAATCAGCAGAATGTAACTAACAAGCTTAAAGAGCCACTCAATACTGAATCAGCAGCTCATACCATATGCTGTGGGTAAAAACATACTTCCCAAAAAAGCTAAATGCAGAAAGACCAAGGATAGAAGATGTATTTAATACTCAAGAAGTCTAACAGGATGTGGAATATTGAGATTTTAAGGGGGAAAAGTTATTCTTTAAATACATCTACCCTAGTCACCGGGCTAGCTTAGTCAATAGAGTATGAGACAAGACTTAAATATATCTACCCTAAAACATCTTTCTTATACCAGTTTTGCTACAACTTTTAACTCCAAAACAGTATTTTAAGGGAAAAAAAATCAAATTACAAAAACAACTTCATCTTAGCTTCTTAGTGCTAATTTTTTTAAAGATGCAAAAAATCATGAATTTTCTCAGAAACATGGTTATGTGGTCAACAGATTTCTTAACAGTAGAGTTCTAAATTTTGGATAATATTTATATATTCAGCTTTATTCTGGTATTACCCAAATTCATGTTTGAGTGGGAAAGAAAAACCAAACCACATTATAAATTTAAATTTTAAGAAAAAAACCTTTGACAGGTCAGAAATTAGTTTATATTTTGCTTTACATACACCATTCTAAAAGGAAGGAAACGCTAATTGAAGGCCTGGTTTTACATTAGCATATTCATGTAATAAGCACAGATTAAGTTTTAAACTTCTTAAGCAGATCTATTATGTATCTTCTCATTTTTGAAAACATCTTAGAACACTGTCTGTTTTAGAGAAATGAAAGCAGCCTGATAGACTACATGTTTTCTTGGAATCAAGTCTCCCCCAGTTTCTTGTAGCCCTAACAACTAAAACCATGAGCTGATTTCCATGTTAAACATGCTTCTGTGCAGCAATCTAAAAACATTCTTTCACAACTAACCACAGGATGAAATATTTCATTGGAATTTAAAATTTGCTTTTTGAATTTTATGAAAGCTTTTCATGTATAAGTGATTAGGACGATTTGTAAACCAATAAATATTTCCACATTTAAAATCTTCTTCTGTAAGTTTGCCTTTTTCCTAAGCTTTTGGTAGCCAGAAAAGAAAAACTGATGTAACCCACTCTAAATTAACAACAACGAGGAAAAAGAACTTGGTAAACTGAGTATGTGAAAGGATTCATTGGCCATACAGTTGTTCTCATACCAAACTTTAACTGAATTAAAAGAAAAAATTGCAGTTAACTATAAAGCAAGCACCTGCAAAACCACTACTCAGGTTAAAAACCAGAACTGTGGCCCTCCAGAAACCCTAAAGTGCCCCCACCCCATCAGCACCCCATTTCCCTAAAGACAATCACTCTCCTGATTGACACAATCACTTTTTCTTTATAGCTGCCATCCCAAAGACTGCATCCCTAAACAATACCACCTATTCTTAAATTTCACATAAATGAGAAAAAACCACCATTTTTGTATCATTTCTTTTACTAAAAGTTTTAAGATTCCATCTATGTTATTTTGTGTAGCTGTAGTTCATTTTCACTGCTGAGTTGTTTCCAGTGTGGGGGTATTAGGAACATTCCTGTATACATCTCGCAGCACAATGGGCAAAAGCATCTCTAGAGTATGCAGCTAAGAGCAGAACTGCTGGGTCGCATGCATCTTTTCAATTTCACCAGATAATCTGAACACCCCTAGCAGTGTTATTCCACATCCTCACCAACAGCTGGAACTGCTACACTTGAAATGCTTGTTACTATGGTGGTGGGAGGTGGGGAGGTTGGAGGTGGCCTGGCATGGTTTTCATTTTCATTTTTCTGACTGGTGATTAAAGACCTTCTCATGTTTATGGACCACTTAGATTTCCTCTTGGGTGAAGTGTCTGAATTTTTTAAAATAGCTTTATTAAAAAATAATTCCTACACAATTCATCCGTTTAATGTGTACAATTCAACGGTTTTTAGTATATTCACAGACATGTATAAACATCACCAATTTTAGAACTTCCATCTCACAAAGAAACATCGTATCCTTTAGCTTTCACCCCACCTACCCATTCCCTGGCACCAACCCTGAACAACTGCTACTTTGTCTCTACTGCTGTCTCTATTCTGAACTTTCACATGAATGAAATCATATGTGTAGACTCTTGTAACCAGCTTCTTTCATTTAGCACAATGTTTTCAAGGTTTATCTAAGCTGTACCAGGTAGCAGTACTTCATTCCTTTAATGACTCAATAATAGACTCCGTTGTATGGATAGACCGCGTTTTGTTTATGCATTCATCTGCTGATGGACATTCGGGTTGTTTCCACCTTTTGGCTATTATGAATAATCCTGCTATAAACATTTGTGTACAAGTTTTGTGGGGACATATGTTTTGATTCCACTTGGATATACGTTGGAGTGGAATTGTCTGAGGAACTGCCAGACTGTTTTCCAAAGCAGCTGCACCATTTTACATTCCCACCAACAGTGCATGAGAGTTTCAATTTCTCCACTTCCTTGCCAGTACTTACCATCTGACTTTTTGATTTTAACTATCGTAATCAGTGTGAAGTTGTAGCTCATTGTGGTAACTTGCATTTCCCTGATCTGCATCTTTTCATGTGCTTACTGTCCATTTGCATATCTTCCTTGGAAAAATATTCAGATTCTTTTTGTTAATGAGATTCTTAAGTGACCCCTTTTCTTAGTGTTTTTATAGGAGTTCTTTATTTCAGGTATTAAAAAAAAGAAGAAAAGAAAGGCAGTCTTGCTATATTGCCCAGGCTGGACTTGAACTGCTGGGCTCAAGTGATCCTCCTGCCTCAGCCTCCTGGGACTACAAGCATGGGACACCATGCCCAGCTCTTTGATATTTTATATGGTACCAGTATGTTCTTCCATTATGAATCATGTCTTTTCACTTGTGGTGCCTTTTAATAGAAGTTGTTAATTTCAATTAGCTAAATAAGTCAAACTTTATGGATGGTGTTTTTCTGTGACTTAAATTCTTCCCAAAGTCAAGGACATAAAAATATTTTCCTAGTTATCTTCTGAAGAACTATAAAACACTAAAACCTTGATACTGTTACCTTGTACATTTGGTCTAAAAATCACTGAAGGTGATTTTTTTTGGTTTTGTTTTGTTTGAGACACAGTATCGCTGTATTGCCCAGGATGGTGTGCAGTGGAATGATCACAGCTCATTGCAACCTCAGCCTCTTCCAGCTCAGGTGATCCTCCCACCACAGCTGTCTGAGTGGCTGGGACTACAGGCACGCACCACTATGCCTGGCTAATTTTTGCATTTTCTTGTAGAGATGGGGTTTTGTCATGTTGTCCAGGATGGTCTTGATCTCCTAAGCTCAAGTGATTGCCTGCCTTGGCCTCCCAGAGTGGAGGTGATTTTTATATATGACATGAATTAGGGGTCCAATTTCATTTCTTTCTATATGGATACACCACCAGTCCACTGCATTTATTAAAAGGACTGTCCTTTTTCCCTCACATTGCGTAGGATTAGCTGCTAATTCTTAACCCCTTCATCTCTTTATTGTAAAACAGAAGAAGTAGACTAAATCAGGGTTCTCAACCTGAAAGGTTTTGTTAAAATGCAGATTTCTAAGTCTTATCATAGACCAGGGATGGGAGAATGGCAGACGGGATGGAGGCTCACTGTAGGACTCTGGATGTATAATAAGCTCCTTAGCTAATGCGTATGCAGCCAACCTGGCTCCTGCCAACAGATGGACACTCTGGGGGAGTCACTGGCAAAGATCTCCATGGAGCCCTCCAGTTTAAGATCTTTTACAAGGTCTCTGGACTATCTGTTTCTTCCAACATATTTGGGAACAAGTGTGTATAGAAGTCACACTGCAAAGAACTACAATGCATCTCAAATTCCACAAACTACATGATTTTATTTATAAAATTCAGCACATCACTTATTATTGCCTATGTCAATTGCAAACAGTCCTCAGTTACAGCTCTCATTTTTCAAAATAAAGATCTTTGAAAATGTCCTCACAGACAAATATTACTAAATATCTTATTAAGTTGATAGCCCATGGGCACTGACAGTTAACACTATGGAAAAAGAATTAATATAAAACAATATAAAAGTATCACAGACAATTAGCTTATCAATATTACCTTCATTCCATTACTGGGATTTTTCACGTAGTAACTTTTATTCGTGAAATGATTTCATTTACAAAGCTATTATTCTTTGCTATTACTTCAGCTTTTAGCTGTTTTAACTTTATTGTGATGTTTTCTTCTGACATTTCAGTAAAGGGCATTTGTTTCACCTTGGACAGGAACTCCTGAATAATTTTTTCACCTTGCTGAAAAACATGTGAATGTCCCATTAGTAATTAAAATATCTTTTCTAAAAGTCTTGTTAGACCGTGACAAATTGTTTCATTTCCATCTAAACACATCACCCATTTTTAGAAATTTTTTTTATTTTTCATATTTTTAGAGACAAGGGTCTCACTATGTTGCCTAGGCTGGTCTCAAACTCCCCCCACATTAGCCCACCCAATATTTGAAGAACATATTTATTATTTATGTGTGCACTGTCTAGTTCCCAAATTCCTCCACCTTTATAACTGATAAACTTTAATCCTCTATGAAAAAAAGAATTCAAGGTTTACAAAGAATACTGGAAGGCAAAAACTGTCACTGAAAAGTTAACACATACAAAAGATGTTTCTTTTTTATTTTATTGCCAAGTTATTGCTGCTTCAGAGAGCATGAATATTACTTGCTATGTGACTCTTGGGCAAATTCCTTAACACACATTCCTCATTCACAAAATGGGAATAATGTTACCAACCTCACAGGGCTCAAAATACATTATAATTAATGTTATCAAAAGTATACAACGTCTATTTTAATTGGAAACAAGGGATTACATAAGAGTCTGCCTAATGCTGGATCACTGAAAGCTATGATTTCAACACATTAAAGTGCAAATACAAAGACCACTTCATATTTGGGATGGCAGCCTGCCATACCTAAAATTATTAACGAATTATATTTCTCCTGCTTGTATAGGTACAGCAGATAAAACTATACTTTTCAGGCTCAAAAACCATACACATCATCTATTATTATTGTAGCAACTATCTATCCTTCACATAAGAACAATAAGAAATTCACAGGTAAAAGCTAAAAACATAACAAGTAAAAAGTTGTCACAATGTATACTGCAGTAAATGTTTCCAGGACCAGGCAGTGAAATAAGATTCTTTTATTTTTATAATTGAAGAGAACTAGTAATCCTCTAATTTAAAAAAAAAAAAAAAAAGGGCTGGGCATGGTGGCTCACACCTGTAATCCCAGCACTTTGGGAAGCTGAGGCAGGCGGATCACGAAGTTAGGAGATTGAGACCATCCTGGCTAACACAGTGAAACCTCGTCTCTACTAAAAAACACAAAATATTAGCCGGGCGTGGTGGTGGGCTCCTGTAGTCCCAGCTACCCGGGAGGCTGAGGCAGGAGAATGGCGCGAACCCGGGAGGCAGAGCTTGCAGTGAGCCAAGATCATGCCACTGCACTCCAGCCTGGGCAACAGAGAGAGACTCCATCACAAAGAAAATAAAGTAATTAATTTAAAAATTAGGCATATGTTTGGGTCTTTCTGTGTCAACACCCAAATATGACCCATACTCAAAGAAAAGCCACCATAAAATCCACTTCTCCCATGAGAACTGAAACATCCCATCCATCATGGTTTCTTTGAATAAATATTTGTCATATGCCACTTTATTCTCTGTGTCACATTCGTTATTCTTATCTCCCCAACTAAATTCTAAACAAATAGAGGGCAGGAATTATGAATCATGCTTTCTTATTTGTCCTTTTCTTACCTAATATGTAATTTAATAACTGAACTTGATATATTCGTTTATGAACAAAGATGTACCTAGCTATAGTCTATAATAACTAATTTTAGTGAAATGACTAATTTTAAACCTATTCCTTTACTATATTCCTTTATTCCTACTTTGGTACTTGAAATCGAATCTTGATCATGCAGATGTATATACTGCAGAAATCAAAATGACACAGAAATGGATTCTTTGCCATCAAACAAATTGATTAAAAAATAAGCACTAGAAACACAGAGGGGGAAAAAAAACACCAAAAAACCTTCATCTTAGTGTCCTGTTTATGTAATAATACAGAAGCTAAGTTAAACTATGAAAACAAACTGACAAACCTCTCTTTCCAGATAGCACTTCTTTGCTGCTGGTTCCATATCATATCCTTGTGATTCTCCAATATACTGAAACTCTTCGAGTTCCAGGGCTTTCTGTTTAGCACACTCTATTACATGCTTAGGGAAATTAGCAAGCTCTGCAACATGAATCCCAAAACTTTGATCACAGACACCTATAAGAAATTCGGGGAAGCGTGAGGAGACAGCATGAGAAGAGACAGCAATTTATGTAAATGGAATTTATCCTTCTCACCTTGTCATTAGAAAACTTAATTTTGGATTACTTCAAATACATTAGCCAAATGTATCAGAGTAACAGTTAAAGGAATTTTGATTAAGTCTCAAAAGAAAAGTGATTATGACTTGGCACACAGTGCTGTATTTTATCCTTGACAAACGTAGAAAAAATAAAAATAGGAGATGAAAAAGCTCAACAGATAAACCTTAAAGGCTTAGATAAATATCTAAAGAAAAATTAATCAAGCCAATATCTCTGAGGCTTTCTCATTTCATGGGAAGGGAAGGGAGGGGAGGAGAGGAGAGGGGGAGGGGAAAGGGAGGGAGAAGGGAAGAGGGAAGGAAAGGGGAAGTGAAGCGGAAGGGAAAGGGAAAGGGAAGGGGCAAGAGGAGGGAAGGGAAGGGGAAAGGAAAGGGATGGGGGAAGGGAAGGGATGGGGCAATGGAAGGGGGGAAGGGAAGGGAAGAGGGAAGAGGGAAGGGAGAAAGGGAGAAGGGGGAAAGGGGGAAGGGGGAAAGGGGGGAAGAGAGAAGGGAAGGGAGAAAGAAAGACATGTAAAAGTGTCATTAATTTGGAGTAGCATTTAATTAAAAATATTGATTTATTATTTGCAGGAAATAGTTAAAACTGAGTCAAGACTTTTTAAGCATTTAATCAAATGATGATTGCAAAGTTATTATAGAGCTGTTTTTGCCGCAATTATTTATCAACTGTAAAAAATTTTTTGGCTTTGTCATGTATCTCATGCATTCTAGAACTGGACACTTTGCACAACTAAAGGAAGCAAACAAAAATAAAGTAGAAGCAAATGTTTGTTAAACATCCACAGTGAAGGAGGAAGTTTTTCTATCTTCACACTTCATCTGGCCTTTTAAAAAACATTCTGAACACATTTCCATAGCTTACAAAACACAAGCAATGATTTAAAAGCAAATTTCATGCTAACTGCCAGATCTACTAAAAGTTCCTGAATTCTACAGCAATAATAATAATGACGCAAATACAGTAACTCAAAAGGATTCCCAATGAAGTATAAATAACAAAGGATAAAGAACCAAGATTATCTCACTCATGTGTAACCAACTGATGCAGAAAAACGTGTTCGTGGAAAATCAGAGCGTCATCTGAAAAAGTTATTCTGGTGACTAATGAAATCAATCCTTATAGTATGATTTTTAAAACCTTTGAAAGTCTTATATTATGTTAATCTCATCAATGCAGGGATCTGACTAGACCCCAAGCCCACGAATAACAATCTTTCCTGAAAGGATGAAATAACAATAGATAAGTCACTCTGCATGTGATAACTACTATTTCAAGATTTCTGGAACCCCCAGTTTTAAATGAACCTGTTTTTATAACACTCTTGAGCATAAAATAAGCTAATTATAATGAAGATTTTGTTAAACAATAACAGCTAGAACTTTGGAACTTGAAAGCATATTGTTTGTTATCCTAATTCAACAAGAAAACATACTGAAATGGGAGGTGGCAGAAAATTCCTCCATGGTGATGTTCAAGAGTACAGATAATTCTGGCCGGGCGCGGTGGCTCGCGCCTGTAATCCCAGCTCTTTGGGAGGCCAAGAGGAGAGGATAGCCTGATGTTGGGAGTTCGAGACCAGCCTGGCCAGCATGGTGAAACCCCGCCTCTACTAAAAATACAAAAATTAGCCAGGCATGGTGGCAGGCGCCTGTAATCCCAGCTACTCGGGAAGCTGAGGCAGGAGAATCGCTTGAACCCGGGAGGCGGAGGTTGCAGTGAGCAGAGAATCGTACTCCAGCCTGGGCAACAGACCTAGATTCTGTCTCAAAAAAACAAAAACAAAAACAAAAACAGATAATTCTTTCTGTGAATGCTTTAGAATGAGTGGTCCTACTACGAGATACAGAAATATGTACATGTTCCTGTCCCCAGACTGTGAATTAAGGGGTAAATGGGTTCTATAAAAACATCAACAATTTACACTAACTTAGAATAAGGCAATTACTGATGATTTCAAGGGTAGTAAGTTTCATATTACCAAGTTCTGAATTTGGAGTACTCCAATAGTACATACCTTTCTTCACCTGATAAAGCATAGTTAAGGTCTCTTCAGTGGTGAGTGCTGTGACATGCAGATTATTAACAGTTGGTATCTGATTGGCCAAGGCAGTAAGCTCATGAAAATGGGTTGCAAACATGCAAAAAGCACCAATCTTTGTTGCAATGTATTCTGATATAGCCCATGCTAACCCAAATCCATCGTAGGTAGAAGTTCCTCTTCCCAATTCATCAATGATTATTAATGAATCTTTGGTTGCCGACCTGAAGCACATAATTACATGAAATTTCCCATCACATAAAATGTGGTAACATACACATACAAAAACAAAATTAAGACAATACATTGGGAAGGATATGCCACAAACATAGTAGATTAATTATCTTAATATATAAACAAAGTCAATAAAAAGCACTAAAACTTCAACAGAAAAATGGGCATGGGCCAGGCATGGTGGCTCACGTCTATAATCCCAGCACTTTGGAAGGCCAAGGTGGGAGGATCACTTGAGCCCAGACCAGCTTGAGCAACATAGTGAGACCCTGCCTCTAAAAAAAAAAAAATTAAAAACTAGTCAGGTATGGTAGCACACACCTGTGTATGTGGGGGAGGGAGGGTGGGAGGAAGGGGAAGGCAGGAAGGCAGGAAGGAAGGAAGGAAGGAAGGAGAAAAGGAAAAAAAGGGCATGAACATGAATAAACAATGGATGAAAGGGAAAACAGATTTTGAATAAATATTGTTTTACATTGTCAAGCACACTAGTAGTAATCAAAGGAATTCCAAATAAGGCAGCTATCATTCATTTCGTGCCAATCAAATCGGCCGAGATTAAAAAAATAAAAATAAAACTGAATGAAGATGAGACCAGGGTGTGGTGACATAGATACTTGCATACACTTTTGGTGGTTATGTAAATTGTGTGCCTGCCACAGTCCTACTAATACCAGCTATTACCATTCTTCTCTCATTTTTAACCAAATATATGTAAGGGGGTGAAACTTACATACATTTGCTACTTTTTCATGTGCTCGTGTGCTCATTGGCAATTTAATTCTTTTTCTGTGAGTTGCCAGCTAACATGTTTTATTTATTTCTTTAATCTTTTAATTCATGAATATTAACCTGTTGCTTAATTACTACACAAACATTTGTATTGCTTTTATAATTCTTCACAAACAACAGAACCTCAAAGAAGTTAAATCAACACATAATTTACTAGGCACCTACTATATTCAATGTACTTTAGAAGATACTAAGAAACAAGGAGGATCACAGTGGTTCATGCCTGTAATCCCAGCACTTCGGGAAGCCAAGGCAGGAAGATCACCTGAGCCCAGGAGTTCGAGACCAGCCTAGGCAACAGAGTAAGACTCTGTCTCTCTAAAAAACTTTAAAAAAAAGAAACCAAGAAATACAAGGTATAGTCCCTACCTTCAAGGAAGCTCCTAAAAAGTGAAATAAAAACAAAACATTTCAGTAATGTCTAAAATAAAAATGTGGTTTAAGTTACAGGCATCTCAAAGAGGAGTTCAGAGAAAAACACCCATGACCTTAGGGTCGTATGATGAGAAAAATCACTACAGAAGTAGCATTTCCATCATCAGGGACTTTTTTTTTTTTTTTTTTTTTTTTGAGACGGAGTCTCGCTCTGTCGCCCAGGCTGGAGTGCAGTGGCCGGATCTCAGCTCACTGCAAGCTCCGCCTCCCGGGTTCCCGCCATTCTCCTGCCTCAGCCTCCCGAGTAGCTGGGACTACAGGCGCCCACAACCGCGCCCGGCTAATTTTTTGTATTTTTAGTAGAGACGAGGTTTCACCGTGGTCTCGATCTCCTGACCTTGTGATCCGCCCGCCTCGGCCTCCCAAAGTGCTGGGATTACAGGCGTGAGCCACCGCGCCCGGCAATCAGGGACTTAAAAATTAGAAAGAAGTTGGATAAAGGGCAAGAAGGACCATTCCAGGAAGTGTGAACAGTGCAAGTGAAAACATGGTAGTGGAGATTTATAAGGTGAGCTAGTACCAGTAGCTTATAAATTGTCTACTTAAAGAGACAACTTTAAAAATCAAAGTTTTCCATAGCTATCATCAATCACTCTTTTAAGATAATACAAAGTATATAAAGTCCACAGGAAAACAACTATTAAACTAAGACAAACATTCTCAGATGTTTTTACATGAGAATCTGCAAATATACTTCTCCTTCTCATAGGACAGAGACATACATTTCTATCTTCAAGGGACTAGGAGATGCACTTACCTGAGAATAGAAGCAGTTTCCAACATTTCAGCCATGAATGTGGAAACTCCTTTCAACTGACTGTCACCAGCCCCTACCCGGGCCAAGATGCAGTCCACAATGGACACTTCTGCAGACTCACATGGCACAAAACACCCAATTTGGGCCATGAGTACTATCACCCCAGTTTGTCGAATATATGTAGATTTACCTCCCATATTGGGGCCTACAAAACAAATTATATCAGAAATCAAGATTTTAAATTTCTTTCTGCTACTAATAAATGGATGTTAGCCCTAAGCTGTACAATGATGACTAATCATGTAGGTTTACACTGACGTGGCATACAAAAGCAGAACCACAGGCTGCCCAAAGATGTGGACAGAGTTACTGCCCATATTACCCCCAAAAGCAATGGTATTATTTCTTCAGACAAACTGATACTGGGCCTTTCATCAAGAGAAGCCATGAAAAATGTACCTGTAATTTGACTCTGGCCTAGAAAGACCATATACACATTTCCCGTGGCTCACAAGGCTGCCTGTGGGATAATTTATTGATTTCCAGAAAAGTAGTGCAGGCCTAACTGATTAACTCAAAACCGTTACTCATTAGTAAATGAGGTTACTAGTGAGTGCATCAGTATGGTCAAATCTTTCGAACCACTTAAAACCCACACAAAAACCTGAAAACAGGATCCTTCTTTTGAAAAACAGGCAATTTATTTGTTGGGGTTATATTATATGAACAACTTGAAAATCCATTTGGGGAAAGAAAATACAATCAACCGTTTCCCAAATATATTTGCCCCAAAACTCCTACTTCCTTTTTTGTTTTCTAGATCTAGTTAAGATCTCTCAAACATCTCAGCGGAGACATGATACATGAGTCTATATGCAAGGCTAGTTTTTTCGAGTTTCACATGAATATAGCGCCATGTTTTAAAATAATTCGTACCCTAACCTGAGGTCCTCCCATAGCCAATTCGGCCTGACTTTCAAAGACCTCAGTATTGGAGGACTGGCTCAAAGGTAAGCTTTGAGTGTGAAGGGATGTTTGTTTCTAAATGTTCTGAACCTGTGGAACAAGTTTCAAGGAATACATTATTCTCTCATAAGCTTTTATCTCACCTTCTAAATCTTCCCTCTAATCCAAATGTGAATAGATTACTAACTGGTAAGAATAATATGTTCTCTTTCTCATGTTAAGAACTGGGAATTTTCTCCATCAATTTTAAATATATTTCTACTCCAAGATAAAAAACAAACAAACAAACAAAAAACATGTTATCCCCACAAAGGCCAAAAACCAGGTTTTTTACCAGTAATGATGTGGAACATCTGTTTATCTTTTTCAAAGTATATATCATTAGGAATAAACGTGATTTCATCTTGAACTTCAACACAAGCATGCCTGGATGCTTTTAATATAATTCTTCCTTGTCCTTTCTCCAAAATGGCTGGTCGTACATATGGAACAGGTGCTCCATTTGACACATGAGCAAAGCTGACAACAGCATCTAGCTGAGCTAATACATCATTGAGTGTTTGCATTGGTTCTACATAGCCTGTATAAAAATAAAAACGGAAAATGTACACAGGAATACTGAATAATAAACAGATATAAGCTGTAAGAATACATTTAATCCCCCCATTTGGGAATTCAAAACCCATTTCCTAACTTATACTTTTTTTTTATTTTTATTTTTTGAGACGGAGTCTCGCTCTGTCGCCCAGGCTGGAGTGCAGTGGCCGGATCTCAGCTCACTGCAAGCTCCGCCTCCTGGGTTCACGCCATTCTCCTGCCTCAGCCTCCTGAGTAGCTGGGACTATAGGCGCCCGCCACCTCGCCCGGCTACTTTTTTTTTTGTATTTTTTAGTAGAGACGGGGTTTCACCATGTTAGTCAGGATGGTCTCGATCTCCTGACCTCATGATCCGCCCGTCTCGGCCTCCCAAAGTGCTGGGATTACAGGCTTGAGCCACCGCGCCCGGCCTAACTTATACTTTTTTTAAAAAATTAACAAAATTAGCCTTAACAAAATTTGAAAGGAACCCACCTAAAACTCAACATAGGGTTAAAATGTGTGCTACATCCTTCCCCATTGTGAATAGCTATCAAAAACAGAGTACTGGCCGGGCGCGGTGGCTCAAGCCTGTAATCCCAGCACTTTGGGAGGCCGAGACGGGCGGATCACGAGGTCAGGAGATCGAGACCATCCTGGCTAACACAGTGAAACCCCGTCTCTACTAAAAATACAAAAAAATAGCCGGGCGTAGTGGCGGCGCCTGTAGTCCCAGCTACTCGGGAGGCTGAGGCAGGAGAATGGCGTAAACCCGGGAGGCGGAGCTTGCAGTGAGCCGAGATCGCGCCACTGCACTCCAGCCTGGGGGCGACAGAGCGAGACTCCGCCTCAAAAAAAAAAAAAAAACAGAGTACTGGCTGGGTTGAGGGCTCACACCTATCATCCCAGCACTTTGGAAGGCCGAGGCGGGCAGATCGCATGAGACTAGGGATCACATGAGGCCAGGAATTCAAGACCAGCCTGGCTAACATGGCAAAACCTCATCTCTACCAAAAATACAAAAATTAGCCAGGTATGGTAGTGCATATCTGTAATCCCAGATACTCGGGAGGCTGAGGCACCAGAATTGCATGAACCCAGGAGGTGGAAGTTGCAGTAAGCTGAGATTGCACCACAGCACTCCAGCCTGGGCAACTCTGTCTCAAAAACAAACAAAAACACACAAAAAACAAAAGTAGAGTACCTTCCCTTATCATTAAAATATAAAACTATACTGCTGTTTATAAAGAAATGTGTAGAGCTTTAAAAAAGAAAACTAACAAGGAGACACTTTGATAATATATTGATTAGGTTAAGAGAAACGGTGCAGTGATATCTAAGACATTCTCTCAATTTTAAGACACACCTTTTTCTATATTTTAAGTATCTGAGAAACCAGAATGACACCTCAAAATCATCATAAGACACATGTAAGCAAAAAGGTAGCATGTTGAAATGTGACCATCAAGGCCTGGTATATTGTACAAACTGACTGTAAAACAGTTAGTTTGGCTTTCTTTAGTATCACATGCAGAGAATGTCAGCATAAATTTAAATCTCTAATTGTCACTTAAAACATTTCCAAGATTCTACTGTTCTAGAGTATTAAAACTAAACGCTATTAATAGGTACATTAAAAAAATCTCTGACACATGCTAGACAAAAAACATGAAGAAAATTAACGATGCTTTAACTTTTCTGAAAAGATTCTAAATGTTAACAGGTTGGAGGGGCTGGTACATGACCCACATGTCATTCAGACTATCATACAGCTATCAATCATGTCAAAAGTTTCACAGAACATTCAAGATAAAAGCGTTTAATTCTAGGAAAACCAAAAATTATTAGTTTAATCAAGGGGCTGGAAATTTAACTCATTTTTTATTCCCTTGTTCCCCGTAACAGCGATCAAATGTTTTCAAAATAAAAATCAACTTAACAATGGTGCCAAGCAGACATAATTATCTTCCTCTGTTTCAGTATATCTTTTTTTTTTTTTTTTTTTGGAGACAGAGTCTTGCTCTTGCTCTGTCGCCCAGGCTGGAGTGCAATGGTGTGATCTCGGCTCAGTGCAACCTCGCCTCCTGGGTTCAAAGGATTCTCCTGCCTCAGCCTTCCAAGTAGTTGGGATTACAGGCACCTGCCGCCACACCCAGCTAATTTTTGTACTTCTATAGAGAGAGGGTTTCACCATGCTGCTTAGGCCCGTCTCGAACTCCTGACCTCAGGTGGTCCACCCGCCTCAGCCTCCCAAAGTGCTGGGATTATAGGTGTGAGCACCTGGCCTCAGTATACTTTTAAAATTTATTACTTTTACCGAATACGTTTTTCTAAAGAAAAAGAAAGGAAGAATTCACACTACCCTATTATATAGCAATATAAGCCTTTAAGAATTAAACATGAGTGAAGTACTTGCTATAACTACTTTAAAACTTGTAAAATTGCTAGCATACTGACAAGAATAAGTTTATAGTAAAAAAGGAAAACTAGGCTGGGCAGGGTGGCTCACGCCTGTAATCCCAATACTTTGGGAGGCCAAGGTAGGAAGATTGCTTGAGTCTGGCTTGGGCAACATAGTGAGACCTCATCTCTACAAAAGATAATTTTTAAAAAATTAACCAGGTGTGGTGGCACATGCCTGTAGTCCCAAGCTACTTGGGAGGCTGAGTGGGGAGAATTGCTTGCACCTAGGAGGTTGAAGCTGCAGTGAATCATGATCACACCACTGCACTAAAGCCTGGGCAAGATGGTAAGACCCCATCAAATACATACATACATACATATATACCAAAAGCAAACCAAAGCATCTTAATTAAGAGTCTATACTTGGCATGTCACATAACTGGCTCTTAACCTTTTGTGACTTAATTGTATGACAGAAAATTATAAAAGTGATCCATTACACTTTTTGAGATGGAGTCTTGCTCTGTTGCCCAGACTGGAGTGCAGTGACATGATCTCAGCTCACTGCAACCTCTGCTCTGTTGCCCAGGCTGAAGTAGCATAATTATGGCTCACCGCAGCCTTGACCTCCTGTGTTCAAGTGATTCTCCTGCCTCAGCCTCCCGAGTAGTTGGGACTACAGGCATGCACCACCACACCTGGCTAATTTTGGGGGGATTTTTTTGTAGAGTCAGGGTCCCCCTATGTTGGCTAGGCTGGTCTCAAACTCCTGGGCTCAAGCAATCCTCCTAGCTCAGCCTCCCAAAGTGCTGGGATTACAGGTGTGAACCACCATGTCCAGCCTCCATTATATTTTTAAATACAAATATTTTGTAATATGTAATATCAGACCAAGAAGAAGTTTCATTTAAATTCAGGTTGACTTCTAATATAAAATCTGCAATTTAAATGTTAAAATCTAAAAACTTTGCCCTGGTAGGTGCTTAATAAATATTATTTTTTAAGGAAGATCCATAGTTCAAATAGATGGTATTTATAGGGTTCTTTAAAATGCAATCTAGCCTAAGAAACATAATTCAGCTAGAATATTATTATGTCACTGCTTTCTGATACAAACAAGCAAAAATGTAATCTTTACAAATCAATTCCATTCATTTCAACAATACATAAAGTGTATTAAAATAAAACCTTGAGTTTTATGTTTCCTTTTGATTTATTATGACAATTCATAATAGCAACACAATTTACAGAATTATTCATGCACATAACCTTTCAAAAAAATATTTACCCTTAAATAATTTAGCATGCATATCCTGAGAACAAGGACATTCTCCTAATCATAACACTACCATTTCACACAAGAAATCTGACGCTAACACCATATTGTCTCATATTAAACTTTCTCAATTCGCCCCAATAGTGTCCTCTATAGCTATTCCCCAGCTCCAACCTCTAAATTGGGGTCTAATCAACAACTGTCTACTGCGTTTGGCTGCCCTGTCTCTTTAAGACCTTTTGATTTCTTTTTTGCTGCCATGACATGGACATTTATTAAAGTTCAGGCCCTGAATGTACCACAATCTAAATTTATTTGAATTTTTACTTGTTTAAAATCAGGTTAAATATTTTGGTCAAGAATACCATATAGGTGATACTGTGTCCTTCTTTCTATATTACACCAGGAAGTACAGGTCATTTGTCCCATGACTGGTAATTTTAACTTTAATTACTTGGGTAAGGTAGTTCTTGAGTATATTTTTTAAAGGCACAATAAAGGTTACAGTCAACATACACACCATGATCGGCAAAGCCTTCCAACTTAACACATTACCACCTACTTTGTGCTAAACATATACTCATTCCATTCTAAGGGCAATAACAGTGTCAGGTTGCTGTGTTCCTTTAATTACATGAAAATGATCTCAAATGGTGCCACTAGAATGAACTCAAAATCTACAAAATGACACACAGAACTCAAAAAGACCTGCCTCGTGTGTAATTAATATTTGCTTTTCAGTGGTATTTACTTCCATAACCTAGAGCCTCATGAGCCCATAGATGACCCAAGACATTAGTATGTTGTAGGCCCTAGTGTTTCCTTTCCTTGTTACAACTATAGTAAGTTTTGTGCTTTTCTGCCATTTTTTGTTTCTATGTACAAGAGTAATTTCCAGTTATGTGTCCTACCGTAACATACCATGCCTTATTTTATATAGGAAACCTAACATACTAAATAGTCAAAATGTAATGGTTTTAGAAAATAACAAAACACACTTCAAATATCATGATTTTTTTTTCTATTACCAAAAGCCAGGCGACATTCAGAACATTACTATTTCTATTAAGTTTACCTGAAGAAATATTGACAATTTCTTTAACAATGGCATCCTGGGCTTCTTCATATTCTGTTTTATTTTTGGTATACTCTTCATTTAAAGAAGTCAATTTGCTGCAAATCAACATAACAGTTTTATTAAAAATATTAAAATGTGTACTAGAAGCAATGTGTACTACATGAAACATATCCAAAGTATCCTATGAAACATCAAAACAATAATTAAAATGGAAATACAAGTGGAAAACAGACAACTCCTTAGGGACAAATGTGGTTAGAATTCAATTTATTAACGTTCTTTTATGCTGTTTGGAATAGTGCAATGGCACAATTCCTGCTATAACTATATTCCCCTGAGTAAAAATATGACCTATGCCCTTTTACAAAATATTTAAATGGAATCCTTATTTAAGATTGAAGTCGGCCGGGCGTGGTGGCTCACGCCTGTAATCCCAGTACTTTGGGAGGCTGAGGCGGGTGGATCACCTGAGGTTGGTAGTTCGAAACCAGCCTGACCAACATGGAGAAACCCCGTCTCTGCTAAAAATACAAAAATTAGCCAGGCATGATGGTGCGTGCCTGTAATTCCAGCTACTCAGGAGGCTGAGGCAGGAGAATCGCTTGAACCCAGGAGATGGAAGTTACGGTGAACCAAGAACACGCCATTGCATTCCAGCCTGGGCAACAAGAGGGAAACTCCGTCTCAGAGAAAGAAAAAAAAAATTAAAGCCATGACCCCTTTTAAAACACAAACACAGGCAGGGTGCCTGTAATCCCAGCACTTTGGGAGGCTGAGGCAGGTGGATCACCTGAGGTCGGGAGCTTGAGACCAGCCTGACCAACATGGAGAAAACCCGTCTCTACTAAAAATACAAAATTAGTCAGGTGTGGTGGCGCATGCCTGTAATCCCAGCTACTTGGGAGGCTGAGGCAGGAGAATCACTTGAACCCGGGAGGCAGAGGTTGTGGTGAGCTGAGATAGCGCCATTGCACTACAGCCTGGGCAACAGGAGCAAAACTCTGTCTCAAAAAAAAAAAAAAAGAAAAAAAAGGCAAAGAAAAAACAAAAAAAACCCCACAAACGAACACACAAACAGTATTTCTCATTACTGTAGCAAAAATATCTTTCAATACTAAAAGTTTTCAAAATAAGAAAAATGGGTTTGGTTTTGTTTGTTTGAGCCTGTTGCCCAGGCTGGAGTTCAGTGGTATGACTGACTCACTGTAACCTCTGCTTCCCAGGTTCAAGCAATCCTCATGCCTCGGACTCCACAGTAGCTAAGATTACAAGCATGTGCCACCACACCTGGCTAATTTTTGTATTTTTTAGTAGAGATGGCGTTTCACCATGTTGGCCAGGCTGGTCTCGAACTCTTGACCTTAAGTGATCCACCCGCCTCGGCCTCCCAAAGTGATGGAATTATAGGCGTAAGCCACCATGCACAGCCAGGAAAATGTTTTGAAACTAAATCTCGTTGAGCAATTTGAAGAGAAAATTAAAATTAGAGGTTGAGCCGGGCACAACGTCTGTAATCCTGTAATCCCAGCACTTTGGGAGGCCAAGGCAGGTGGATTGCTTGAGCCCAGGAGTTCAAGATCAGTCTGAGCAACATGGGGAAATCCTGTTTCTATTAAAAATACAAAGTAGTGGGGCACACCTGTAGTCCCAGTTACTTGGGAGGCTGAGGTGGGAGGATGGCTTGAGCCCAGGAGGTGGAGGTTGCAGTGGGCCGAAATTGTGCGACTACACTCCAGCCTGAGCGACAAAGCCAAACCCTTCACCAAAAAAAAGAAAAAAAAGAAAACAAAAAATAGAGGTTGACATAAAAAATACTCAAGGAAGATGAGAATAAGAAAAAAATATTAACTGGAATCAAGAAGGGAATGAAACTAAGAACAAAAAGAGGTGATGTAAAGGAGAAAGAAAGGAGAGAAGTAATTATCAGCAGTGGGAGAAAATCAGTTCATCAAGATGATAATTGTGGCCTTGATGGAATCACTCAATGGCACAGCAGACATGTATAGCTCAAGAACAGTACAGGGGCAAGTAGCAGCACAGACTACTATGAAACAGGCCAAAAAAAAAAAAAAAAAAAGAATTAAAGAAATGCATGAGGGAAAGACATTATAAAAGTGAGACCACTGTGTGAAGGGACAAGTTGCAAAATATAAAAGCAGAGGCAGGCAGGGACCAGATTCTACAGGTCATAACCTAGTGAGTGACTTTCACTCTTGGCATCATGTGGCCATTCAGTCCAATCTTTTTTCATATGTTATAACTAACCCACAAAAAACTTGAAGATGATTAGAACACCCCAAAAGTTGTATCTTATACCAGCTAAAATATATACATTTCTTGAACCAGGAGTATTCTACTGTGCTGGAAAAACAACACACCTAGATTTGGTAACAGAAGATCTAAGTTTAGGCACCCACCAGCACTAGCCGTCTAACTGAGGAAAAGTGAAGTCTTAGCTTCTTCACCTATAAAATGAGAAATATACATGTCTTCTTTACTGAGAGTTATGAAGAACAAACTAATTACTAGGGTGTCTGAACACCTAGAATGTCTGCATATAACAGACACTCAAAGTACTTGTTAAATAAACAGATGACAGGGGATCATATATATATAAGCTACCTGTAAAGTTCTGGGAAAATTCAGGAGGGGAGGGAGTAGTTTCCAGAACAGTACAAAAGGAGAAAGGCTTTAGCCTCCCCCCACCATAAGCCACAGAAGATTTTAAATATAATTTTAAAATTTTTTAATTAATTTAAAATAATTTTTTTTTACATAGCAATAATTTGCTTCACGGACTTCCTAAGATCAGTTAGAAAAATGGCAGGAAAAAACTGTTAAAATTTGTTTCAACATGAAACAAGATTAAAAAAAAAAAAGCTAGAATCTAGTGAATGGCCTCATATTTCCCTAAACTAATTTAAACACCCAACTGAAATACCAGAATAATTTTTTTAACTTGATAAATGATAGCAGTTTTCTTACAAAAAATAAACATGTGGGTCAGGCACGTTGGCTCACACCTGTAATCTCAGCACTTTCAGAAGCTGAGGCAGGTGGATCACTCGAGGCCAGGAGTTTGAGACCAGCCTGTCCAACATGGTGAGAACCCATTGCTACTAAAAATAAAAAAATGAACCAGGTGTGGTGGTGCAGGCCTATAATCCCAGCTACTCAGGAAGCTGAAGCATGAGAATCGCTTGAATCCGGGAGGTGGAGGTTGCAGTGAGTCAAGACTGCATGCCACTGCACTCCAGCCTGAGCGACACAGCAAGACTCCGTCTCGGGGGGGGGAAAAAAAAAAGAGATAAAAGAAACATGAAAATAAAGCCGAGATATGAGCGGGAACTAGCTCTAATAGATATGGTAACACAGAATAAGTGATAAAATATATTTTGCGTAGACAAAAGAATGGTGAGACAAGGTAAAAGTAGACTCTTTAAAACAGACCCAAAGTACCACTTCAGTCAGTGGGGAACAGATGGATTATTTAGCAAATGGTATTGGGACAGCTGACTGCTATTTGGAAGAAAGCTTGACTCTTACCTGATGACTACATTAGTAAAACTTCCTTATCATAGAACATTCACATCATGTTAGAGCATTCAGGGAATTAATAAAGGGTTAAAAATATAATAATGACTTGCAAACCTGTTGGTAAATTTAACACCGTTCTTCTGGATATCTACAGTACTAAAGTTTTTATTGTTACGAAGGACTTTTTCTTCCTTACAGGTTACACGAAAGTAATATCCAAACTGTGTACTGGAATCCAGTTTAATCTGTTTGCCAGGGTCCAAGCCTTGATAATCAAGAAGAAAAGAAAAAGTATTCCATAAATATCTACAGCCATTTTTCAATGTAACTCTAAAATTATTTAAATAATGAAAAACATATTGTTATACGACAACACATCACAATTATTATCTAACCAGAAAAGATTCAAATACTACTTACTTGAAAACTACATGAATTACGGATATCTATTTATAAAATCCTCAACTCCCTTATGAATGTTAGTTTCTGACTTGAAAGCTGCTTTCTGGGTAAACCTATCCAAGGCTGCAGAACACCAGCACTGGGCAACACATTCGCCCCAGTTGTTGTGAGCACATGAGGATGGATTAAGGTATAACCCCACCCTCGTGGAGTTATGCATGAGAATTATTTTCTTAACCAAAGTTATTTCTTTGGAACTAATATAGAGTATAATTAATGTGACCAAATACAATTTCCAAACAAAAACTTGAGACTCTGACAATGAAACTCTAGGAAAACTAGTGCACATATTTTCGTTAAGCATAGGAAACTTCACAAACCAAATGATCTGATTGATACGTGAACGGAAAATAAATCTCGGAACCCCAAAATCACTAAGCCAAGGGAAAAGTCAAGCTGGGAACTATGTCAGACAAACCTGCCTCCCATCTTATTCCTAAATAAGATAGCAACAAAGATTAAAAAGCTACATACCTCCCTCACAGTTTGCCCACAAGGAAATTCCTTGTGAGCCTCCAGATGTTCACTCTCAAACAACTCTGTTGAATTTCACCCTAGCAATGTAAACTGATAGCTTATCTTCACAGGTGAGGGACAGAAAGTCATCCCTCTGCTCACCTGACACAACTGCATTTCTGATTGCTTCCTCTGCCCTATTGTTTATGTAAAAACGCAGATTCACTGAGCCAGACTATTCAGTGAAAGGTCAATCAAGGACTCAAAAGAATGCAACCTTTTGTCTCTTATCTACTTATTACCTGAAAGCCCCTTGCTTCGAGTTGTCCTGCCTTTCCAGTTCGAACCAATGTACATCTTACACATGTTGACTGATGTCTCATGTCTCCCTAAAATGTATAAAAGCAAGCTGTACCCTAACCACTTTGCACACGTTGCACACGTGTCATCAGAAACTCGTGAGACTATGTCATGGATGTGTTCTTAACCTTGGCAAAATAAACTTTCTAAATTGGTTGAGACCTGTCTCGGGTATTTTGGGTTCACAATCAGCTAGACTTTCTGCATCGAGAATTTCTGGGTTTTTATAAATATGTTCCCTCTTCATAATTTCATTAACCAATATGATCTCTAGACTACAAACTAAGAGAGAGGGAGAGAGTATTTACAAATGTACTTGCTGAAGTGTGGCCATCAAATGTTAGTAGTAGCAAACAACTAAAGACAGACCTCGCTTGACCAGTGAGGAAAGGGAAAGTAGAGACCAATCCAGAAATAAAATTGGACTGATCTGAACAAAGGAATCTCTCAAAACATTCAAAGGGAAAGAGTAGTTCCGCAATGAAAGACTGCAAACAATCAGTGATCAAAGTTTCAAAACAAAGGACCATGTTCATGAGTACATAATGTAGTTTGCTTATATATGCATTTCACTGCAGTGTTAACAATAGCAACATCACCAAACATGAAAGACAATGGTATTTACAGAATACTGTTTATTTAACACATGTAAACCGAGGCTGCCATGAGGATCACAACTTTATTTAAAATGAGGCTCACATCCTCAAAGTGTAATGGCATTTCTGATGACACTAAGGTCTAAGAATTAAAGACCTAAGTAGGTCTAAGAATTAAAGCAATGAATCCAACATGTTAATGCTACAGTAGAATGTGGTGAAAACCAGAGAAATTAAATAATTTGTAAAGAGCTTCAGAAAAAATTTCCAAGCTGAAACTAGAACTCGTGTTTCCCAACTCCCAGCCTAATGTTCTTACACTACAGTTACAGTGTTTCTGTCTCAATTTGAGTGCTATTTATGTTGCTTTCAACATACTTTTTAATAAAACAAACTTACTTAATTTTAAATGAAATTAAACTTAATTTATACCGTAAAAAACAAGTTTTTGCCATTTTCTCATTAGCACTCAATAAAATAGATCAAAAAAATAGGCAATAATTTAATGTATACTATGATGCATTCTTTTTTTTTCTTTTTTTAAAGACAAGGTGTCACTTTCACTCTGTCCCTCAGGCTGGATGGAATACATTGGTACTATCATGGCTCACTGTAGCCTCAACCTCCCAAGCTAAAGCAATCCTCCCACCTCAGCCTCCTAAGTAGCTAGGACCACAGGTGTGCATCACCACACCCAGCAAATTTTTTTCCTTTTAATTTTTGGTAGAAATGTGGTCTATGTTGCACAGGCTAGTCTTGAACTCCTGGGCTGAAGTGATCCTCCTAAGTATTGGGATTATAGGCGTGAGCCACTGTGCCTGGCCAATGATGCATTCTCTTTTCTTATTTTGAGACAGGATCTCACCCTGTCACCCAGGCTGAGTGTAGTAGTGCAATTATGGCTCACTGTAGCCTCAACCTTCCTGGCTCGAGTGATCCTCCCACCTCAGCCTCCTGAGTAGCTGGGACCACAGGTGCATGCCACCATGTCGGGCTAATTTTTGTATTTTTTGTACAGACAGGGTTTCATCATGTTGCCCAGGTTGATCTCGAATTCCTGGACTCAAGCAATCTGCCCACCTTGGTCTCTCTCAAAGTGCTAGGATTACTACAGGTGTGAGCCACCATGCCCAGTCCAATGATGCATCCTTAACAGGATTCTTCCCTCACAAAACCAATTATCAGCAGAAAAACTTCCAGCCAAACAAGTTAACATACGGTAAAACACAGAAATGTGCAGGTACTTTAACTTTCTATTAAGTCAAAAATTATTAAGGAAATACAAAATAACTTTAACTCCAGATACATAAACTCTCTGAGCCTTAATATCCTTAGCTATGAAATGAGGAAGATGGATTTTAATGCAAAAGTTCTTAATTAGGGATCTAGTCCATGTTTGGACTCTCTACAGAAACTATTTGCAAATTTTTTATATATGTAGGTATGGGCATCAGATTATCCGGAAGTTTATTACTGCTTAAATACACTGTTTTGTTCTGGATTTCTAAACTTCTTTGTACTGAGCACCTTACACATGTTTGATGAAAATCCAGAGGAGAAAAAAGTGTGAACCTATAGGGAATTAATAAGCTGGTATGGAAGACAGACTTTTTCCAAAAATTGGCATTAATGAAGTGCTTGGAAACCCCAAAGCCAAATCAACGCACTACTCCTAGGAGAATCGGGTTTGGTGATCCTCCTAGGAGTATCCTGTTACCAGTGGAGGTGACATTTAAAATAGGGCTTTTTAAATGACATCATACAAGGGCCTGTAGGGCGATTTCTGTTTGACAAGAATGTGGAGTCATCATCTTGGGGACAGGAAACTTATAAAATAATTCTGGCATCAACATAGACAAGACACTGTATAGACAAAAGAATTATTCCAACCTCCAATGACTCATTCTTACCAAGATCTCTGGCTGCACTTATTAATGTTGACTGCATCTTCTTTTCCAAGTCATTCATTATTTCTCTTAATTCACTGAGATTAGGATCAAATGAAGGTTTTACAAGGAATTCATGGTTTTCTACCTGCAAACAGAACAAAGTGACAAAATCCTATAAATAATCAGTAAAGACAGAAATTATAAAGCAAATATTTCCTCCCACTTAAATTTTACTGTTTTCAGTTAAATAATTTGCTATCCATAAGTTATTCAGTCACAACTATTAAGGAGTTTCTATTTACTGAGATGGAAAATTCTGTTCATTAGGACTTCAGAGTTCTATATGTATAAAAACGATTCATATGAAACAGATACAGTGCTGATGATGTATATGTCCCTAATAGTATTCTACATTTTATTTATATTTTTCCTAAACATTTAAAATGTTCTCCCTAAAAATTACTAAGTAATGTTCAATGTGCAAAACTTGTAATAGTTGTATGTTGCCCAAACCAAGGATATACCCTAGAAATCTCAAAAAGCTCTAAGAAACAAAAGAATTTTCTTAAAAGTTAATCAAAATCTCACAATTTAAAAACATACTCATAAGTACTTTGTTTCACTAAATTCTTACCAGTAATAACAGCAAGAAACCACAACGAAAAATAGATCTCATTTACAATAGCAAAAACTACATAAAATATTCAGAAACAAAGTCTTGATTATATAGGACCTTTATAAAGATAATTGCCTATTGGAAGATTTAAAAGAAGAATATAAATGTTAAATTCAACTGATTAAAAAACTACAGGAATTGGACCGGCGCCACGGCTCATGCCTGTAACCCCAGCACTTTGGGAGGCCAAGGCAGGTGGATCACTTGAGGTCAGGAGTTTGAGACCAGCCTGGTCAACATGGTGAAACCCCATCTCTACTACAAATACAAAATGAGCTGGGCGTAGCAGTGTGCACCTGTAGTCCCAGCTACTTGGGAGGCTGAGGCAGGAGAATCACTCAAACATGGGAGGTGGAGATTGCAGTGAGCCAAGATCGTGCCACTCTACTCCAGCCTGGGTGACAGAGTGTGACTCAGTTAAAGAAAGACAGAAAGAAAGACAGAAAGAAAGAAAGAGGTAAACTATGAAAAGAGAAAACTAGATCTAATATTAATAAGCTATGTATTTCCACAGATTGTCCGATAGGAATTCTTTTTTGAAACAATACAACTAAAATTTACATGAAATTGTGAAAGAACATCTAAAAAAAGAATGAAGTGTATCCTTACTAGGCATTACAATTAAGCAGACAATTATGTATGGAAGCTTAATATAACAGAGTGAGTCCATTCTCTTGATTTAAATTATTCAATAAATGAGGTTGAGATAAATTGTTCCTAATTACTATCCACTTAGAGAGTACACTTTCACATACCAGAAGCAAACTATGCAAGGAATAAGGAATTAAAATCAAATTACAGAAAGCTAACAAAAAAGAGAATATACACAAAATAACTTTCTCAATTTAAACCAACCAAAAGAAATTCAATATAATATTAAAATTTAAAATTTTGGCCAGGCTCGGTGGCTCACGCCTGTAATCCCAGCACTTTGGGAGGCCAAGGCGGGCAGATCACAAGGTCAGGAGATCAACACCATCCTGCCTTACACGGTGAAACCCTGTCTCTACTAAAAATACAAAAACTTAGTCAGGCGTGGCAGCGGGCCTATAATCCCAGCTACTAGGGAGGCTGAACCTGGGAAGCAGAGGCTGCAGTGAGCCGAGATTGCGCCACTGCACTCTAGCCTGGGTGACAGAGTGAGACTTCACCTCACCAAAAAAAAAAAAAAAAAAAAAAAATCAAATTAAATTTAAAAGTACATAAAATCCAGTTATAGGCTTTATTTTGCTTAAACTTATGGTTAAAAAAACCTCACAAAAAAATGAAAAAATATACACCATATTAAAAAGTGTTTTAAAAAGTACTCTGACATAGCTCTCTTACAATGAGACAAAATGTAAGGCAAAAAAGCATTATTAATTAAGGATAGAGTCCCTAAAGAATGATGAAGATTCAATTCACCAGAAAAAACAACAGCTCTGTGCCTCACATATTAACCAAAAACAGACCTAGATGGAGAAACCCACATCTTTCTCAGTAACCCAGCAGATCAAAAATTAGCGAGCATATATAGACAATGAAATGAAAAAACAATCCCAAAAGTAGAGTACACATCCAAATTTTAAATACATGGGGAAATTTTATGAAACGGATACACACCAAGCTTGGAAATTTAAAAATATACTTCTAAATAATTAACAAACCAAAGAACAAATGATAATAGAAATAAAATACTTGGAGTTGAGTAAGAAATTATACCTCTCTAAACTCACACTTGTAATCCTACAACTTTGGGAAGCCAAGACAGGAGGATTGCTTGAGCCCAGGAGTTCAAGGCCAGCCTGGTCAACATAGCAAAAACCGTGTCTCTACTAAAAAATAAAAAAATTAGCCAGGTGTGGTGGCACACGCCTATAATCTCAGGTACTCAGGAGGCTGAGGTGGGAGGATCACTGGAGCCCAGGAATTCAAGGCCTGCAATGAGCTATGATCAAACCACTGCACTCCAGTCTCGGCAACAGAGCAGGATCCTGTTAATCAATCAATAAATTAATAATTAATGTGGTATGTCCATCAGGGAATACCATTCAGCTATATGAGGAGATATGATCTGGATATGTGCCCCCACCCAAATGTCACATTGAATTGGAATTGGAATCCCCAGTGTTGGAGGTGGAGCCTGGTGAGAGGTGACTGGATGGATCATGAGGGTGGTTTTCCCTGGGTACTCCTCTCATGATAGTGACTGACTTGTCCTGAGATCTAGTTGTTTAAAAGTGTGTAGCACCTCCCCCTTCTCTCTCTTGCTCCTGCCCATCATGTAAGACGTGCACTACAAGAGAACTACTCTTGATCACCATAGACTCTTAAATCACTGGAGATGGCACCTTGATTTGGGTATGCAAAACAAATCTTACTAAAACAACCTTTACCTTCCATTAGTTTGCCCCACATATTTACCTTCCCACAATTTACCACCCCTCGAAGCTCAAACCTCTTTTCTTCAATCTTGTTGGCTCTCCACAATTTATTATCTGATATGGTTTGGCTGTGTCTCCACCCAAATCTCATCTTGAGTTGTAGCTCCCATAATCCCCATGTGACATGGGAGGGACCCGGTGGGAGGTAATTGAATCATGGCAGCAGGTTTTTTATTTTTATCATCTCTACAAATAATTTAAAAATCAGCCAGGTGTGGTGGTGCACATCTATGGTTCCAACTACTTGGGAGGCTGAAGTGGGAGGATCACTTGAGCCCAGATTCAAGGCTGCAGTGAACCGTGATCGCACCACTGCACTCCAGCCTGGGTGACAGAATAAAACTCTGTCTCATTTTTTAAAAAGGGTGTGGGGGCAGGGACGCGGTGGCTTACGCATGCAATCCCAGCACTTTGGGAGGCTGAGGTGGGCTGATCACCTGAGGCTGGAAGTTTGAGACCAGCCTGACCAACACGGAGAAATCCCATCTCTACTAAAAATACGAAATTAGCCGGGTGTGGTGGCACATTCCTGTAATTCTAGCTACTTGGGAGGCTGAGGCAGGAGAATTGCTTGAACCCAGGAGGAGGAGGTTGAGGTGTATCGAGATAGCGCCCTTGCACTCCAGCCTGGGCAAAAAGTGTGAAACTCCATCTCAAAAAAAAAAAAAAAAAAGTAATGCAAAGAATCTGACTTAAACTAGCAAACCAAACGGTTACCCTAATATGAATAATGCAAGCATATATTCCTGCATGACCATTTTAACAGGGAATTTAACTTAGAAAAATTTCAAAATACTATTTTTAAAGTCTTGCAAATTAAAAACACTATATTCAGGCCGGGTATGGTGGCTCACACCTGTAATCCCAGCACTTGAGAGGCCAAGGCAGATGGATCACCTGAGGTCAGGAGTTCAAGACCAGCCTGGCCAACATGATGAAACCCTGTCTCTACTAAAAATACAAAAATTAGCCGGGTTTGGTGGCAGGCGCCTATAATCCCAGCTACTCGGGAGGCTGAGGCAGGAGAATCACTTGAACCCAGGAGGCAGAGATTGCAGTGAGTCAAGATCACGCCATTGCACGTCAGCCTGGGGACAAGAGTGAGACTTCATCTCAGGGGGGGGAAAAAAACCCCACTATATTCAATGGGCTCACCATAGTAAACTGGTAAACTTGTTCATATAAACAAATTTTTAACAGATTCGAAACAAAGCATTACCATGTCATAAACTGTGCTTTAAAATTCACTTTCATGTAAGGATATTTTCAACTATTTCACAAACTGTTCTCACTTTACATACAGTTATTGCTCAAAATTGTTAAAGACATGAGATATAGATCACTTAAACCCAAAATGTTCTCAATTAACAAGAAATTTTAGAAGTAAATAGTATTTAGAGTCCTGGTTAACTTTTTAGTTATATTCAACAACTATTTAGGAGATGCATACATATTCTAACCTCCTCCTGCAAAGAACTCTCTACGTGGAAAAGAAACAGAAGTGGCCCAGCAAGGTGGCTTATATCTGAAATCCCAGCATTTTGGGAGGCTAAGACCGAGGCAGGAGGATAGCTTGAGGCCAGAGTTTTGAGACCAGTTTGGGCAACACGGCGAGAGTTCATGTCTATAAAAAAGTTTTTAAAAAAGTAGCCAGGCGTGGTGGTACACAGTTGTATTTACAGCTACTAAGGCTAAGGCAGGAGGATTACTTGAACCCAGAAGTTTGAGAGGTTAGTGAACTATGACAGTGTCACTGCACTTAAGCCTGGGTAACAGACGGAGACCCAGTCTCAAAAGAAAAACAAGAAAACAAACAAAATGAAAGTTTTCTTGTGTGTCCTATGTTTACCTCTAACTTCTCTTTCCTTTTCCAGTGACTATAATTTTCCTTCTCTTTGAAAATAAAATGCAGTTGCATTTATGAAATTGTTCATTTATGAGATTGTCTTTAACCAGGACAGTTATGCCCAATATTCATTTCCTCTGCTAATCTGTATTTCAGCCACTGAAACAGTTGCTATTTTTTAAAAAAATCCTTTTCCCATCTGTCACTTCGTCTTACCTCCACTGTCTACAAAGGTGCTACAATTAGATACTAAAAAGAAAAATCTACACGCTTTCTTAATGTGGCCTTTGTTTTTAAAAAATACCTACTGTTTAAATTTAAAAGTATATTGCATACCTGATCCATATCTAAAGTTGTTTCTATCATTTCCTGAAACTTGGAGAAATCAGAACGAAGATCAGTAAGAGGAGTCACAAAAACTGCCAACAATAATTTCTGGTGTTTTCCTAAAAGAAAGTAGTAAAACAAACAAATAAAAAGATCTCATTTTTACAAAATACAAATCATAAAAATGTGACTGAGATAAACAAGCATCATTTGATCCAAAAGTTACAAATAGTACAGTAGGTCTCCAAAGTTACTATTTACTCAGGTGTTTTAATTCAAATTGTTTAGTACTCAAGTTATTTTATAGGAAGGGAAATGATGTAGCACTCAAAGCTTCCCACTAATAATACATTACCTCCCTTGTCTGTAAATCCAACAAGTAATACAGATGCAGAAATATGACATTAATTATGACTAAATGAATTTCATTTCTTATAGATTTAATAACCCAAAGTCATTAAAATAAAATCTCTAGCTTACGTCATATTCCTAATTTCCATTAATAACAGTGTTCCAATTAACAGATTAAATCAAGCCAAGTTTTTACACAATGGAACTGTACTTGATGGTATTTAAGGGTACATGATGGGGAGGCCGGGTATGGTGGCTCATGCCTATAATCCCAGCACTTTCGGAGGCTGAGGCGGGCAGATCACTTGAGCTCAGGAGTTTGAGACCAGCCTGACCAACAAGGTGAAACCTCATCTCTGCTCAAAATACAAAAATTAGCCTGGTGTGGTAACACAGGCTTACAGTCCCAGCTACTCGGGAGGTTGAAGCAGAAGAATTGCTTAAACGCAGGAGGTAGAGGCTGCAGTTAGACCAAGATCACACTACTGCCCTCCAGCCTGGGCAACAGAACGAGATTCTATCTCAAAAAAAAAAAAAAAAAAAAAAAAAGAGCATATGCTGGGGAATCATGTATGAAGGAGTAAGTGAAGCAATGGAGTACATACTGTGAAAAAGTAGGCAGGACTAGAGACCTGGGTAATGATCCCAGCTCTGCTACCCATTGGCTCTCTTAGCTGGAGCATGATACTTTGAGCCTCATTTTCCCTTTTTGTGTAAAGGAATAATAATAGCTACCCAGAAATAATAAATGAGATAACTATATACCATACTTGTACAGTCCTTGACACTTAACAGAAGCTCAACAAGTTACTTTGTATTACTACTGGTATAACGCAAGGATTTTTTTTTAATCGCCAATAAATTCCCTTAGAAGAATTCCGCAAGTGATACCTAACACACTGCATTTCACTCCAAAGCAACAGTTCCCAAACTTCTCCAGAAATTTTAGCAGCTATTGAGAAAATGATGAAAAACTACTATGAAGTCAGCAAAATTGTTTTAAGGATTCATGTTTTATTATTAATCACAACAGCATCTATACATATTTAGAAAATATGTACATACGTGTGAAGCACTATTTAGACAGAATAAAAACAACACTTTGCCCACACAATGTCTGCTGTGCTACAATGCATAGTTCTTTATTCCAAATTAGCTCATGCACTATTGGTAAATAAGGGAATCGTGGCAGCAAAATTCAGAGGTGGCATTGGTTTATGAATGATTTTTTTTCCAGCCCATTAATGTTTTAAAGGGATCAAGGTTAAGCTCTCACACAATTAAGAGTAAGCCTTAGCAGTGAAGACCTCAGAGTAGTTGGCTTAACAGCCACTGTACTTTCCACTCACTATGTTAAGATATGTGGGAAAGCTCAAGGGTACAAAACATTTGCCAGTGTTTTCGAAAAAGAAAAAAAAAAAAAAAAAGAATTCAATTTCATACCATGGTTCAGATTTTTAATTCTGACGAAACTAGCCTCTATTAGAAGCAAATGCCCTCAAGGACCTACATCTCAAAGGAGAAAACAACAGCCACAGATCTAAGGCTTCAAAGAGTTGGCTAATGCTGGTGCTTGGGTGCAAATGCCAGGAAGGCCACAGTTTTTATTACAGTTTGTTACGCTTCTGTTAGAAGTGGTTTTTAAAAATTCATGTATTTTCAGGTCTGCTTCAACCCTGTTTTTTCCATAAGCTGTTATTTTTCTAGCACATGACTGAAGAAGGTTTTCCAAGAATCCATACTGCATAAATATCTGTATGAACTTCAGAACCTACGTCACCCTCAACATGTCCTCTGGCTCCTCAAGCACACGAGCCCACTTTGTTGCAGCCCTTCTCAGTTTATAAACTTCCTTACGAGTTCTCCTGCTCCCTTATCCTCCAAGCTTTCACTAGCATCTTAAATCCCTTCCCTTCCTTGTAACTTGTACCAAACCCCAGTTGCCAATTTCCAACTAGATTTTGTAAAGCTACATTCTCCACCAGTGATCACAGGCTGGAAAGCCCTACACAAGCTATCCTGAGGTCTTAACCAAAGGACTCCTGGTATTCATAGCAGTACATAAACAAAGAAGAAAATTCTAGTTTTATTTCCTCTAGCCTCTAGCTGAAATTTAGCGTTTGCTTTCATTATTAATGTAGGCAATAAGCCATGACAGTATTACCAGTACCTGTGTCTTTGTTACTAATTAAATCACCAGCTATATTTTCATATCATATTAGTTTTGAGATATTTTAAAGCATTATTTAACCTCACTCTTACTTCGGAAGTCAAGTAGTAGGCTTTCTGTCAGGTATTTTTCAATGCATTAATAAAAAAGACATTCTTACATCAAGAATTTGTTTCATAGTTTGATAAGCATATTTCAATACAATCAGTTTCCTTTGTAACTGTGCGTTTTATGTATTTAAAAACACTACTAATGGGCTTCAACAGTAGCCAAGAAGGTCCACAGCACAAAAAAAAGTTAAAAATCTCAGACAGGCCTCTAGTCTCAACTCCTACCAACCTCGTCATAATTCTCTACTTCTATGCTTGACCACTTTAGGTTTCCTTCGCTCCTGCAACAAGGTAAGACCACATCAGCCTTATGTCTTTGCACTGGCTGATCCCACTAGCCTCCCCTCCTACCTCAATTTTTTTTCTTTTTTTTTTTTTAAGATGAGGTCTCGCCGGGCGCGGTGGCTCAAGCCTGTAATCCCAGCACTTTGGGAGGCCGAGACGGGCGGATCACGAGGTCAGAAGATGGAGACCATCCTGGCTAACACGGTGAAACCCCGTCTCTACTAAAAAATACAAAAAACTAGCCGGGGGAGGTGGCGGGCGCCTGTAGTCCCAGCTACTCGGGAGGCTGAGGCAGGAGAATGGCGTAAGCCTGGGAGGCAGAGCTTGCAGTGAGCTGAGATCCGGCCACTGCACTCCAGCCTGGGCGACAGAACGAGACTCCTTCTCAAAAAAAAAAATAAAAATAAAAATAAAAAAAATAAAAAAATAAAAAAAAGATGAGGTCTCACTCTAACACCCTGGATGAAGTGCAGTGGCGCAATCATGGCTCACTGCAGCCTTGACTTCCCAGGCTCAGACAATCCTCCAACCTCAGCCTCCTGAGTAGCTGGACTACAGGTGCATTTCACTATGCCTGAGTAATTTTTGTATTTTTTGTACAGATGAGATTTCGCCATGTTGCCCAGGTTGGTATCAAACTCCTGGGCTCAAGTGATCTGTCCACCTCCGCCTCCCTAAGTGCTGGGATTACAGGTATGAGCCACCATGCCCGGACTCCTTCCTCTGTCCCCTCCAATTCTTAACAGCTGGCACCGTTTTATGGTTCAAGTCTCACCTTAGATAGCAATTCCTTAAAGAGGCCTTCTTTGGCCACAGGATCTGTTGTCTCCCTGGCCCCTTGCCAAGTCACTGTATCATACCAACACATTATGCTTTCTTTATTGTACCTAATGCTATTTTAAATTCTTGTCCATTTATTTCCCTACTGTCTGTCTCCCTCCACTCTTTCACTATTATGGAAACTCTACAAAACAGGGACTTCATCTATCAGAACTCCTAAAAAATGTTTGGCACAAAGTAGCCAGTTGATGATATTTGTTGAATGAATGACTTTATGAAGGAAGGGAACAAGAAACTGATAAGGTAACCAATTTATTTAGTAAGAATCTCAAAGATCACACAGGGAAATGATTTGTTAGCTTCTTAAGTGTATCAAAATGTAAAATGCTCAAATAATCAAGTCATTAAATAACTTTTGTTAGGAACTCCAGATTAATTGTCCGCAAGATTCACGTAAAACTCCGTGAAGCTTTCATTTTCAAGAACACAACTGTGTACCTCATGAACTACTGCAATGCTTAGGTCAGTAAGTGTAAGTATTGGGAGGCATGGTGGCTCACGCCTGTAATCCCAACACTTTGGGAGGCTGAGGCAGGTGGATTATCTGAGGTCAGGAGTTTGAGGCCAGCCTGGCCAACAGGGGAAACTACTCACGTCTCTAATAAAAACACAAAAATAAGCGGGGCATGGTGGCATGTGCCTGAAATCCCAGCTACTCAGGAGGCTGAGGCAGGAGAACTGCTTGAACTTGGGGGGTGGCGGCTGCAGTAAGCCAAGATCGTGCTACTGCACTCCAGCCTGGGCAAGAGAGTGAGACTCCATCTCAAAAAAGCATAAGTATTAACGTTTCTATAACAACCCTAAACATAAGCTAATCACTATTAAATCATCACTTACTATAATCAAAAAATGTAAAATATCAGGATACATTGAAAGCCCATCAAGAATAAGTGACTCAGGCTGGGTGTGGTGGCTCATGCCTGTAATCCCGGCACTTTGGGAGGCCGAGGCGGGTGGATTGCTTGAGGTCAGGAGTTTGAGACTAGGCTGAGCAACATGGTGAAATCCCATCTCTACTAAAAATACAAAAATTGAGCCAGGCATGGTGGTGCATGCCTGTAATCGCAGCTACTCGGGAGGCTGAGTCAAGAGAATCACTTGAACCCAGGAGGCAGAAGTTGCAGTGAGCTGAGACCATGCCACTACACTCCACCTTGAGTGACAGAGCAAGATTCTCTGTCTCAAAAAAAAAAAAAAAAAAAAAAAAAAAGAATAAGTGGTTTAGGTCAGGGCTTACACCTGCAATCCCAACACTTTGGGAGGCAAAGGTGGGGCGAATTGCTTGAGGTCAGCAGTTCAAGACAAGCCTGGCCAACATGGTAAAACCCTGTCTCTACTAAAAATACAAAAATTAGCCAGGCGTGGTGGTGGGCACCTGTAATCCCAGCTACTCAGGAGGCTGAGGCAGGAGAAATCACTTGAACCTGGGAGGCAGAGGTTGCAGTGAGGCGAGATTGCACCATTGCACTCCAGCCTGGGCAACACAGTGAGACACTGCCTCAAAAAAATAAAGAATAAGTGGTTTAGGCCAAGCATGGTAACTCACGCCTGTAATCCTAGCACTTTGGGAAGCTGAGGCAGGAGGATCACCTGAGTCCAGGAGTTCAAGACCAGCCTGGACAACATGGCAAGACCCCCTCTCAGGGGGAATTAAAAAAAAAAAGAGTAAGTGGGCTGGGTGCAGTGGCTCACACCTGTAATCCCAGCAGTTTGGAAGGCCGAGGCGGGCGGATCATGAGGTCAGGAGATCAAGACCATCCTGGCTAACACAGTGAAACACTGTCTCTACTAAAAATACAAAAAATTAGCCGGGCGTGCTGGCAGGCACCTGTAGGCCCAACTACTCAGGAGGCTGAGGTAGGAGAATGGCATGAATCCGGGAGGCAGAGCTTGCAATGAACCGAGATTGTGCCACTGCACTCCACCCTGGGTGACAGAGTGAGACTCCATTTCAAAAAAAAAAAAAAGAGTAAGTGGTTCACTAAGATATACTTCTGTAGAACTTACCTGTGGAGAAAAGGAAGGAGAGGGAAAGAGAGAAAAAGAGAGAGAGAAAGAGAAAGAGAGAGAGAAAGAGAAAGAGAGAGAGAGAGAAAGAGACAGAAAGACAGAGACAGAAAGAGACAGAGATACACTGATACACTTCCGGCCAGACACCATGGCTCATGCCTATAATCCCAGCACTTTGGGAGGCCGAGGCAGGTGGATCACTTGAGGTCAGGAGTTTGAGACCAGCCTGGCCAACATGGCAAAACCCTATCTCTACTAAAAATACAAAAAAAAATAGCCAAGTGTGGTGACACACACCTATAATCCAAGAAGTCTGGGATTATGTTAAATGACCAAACCTAAGAATAACTGGCGTTCTGGAGGAAGAAGGGAAATCTAGAAGTATGGAAAACATATCTGGGGGAATAATTGAGGAAAACCTCCCCAGCCTTGCTAGAGACCTAGACATCTAAATACAAGAACCTCAAAGAACACCTGGGAAATTCATTACAAAAAGATCATCACCTAGGTACACTGTCATCAGGTTATCCAAAGTTAAGATGAAGGAAAGAATCTTAAGAGCTGTGAGGCAAAAGCACCAGGTAACCTATAAAGAAAACCTATCAGATCAACAGCAGATTTCTCAGCAGAAACCCTACAAACCAGAGGAATTAGGGTCCTATCTTCAGCCTCCTCAAACAAAACAATTATCAGCCAAGAATTTTGTATCCAGGGAAACTAAGCTTCATAAATGAAAGAGTCTTTTTCAGACAAAAATTGCTCAGAGAATTCACTAGTACAAAGCCAGAACTACAATAACTGCTAAAGGGAGCTCTAAATCTTGAAACAAATACTGGAAACACATCAAAACATAAATCTTACTTTAAAGCATCAATCTTACAGGACCTATAAAACAAAAATACAATTTAAAAAAACACAAAAGGAATATGGTATACAGGCAACAAATACCACAATAAATGGAATGATACCTCACATCTCAATGCTAACGTTGAATGTAAATAGCCTAAATGCTCCACGTAAAAGATACAGAACTGAGGGCCGGGAGTGGTGGCTCACGCCTGTAATCCCAACACTTTGGGAGGCTGAGGAGGGCAGATCACAAGGTCAGGAGTTCAAGACCAGCCTGACCAACATGGTGAAACTCCATCTCTACTAAAAACGCAAACATTAGCTGGATGTGGTGGCACACGCCTGTAATCCCAGCTACTTGAGAGGCTGAGGCAGGAGAATCACTTGAACCTGGGGGGCAGAGGTTGTGATGAGCCAAGACCACGCCACTGCACTACAGCCTGGACGACAAAGCAAGACTCCATCTCAGAAAAAAAAAAAAGATACAGAATTGCAGAATGGGTAAGAACTCACCAACCATCTGCTGCCTTCAAGAAACTCACTTAAGAATGCACATAAACTTAAGGTAAAGGGGTGGAAAAAGATATTCCATGCAAATGGACACTAAAAGCAAGCGAGAATAGTTAATTCTTATATCAGACAAAACAATCCTTAAAGCAACTGCGTTAGAAAAGACAAAGAGGGACATTATATAATGATAAAAGGCCTTGTCCAACAGGAAAACATCACTATCTTAAACATATACGCACCTAGCACTGGAGCTCCCAAAATTATAAAACAATTACGGCCAGGTGCGGTGGCTCACTCCTGTAATCCTAGCACTTTGAGAGGCCGAGGCGTGCGATCACCTGAGGTCAGGAGTAGGAGACCAGCCTGACTAACATGGAGAAACCCTGTCCCTACTAAAAATACAAAATTAGCAGGGCGTGGTGACGCATGCCTGTAATCCCAGCTACTCGGGAGGCTGAGGCAGGTGAGCTGAGATCGCACCATTGCACTCCAGCCTGGGCAACAAGAGCAAAACTCTGTCTAAAACACACACACACACACACACAATTACTAATAGATCTAAGAAATGAGATAGACAGCAAATCAATTAATAGTGGGAGACTTCAATACTCCACTGACAACACTACGCAGGTCATCAGGACAGAAAGTCCACAAAGAATCAATGGATTTAAACTATACCCTGGAACAAATGGACTTAACAGATATATACAGAATATTCTACCAAACAAATGCAGAATAAACATTCTATTCAACAGCACATGGAAGTTTCTCCAATGGAAGTTTGTGGCATACGATAGGCCACAAAATGAGCCTCAATATATTTAAGAAAATTAAAATTATATCAAGCACTCTCTCAGACCACAGTGGAATAAAACTGGAAATCAACTACAAAAGGAACCTCCAAAACTGTGCAAATACATAGAAATTAAATAACCTGCTCCTGAGGCTGGGCGCAGTGGTTCACGCCTGTAATCCCAACACTTCGGGAGCCTAAGGCGGGTGGATCACCTCAGGTCAGAAGTTCAAGACCAGCCTGGCCAACATGGTAAAACCCCGTCTCTACTAAAACTACAAAAAATTAGCCAGGCGTGGTGGCAGGCACCTCTAATCCCAGCTACTCGGGAGATTAAGGCAGAAGAATTGCACGAACCCAGGAGGCGGAGGTTGCAGTGAGGCAAGATCATGCCATTGAACTCCAGCCTGGGCAACAAGAGCGAAACTCCGTCTCAAAAACAAAAACAAAAAAACCCCTGCTCCTGAATGATCATTGGGTCAAAAATGAAATCAAGGTGGAAATAAAAAAATTCTTCAAATTGAACAATAGTGACACAACCTATCAAAACCTCTGGGATACAGCAAAGGTGGTGCTAGTACTGTTCATGGCCCTAAACGCCTATATCAAAAAGTTTCAAAGCGTACAAACATACAATCTAAGGTCACACCTCAAGGAACTAGAGAAACAAGAACAAACCAAACCCAAACCCAGCTGAAGAAAGGAAATAACCAAGATCAGACCAGAACTAAATGAAATTGAAACAAACAAACAAAAATTCAAAAGATAAATGAAACAAAAAGCTGGTTATTTGAAAAGATAAATAAAAAGACCATTAGCAAGATTAACCAAGAAAATAGGAGAGAAAATCCAAATAAGCTCAAATTGGAAACGAAACAGGAGCTATTACAACTGACACCACAGAAATACAAAAGATCATTCAAGGTTACTACGAACACCTTTACACACATAAACCAGAAAACCTAGAGGAGGTGGATAAATTCCTGGAAAGATACAACCCTCCTAGCTTTAATCAGGAAGAATTAGCCTGAGCAGAGCAGTAACAAGCAGCAAGATAAAAATGGTAATTTAAAAATTACCAACAAAAAAAAGTCCAGGACCAGACAGATTCACAGCAGAATTCTACCAGACATTCAAAGAATTGGTACCAACACAGGCCGGGCACGGTGGCTCAAGCCTGTAATCCCAGCACTTTGGGAGGCCGAGGCGGGTGGATCACGAGGTCAGGCGATCGAGACTATCCTGGCTAACATGGTGAAACCCCGTCTCTACTAAAAATACAAAAAACTAGCCGGGCGTGGTGGCAGGCTCCTGTAGTCCCAGCTACTTGGGAGGCTGAGGCGGGAGAATGGCGTGAACCCGGGAGGCGGAGCTTGCAGTGAGCCGAGATCAGGCCACTGCACTCCAGCCTGGGAGACACAGCGAGACTCCGTCTCAAAAAAAAAAAAAAAAAAAGAATTGGTACCAACACTATTGACACTATCCCACAAGATAGAGAAAGAGGGAACCCTCCTGAAATCATTCTATGAAGCCAGTATCACCCTAATATCAAAACCAAGAAAGGACATGATCAAAAAACTACAGACCAATATTCCAGATGAACATAGATGCCAAAATCATTAACAAAATACTAGCTAATCGAATCCAACAACATATCAAAAAGATAATGCATCATGATCAAGTGGGTTTTATACCAGGGACATAGGAATGGTTTAACATACCCAAGTCAGTAAATGTGATACATTACATAAACAGAATTAAAAACAAAAATCACATGATCATCTCAACAGGTTCAGAAAAAGCATTGGACAAAATCCAGCATCCCTTTATCATTAAAACTCTCAGCAAAATCAGCATACAAGGGACACACCTCAATGTAATAAAGGCCATCTTGACAAACCCACAGCCAACAATAATATTGAACAGGGAAAAGTTGAAAGCATTCCCTCTAAGAACTGGAACAAGATAAGGATGCCTGCTCTCACCACTCCTCTTCAACATAGTACTGGAAGTCCTAGCCAGAGCAATCAGACAAGGAAAAGAAATCAAGGACATCCAAATCAGTAAAGAGGAAGTCAAACTGTCGCTGTATACTGATGATATGATTGTATACCTAGAAAACCCTAAAAACTCCTCCAGAAAGCTCCTAGAACTGATAAAAGAATTCACCAAAGTTTCTGCATACAACATTAATGTATACAAATCAGTAGCTCTTCTATACACCAACAGTGACTAAGCTGAGAATCAAATCAAGAACTCAACCCCTTTTACAATATTTGCAATAGTTACAATAGTTGCAAAAAAAAATAAAATACTTAGGAAATACCTAACCAAGGAGTTGAAAGACCTCTACACGGAAAACTACAAAAACACTGCTGAAAGAAATTACAGATGACACAAACAAATGGAAACACATCCCATGCTCATGGATGGGTAGAATTAATACTGTGAAAATAACCACACTGCCAAAAGCAATCTACAAATTCAACACCATTCCCATTAAAATACCACCAAAGAATTAGAAAAACCAATTCTAAAACTCATACGGAAGAAAAAAAGAGTCCGCATACCAAAGCAAGACTAAGAAAAAAAAAACAAATCTGAAGGCATCAAATTATCTGATTTCAAACTATAAGGCCGACAAACACAGCATGGTACTGGTATAAAAATAGGCACATAGACCAGTGGAACAGAATAGAGACTGCAGAAATAAACTCAAATACTTACAGTCAACTGATATTTGACAAAGCAAAAACGTAAAGTGGGGAAAGAACACCCTATCCAACAAATGGTGTTGAGATAATTGGCAAGCCACATGTAGGAGAAAGAAACTGGATCCTCATCTCTCACCTTATACAAAAATCAACTCAAGATGGGTCAAGTACTTAAATCTAAGAACCTGAAACTATAAAGATTCTAGAAGATAACAATTGGAAAAATCCTTCTAGACACTGACTTAGGCAAGGACTTCATGACCAAGAACCCAAAAGCAAATGCAATAAAAACAAAAACTAGCTGGAACTTAATTAAACTAAAGAGCTTTTGCAGCTGGGCATGGTGGTTCACACCTGTAATCCCAACACTTTGGGAGGCCAAGGTGGGTGGATTACCTGAGGTCAGCAGTTCGAGACCAGCCTGGCAAACATGGTGAAAAAATACAAAAATTAGCCAGGCATGGTGGCACACACCTGTAATCCCAGCTACCTGGGAGGCTGAGGCAGGAGAACTGCTTGAGCCCAGGAGGCAGAGGTTGCAGTGAGGCAAGATCATGCCACTGCACTCCAGTCTGGCCGACAGAGCGAGACTGTCTCAAAGAAAAAAAAAAAGAGCTTTTGCATGGCAAAAGGAACAGTCAGCAGAAGAAAACAGACAACCCACAGAGTGGGAGAAAATCTTCACAATCTATACGTCTGACAAAGGACTAATATCCAGAATCTACAACGAGCTCAAACAAAAAACCAAACAATCCCATCAAAAAGTGGGCTAAGGACATGAATAGACAATTCTCAAGAAAAGATATACAAATGGTCAACATAAAAAAATGCTCAACATCACTAACGATCAGGGAAATGCAAATCAAAACAACAATGCAATACCACCTTACTCCTGCAAGAGTGGCCATAAACAAAAAATAAAAAAAGAATAGATGCTGGCATGGACGCAGTGAACAGGGAACACTTCTACACTGCTGGTGGGAATGTAAACCAGTACAACCACTAACGAAAACAGTGTGGAGACTCCTTAAAGAACTAAAAGTAGAACTATCAGTTGATCCAGCAATCCCACTACTGCGTATCTACCCAGGGGAAAAGATATCATTACACAAAAAAGATACTTGCACACGCATGTTTATAGCAGCAAAATTCACAATTGCAAAAACTTGGAACCAACCCAAATGCCCATGAATCAACAAGTGGATAAAGAAACTGTGATACTACTCAGCCATAAAAAGGAATGGATTGGCCAGGCTCAGTGGCTCACAAGGTCAGGAGTTCAACACCAGCCTAGCCAACATGCTAAAACCTCATCTCTACTAAAAATACAAAAATTAGCCAGGCGTGGTGATGGGCACCTATAATCCCAGCTACTCAGGAGGCTGAGGCAGGAGAATGGCTTGAACTCAGGAGGAGAAGGTTGCAGTGAGCCAAGATGGTATCACTGCACTCCAGCCTGGGAAACAGAGCAAGACTCCGTCTCAAAAAAAAAAAAAAATTAACACTGGTTACTCTGCTAGAGTTAAACTGGGAGTTGACTTCTTTTTACATTATTACCTTTATAATTAAAAGAAAAAACACGGAGTCAGGAGCTGTGGCTCACACCATAATCCCAGCACTTTGGGAAGCCAAGGCAGGCGGATCACTTCAAGCCAGGAGTTTGAGACCAGCCTGGCCAACATGGCGAAACTCCGTCTGTACTGAAAATACAAAAATTAGCTGGGCATTGAGGCACGGACCTGTAATTCCAGCTACTCGGGAGGCTGAGGCACGAGAATCATCTGAACCCAGAGACCAAGGTTGTAGTGAGCCGAGACTGCACCACTGCACTCCAGCCTGGGTGACAGAGCAAAACTCTTGTCTCAAAAATAAAATAAAATAAAAAATATAGAAGCTAAACAATGGGTACATATGGACATACAGAGAGAATTAACAGATACTGGGAACTCCAAAAGGGCAGAGGCAGAGAGAGGGATGAGAATTGAAAAATTACCACCTACTGGGTACAATGTTCATGAGCACAATAGAAGTACAAAGCTCACCATTACACAATATATCCATGGCACAAACCTGCACATATACCCCGAATCTATAAAAATAAAATAATAAGGCCAGGAGCAGTGGCTTACACCTGTAATCCCAGCAGTGGCTTACACCATAATCCTAGCACTTTGGGAGGCTGAGGCAGGCGGACTGCCTGAGCTCAGGAGTTCGAGAACGGCCTGGGCAACACAGTGAAACTCCACCTCTACTAAAAATACAAAAAACTAGCCAGGCGTGGTGGCGTGCGCCTGTAGTCCCAGATACTCGGGATCCTGAGGCAGGATAATTGCTTGAACCTAGGCGGCGAGATAGCACTACTACACTCCAGCCTGGGCGACAGAGCAAGACTCTGTCTCCAAAAAAATAAAAAACAAAAAATAAACAGCCTGGCCTAGAAAGCAGTTTTAGAAAATTACTCACAGAAAAAGAAAAAAAAAAAATCAAAACACCAGAGAAGTACACAGACCTTTAAAGTTTCTCCATAATAATTTCCTGGAATGTTAAAATAACAATAGATGTTAGCTAAATATCAATTATAATAGGTAACTGTTAATATTTAAATTGTCAAAAAGCCGGCCAGGTGGTGGCTCATGAGGTCAGGAGTTCAAGACCAGCCTGACCAATATGGGGAAACCCCTATCTCTACTAAAAATGCAAAAAAAGCCGTGTGTGGTGGCGCACGCCTGTAATCCTAGCTACTCAGGAGGCTGAGGCAGGAGAATTGCTTGAACCCGGGAGGTGGAGGTTGCAGTGAGCCAAGATCATGCCACTGCACTGCAGGCTGGGAGACAAAGCAAGATTCCGTCTCAAAAAAAAAAAAAAAAGTCAAAAACTGTCAAACATCCTCAGGAGGTTGAGGCAAGAGGATTGCTTGAGTCCAGGAGTTCAAGACCAGCCTGGGTAATATAGCAAGAACTCATCTCAAAAAAAAAAAAAGTCAAAAGTCAAATAATATTAGTTCAATTATGGCAATTGACAATTAGTACTATATGCATCATTACCCTATCAATATTTTCTATTAGACTTTTGCATACAGCCAGTTCTGCTATATAATGCAGTGTATGTATTCCTAAAAATCAGAACACTACGCAGTAAAAACCAGAGCCGGCCGGGTGTGGTAAGGCACCTCTACAATCCCAGCACTTTGGGAGGCGAAGGCGGGCTGATTACTTGAGCTCAGGAGTTCCAAAGCAGCCTGGTAACATAGAAAAACTGTCTCCACCAAAGTATAAAAATTAGCTGGGCAATGGCTCATGCCTGCAGTCCCAGTTACTTGGGAGGCTGAGGTGGGAGGATAGCTTAAGCTGGGAGGCCAACGCTGCAGAGAGCCGAGACCACACCACTGCACCCCAGCCTGGGGAACAGAGTGAGGCCATTTCAAAAAAACAACAAAAAACAGCGCTTATGAGAAAACTGGAATTCAAGCCACAACTCTCAGAACCTTCATCAGTGACACGTTAAAAAAACAAAGACAGGAACCTCATAAAAGTAGTAGCAGTCTTATACACGTGAAATGGTTAAGAAATACATAACTATTAAAATAAATAAGTTACCTTGCAAAAGATAAGCAGTTTGCTTGTGGAGTGGCCTTTTATTTTTTTAATTTTTTTGAGATGGAGTCTTGCTCTGTTGCCCAGGCTGGAGTGCAGTGGTGCGATCTCGGCTCACTGCAAGCTCTGCTTTCCGGGTTCACAACATTCTCCTGCCTCGGCGTCCCGAGTAGCTGGGACCACAAGTGCCCGCCACCACGCCCAGCTAGTTTTTTCTAGTTTTTTCAGAAGAGACGGGGTTTCACCGTGTTAGCCAGGATGGTCTCGATCTCCTGACCTCTTGATGTACCTGCCTCGGCCTCCCAGAGGAAGTGCTGGGATTACAGGCATGAGCCACAGTGGAGTGGACTTCTAAAGGGCTGCAGCTTCTGAGTTACTGCAAAATGGTCAAAGGAGTACTGTCCGAAATGGGTGGCAAAGTTGTAACACCAGATGTGAATGGGTATGGTTCATAACATATACAGGAAAATGAGGTAGATATTTCAAGAGCATCTGTATGTGTATCTTTTGTATATTTCTACACTGCTCAGTTCAGCTGGATGCATTTTTCTGCATTCACCTAGTGTTTCCTAGGGATTTGTGCATAAGCAAACTCAAAATTTACATTATGCTCAAATCGTTCCCTAATATACCACCCACACTGGAACAAATCTGTTTTCAAAACAAGTGTTACAGAGGAACTGTGTATAATTTGCTTTAAAGACTGAAACAACCTATATCAAAACAATAATGACTATATCTGGACAGCATGATAATGATCTACAAAGGACTTATATTGCTTTTATAAACTGATGAAGATGAGATTTAAAGAACATATTTCCAACATACAAAATCCAATCAAACCTTAAATAGTAGCCTCCATAGGCTAAGGGTTTTTTAAAAAGGCTAAATAAGTAACACAGATTCCTTTTATCATCTCCCTTTCCAGAAATGCCAAATAAATCACTTTTATATTCTTATTCTCCATTTAGAAGGAAACCACACAAAATCAAGTAAAAAATGTGATTATTATACTAATGTACTATGTTATTTAGGGTCAAGGGCAATGGAGATAAGCACTTCTACTCTGCATGAGAAAAACAGAAGCTCACAGAAAAGGTGACATTTGAGTTCAATCTTGGAAAAATAAGTAGGGGTTCATCACATGGACAAGGACATTAAAGACAGGAAAACATGCATAAAAGCATAAAAAGGCATGGCATGTCTGGAGACTAGCAGCACTACACTGAGACAGAGGGTGTAGGTGAAGGACTGTGGGGGAAGCTGAACAGGGAGAGGGAAGCAATGGCCAAGCCACGTGAAGAAATGGGGCCTTGTCCTGAAGATTATGGGAAGCAATTAATGTGTTTTAAACTGAAGAGGCAACGTATTCTGAATTGATGACATGATCAGATGAGCTAACAAAGACTACTACCAGTTCAATGAAGAAGATGCATAGACAATGCGGGGGTGGGGGAACAGCAAATGTGAGGTACTTAAGGAGTGTATTAAACAGAAACAGATGGTAACTGGGTATCAGGAAAGGGAAGGGTTATGCATCTCAGTATTGTAGCTGTTATAATAAAATTCATCACAAAAAAAAATCTGAGGCTGGGAGCAGTGGCTCACAACTATAACCTTGCACTTTGGGAGGCCGAGGTAGGCAGACTGCTTGAGCCTAGGAGTTCGAGACCAGCCTGGCAACATGATGAAACCCCCATCTCTACAAAAAATTTTAAAAAATTAGTTGAGCATGATGGTGCATGCCTATAGTCCCAGCTACTTGGGAGACTAAGGTGAGAGGATCACTTGAGCTGAGCCCAGGAGGTCAAGGCTCCAGCACTCCAGCCTGGGTGACAGAGTGAAACCCTGCCTCAAAACAAAATAAAGATACCTGGGTAAATTGTTTTAAGCACTATCAGAAATTTGCCCTAACAGTAGAATATTGTTATTTTATGTTTTCTCCCAGTTTTTTCAGGTTTGAGAGACATAAGGAATATGGGAGGCCAAGTATACCTTTTCGGAAATTAGCTATCTCTTAGTGGAGAAAGATTTAAAAGAGCCAAAATCACTCAATGTGAATCTACTTTCTAGACGGCTGCTGCCCTCTACTGTCTCTCTGAATTCACTTTATTTATTTATTTATTTATTTGGAATAACATTAAGCTTAGAGTTAATCAAAAACCAAAAAAAATTACAAGGTAGCAGGAGAGCATACTCAATTTCTAGCAATATACTAATATACTAAGAAAAAGAAAAACTTTTAAGCCATGATTTTGTCTTTAAACATAGTACCTTTGGTCTATTTTCTTTACAAATTAGCCTCACTTTTTACTTTCTCCTTGCAGTCAGTATGCTAAAGAGCTACACTGAGTTCTGCAAAATGCCATTTTGTTTTGTTTTGTTTTAAAAAAACCTCACAGAGATCCTTTAGGGAGCTCCCAATGACCAGAGTACACCTAAAATTCAACAAATTTCAAACATTTTGTGTAAAAGAAAAGAACACAGCTCTGAGCACAACACATGGAAAACAGATTTTCCCCTGTAACATTTTCCAGGCTAAGCCACTTCAAATACCTAAACTGGACATCAGCTGCAAGACCTATAATGTGAAGCATCTGATTTAGATAATGTTATGATCACTCACAGGTCTATATAACTTAAATCTAACACCAGAAAAGTAGGAAATTGTTGACTTGTTGCAAACTGTCATCAAGTACATTAGACTGTGCCTATACAGGGAGGTTGAGGAAGGAAGCCAAGTTACCCTCAACCCCAATTCCTAACTTCCTTAATTATCCCAGGGAGTGAGAAAGATCACCCAAGGAATGTGCAGAGCAGTACTTCTTACCTTCTAGTCGGAGAGGAGGGTATTTATATACATTTTTTATTACTTCCCTCTCTACCAGGAAAGACACATATCCCTTGGAGTATCTGATGAAAGTTACAAATTCCCAGCCTGGCCAACATAATGAAATCCCGTCTCTACTAAAAGTACAAAAATTAGCTGGGCATGGTGGCACATGCCTGTAATCCCAGGTACTTGGGAGCCTGAGGCAGGAGACTCCCTTGAACCAGGAGGCAGAAGTTGCAGAGAGCTGAGATCACACCACTGCACTCCACCCTGAGCCACAGAGTGAGACTCCGTCTCAAAAAACAGAAAGTTACAAATCCTTTCTCCAGAAAATATACACATACACAAAATGTTGCACAAAGTTTCAGGAAGCCTCTAAGAACTCATTCAAAGAATTCCAGCTTAGCCGGGCACAATGGCTCAAATTGGTAATCCCAGCACTTTGGGAGGCCCAGGCAGGCAGATTACTTGAAGTCAGGAGTTCAAGACCAGCCTGGCCAACATAGTGACACCCCCATCTCTATTAAAAATACAAAAATTAGCCAGGCGTAGTGGCACACGCCTGTAACCCCAGCTACACGGGAGGCTGAGGCACAAGAATCGCTTGAACCCAGAAGCGACTGGAGTTGGAGTGAGCTGAGATTGTACCACTGCACTCCAGCTTGGGCAACAAAGTAAGACTCTGTCCCAAAAAAAAAAAAAAAAAAAAAAAAAAATCCCAGCTTTTCCTGTTATTAAGTGAAATGAGAGCCAAAAATAGAATTTGATAGGGTAAAGGAACACTTAAGAAAGCTAAAACCAAGGATAAAGAGAACCCATGGAACAAAAAGAAAATCAGGAATACAAAAATGTTTAACATAACCTTAGAAAGGAGAGTTTCAAAGATGGGCATGGTGGCTCATGCCCGTAATCCTAGCACTCTGGGAGGTCAAGGCGGGTAGATCACGAGGTCAGGAGTTCGAGACCAGCCTGGCCAACATAGTGAAACCCCATCTCTACTAAAAATATATAAAAAATTAGCCGGGCATGGTGGTGGGCAACTGTAATCCTAGCTACTCAGGAGGCTGAGACAGGGGAATCACTTGAACTTGGGAAGCAGAGGTTGCAGTGAGCCGAGATTGTGCCACTGCACTCCAGCCTGGGTGACAGAGCAAGACTCCATCTTGAAAAAAAAAAGAGAGAGAGTTTCAAGATCAAAATTGTCAAAATCAGTGAAGCTTCGTTAAAGACTTTACCGAGGCTGGGCACGGTGGCTCACACCTGTAATCCCAGCACTCTGGGAGGCAGAGGTAAGGCGGATCACCCCAGGTTGGGAGTTCCGGACCACCCTGACCAACGTGAAGAAAACCCATCTCTATTAAAAATACAAAATTAGCCAGGCGTGGTGGCAGGTGTCTGTAATCCAGCTACTTGGGAGGCTGAGGCAGGAGAATCGCTTGAACCCGGGAGGCACAGGTTGCAGTGAGCTGAGATTGCACCATTGCACTCCAGCCTTGGCAACAAGAGCAAAACTCCGTCTTAAAAAACTAAAAAAGGAAAGAAAAAAGCGGGGGGGACTATCCCGCATTCACTGGACTTAGCAAAAAATAAAGGTCACCTAGCAAATGCCCTTTCAGTACTGTGGTCAGGGCTGGAAACCAGATGAATGAATGGAAGATGGGAAGTGCAGGCTTTCAGAAACCCAGCTGGGAATGGAAAGAGGGAGAGAGAGATATTAATAGATGGTATTGGAAGAGGACCCAGGAACAAGGGTGCTTTTTTTAAAAAATAGATGTGTGCATCTAAAAATATGCAGTGGTAAAGAGCCAGTAAAGAATAAAAGCAAGTAGAAAGTAAGGAGTAAGAAGTGCGGGTGGGGCCGGGCGCGGTGGCTCAAGCCTGTAATCCCAGCACTTTGGGAGGCCGAGACGGGCGGATCACGAGGTCAGGAGATCGAGACCATGCTGGCTAACACGGTGAAACCCCGTCTCTACTAAAAAATACAAAAAACTAGCCAGGCGTGGTGGCGGGCGCCTGTAGTCCCAGCTACTCGGAGGCTGAGGCGGGAGAATGGCGTCAACCCGGGAGGCGGAGCTTGCAGTGAGCTGAGATCCGGCCACTGCACTCCAGCCTGCGCGAAAGAGCGAGACTCCGTCTCAAAAAAAAAAAAGAAGTGCGGGTGGGATGATGGGGGAAAAAAATTAAGAGAGTTCTTAACTTAAGGCCAATACTCCCTCTTGAAAATAAAAGGATAAAAAAAAAAAAAAAAGAAAAGAAAAGGATATTATTTACTATGTGATGCTAAAGATATATGAGAAAAAAAAATGATCAAACAGCTGATTTAAACGGTGAGAGTGAATTGTGTAGAGAGCCTATCTCCATAATTCTACCCTGATTCCATCCCTAATACTGGTCAATCACCTTCTGTTTCTAGCTGGTCCTACTGGAATAAAACAAGAGGTATGGAATCAGAAAAGCACAGCAGTGGAAGACACTCATTGACAGAATGGAAAAATAGAGGCGTAAGGTGGATACATGGCTGCCTACACCACACTAAAAGAGTATGAAAACAGCAAACTATAAAGACTCATTTTCTTTTTCTTTTGTTCTTTTTTTTGAGATAGAGAGTTTCGCTTTTGTTGCCCAGGCTGGAGTGCAATGGCACGATCTCTGCTCACCGCAACCTCCACCCCCCGGGTTCGGGCGATTCTCCTGCCTCAGCCTCCCGAATAGCTGCGATTACAGGCATGTGCCACCACACCCGGCTAATTTTGTATTTTTAGTAGAAATGGGGTTTCTCGGCTGGGCACGGTGGCTCAAGCCTGTAATCCCAGCACTTTGGGAGGCCGAGATGGGCGGATCACAAGGTCAGGAGATCGAGACCATCCTGGCTAACACTGTGAAACCCCGTCTCTACTGAAAAATACAAAAAACTAGCCGGGCGAGGTGGCGGGTGCCTGTAGTCCCAGCTACTCGGGAGGCTGAGGCAGAAGAATGGCGTAAACCCAGGAGGCGGAGCTTGCAGTGAGCTGAGATCCAGCCACTGCACTCCAGCCTGGGCGACAGAGTGAGACTCCATCTCAAAAATACACAATACTAACGGCCGGGCGCGGTGGCTCAAGCCTGTAATCCCAGCACTTTGGGAGGCCGAGACGGGCGGATCACAAGGTCAGGAGATCGAGACCATCCTGGTTAACACGGTGAAACCCCGTCTCTACTAAAAAATACAAAAAACTAGGCGGGCGAGGTGGCAGGCGCCTGTAGTCCCAGCTACTCGGGAGGCTGAGCCAGGAGAATGGTGTAAACCCGGGAGGCGGAGCTTGCAGTGAGCTGAGATCTGGCCACTGCACTCCAGCCTGGGCGACAGAGCTAGACTCCGTCTCAAAAAAAAAAAAAAAAAATACATAATACTAATACTAATAATAAAGAAATGGGGTTTCTCCGTATCGGTCAGGCTGGTCTCCAATGCCCGACCTCAGGTGATCTGCCCATCTCCGCCTCCCAAAGTGCTGGGATTACAGGTGTGAGCCACTGTGCCCAGCCAGTAGAGACTCATTTTCTTTCTTTCTTTTTTTTTTTTTTTTTTGTTGCCCAAGCTGGAGCGCAGTGATGCAATCTCAGCTCACTGCAACCTCCACCTCCTGGGTTCAAGTGATTCTCCTGCCTCAGCCTCCTGAGTAGGTGGGACTACAGACGCCTGCCACCACACCCAGCTAATTTTTTGTAATTTCAGCTAATGTTTTTTTTAACGTGGTTTCACCATGTTAGCCAGGATGGTCTCAATCTCCTGACCTCGTGATCCGCCCACCTCGGCCTCCCAAAGTGCTGGGATTACAGACGTGAGCCACCCCGCCTGGCCCAAGTTGTATTTCTTTAAGTCTTTCTACAAAGAAACAACAAAGCTTCCCCATAATATCAGAAGGTATGTTTTAATAGTTCTAAGCGATCATGATTAAGTAAAATTTTAAATGCTTTATGTTAAAAAAAATTGTTTTAATTACTTTGGACCCTAAATTGCTTAAAATTTTTTTTAAAAAGTAAAAAATGCTTTACGTATTAGACACAACAATATAATTACTAAAATTACTGGAGAAACACGGTTAAAATTTAAAACTATGCTTATTAGAGCAAGGTGATTTTATCTACCAATATTGTATTAATATGTGTCTGCTCACTTTACTCTGGTAACTTCACTTTGAATTCAACTGTTAGAGACCACCAAGACCCTCTATCTTAACTCTCTCATAGGTGTGCTGTGTGAGTTAATTCCAACAATTCTAATATTAGCCTGTACTGTTTTGTTAAAGTTCCTGCGTGGCAATGACCCCTGATCAAGGCATGAAAAATACTGATTGAATGGTGGTGTTTTGTATTTGTGGGTCGGGGGATATTCAGGTGGTTTACTATCAGCATTGTTTAATGTGATTGATGAGTTGCACTTGGTCTCAATGAAGCTCTTCCTCTGACCTCCACTGAAGAGGCTAGAGAACAGGAACATGTCCGCTTGACAAGAAAAGTATTAAAAAGCCCAGTGAAGACTCTATTTTGGGCTCCTACGTTCCAAGGTGTCCTGTGCACACATCCTGCTCTGAGAGAGAAAATGCACCCCATCACAGATTTTACACAACAAAGGACAACTGGAACTTGCACCCGAACTCTCTGGATGACTTGCTATGACAGCCTTTGACTGTGATGCATATCCTTACTATAATCCTGCTACTGGATTGTATCCTTTTCCTGTAATAAACTGTAGATGCATAATCATTGCCATTCTAGGCCCTGTGAGTCTTCTTTGGCAGTCAAACCCTTTTTCACTGCCTCTGTCAGTGCAATAGGCCTTAACTCTAACATTCATTTCCAAAAAGCAAAAATTTCTAACCTGTTACATGTCTCTTGGCTTCTGCCATGAAGTTAAGAGTCAATACAAACCTGTTATTAGAAGTCTGGGCCAGGCCGGGCGCGGTGGCTCAAGCCTGTAATCCCAGCACTTTGGGAGGCCGAGACGGGCGGATCACGAGGTCAGGAGATCGAGACCATCCTGGCGAACACGGTGAAACCCGCCTCTACTAAAAAATAAAAACTAGCCGGGCGAAGGCGGTTTCTGTAGTCCCAGCTACTCGAGGCTGAGGCAGGAGAATGGCGTGGAACCCGAGGCGGAAGCCAGTGAGCTGGAGATCTGGGCCACTGCACTCCCAGCCCGGTGACAGGAGCCACTCCCCATTCCCAAAAAAAAAAAAAAAAGAAGTCTGGGCCAGGCGCGGTGGCTCACACCTATAATCTCAGCACTTTGGGAGGCCAAGGCAAGTGGATCACAAGGTCAGGAGATAGAGACCATCTGGCTAATAAGGTGAAACCCTGTCTCTACTAAAAATACAAAAATTAGCCGGGCATGGTGTCGGGTGCCTGAAGTCCCAGCTACTCGGGAGGCTGAGGGAGGAGAATAGTATGAACCTGGGAGGTGGAGCTTGCAGTGAGCTGAGACTGCACTCCAGCCTGGGCAACAGAGCGAGACTCCTTCAAGAAACAGAGAAAGAGAGAAAGAAAGAAACAAAGAAACAGAGAGAGAGAGAGAGAGAGAGAAAGAAGGAAAGAAAGGAAAGGAGGAGAGGAGAGAAGAGGAGAGGAGGAAAAGAAAAAGAAAAGAAGGAAAGAAAGAAATCTGAACGTGGCTAGGTTCTGTGGCTCACGCCTGTACTCCCAGCACTTTGGAAGGCCGAGGCAGGCAGATCACCTGAGATTGGGAGTTCGAGACCAGCCTGGCCAAAATGGTAAAACTAAAAGTACAAAAATTAGCCGGGCATGGTGGTACATGCCTGTAATGCCAGCCACGCAGGAAGCTGAGGCAGGAGAATCACTTGAACCCAGCAGGCAGAGGCTATAGTGAGCCAAGATTGCGCCACTGCACTCTAGCCTTGGCAACAGAGCAAGACTCCATCTCAAAAAAAAACAAAAACAAAAACAAAAACAAAAAAAAGAAATCTGAATGTGTCCTAAGAGTGAGTCACCACCACCAACTTCATGAGGACAGCACATTGCCAAATATATATTGTATGAGTTGAAGGAAAACAAAAAACAAAATCACTTGTTACCTTCATGTTTTTCCAGAGCCTGTATAACATTGGGTAGTTGATTTATACCCTGATAGAGCCGGTAACAATCTTGTAAGTTTGCTGCTTGTCTTTGAAACTTCTTGGCAAGTCGGTTAAGATCTGGGAATCGACGAAGTAAATCTTCTTGTAAAGTCTGCCTCAATTCTGCATCTTCTACAAAAGCTTCCACTAAATTCAATCTGAAATAAATTAACTTGCATTAATCTAAAATATTTTAGTATAAAATTAAAATTTGTCAACTAAGCACATAAGTCTCAACTAAGTGAGCTCAAAATTCCATTTAAGAAGCTTGAATCTGGCCGGGCGCGGTGGCTCACGCCTGTAATCCCAGCACTTTGGGAGGCCGAGGCGGGCGGATCACAAGGTCAGGAGATCAAGACCACGGTGAAACCTCATCTCTACTAAAAATACAAAAAATTAGCCTGGCGCGGTTGTGGGCGCCTGTAGTCCCAGCTACTCGGGAGGCTGAGGCAGGAGAATGGCGGGAACCCGGGAGGCAGAGCTTGCAGTGAGCTGAGATCCGGCCACTGCACTCCAGCCTGGGCGACAGAGCAAGACTCTGTCTCAAAAAAAAAAAAAAAAAAAGAAGCTTGAATCCACCTGGCGCAGTGGTTCACACCTGTAATCCCAGCACTTTGAGAGGCCGAGGCAGGCGGATCACCTGAGTTCAGGAGTTCGAGACTAGCCTGACCAACATGGAGAAACCCCGTCTGTACACAAAATACAAAATTAGCTGGGCATGGTGGCTCATGCCTTTAATACCAGCTACTCGGGAGGCTGAGGCAGGAGAGTCACTTGAACCCGGGAGGCAGAGGTTGCGGTGCACTGAGATCACACCATTGCACTCCAGCCTGGGCAACAAGAGCAAGACTCCGTCTCAAAAAAAAAAAAAAAGAAAAAAAAAGAAGCTTGAATCTAGGCTGAGTGCAGTGGCTCACACCTGTAATCCCAGCACTTTGGGAGGCCGAGGTGGGCAGATCTCAAGGTCAGGAGTTTGAGACAAGCTTGGCCAGCATGGTGAAACCCCGTCTCTACTAAAAATACAAAAAAATTAGCTGGGCATGGTGGCGCACGCCTGTAATCCAGGCTACTTGGGAGGGTGAGGCAGGAGAATTGCCTGAACCCAGGAGGCAGAGGTTGCAGTGAGCCGAGACAGCGCCCCTGTACTCCAGCCTGGGGGACAGAGCGAGACTCCGCCTCAAAAAAAAAAAAAAAAAGAAAGAAAGAAAGAAGCTTGAATCTATTCTGAAACGTTAGCTTTTTTAGAAGGTGGAAAGCTCTGTAAGACTGTGAGGCAAACATTTCCTGATTAGCTAAGAGTCAAATTAATGTTTAGTTAAGCAGTATCATAAGACACTGACATATACCCAATTTTGTTTGACTTTCATCAAACAGACATGCCTTAAATAGGAGAAAGAATTTCATTACTGGGACATTGTTATGGACACACTGTTGCACATGTAAATAGTGATGTTTAATGAAACAGAACTACAGTTCAAGAATGTTGCCCAATCCAATACTTAGTGTATCTCTTACACATTTTTAGAATGCTTTCTAAAATTACCTCTTGATGGTACAAAGCCAAAAACTGTTAATTAAAAAACTAAAATAATTTTACTGCTTCCCAAAGTCAATAACATCTCAGCTTGTTTCAAGAACAATAGAATATGCAGTTCATATTGCTTCTGTAAGTTATTGGAAATCAGTGACTTTTCATTTTTTTCAGTGTAACCACAGCAAGAAATGTCTTTACATCACAATCCAGCACATGCATATACAGATCTATCATTAAAATAGGTTTCACAAATCAATACTTATATTCCAATTATGTGATACACCCTGCTATTTTCTTTTTTTTTTTTTTGAAACAGTCTCGTTCTGTCGCCCAGGCTGGAGTGCAGTAGTGCAATCTCGGCTCATTGCAACCTCCAGTTTCCGGGTTCAAGTGATTCTCGTGCCTCAGCCTCCTGAGTAGCTGGGACTACAGGCGCGTGCCACCACACCCGGCTAATTTTTTGTATTTTTAGTAGAGACGGGATTTCACATTAGCCAGCATGGTCTCAACCTCCTGAACTCGTGATCCACCCGCCTCGGCCTCCCAAACTGCTGGGATTACAGGCATAAGCCCACTCTGCCATTTTCTATCGTATTTAATTCTTCAAATTGCTCTTTGTCACCTAATTTAACGACCCACTACTGGGTAACACCTTGCAGTTTGAAAAACAATGTTGGAGATGTTACTAAAGTAATAGCTGAAAGGTAAATTGCTGAAGCTGAAAGGTAAACTAACAATCGAAGGTGGGAAAATGTCCCTACATATTTTGCACATCTCCAAATACAGTTTTAGAGAAACTTTTCTGGAGACCATAGGTATTACAGATGACTCAAGGTTCAGAACGCTATCAGATGAGCAACGATCTTCCTTATGTTTGTAAACAATGTGACAGTAAACTAAACCTCAAATTACACAGGTATAGAAAGGAAACAAATCTACTTTCTAAATTGAGAAGCTGGGACTACAGGTGCCCGCCACCACACCTGGCTAATTTTTTCGGATTTTTAGTAGAGATGGGGTTTCACTGTGTTAGCCAGGAAGGTCTCGATCTCCTGACCTCGTGATCCTCCTGCCTCAGCCTCCCAAAGTGCTGGGATTACAGGCGTGAGCCACCGCGCCTGGCCCTAAATTTCTTAACTATTTACTGACATCACTAGCATTTACAATTCTTGTGTTACCAAAATGTTTATCAAGCATGTTATAAGAGGAAAAACACGTTATCTCCAGAGTACACACAAAATGGCCACATATAAAAACACATTTAAAGCATAATTTCTCAATCTTGGCAACACTGCCATTTTAGGCTACATAAATATTTGTTGTAAGGGGCTGTTCCATGCTTGTTTAACAGCAACCCTGGATTCTACCCACTATACGCTCTCTTCCTCAGCATGACAACCAAAAATGTCTCTAGACACTGCTGAATGTTCCCTGGAGGGAAAAACTGCCCCAGGTTGAGACTGCTGGCTTAAAGGAACTTGAATTAAAATTCACTTTTTAAGAGAAAAGTAACCTAAACCATGTCCAGCTAATGTCTAGGCAGCTAACAACAGATACATGTTTTTTATGGAATATGCCAAATTAGTGGGAACACAATTTGCTGCCAAGTTTACAGCCCCGTCAATGGGGCTATAAACAAACATCAAGATTAATTAGGATGCCTACTGCTCCAGAAAAGATTTTTGTGGCATATACTCTACATTTGAAAAAAGAAACAATGGATGTAGTCAAATTACACAATTCAATAAAGCGAACTTTGGGGGCTTTCCTAGCTAAGCGTTTGGATCTAATTGGGCTTCATCAAGTCTGGTCCAAGGATCACCAGCATCAAAATCACTTGGAGGTAGATAATACAAAATCCCTGGGAGTGGGGCCCAGCTGTGAAATCCCATGCAATTATTATGCACACAGCTTGATTCTTATGCACATAGAAGTCTGAATCCTAACAATCACAGAAATCCCTTAGTTATCTTAACAAAGCATGTAGGCCAGGTGCGGTGGCTCACACCTGTAAGCCCAGCTCTTTCAGAGGTCGAGGAGGGCGGAGGTCACGAGGTCAAGAGATCGAGACCATCCTGGCCAACCAACATGGTAAAACTCTATCTCTACTAAAAATACAAAAATTAGCTGGGCGTAGTGGCACACACCTGTAGTCCCAACTACTCTGGAGGCTGAGGCAGGAGAATCGCTTGACCTGGGAGGCGCAGGTTGTAGTGAGCTGAGATCGCGCCACTGCACTCCAGCCCAGGCGACAGAGTGCAATTCCATCTCAAAAAAAATAAAAATAGGCCGGGCGCGGTGGCTCAAGCCTGTAATCCCAGCACTTTGGGAGGCCGAGATGGGCGGATCACGAGGTCAGGAGATCGAGACCATCCTGGCTAACACGGTGAAACCCCGTCTCTACTAAGAAATACAAAAAATAGCCGGGCGAGGTGGCGGGCGCCTGTAGTCCCAGCTACTCGGGAGGCTGAGGCCGGAGAATGGCGTGAACCCGGGAGGCGGAGCTTGCAGTGAGCTGAGATCCGGCCACTGCACTCCAGCCTGGGCGACAGCGCGAGACTCCGTCTCAAAAAAAAAAAATAAAAATAAAAATAAAAATAAAGCAGGGAAGGAGGTATAAAGGGGCAAGAAAAGATTGACAAAGTCTAATGCTGGCTGACCTACACCCTCACCTTTCCTTTTCTCTTCTTTGCATAAAACTCCCATATCCTTGTGGGTGACACTGAGGTCAATGGTAAAAAACATCACAGAGACTATATTTCTGATAAAATAATCTTATGCTTCTTCTCTGTTTCCAGTATTTTATCACTTAATTTCATCACTTACTCAAACTGACCAGAAAATAAATCACAAGTAATCAACAGAGTTGAAGAGCCCACAAGCACACATATCCTTTCCTCTCCTCAGTGGAAGAGGTGGCTGTGCATCCCTACCTGGGAACTGAAAGGAGTCTGTGCAAAGTCAGCCAATTTTGTACCTCTGAAAAACTGATTTTCTACTGAATTTTATACTATATGATGTCTCACCTATTCAAGAGAAATTATTAGAAATAAAAAATTTATAAATATATAGTGAAATGAAAAAAACTATAAATACTGTTGGGAAGAAATACAAATTATAGTCATAATATGACCCCATATTGTTTTTAAGTGTTATCTATGTTTTTAAAAATGTATATATCTGTATAAATAAAGGGAAAAAAAAAACCCTGGAAGGGTAAGAACACAAACTAAACTGTTAACACTGATTACCACCACAGACTAGGACTGGAGGTAAAGTAGAAGTAGGGGTGTTTACCCTCTTGATTTTTTAAAAACATGACCTGACCCTGTAGTGCTTTTCAAATAAAGTTAAATTATTTTTTAAAAACACAAATTATGAGATATAGCAATGATAAAACACAAATGAGAAGCCACAAATGCACATTTTGTTGTACTTTTACAAATTGTTTGCCAACAAATTGTAAAACAGCTTTCTCTCAAGCAGCAACAGTTACACTTCCTATTTGCTCTTCATATCCCTTTCACATCCTACAAAGGATAAACCAAGAATAAAGCAAACTTGGTAAGAGAGAACCAATGGGGTTTTGTTGTAAAGAACAAGGTGGACAGATGCACTACTGCTAAGTGCTGTAGAGTAAGAACAGAACACTCCAAATTTAAAAAATCAAAACATCTCTTTCTGTTTTTCTTTCTCTCTTCTTTTATGAGACGAATTTGTGCTCGTTGCCCAGGCTGGAGTGCAATGGCTCTGGTCTTGACTCCTGACCTCAGGTGATCCGCTGTCCTCAGCCTCCCAAAGTGCTGGGATTATAGGCGTGAGCCACCGCACCCGGCAAAACATCTCTTTCCTTTTTGTCTTATTTCTCCAAAGTCCATGAAGAGAGCTGATACCTCTAGTTCATCCTTACTGGTTTTAAAAGATAGTCAAACAGGCCGGACACGAGCTTACGCCTGAAATCCCAGCACTTTAGGAGGCCAAGTCGGGCAGATCACGAGATCAGGAGTTTCAGACCAGCCTGACCAACATGGTGAAACACCATCTCTACTAAAAATACAAAACTTAGGCTGGGCACAGTGGCTCACACCTGTAATCCTAGCATTTTGGGAGGCCAAGCAGGTGGATCACCTGAGGTCAGGAGTTTGAGACCAGCCTGGCCAATATAGCAAAATCCCTTCTCTACTAAAATTAGAGAAATTAGCCAGACGTGGTGGCACAGGCCTATAATCCCAGCTACTCTGAAGGCTGAGGAAGGAGAATCGCTTAATCGCTTGAAACCGGGAGGTGGAGGTTGCAGTGAACCGATATCGCACCAGTGCACTCCAGCCCACACAACAGGAGCAAGATTACATCTCAAAAAAAAAAAAAAAAAAAAAAATTAGCCGGGGATGATGGCCCACACCTGTAATCCCAGCTACTTGGGAGGCTGAGGAAGGAGAATTGCTTGAACCCGGGAGGTGGAGGATGCAGTGAGCCAAGATTGTGCCACTACATCCAGCCTGGATCACACAGCAAGACTCTGTCTCAAAAAAAAAAAAAAAAAAAAGATAAACCACTTCCAAATGGAATGCCTTATCTAGATCAAATCTTTATTAATTTTTCCTTATCAATGGACATATTCTCTCCAAACTGGATTTCATATATCGTATATCAACATAATTTTCAGAAAATTCAGAAACAACCATAGGGCTTCTTTCCCTTCCTAAGCCCCCCAATTTAAACCCAAATAACTGCAATATTCAAAAGATTAAAATGTCAACCGTTCATTAATTTCCCAAAAATTAACTTTAATAAAAATGAAATTTAAGTTAGTTCACAATTTTCACTTACAAAGTAGCATTAAGGACTGGGTGCAGTGGCTCACACCTGTAATCTCAGCACTTCGGGAGTGTTGAGGCAGGCGGATCACCTGAGATCAGGAGCTCAAGATCAGCCTGGCCAACATGGCAAAACCCCATCTCTACTAAAAATACAAAAATTAGCTGGGCGTGGTGGCGGATGCCTGTAATCCCAGTTACTTAGGAGGCTGAGGCTGGAGAATCATTTGAACCCAGGAGGCAGAGGTTGCAGTGAGCAGAGATTGCACCATTCCACTCCAGCCTGGGGGACAGAGAAAGACTCCATCTCAAAAAAAAAATGAAAGAAGTAAAATGGCAAAGAAAGGACAAGCTTCTAAAAAAACAAAGCACAAAGCAACATAAACACAGCACAGCTCCCTTAACCTTTAGTCCAGATATCATTAAAGGCCTAATAAATTGCTAGTTTCACAAGTCTATTCAACATACAACTTCAGTAATAATTACAGTTTCAGTTTATGTTTCTGGTTAAAAGAAGCTTAAAGAAAAACACAACTACTCTGCTGTTTCTGTGACAATGTCAATTTTAAATCACAATTTTAGAAGTATCACAGTTATCGTTGGCATAACATAGTATACCTATCAATCCTACTCAATAAAATGACTCAGCTGTATGCAGTTCTGCCAGTCAACATGCGAATTAATATTGTATTAAATTGCATACAGCTGAGTCATTTTGGGGCTCAGTTAACCCCTAAAATTCCAATAGAATTAACCAAATTCTTGCGGCTTTTTTTTTTTTTTTTTTGAGACAGAGTCTCACTCTGTCGCCCAGGCTGGAGTGCAGTGTTGCAATCTCAGCTCACTGCAACCTCTGCCTCCCAGGTTCAAGCAATTCTCCTGCCTCAGCCTCCGGAGTTACTGGGACCACAGGCGCACGCTACCACACCCAGCTAATTTTTTTTTTTTTTTTTTTTTTGAGACTGAGTCTGGCTCTGTCGCCCAGGCTGGAGTGCGGTGGCCGGATCTCAGCTCACTGCAAGCTCCGCCTCCCGGGTTCACGCCATTCTCCTGCCTCAGCCTCCCGAGTAGCTGGGACCACAGGCGCCCGCCACTTCGCCCGGCTAGTTTTTTGTATTTTTTAGTAGAGACGGGGTTTCACCGTGTTAGCCAGGATGGTCTCGATCTCCTGACCTCGTGATCCGCCCGTCTCGGCCTCCCAAAGTGCTGGGATTACAGGCTTGAGCCACCGCGCCCGGCTAATTTTTTATATTTTACTAGAGACGGGTTTTCGCCGTGTTGCCCAGGCTGGTCTCGAACTCCTGAGCTCACACCTATAATCCCAGCACTTTGGGAGGCTGAGGCAGGCCAAGGCAATCTGGCCGCCTTGGCCTCCCAAAGTGCTGCGGTTACGGCCACTGAGCCCGGCCAAATTACTGATATTTTAAAATCAACATTCTGTCCCCTCTTTAACCCTACCATTTCTAAGCTTTCATTATAAGAGCTGACTGGAATTGGTTGGGCATGGTGGCTCACGCCTGTAATCCCAGCGCTTTGGGAGGCTGAGGCGGGTAGATGGCTTGAGCCTAGGAGTTCAAGAACAGCCTAGAAAACCTGACGAAATCCTGTCTCTAACAAAAAAACAAAAGCTAGCTAGTCTTATAACTCATTCTCTAGACAGATAGATAGATAGGTTTCTTTCTTTTTTTTTTTTTTTTTGAGACGGAGTCTCGCGCTGTGTCACCCAGGCTGGAGTGCAGTGGCGCGATCTCGGCTCACTGCAAGCTCCGCCTCCCAGGTTCACGCCATTCTCCTGCCTCAGCCTCCGAGTAGCTGGGACTACAGGCGCCCGCCACCACGCCCGGCTAGTTTTTTTTTGTATTTTTAGTAGAGACGGGGTTTCACCATGTTAGCCCGGATGGTCTCGATCTCCTGACCTCGTGATCCACCCGCCTCGGCCTCCCAAAGTGCTGGGATTACAGGCTTGAGCCACCGCGCCCGGCCAGATAGGTTTCTTTCAAAAGAGCTGACTGGAATTGCCCAACAGCTAATTTAAAAGGCTGAGAGCAAATATAGTTCCTAAAGAACTGTAATTATAAGTTTATAATTCCTTTTTTCATCTGTCCTACATATGGATTAAAGAAGTCAGAACCACCCATTTGATACATTAAATAGCAAATACTGTGCAGGCCTAAAGATTTTTAAAAAGGGGCCGGGCGCGGTGGCTCAAGCCTGTAATCCCAGCACTTTGGGAGGCCGAGACGGGCGGATCACGAGGTCAGGAGATCGAGACCATCCTGGCTAACACGGTGAAACCCCGTCTCTACTAAGAAATACAAAAAACTAGCCGGGCGCAGTGGCGGGCGCCTGTAGTCCCAGCTACTCGGGAGGCTGAGGCAGGAGAATGGCGTGAACCCGGGAGGCGGAGCTTGCAGTGAGCTGAGATCCGGCCATTGCACTCCAGCCTGGGCGGCAGAGCGAGACTCCGTCTCAAAAAAAAAAAAAAAAAAAGATTTTTAAAAAGGGTAAGTCCCAAGAGTCCTTATGTTTATACATGCACTTGGAGTGTTGTTCTTTATCCTTTTAAGCTTTTTCTTTTGTCCATTTATGGATTCATCTGAAGCTTTAGTAATTTTTCCTTTTTAATGTCAGAAATCTGTAAGGAACATTGAACATATGTTAGCATATAAAATAGTTTATTCTTGTGAAAATGCTGACAAAATAATTTGTGTATTGAATTTGGTATTTTTATTGCCTTCTAGTTTAATATTGATTATTTCTTTTTATATAAAATAAGATTAACATAGCAATCTTTTTTTTTTGAGATGGAGTTTTGCTCTTGTTGCACAGGCTGCAGTACAAGGGTGCGATCTTGGCTCACCGCAACCTCCGCCTCACAGGTTCAAGCGATTCTCCTGCCTCAGCCTCCTGAGTAGTTGGGATTATAGGCATATGCCACCACACCCAGCTTATTTTGTATTTTTACTAAAGACAGGGTTTCTCCATGTTGGTCAGGCTGGTCTTGAACTCCCGACCTCAGGTGATCTGCCCACCATGGCCTCCCAAAGTGCTGGGATTACAGGCGTGAGTCATTGCGCCCAGCCAGAGACTATTTCTTATTAAGACTGCTACTTTAGGGCTGGGCGTGGTGGCTCACGCCTGTAATCCCAGCACTTTACAATGCTGAGGCGGGCAGATTTCGAGGTCAGGAGTTAGAGACCAGCCTGGCCAACATGATGAAACCCTGTCTCTACTAAAAACCCAAAAATTGTTCGGGCATGGTGGTGCTCGCTTGTAATCCCAGGTACTCAGCAGGCTGAGGCAGGAGAATCGCTTGAACCTGGGAGGTAGAGGTTGCACTGAGTGGAGATTGCACCACTGCACTCCAGCCTGGGCGACAGAGACTCCACTGAAACAAAAAAAAAAAAGAAAGAAAGAAAGATGTCTCCAAGTAAAGTATGGAAAAGTTGGCTTTGAGAAGAAATAAAAGTGTTATTTTTTCTTCTGAGAAAGAGCCAGAGAGTAAAAGAGTGAAAATACAGATAAATTTTGAGGTTTTAAGTGTTAAGGAAGAAATCATCTCCTTAGAGGTGTGAGATAGCTGAAGGCTTAAGGGAAAGTAAAAAATTGGGGGTTGGTCACTATAATGAGTCAGACAATAAAAGTAACATCCAGCTATCACTGAAAGCTAGAAAGCATGAAAGCACAATGGGACCTATCAGCATTGTGTGACCTTCTCCAGCAAATTTTTTTCTTTTTCGAAGACTGGGGATAGGGAAGGTTCTCACTATTTTCCCAGTCTAGACTTGAACCTGTGATCCTCCTGCCTCAGCTTCCCAAGTAGCTGGGACTACAGGCACAAACCACCATGCCTTGCTTATCATAAATAATTTTGGCTGGGCATGGTGGCTCACACCTATAATTCCAGTACTTTGGGAGGCCAAGGCGAGTGGATCATCTGGGGTCAGGAGTTCAAGCCCAGCCTGGCCAACATAGTGAAACCCTGTCTCTATTAAGAATATAAAAAATGGCCGGGCAAGGTGGCTCAAGCCTGTAATCCCAGCACTTTGGGAGGCCGAGACGGGCGGATCACAAAGTCAGGAAATCGAGACCATCCTGGCTAACACAGTGAAACCCCGTCTCTACTAAAAAATACAAAAAACTAGCCAGGTGAGGTGGCGGGCGCCTGTAGTCCCAGCTACTCGGGAGGCTGAGGCAGGAGAATGGCGTGAACCCGAAAGGCGGAGCTTGCAGTGAGCTGAGATCCGGCCACTGCACTCCAGTTTGGGCGACAGAGCGAGACTCCGTCTCAAAAAAAAAAAAAAATTAAAAGAGTAGAGAGAATAGACATACTTGTTTTGTTTGTATAGGCCCAGACTCTGCTTGGAAGAACGTTCAATAAACACACACTGTTGCTCCCAGGGCAGGTGGTGGCAAAATACAATAGGAAATGTGACCCTGCAGTCATGCAAGACAAAGGCTCTTTATGGAGCTGACAGAGAAGGGTGGGTGACTTATCACTGTATATCCACCTGTCCTTTTTCAATTTTGACACATATAAATGTAACTACTTATTCACAAATAATAAAAATTACAAATTGTAAATTGCCTTAATTACTTGCAAATTACCCAGTCCTTCCAATCTCTTTTTTTATTGATACCTCATAATTGTACACATTTGGGGGTTTGTAATATTTTAATACATGTATACAATGTATAATACTCAAGTCAGGGTAACTGAGATATCCATCACCTGAAACATTTATCTTTGTTTGGGAATCCAATCATTCCAATATCGTTTTTGTTGTTGTTGATTTTAGGTGTCTTTTTTTGTTTGTTTGTCTGTTTTTGATACACAATCTCGTTTGTGGCCCAAGTTAGAGCGCAGTGGCACGATCTCGGCTCACTGCAACCTTTGCCTCCCAACTCAAGCAATTCTCGTGTCTCAGCCTCCAGAGTAGCTGGGATTATAGGCACACACTACCACGCTCATCTAATTTTGTATTTTTAGTAGAGATGGAGTTTCACCATGTTGGCCGGGCTAGTCTTGAACTCTTGACCTCAAGTAATCCGCCCGCCGCGGCCTCCCAAAGTGTTGGGATTACAGGGGTGAGCCACCGCATCTGGCCTGTTGATTTTTGTTTGAGACAGTGTCTCACTATGTCACCCAGGCTGGAGTGCTGGGACATGAATATGGCTCTTTGCAGCCTCAACCTCCTGGGCTCAAACAATCCTCCAGCCTTAGCCTCCCATGTATCTGGGACCACAGGCACATGCCACCATGCCCAGCTAAATTTTTAAAAATTTTTTTGGTAGAAATGGGGTGTCATTTTGTTGCCCAGAGGTCTCAAAGTCCTGGGCTCAAGCAATTATCCTGCCTCAGCCTCCCAAAGTGCTGGATTATATGTGTGAGCCACCGTGCCCAGCCTCAATTTCTTTCTTTTTTTTTTGAGACAGGGTTTCACTCTATTGCCCAGGCTGGAGTTCAGTGGCACAATCATAGCTCACTGCAGCCTCAAACTTCTGGGCCCAGGTGATATTCCCACCTCAGCCTCCCGAGTAGCTCAGGCTACAGGTACATGTCACTACACTGAGCTAATTTTTTTTTTCTTTTGTAGAGATGGTGTCTGTGTTGCCCAGGCTGGTCTTGAACTCCGAGGCACAAACAATCCTCCCATTACGGCCTCCCAAAGTGCTGGAATTACAGGCATGAGCCACCGCACCTAGCCCCAACTTCTGGTTCTAAATCACTAAATCCCACTCCTCTTCCCCAACAAACCTGGCTTCAGAAATCACCTTAAATTCATCAAGCAGTACTTACCTATATTACACTTCACTTAAGTTTTAAAACTTGTATCTAAAAGAAAAGACTGAAATAAAATATATTGAAATACTAGTAATTTTTGGATAACAGAATTATATAACCTTTTATTTCCACAATTTTAAAGACTTTCTGACATATATGTTTAGGTCACCTTAAATCTTTTCTAGAATAAAGAGTTAAGTGCTTTCTATATATCAGACCTTAAGTATTTTATGTATATTAAATCATCTCATGCTTATAATCCTATGAAGTAGCTGTTTTATTAATGTCATTTTAAAGGTGAAGAAACTATGACATAAAGGTTGAGTAATTTGCCCAAGATTACACACAATATGAACAAAGGTACATTGGCTCCCAAGCACATATTCGATACATACCATCTCAAATAAAAGAAGTTTTTTTTAATAGTAAAAAAAACTTATTTAAAAAAAAATGAGTTCTTTAATCAATCTAAATCATTACTACTCTATTACTCTGTAGCTCTCTGTACAGTTAAATGGTAAGATATACTTGCAAAACTGCGTATTACAATAAGTGGTATAATCATGTGGATAACTGCAGGTTACATAAAACTAACAAAAGTATAAACTAATAACATACCTCTCCTCTATTCTGTTTTTATCCATGAGAGGCTGCTTAATCCACTGGTTAACAAGTCTTTGTCCTTGAGGGGTTTTACACTTATTCAGCAAGGCAGCCAGAGACTGAGAGCCAGTGGTATCTTCAACAGAACCCTAGTAAACAAAAAATAAAATAGAAAGAATGACACACTCATTAGTGAAAACCTTACTATGCCATGAAAAACAGAGAAACAATAACATAATATTCTTCAAATATTAAGAAATTTCCACAAAAAGTTCCTCTTCCTAAGACCAACTTTCAACTTCTTAATCCGTATGTTCAGCTGTACATTTCTCCCCTAGCCAAAACCACTTTATAATTACTACAGTTTTATTTTTTATTTGTTGAGACAGGGTCTCACTCTACTGCCCAGACTGGAGTGCAGTGGTGCCATCCTGGCTCACGGCAAGCCAGAACTCTTGGGCTCAAGGAATCCTCCCACTTTAGCCTTTCAAGTAGCTGAGACTACAGGCGCATGCCACTAAGCCCCGCTAATTTTTTCTCATTATGTTGCCCAGGCTGGTCTCAACTCCTGGCCTCAAGTGATCCTCCCAGCCTGGGCTCCCAAAGTGTTGGGATTACAGGCATGAGCCACATTACTCAGCCACTTACTGCAGTTTTAGACATAAAGCTTCTTAGAATGTCATTTTAAATTGCTAGGCCAGGTGCAGTGGCTTACACCTACAATCCCATCACTTTGGGAGGCTGAGGCAGGCAGATCACCTGAGGTCAGGAGTTAGCGACCAGCCTAGCCAACAAGGTGAAACCCCATCTCTACTAAAAATACAAAAATCAGCTGGGCATGGTGGCAGGCACCTCTAATCCCAGCTAATTGCCCAAACCTGAGAGGCAGAGGTTGCAGTGAGCTGAGATCACACCACTGCACTCCAGCCTGGGCAACAAGAGACTCCGTCTCAAAAAAAAAAAAAAAAAAAAAAAAAGAATTGCTATTAGTAGTAGTACACAAAATTATTCATAAAGTAAGGACTAATACTACATAGATAGCTTGAAACTAGAGGGAAAAAAAAGCAATTCGAGAGCAAGGCACAGAGGCGCACCTGTAGTCCCAGCTACTTTGGAGACTATGATACAATTGCTTGAGCCCAGGAGTTCGAAGCTGTAGTACACTCTGATGGCACTTCCTGTGAATAGCCACTGCACTCCAGCCTAGGGAGCATACACAGTGACACCAGAATCTTGAAAAAAAAAAAAAAAAAAAGCCTTGAAAAAAAAATAGCAGAGCATGGTGGTTCATGCCTGTAATCCGAGCCACTACTCCAGAGGCTAAGGCAGAAGAATCACTTGAAGCCAGGAGTGAGTGAACATCCTGGGCAACACTGTGAAACTCCAACTCTGAAAAAATGTTAAAATTAAGCAAGCATGGTGGCTTGTGCCTGTAAACCCAGCTACTTATGAGGTTGAAGCAGGAGGATAGCTTGAGCTCAGGAGTTCAATACTGCAGTGAGCTATGATTTTCCCACTTCACTCCACACTGGGTGACAGAATAAAGCCCAGTCTCTAAAAAAGTAAAAAGTAAGCCAGGCGCGATGGCTCAAGCCTGTAATCCTAGCACTTTGGGAAGCTGAGGTGGGAGGATCACCTGAGATCAGAAATTTGAGAACAGCCTGGCAAACATGGTGAAACCCTGTCCCCCTGTCCCTACTAAAAATATAAAAATTAACCAGACATGGTGGCAGGCAACTGTAATCCCAGCTACTTGGGAGGTGGAGGTTGCAGTGGGCCGAGATTGTGCCACTGCACTCTAGCCTAGGGGACAAGTGAAACTGTCTTTAAAAAAAAAAAAAAAAAGGTTAAAAAGTGGAGTGGGGGAGGGGAGAGAAGAGAAAATATAGCCTTTTGAAGCTACTTACCTAATCCAAGTATAATAATATTTCAAAATATTTTAGCTCCCTAATAAAATTCTTCAGTATATGTCAATGAAAACATTTTTAAACCATTCAGCATTTTTAACCCTTTTTTTTTTTTTTTTTTACCTGAAAAAGGTTAAGGGCTCTGACTGCTGCAATATCCAATTTCATGTACTGGCTGAAGTCAAAAGTAGTCAGTTCAAACTGTCCAAAATTGGAATCATCTGATAAGAGTTCTAAAAACTTGATTACCGCAGACAATGATGAAACTGCAACCTAAAATTAAGAATTTAAAATCAAAGATTTCTATACCACTGGATCCAGTTCTAAAGATTTTCAAAAACAAATGCAAAATGAAAATAAATTCTGAACTCCATCATTTTCCTTGGTGTTCCTTCCCAGTCCAAACCAAGAAAACCAACGGTTAATCTCTTGAGGTTTGAAAATGGTTTTTACAAGGTGAAAATTAATGGTAATCGCAGTATTATTTATAATAGCCAAAAAAGAAAATTACCCAAATGTCCATCAAAACTAAAATGGGGGCCAGGCGTGGTGGCACATGCTGTAATCCAAGCACTTAGGGAGGATGAGGCGGGCAGATGACTCGAGGCTAGGAGTGTGAGACCAGCTTAGCCAACATAGTGAAACCCCATCTCTATTAAAAATACAAAAATTAGGCCCTTTCACCCTTGTGAGGTTAGAGTGAGAAAATGGTTATCTATGAGAAAGTGGGCCCTCACTGGACAACAGATCAGCCAGTGCCTTAATTTTGAACTGCCCAGTCTCCAGAACTGTGAAATAAAAATACAAAAATTAGCTGGGCATGGTGGCACATGCCTGTAAACCCCAGATACTCAGGAGATGAGAAAGGAGAATTGTTTGAAACCAGAAGACGAAGGTTGCAGTGGGCTGAGATCACACCATTGCACTGCAGCCTGAGCAACAAGAGCGAAACTCCGTTCCAAAAAAAAAAAAAGAACTGTGAAAATTAACTGTAATCGCAGGAGTATTTGTAACAGCCAAAAATGAAAATTACCCAAATGTCCATCAAAATTAAAATGGGGGTTGGGCACAGCGGTTCACACCTGTAATCACAGCACTCTGGGAGGCCGAGACGGTGGATCACCTGAGGTCAGAAGTTCGAGACCAGCCTGGCCAACATAGCAAAACTCCCTCTCTACTGAAAATACAAAAATTAGCCAGGCACAGTGGCATGCAGCTGAACCCAGAGGCAGAGGTTGCAGTGAGCTGAGACCGCACCACGGAACTCCAGCCTGGACAATAGAGCAAGATTCTGAGACTCCATGTCAAAAAAACAAAAAAAAAGGTTAAAATGGGGAGAGTAGCAGCGGCAGGGGGAAGGGAAGTAAAATGGATAAATTCTGACGTTTGTGCTATGAAATATGAACGCAAAAATCCATAACTACACTCAATGATATGCATAAGTCTTACAAATATTGAATGAAAGAAGCTAGGGAAAATATATGACATAATTCCATGTATATAAACTATAAAAACAGGCTGAAGGCGGTGGCTCATGCCTGTAATCTCAGCGCTTTGGAAGGCCAAGGCGGGCAGATCACCTGAGGTTCAGGAGTTTGAGACCAGCCTGACCAACATAGAGAAACTCCATCTCTACTAAGAATACAAAAAAAGATTAGCCAGGCGTGGTGGCACATGCCTGTAATCCCAGCTACTTGGGAGGCTAAGGCAGGAGGATCACTTGAACCCGGGAGGCAGAGGTTGCGGTGAGCTAAGATTACGCCATTCTACTCCAGCCTGGGCAACAAGAGCGAAACTCTGTCTCAAAAAAAAAAAAAGCTTACTATCATTGATACACAGCTTAGGGTTTAAGACAAATATGACAAATATCCTTCTAAAAAGTCACTATAATTTACATATTATTTATATTATATATTTACATTATATATATTGTAATTCACATTTATAATCCATGTACCTGATTCTCCATTTCTGGCAATACAGCACTATTCATCTGTTCTCCCTTTTTGCCTTTCAACAGCCGGTTGAGGTCCTGATAAATGTCTTTCGTGGAAAAGTCAGCTTTTTTTCTTTCTGTGATCAGAATCCCTCCTCTTTGAATAATCTATTTTGAAATAAATAGTTTAAACTACTATGAAAAAAGGAATAAGAAAAGCAATAATGAAAATGATAACATTGATAATTATAGTGATAACAGATTAACCTACATTAAATGTTTACACAATGTGCAAGACATTGATAATATGATGTACTGACACACTTTTTACATCAATAAACTAAATTTTCATCAAAATATAAAATTACGTTCACATAAAGCTTTCAAAAAATAGTCCCAACTGTAACAACTGTTTTTTTGTTTTGAGACAGAGTCTCACTGTCGCCCAGGATGGAATGCGGTGACACAATCTTGGCTCACTGCTACCTCTGCCTCTCAGGTTCAAGCAATTCTCCTGCCTCAGCCTCCCAAGTAGCTGGGATTATAGGAGCAAGCCACCATGCTTGGCTAGCTTTTTTTCCTTCTTTGCATTTTTAGTAGAGACACTGGACAGGCTGGTCTCGAATCCCTGACCTCAGGTGATCCGCCCGCTTCAGCTTCCCAAAGCGCCAGGATTACAGGTGTGAGCCACCGCCCCCGGCCACAAATAATAACCCTTAACAGAACTATTACTTGTGGAAAGTTGCTTAGATACAATCTATGCTAAAAATGTCCATCACATGTGTTATCTCCAGCGGTGCTTATGGTACTTGAAGATCACAAAAAGTAAAGAATCCTCGGGAGATACATACCTTAAGAAATATGTAGGCCAGGTGCTGTGGCTCATGCCTGTAATTCCAGCACTTTGGGAGGCTGAGGTGGGGGGATCACCTGAGGCCAGGAGTTCAAGACCAGCCTGACCAACATGGTAGAACACTGTCTCTACTAAAAATACAAAATTGGCCAGGTGTCGGCCGGGCGCGGTGGCTCAAGCCTGTAATCCCAGCACTTTGGGAGGCCGAGACGGGCGGATCACGAGGTCAGGAGATCGAGACCATCCTGGCTAACACGGTGAAACCCCGTCTCTACTAAAAAATACAAAAAACTAGCCGGGCAAGGTGGCAGGCGCCTGTAGTCCCAGCTACTCGGGAGGCTGAGAAAGGAGAATGGCCTAAACCCTGGAGGCGGAGCTTGCAGTGAGCTGAGATCCGGCCACTGCACTCCAGCCTGGGTGACAGAGCGAGACTCCGTCTCAAAAAAAAAAAAAAAAAAAATTGGCCAGGTGTGGTGGGGCATGCCTGTAATCCCAGCTACTCAGGATGCTGAGGCAGGAGAATCGCTTGAACCCAGGATGTGGAGGTTGCAGTGAGCTGAGATCATGTCATTACACTCCAGCCTGGGCACCAAGAGTGAAACTCCACCTCAAAGAAAAAAAAAAAAGAAGTATCTAAATAATAAACTACATGCCTATAACAAATGACACAATCAAAGCCAAGCATGGTGGCTCACGCCTGTAATCCCAGCACTTTGGGAGTCCGAGGCGGGTGGATCACAAGGTAAGGAGTTCAAGACCAGCCTGGCCAAGATGGTGGAACCTCATCTCTACTAAAAATACAAAAATTAGCTGCATGTGGTGGTGCACACCTGTAATCCCAGCTACTCAGGAGGCTGAGGCAGAAGAATTGCTTGAACCTGGGAGGCGGACATTGCAGTGAGCCAAGATCGCACCACCGCACTCCAGCCTGGGTGACAGAGAGAGACTTGGTCTCAAAAAAAAAAAAACAAAAAAAAACAAATCACACAATCAGAATTTAGTTAAAATAAATAGCAAAATAACAGGCTAAAGTTCCACTCAAACTATCAAAACATGCTAAAGAACTGCATCTTATTTGATAAAACCATAATTACAGTGATATTTATTGTAATAATTACTCTTTTGGAACACAAGACAGAAAGGAAAGGGGGGAGAAAAGATCTGAGGTAAAATAAATCTTACACAAGAAACAGCTTGTTTTAATGTCCAATTAAATATACCGTTTCTGTCAATGTAAACATCAAAACATTATTTTAATTAGATATAAAAAAAATAGAGTTTTTTATTATTTTTCCTTAAATAAAACAGTATCATGTCAATTAAAGAGCCTTTCCTAGGCCTGGAATCTCCTCTATCACTAGACTCAATCTGCTTACCTGTCTCAGTTTCCCCATGTCTCCAGCAGTCTCTCCTCCAGGTAAAACACATTCCTTTGGTCCAATCTGGATGAGGAGAGCCTCAAGATTGGAGAACTGATCATTATCAGGGAATTCACACAGTCCTAGCTTCCTCTGTATGGAATCCACATACCCAACTCCAACCTGTCTCTGGCCATCAACTGTGGACATTTTAACACCCACAACACCAATGGAAGCTGACATATCATTGTTACCAAAGAGAATGTCTTCAAACTGAGATAGATTGCCAGGAGAAGCCTAAGTAAAAATAAAATTTCAAAAATTTAACAAACTCTTCGATGTACTTTAAAATTTTACTAGCAAAAAGGAAAAATCCAAACTCAATGAACCTTATTAATAAAATGCTTTCTTTTTTTTTTGAGATGAAGTCTTGCTCTGTCACCCAGGCTGGAGTGCAATGGTACAATCTCGACTCACTGCAACCTCTGCCTCAAGGTTTCAAGCAATTCTCCTGCCTCAGCCTCCCGAGTAGCTGGGAATACAGGCACACACCACCACGCCCAGCTAATTTTTGTATTTTTAGTAGAGATTGGGTTTCACCATGTTGGCCAGGCTGGTCTCAAACTCCTGACCTCGTGATCTGCCTGCCTCGGCCTCCCAATGTGCTGGGATTACAGGTGTGAGCCACTGCACCTGGCCAATAAATTGTTTTCTTATGAAAAATAACTGGCCGAGTGCAGTGGCTCACGCCTGTAATCCCAGCACTTTGGGAGGCCAAAGTGGTCAAATCATGAGGTCAGGAGATCAAGACGATCCTGGCCAACATGGTGAAACCCCGTCTCTACTAAAAATACAAAAATTAGCCAGGTGTGGTGGCACGCACCTGTAATCCCAGCTACTTGGGAGGCTGAGGCAGGAGAATCACTTGAATCAGGGAGTCAGAGGTTGCAGTGAGCCAAGATGGCACCACTGCACTCCAGCCTGGCAACAGAGCAAGACTCTGTCTCAAAATAAACAAACAAATAACTGCTTGTGGTTGGGCACAGTGGCTCACACCTGTTATCTCAGCACTTTGGGAGGCCAAGGCAGGCAGATCACTTGAGGTCAGAAGTTCAAGATCAGCCTGGCCAACATGGTGAAACCCTGTCTCTACTAAAAATACAAATCTGTAGTACTCATTTGTGGCCAGCCTTACCTATTATAAGGATCTTACAAATACTTGTCTCTATTATGACCTTAGTACTGGCCCTGCCCTCCCCTTCCCTGGCCCTCCCCCCTCCTTTTCCCATCCCCTCCCCTCCCCTCAGAAATTATCTATCTAATCTATCCCTCTATAGAGATGGGATCTTCCTACATTGCCCAGGGTGGTCTCAAACTCCTGGACTCATGCAATCCTCCTGCCTTGGCCTCTGAAAGTTAAACTGTAACCTCAACCTCCTGGGCTCAAGTGATCCTCTCACCTCAGCCTCTTGATTAGCTGGAACCACAGGTGTGTGCCAACAGCCCCAGCTAATTTTTTTTAATTTTTTTGTCTTCAATAGAGATGAGGTTTTACCATGTTGGGCAGGCTGGTCTTGAACTCTTGGGCTCAGGCAATCTGCCTGCCTCAGCCTCCCAAAATACTGGGATTACAAGCAAGAGCCACTGTGCCCAGCCAAACTGCAACTTTTTAAAAACCACATGCTAATTGCTACTAAAGTGTCTCAAAGCATTCTATTATCACAGTCTACTTAAAATACTAAAACACAATTAAATTCTTCACATTTTTATTTTTCTACTCTTAAAAAAATAAGTAAATTAAAAAGGAAGATAATTACCTTATATGCCAAATACCAATCATTCTCCTTGGATGCCTTATTTCCAGCTCTGTTCTTATAAACTTCAACTCTATACTGACGAACCAGAAGAAGATCTTTTACAAAAGATTCAAAATTCATTTTACTAAGCACAACACTCTGCAGATTCTTTGCTCCTTAAAAAAAAAAAAAAAAAGTACATTACAGATTTGAGATATTACATGTTCAAGCACTGTATCAGTCGGACTTCACACTGCTGATAAAGACATACCAGAGTCTGGGAAGAAAAAGAGGTTTACTGGACTTATAGTTTCACGTAACTGGGGAGGTCTCACAATCATGGCAGAAGGCAAGGAGGCGCAAGTCATGTCTTACATGGATGGCAGCAGGCAAAGAAAGAGGTTGTGCAGGTAGACTTCCATTTTTAAAACCATCAGATCTCATGCGACTTATTCACTATCACGACAACAGCATGGGAAAGATCCATCCCCATGATTCAATTATCTCCCACCAGGTCCCTCCCATAACACATGGGAATTCGAGATGGGATTTGGGTGGGACACAGCCAAACCATATCATTCTGCCCCGACCCCTCCCAAATCTCATGTCCTCACATTTCAAAACCAATCATGTCTTCCCAACAGTCCCCCAAAGTCTTAACTCATTTCAGCATTAACTCAAAATACCACAGTCTAAAGTTTCATCCAACACAAGGTAAGTCCTTTCCACCTATGAGCCTGTCAAATCAAAAGCAAGTTAGTTACTTCCCGGTACAATGGGGTACCGGCATTGGGTAAATACAGCCCTTCCAAATGGGAGAAATTGGCCGAAACAAAGGCGCTACAAGCCCCATGCAAGTCCAAAACCCAGCATGGCAGTCAAATCTTAAAGCTCCAAAATGATCTCCTTTGACTCTATGTCTCAGGTCCAGGTCACGCGGATGCAAGAGGTGGGCAACCACAGCCTTGGACAGCACTGCCCCTGTGGCTTTGCAGGGTACAGCACCCCTCCTGGTTGCTTTCATGGGTTGGCGTTAAGTGTCTACAGCTTTTCCAGGCATATGGTGAAAGCTGTCTGTGGATCTACCATTCTGGGGTCTGGAGAATCATAGCCCTCTTTTCACAGCTCCACTAGGTGGTGCCCCAGTAGGGACTCTGTGTGGGGGCTCTGACCCCACATTTCCCATCTGCATTGCCCTAGCAGAGGAACTCATGATCACCCCACCCCTGCAGCAAACTTCTGCCTGCACATACATCCCTGAAACATAGGCAGAGGTTCCCAAACCTGAATTATTGATTTCTGTGCACCTGCAGGCTCAACACCACCTGGAAGCTGTCAAGGCTTCAGGCTTGCACCCTCTGAAGCCATGGCCTGAGCTCTACCTTGGCCCCTTTCAGCCATGGCTGGAGCAGCAGGCCACCAAGCTGCTAGGCTGCACACAGCATGGGAACCCTGGGCTGACCCATGAAACCACTTTTTTCTCCTAGGCCTCTAGGCTTGTGATGAGAGGGGCTGCCATGAAAACCTCTGACATGCCCTGGAGACATTTTTCCCATTGTCTTGGGGATTAACATTGGGATCCTCATTACTTATGCAAATTTCTGCAGCTAGCTTGAATTTCTCCTCAGAAAATGGGATTTTCTTTTCTATCATATTGTCAGGCTGCAGATTTTCCAAACTTTCATGCTGTTTCCCTTTTAAAACTGAATGCCTTTAACAGCACCCAAGTCACCTCTTGAAAGTTTTGCTGCTTAGAAATTTCTCCCGCCAGATACCCAAAAGAATTTCTCTCAAGTTCAAAGTTCCACAAATCTCTAGGGTGGGGCAAAATGCCACCAGTCCTTTTACTAAAACATAACAAGTGTCACCTTTGCTCCAGTTCCCAACAAGTTCCTCATCTCCATCTGAGACCACCTTAGCCTGGATTTCATCGTCCATATCATTATCAGGATTTTGGTCAAAGGCATTCAACAAGTCTCCAGGAAGTTCCAAACTTTCCCACATTTTCTGGTCTTCTTCTGAGCCCTCTAAACCGTTCCGACCTCTGCCTGTTACCCAGCTCCAAAGTCACTTCCATATTTTCGGGTATTTTTTCAGCTGTGCCCCACTCTACTGGTACCAGTTTACTGTTTTAGTCCATTTTCACACTGCTAATAAAGACATACCCAGCTGGGTGTGGTGGCTCATGCCTGTAATTCCAGCACTTTGGAAGGCCGAGGCGGGCAGATCACGAGGTCAAGAGATCAAGACTATCCTGGCCAACATGGTGAAACCCCATCTCTATTAAAAATACAAAAATTAGCTGGGCGTGGTGGCATGCACCTATAGTCCCAGCTACTTGGGAGGCTGAGGCAGGAGAATCGCTTGAACCCGGGAGGCAGAGGTTGCAGTGAGTTGAGATTGCGCCACTGCAGTCCAGCCTAGCAACAGAGCAAGACTGTCTCAAAAAAAAAAAAAAAAAAAAAAGACATAGCTGAGACTGGGCAATTTACAAAAGAACAAGGTTTAATGGACTTATGGTTCCACATGGCTGAGGAGGCCTCACAATCAATGAGGAAGGCAAGGACGAACAAGTTACATCTTACATGGATGGCAGCAGGCAAAGAGAGAGGGCTTGTGCAGGGAAACTTCCGTTTTTAAAACCATCAGATCTTGTGAGGCTTATTCACTACCAGGAGAACAGCACAGAAAAGACCCACCCACATGATTCAATTATGTCCCACCAGGTACCTCCCACAACACGTGGGAATTCAAGATTAGATAAGGGTGGGAACACAGCCAAACCATATCAAGCACCTAACACATTGCTAACCCAAAAACTTCCAGTGTTTTTTCAGTAATTTATTCATTTAATAAATTGTCTACGAAGCACTATTATATGTGCAGGGACTATGGAAGGTAATAGATATAAAATAGTGAATAGCATAGACCCTCTGCTTATATGGAGTCTACACATAAAAATCAAAAGTTCTAAAGATGATAACTTTTTAATTTTTTTGTAGAGATGGGTCTCGCTGTGTTACACAGGCTGGTCTTCAACTCCTAGCATCAAGTTATCTTCCCACCTTGGTATCCCTAAGTGCTGAGATTACAGGCACGAACCACTGCACTTGGCCTGTCCTTTCTTATAATTTGTTTTAAAGTCTTTTTTTTTTTTTTTTTTTTTTTGAGATGGAGTCTCACTCTGTTGCCCAGGCTGGAGTGCAGTGGCAGTATCTCTGGCTCACTGCAAGCTCCGCCTCCCAGGTTCATGCAATTCTCCTGCTTCAGCAGGAGTAGCTGGGGCTATAGGCACCTGCCACCACGCCCGGCTAATTTTTTGTATTTTTAGTAGAGATGAGGTTTCACCGTGCTAGCCAGGATAGTCTCGATCTCCTGACCTCGTGATCCGCCCACCTCAGCCTCCCAAAGTGCTGTGATTTTTGTATTTTTAGTACAGGCGGGGTTTCACCATGTTAGCCAGGATGGTCTTGATCTCCTGACCTCGTGATCCACCCACCTCGGCCTCCCAAAGTGCTGAGATTACAGGCAAGTGCCACTGCACCTGACCTGTTTTAAAGTCTTATGTAAAATCTATGTAGGTCAGGTGCACATTGGGAGACCAAGGTGGGAGGATCACTTGAGGTCAGGAGTTTGAGACCAGCCTGGCCAACATGGTGAAACCCCATCTCTACTAAAAATACAAAAAATTAGCTAGGTGTGGTGGCACGTGCCCTTAATCCCAGCTACTCGGGTGGCTGAGGCAGGAGAATCGCTTGAACCCAGGAGGTGGAGGTTGCAGTGCGCCAAGATTATACAACTGAACTCCAGCCTGGGCGACAGAGTAAGACTCCGTCTAAAAAAAAAAAAAAAATCTTCAGACTTTTAATTGCCTACAGCGTAAAATTCCAACAGCTCAACACAACATGAAAAACCTTTTGTCATCTAACCCCACCCACCTGGGCCAGTCTCCACACCTTCCTTTTCTACATCATCAACGCCAATCTACCTTCTTTCAAGCCCTCTCCCTAGCAAACTTCTAGTCTCAACGTGGACTTTGGTGTCTCATATAACGCCTCTTCCGACGTCTCCAGTTTTTGTCTCTTGCAACCTCTTGCAAGCTCACACCATAAGCCTCCAACTTGAATTGTAATGATTTCTGCCTTGCTCTCCAATAGTGATCTCTATGACAGTAGAGGTATTTCTTTTTCATCTAGTGTCCATAACCCTGCCTAACACATTTCTATCTAACGAATGAAACCTTTTGCATCAGGAGCATCGCATTTGCACTAGTCCTCTAGTCAGGACTAGAACCCACAACTCTACTCCCCCTAGGATGCTCTTTTCATTAGCATAACTACATAGTTGCAAGAAAGCGCAAAGAAAACAGGGAGAAAAGAGGTTAACTAGGCCTATCCAGAACATTTGGCCCACATAGGGTGAGACGTTTGTAGCTTTCCAGGGAGAGAGAATGCTGGATAGATGGGGTCGGGTGACGGAGAGCACTGAATGCTGAGCTAAAGCAGATAGCGTCCATGACTAGCCCAAGGTCACACGTTAATAAGCAGAGGGGCAGCGACTTGATCCCAAGCAGCCCAGCTCCAGAGTCCGTTGGTCCTGACCACTTCATCATACTGCCCCTTAACGGCGCTCCATTACCAGCCCCTTAGCTGGACCGGCGGTATAAATCGGAGCGCCGTGGGAGCAGAATAACGTGGGTGGCATGAAAGGGTTTCCTAAACCCCCTCTATTTTAAATCTCACTCCTGGCTGCTGTTTGTAGTAAGAGATTCTGGCCGTGTTTGTAATGAGCGCTACATGTAGGGCCACGGCGAGGAATGCGACTGCTGGAAAATGAACTAGAACAATGCATTAAAATGCCTGGCACGACGTAAACACTCCGTGATCACAAGTTCAGATCCGGGACGGCTGGAGAGGCACGGGTTTCAGGGCTGAGGGGGGCGTCCCTCCGGAGCCAAGCAGAACCTGGGGACGGCGGAATTCCCACCAGCACAACGTTCCGCCCCCGTGCCTCCGCGCTGGAGAGGCTGCTCATCACCCACTTTCTGAGGCGAGAATGGAGCCCCGCCACAGGGCCCCGGGTCCCCCCACAGCACGCGCCGTCCTCGCCCTCACCTGCCGGCCCCATATACTTGATCACCCCCTGGGTCTTGAACACCTCCCGGGCGGCCAGCAGCGCGTCCTCGCCGTGAGCCGTATAGAAGTCGCCCCGGTCGAAAAGGCGCACCGTGGTGGTCGGTTTCTCCGGCATGCTCTGAAAGAAACGCACGAAGCCGACCTCGGCCGCGCTCTCCAGCTGCAGCGTCTCCTTAGGTTGCACCGCCATGTCGGAACCTCCTCACCTCCTGGCAGAAGGAACTGCGCGACCCCACACCCACTATGCTGTTTCCCGCCTCCCCTCCCACGTCCCCCCGAGCGGCGTCCGGTCACGGCGGCCACACCCAATCAGCTTCCAGGGCTGCGTTTCGGTGGGTGGGAGTCTGCCGCGGCAACCAATCATAAGCAGACGCTGCCCAGTTTCCCGCGCACACTGGGGACTTTAGCTACTGCGCATGCCTGCGCCTAGGTCGCGCGCAGACCCGCAGACCTGCATCCTTGGTAGAAAGCAGTTCTCAAGTGTTTTCTTAGGTCCAAGGCTTGGAGCCCCTGGGTGGGTGGATGCAAGGGTAGGCAGCCACCAGGTGGGAGATTTCCGGCAGGTACTGAGCTCGTAATGTGCCCGGAAGCATGGGAGTAACATCAGAAGGAAACTTGAAAACAAAACAAAACAAAAAAACTAGCCTTCCTCCTCCTCCCACTATTTTGTTCAAACGTGTGCCCCTCTCCAACTGCCCCTCCCTTTTTCTTTTTAAGCAAACTGCCAACATCGGGATTACGGGTTTATTCTACACAACCTCCTTAACTGCTGCCTTTTAGCCACATTATCGTTTCGTCCACTCGTTGACGAGTCACTCATTCAAAAACATTTATATGGCCTGCTACGTCCCAGACTGCTCTTGGCTCTGAGGATCACCAGTAAAAAGAAAAATCACTGCCTTTATTCTGCTTACATTCTAATATGAGAAGATTCAGATAATGAATATAGCAAGTAAATGAAATGGTACGTTAGAAGATAAGTGTTTGTGGCCCGGCGCGGTAGCTCATGCCTGTAATCCCAGCACTTTGGGAGGCAGAGGTGGGCGGATCACTTGAGCCCAGGAGATTGACACCACCCTGGGCAACATGGTAAAAACCCATGTCTGTGATCCCAGGTATTAGTGGGGCTCAGGCGAGAGGATCACCTGAGCCCGGGAGGTCGAGGCTGCGGTGAGCCGTAAATTGTGCCACTGCACTCCAGCCTGGGCGATAGAGTGAAGACCCTGTCATTAAAAAATACAAAATAAAATAAATAAAAAGAAGACAAACGTTTGACGCCGGGCGTGGTGTCACACGCCATAATCCCAGTACTTTGGAAGTCCAAGCCAGGAGGATCGTTTGAGCCCAGGAGGTCGTCTGCCCTCAGCTATGTTCACGCCACTGCTCTGCAGCTGTGGCGGCAGAGCGAGAGAACCCGTCTTGAGTGGGGGAAGGGAAGACCAGTTAAGGAAGAGGAAGGTTGAAATTTTAAAATGTTAGCAAACAGCAAGGCGCAGTGGCTCACGCCTGTAATCCCAGCATATTGGGAGGACTAGGCGGGTGGATCACCTGAGGTCAGGAGTTTGAGACCAGCCTGGCCAACATGGCGAAACTCCCTCTCTACTAAAAATTTAAAAATTACCGGGCATAGTGGTAGGCGCCTGTAATCACAGCTACTGGAGAGGCTGAGGCAGGAGAATCCCTTAAACTTGGGAGGTGGAGGTGGCAGTGAGCCAAGATCACTCCACTACACGCCAGCCTCGGTGACAGAGCCAGACTGTGTCTCAAAAAATAAATAAAATGTTAGCAAACACCTGAAGGAGATCAGGATCCATTCTGCAAAATTAACTCTTAGAAAAGGTTTTTGCTGACCAGTAGCCGTGGTCCCAGCCTCCTGTGATCCACCCACCTCAGCCTCCCCAAGTGCTGGGATTACATGCGTGAGCCACTGCGCCCAGCCTCAGCCTGGAATCATTTTTGAAAGCTCCCTGGATGTTCCTGACAATCAGCTCGATTTATAAATCTGGCGGGTGCAGTGGCTCACGCCTGTAATCCCAGCACTTTGGGAGGCCGCTTAAGCTCAGGAGTTCAAGACCAGCCTAAGCAACATGGTGAAACCTTGTCTCTACTAAAAATGCAAAAATTAGCCAGGCCTGGTGGCACCTGCCTGTAGTTCTAGTTACCTGGGAGGTTGAGCCCGGGAAGTGGGGGTTGCCGTGAGCCAAGATCACACCACTTCACTCCAGTGGGGACAACAGAGCAAGACTCTGTCTCAAAATAATAATAATAATAAAAATAACAATAATTTTGTTTAAAAAACTAGCCAGGCGCGTGCCTGTAGTCCTTGGGAGGCTGAGGTGGAAAAATTCCTTAAGCCCAGGTGTTCAAGGCTGCATTGAACTATGATCACACCACTGTACTCCTGCCTAAGCAACAGAGCAAGACCCTGTCTCAAAAAAAAAAAAAAAAAAACAGTTCATCTAGCTCACTGTCAGCCTTGGCACAGGATAGTTACCTTTAACCAGATTTAGAAGATAGCTAATGATTCCAGACATTATTTGCTTTCTCCAGGCTAATATTAATGATTCTAACATGCTTCTTTCCTACAAAATGTCTAAGAGGACTATTTAGCCTGCTTGGAAAGGAAACATGCTTGAAATTAAAATTTGATATGCACTTGTAATCAATTTGTCTAAGAAACTGTTTTAACAGTATCCTTTGTTTCCAACCATGTGCATGTATTTTTTTTTTTTTTTTTTTTTGAGACGGAGTCTAGCTCTGTCGCCCAGGCTGGAGTGCAGTGGCCAGATCTCAGCTCACTGCAAGCTCCGCCTCCTGGGTTTACACCATTCTCCTGGCTCAGCCTCCCGAGTAGCTGGGACTACAGGCGCCTGCCACTTCACCCGGCTAGTTTTTTGTATTTTTTAGTAGAGACGGGGTTTCACCGTGTTAACCAGGATGGTCTCGATCTCCTGACCTTGTGATCCGCCCGTCTCGGCCTCCCAAAGTGCTGGGATTACAGGCTTGAGCCACCGCGCCCGGCCCCATGTGCATGTATTAACTGTTGATGATAAATTCTTTTTTTAATTTATTTTTTATTTTTTTGAGACAGGGTCTAACTGTCACCGAGGCTGGATTGCAGTGGTATGATCAGAGCTCAGTGAAGGCTCTGCTTCCCCAGGTTCAGGTGAGTCTCTCACCTCAGCCTCTCAAGTAGCTGAAACTACAGGTGCAGGCCACCATGCCCCGCTAATTTTTTTATTTTTAGAAGAGACAGGGTTTCACCATGTTAAACTGGTCTCAAACTCCTGGGCTTAAGCAATCCACCTGCCTAGACCCTTCCACAGTGGGATTACAGGAGTGAGCCACTGAGCCTGGCTGATAAATTCTTATTTAAAGTATATAAGGCCAGGGCCAGGCACAGTGGCTTGCCCCTGTAATCCAAGCACTTTAGGAGGCCAAGGCAGGTGAATCATTTGAAGTCATGAGTTCAAGACCAGCCTGGCCAACATGGTGAAACCCCATTTGTACTGAAATTACAAAAATTAGGCCAGGTGTGGTGGCTCAGGCCTGTAATCCCAGCACTTTGGGAGGCCGAGGCGGGTGGATCATGAGGTTAGGAGTTCAAGACCAGTCTGGCTAAGATGGTGAAACCCTGTCTCTACTAAAAATACAAAAATTAGCCGGATGCAGTGGCAGGTGCCTATAATCCCAACTACTGGGGAGGCTGAGGCAGGAGAATCACTTGAACCCAGGACGCAGAGGTTGCAGTGAGCTGAGATCATGCCACTGCACTCCAGCCAGGGAAACAGAGCAAGACTCTGTCTCAAAAATAAATAAATAATTCTTTTTTACTTGTTTGAGACACTTTTGCTCTTGTTGCCCACGCTGGAGTGCAATGGCGTGATCTCAGTTCACCACAACCTCTGCCTCCTGGGTTCAAGCAATTCTCCTGCCACAGCCTCCCAAGTAGCTGGGATTACAGGCATGCACCACCACACTTGGCTAATTTTGTATTTTTAGTAGAGATGGGGTTTCTCCATGTTGGTCAGGCTGGTCTTGAACTCCCAACCTCGGTGATCTGCCCACCTTGGCCTCCCAAGGTGGTAGGATCATAGGCCTAAGCCACTGCACCTGGCCTTTTTTTTTTTTTTTTTTTGAGACAGAGTTTTGCTCATGTTGCCCAGGCTAGAGTGCAGTGGCTTGATCTCGGCTCACTGTGACCTTCGCCTCTCGGTTGCAAACGATTCACCTACCTCAGCCTCCCAAGTACCTGGGATTAGAGGCACGCACCACCACGCCAGCCTAATTTTTTCTTTTTTTTTTTTTTTTTTGAGACAGAGTTTTGCTCCTATCACCCAGGCTGGAGTGGAATGGCGTGATCTCCAATCACTGCAATCTCCGCCTCCTGGGTTCAAGCGATTCTCCAGCCTCAGCCTCCCAAGTAGCTGGGATTACAGGCACCTGCCACCATGTCTGGCTAATTTTTGTATTTTCAGTAGAGACGGGGTTTCACCATGTTGGCCAGGCTGGTATCAAACTCCTGACCTCAGGTGATCCACCTGCCTCAGCCTCCCAAAGAGCTGGGGTTACAGGCATGAGCCACCACACCTGGCCATTAAATAAATATTTTATTTATTTTTTTTAGACGGAGTCTCACTGTGTTGCCCAAGCTGGAGTGCAGTGGCGCGATCTCGGCTCATTTCAAGCTCTGCCTCCCGGGTTCATGCCATTCTCCTGCCTCAGCCTCCAGAGTAGCTGGGACTACAGGTGCCCGCCACCATGCCCAGCTAATTTTATTTTATTTTTTTGTATTTTAAGTAGAGACAGGGTTTCACCGTGTTAGCCAGGACGGTCTCAATCTCCTGACCTCATGATCTGCCCGCCTCGGCCTCCCAAAGTGCTGGGATTACAGGCATGAGCCACCATGCCCGGCCTAAATAAATATTTTAAAAAACAAAGTATATCAAAGAGTTGTGATACCAGGGGACTAGGGGAGGTCCCATGATTCCAGTGGGACTTTGACTCCAGCCAGTGTCCAGGCTGTTGACACCAAATGAGAAGGAATTCAGGGATGAATTGGAAAATAGTGAAAGTACAGAGATTTACTGCAAATAGAGAAGTATGCACTCAAGAAAGGGGAGTGTTAGCATACTCGAGAATGTCATGCTACGGGGTTTGAGGTTTCTATCTTTATGGGTTTTTGTTTTTCTGTATTTATTTATTTATTTATTTTTTGAGACAGTGTCTCATTCTGCTGCCTAGGCTGGATTGCAGTGGAGCGATCACGGCTCAATGCAGCCTCAACCGCTGGGGCTCAAGCAATCCACCCACCTTGGCCTCCCGAAGTACTGGGATTGTAGACGTGAACCACTGCATCTGGCCTCTTTATTTATGGGCTTAACCAAGGAGTGGAATATTCATGAAGATTTCTGGAAAAAGGTGAAGATTTCTTGGAACTGTGGTGCACCCATTTTTACACCAAATACAGGTGTTCTCGGAACTGTCATGGTGCCGAGGGGGTGTGACTATGTTAATAAGCGAACAATGAGGTTCCAGGTGAAACCTAGGTCAAATCCAGTGCCATGTTACATCCAGTGGGACCTAGCCAGCTTGGCCCACATCCTGGTTCTCAGGGTCTAATCAGCCTCTAGCTTATGCGCTATTTCAACAGTTTCCTTTTTGCTAGTCATATGAAATGCCTGTCTGGAATTTTCTTTTTTGTTTGTTTTTGAGACAGAGTCTCGCTGTGCTGCCCAGGCTGGAGTGCAGGGGTGCGATCTCAGCTCACAGCAACCTCTGCCTCCTGGGTTCAAGCAATTCTCCTACCTCAGCCTCCCGAGTAGCTGGGATTATATGTGTGCACCACCATGCCCGACTAAAATCTTTGTATTTTCCGTAGAGACAGGGTTTCACCATGTTGGCCAGGCTGATCTCGAACTCCTGACCTCAGGTGATCTACCTGCCTCGGCTTCCAAAGAGCCGGGATTACAGGTGTGAGCTAACATGCCCGGCTTCCTGCCTGGAATTTTCTATTCTCCCACAACAACCCTGTATTATTCATGTCTCAGTTGTCTTACATATATTTTATATACTTTCCATTCCCACATGGGAAACTGAATTTCTGAAAATAAGGGGAATTTTGCAAAAATATAACTGGAAGACATAGCATGATTGATAGAATCCAGTAAAATTATCACCCCAATATAGCTTTTTTTTTTTTTTTGAGATGGAGTCTCGCTCTGTCACCCAGGCTGGAGTGCAATGGCTCAATCTCGGTTCACTGCAACCTCTGCCTCCCGGGTTCAAGCTATTCTCCTGTCTCAGCCTCCCAAGGAGCTGGGATTACAGGCTCGCACCACCATGCCCGGCTTATTTTTGTATTTTTTTAGTAGAGACAGGGTTTTGCCATGTTGGCCAAGCTGGTCTCGAAATCCTGACTTCAGGTGATCCGCCCGCCTCAGCCTCCCAAAGTGCTGGGATTACAGGCATGAGCCACCCCGCTTGGCCTAAATAATCTTGTGTATGGGGTTTTTTTGTTTTTTTGTTTTGTTTTGTTTTTTTTGAGACAAGGGTTTCGCTCTTGTTGCCCAAGCTGGAGTGCAATGGTGCAATCTCGGCTCACTACAACTTCCACCTCCCGGGTTCAAGCAATTCTCCTGCCTCAGCCTCCCTGGTAGCTGGGATTACAGGAGGGTGCCACCACACCTGGCTAATTTTTTGTATTTTTAGTAGAAACGGGATTTCACTATGTTAGCCAGGAGTTCAAAACCAGCCGGCCGACATGGTGAAACCCTATCTCTACTAAAAATACAAAAATTAGTCAGGCATGGTGGTGCTCACCTGTAGTCCCAGCTACTCGGGAGGCTGAGGCAGGAGAATCGCTTGAACCTAGGAGGTGGAGGTTGCAGTGAGCCGAGACTGCACCACTGCACTCCAGCCTGGGCGACAGAGTAAGACTCCGTCTCAAAAACAAAAACAAAAACAAAAAACAAAATCCAGCTTTATGGAGATATAATTCACATACCATACAATCCACCCATTTAAAGTGTACAACTTAACAGCTTTTAGTACATTAATAGGGATGCATAATCATCACTGCAATCTAATTTTAGAAGTTTGTCATTCCAGAAAGAAACCTCAACTCATTAGCAGTCACTCTTCATGTCCTCTTCCCCAGCCCTTGACAACCACTAATCTACTTTCTGTCTCTATAGATTTGCATCTTCTGGACATTTCATATAAATGGAATCATACAATACAGGGTCTTTAGTGACTGACTTTTTTGATTTAGCATATTTTTGACGTTCATCCATGTTGTAGCATGTATCAGTACTTCACATCTTTTTATTACTAAATATTTCACTGTATAGCTATATTACATTTTATTAATCTCTTCATCAGTTGGTAGGCATTTGTGTTATTTCCACTCTTCAGCCATTATGAATAATGCTGCTGTGAACATTTGTGTACAAGTTTGTATGTGGACATGTTTTTATTGCCCTTACATGTATACCTTGGAGTAGAATTGCTGGCTCATAGTTTTAACTTTTTTTTTTTTTTTTTTGAGACGGAGTTTCACTTTTGTTGCCCAGGCTGGAGTGCAATGGCAAGATCTCAGCTCACGACAACTTCCACCTCCCGGGTTCAAGCGATTCTCCGGCCTCAGCCTTCCGAGTAGCTGGGATTACAGGCATGTGCCATCACGTCCAGCTAATTTTGTATTTTTAGGTAGAATGGGGTTTCTCCATGTTGGTCAAGCTGGTCTCGAACTTCCCTACCTCAGGTGATCTGCCCACCTCGGCCTCCCAAAGTGCTGCGATTACAGGCATGAGCCACCGTGCCCAGCCTTTTAACATATGTTTAACTGTAATACTTATGTTAAACTACAACCCATATGATTATGTTTAACATTTTGAATAACTACCAAAATATTTTCCAAAATAATTGCAACATTTTACTTTCTCATCAGCAATGTATGAGGGTTCCAACTTCTCCAAAGTCTCACCAACACTTGTTATTTTATTGTGTTCTTGATTATTGCTATCCTAGTGTGTGGAAAATGGCATCTTACTGCGTTTTGATTTGCATTTCCCTAATGACTAATAATGTTGAGTATCTTTTCATGTTCTCTGTATTTTCTTGGAGAAATTATTTCCATTTATTCCTGCCCTCCCCCTGCACCAGCTGGTGTTGAAACTCATTTATCTACTTATTTATTTATCTGAGAAATTTTGTTTTGTTTTGTTTTGTTTTTGAGACTGAGTCGTGCTCTGTCACGTAGGCTGGAGTGCAATGGCACAATCTTGGCTCACTGCAACCTCTGCCTCCCAGGTTCAAGCGATTCTCCTACCTCAGTCTCCTGAGTAGTTAGGATTACAGGTGTGTACCACCATGCCCAGCTAATTTTTGTATTTTAGCAGAGAAGGGGTTTCACCATGTTGGCCAGGCTGGTCTCAAACTCCTGACCTCAAGCGATCTGCCTGCCTTGGCCTCCCAAAGTGTTGGGATTACAGGTGTGAGCCACTGCACCCAGCCAAGAAATTATTTTCAAAACTTATACTTGATAATAGACTTGTAGGCCGGGCGTGGTGGCTCACACCTGTAATCCCAGCACTTTGGGAGGCCAAGGCAGGTGGATCACAAGGTCAGGAGATTGAGACCATCCTGGCTAACATGGTGAAACCCTGTCTCTACTAAAAAATACAAAAAAATTAGCCAGGCATGGTGGTGGGTACCTGTAGTCCCAGCTACTCAGGAGGCTGAGGCAGGAGAACGGCGTGAACCCGGGAGGCGGAGCTTGCAGTGAGCCGAGATCGCGCCACTGCACTCCAGCCTGGGCGACAGAGCCAGACTCCGTCTCAAAAAAAAAAAATATATATATATATACATATATAGACTTGTGTATCCAGAACATATACATCTTACATCTTAATAATAGAAAGATAAAGAACTCAATTTAAAAATGGACAAAGCAGCTGGGCACAGTGACTCAACCCTGTAATCCCAGCACTTTGGGAGTCCGAGGCGGCGGATCACCGGAGATCAGGCGTTCAAGACCAGCCTGACCAACATGGTAAAACACCATCTCTACTAAAAAAAAAAAAATACAAAAAATTAGCCAGCTATGGTGGCAGGTGCCTGTAATCCCAGCTACTTGGGAGACTGAGGCAGGAGAATGGCTTGAACCCAGGAGGCGGAGAATGCAATGAGCCAAGATCGCGCCACTGCACTCCAGCCTGGACAGTGTGAGACCCTGTCTCTAAATAAATAAAATAAAATAAAAAGTAAAAATGGACAAAGGATCTGATTTTTTTTTTTTTTTTTTTTTTTTTGAGATGGAGTTTCGCTCTTGTTTCCCCGGCTGGAGTGCAATGGGCAATCTCAGCTCACCACAACCTCTGCTTTCTGGGTTCAAGCAATTCTTCTGCCTCAGACTCCTGAGTAGCTGAGTTTACAGGTATGTGCCACCATGTCCAGCTAATTTTGTATTTTTAGTAGAGGCGGGGTTTCTCCATGTTGGTCAGGCTAGTTTTGAACTCCTAATCTCAGGTAATCCACCCACCTCGGCCTCCCAAAGTGCTGGGATTACAGGTGTGAGCCACTGCGCCCGGCCATTAAGTCATTTTTTGAGAAAGCTCTTTGGTTGGTTGACATTGGGAATGGAAACTCTACAGGTTGAACAGTTCATTCTGAAAGCAGAATGGGCTAGTTGCCTTTTAAAGTTTGATAAGAAAGGGTCTGGGCATAGTGGCTCATGCCTGTAATCCCAGCTCTTTGGGAGGCCGAGGTGGGTAGATCACCTGAGGTCAGAAGTTCAAGACTAGCCTGGCCAACATGGTGAAACCCCGTCTCTACTAAAATACAAAACAAACAAACAAACAAACAAACAAAAAAAACGGCCAGACGTGGTAGTGGGTTCCTATAGTCTCCCAATTACTTGGGAGGCTGAGGTAGGAGGGTGGCTTAAGCCTGGGAGGCAGAGTGAGACAGAATGGCTGGGCTACTGGCCAAACCCCAACCCTAAGCCTGCAACCACGGCCCTAAGTGAAAACAGCTGACCCCATTTTTCTGCCCAAATATTACCTTTTTGGCCTGCCATGCCCCTATCCTGTGCCCATAATGACTTCAGCTGGCAGAGCAGCTGAGTAGCAAGCAAAGAAGCTACTGAGTGTCAGAGACTGCAGACAGATGCAGCTAACTTCGGAGGGTACGGCTTTAGGGAAAGACCTTCTTCCTGTACCACCCCCATTCCAGCTGCCATCCCACTGAGGGCCATTTCCATCACCCAGTAAAATCCTCCGCATACACTACCCCTTCAATCCATTCATTTGTCCTGATTCTTTCCAGATGCCAGACAAGAACCTGGGTGCCAAGAGGGCAGGGGCTTGGATGCTGCTGCCAGGGCCGTACAGAGCCTGCTCCCACCAGAGAGGATCGACCAACTGGTTCCAGCATTCGTTCACTCTGGTTCCCACACTGCTTGTTCACACATTCCCTCTTCCAAAAAGTGGCCAGCAGTGGGCTGAAAGGAGCCACTCCAGTTCCTGCCCACGAAAGGGGTCAAGGTCAAGGGAATTATCCCATCTCAGGAGGTTGCCATGAGCCAAGATTGCGCCACTGCACTCCAGCCTGGGCAACAGGCTGAGACCCCACTTCAAAAACAAATAAAAAATAAAGTTTGATAAGAAGGAAAAAAGACAGATGGGAATGGTAGATTGTTAGAAGGCTAAGATTAGTGGGAATTTTTATTTATTTATTTATTTATTTTAGAGATGGGGCATCTTGTCATGTTGCTCAGGTGGTCTTGAACTCCTGGCCTCAAGCAATCCTCCTGACTCAGCCTCCCAAATTACTAAGATTACAGACTTGAGCTGCCACACCCCACCTACAGTAGGAATTTTTTTTTTGAGATGGGAGTCTTGCTCTGTCGCCCAGGCTGGAGTGCGATGGCGTGATCTCCGCTCATCACAACCTCCACCTCCCAGGTTCAAGTGATTCTCCTGCCTCTGCTTCCTGAGTAGCTGGGATTACAGGCATGCACCACCATGTCCAGCTAATTTTTTGTATTTTTAGTAGAGACGGGGTTTCTCCATGTTGGTCAGGATGGTCTCGAACTCCCGACCTCAGGTGATCCGCTCACCTCGGCCTCCCAAAGTGTTGAGATTACAGGCATGAACCACAGTGCCCAGCCTTCAGTGGGAATTTTTAATGAGGGAAGGGGAACATGTCTTAGGATGATAGGAAAGAATTGGGAAAGTATATCTACCAAAAGTGCTGTGTTGATAGTAGAAAAAGATGAGGTTAAAGTGGTGCAAGGATTTGTAAAAGAAGATCTTCTGCTAGGCCTTGACTAAGCAGAGGGTTTCCCAAGCCTAAGGAAGAACATAAGCAAAGGAAGGATAGAACCCAAGTCAAGGTATAAAAGGACAGAGGGGCCAGGCACAGTGGCTTACGCCTGTAATCCCAACACTTCGGTATTGCATCCTCCAAGGTAGGAAGAAGGTTTGCGTCCAGGAGTTCGAGACTGGCCTGGGCAACACAGCGAGACACTGTCTCTACAAAAAAGTTATAAACGTATTTCAGCCTGGCCAACATGGTGAAATCCTAGGCATGTGACTAAAGCTACTGGAGCAAAGTATCTGGCAATGTGGAGGCAGGCAGAGGTAAGGCCAGCTAGCTCAGGAGGCTGAGGCTCAAGCAGAGCAACCACAGCTGGATGGCCACAGGGTCATGTGGAGCAGAGACGACCAAGGGCTGGGACTGCCAGCCACTGGCAACATAGCCACGCACTGCCTCATGAGTGTAATTTCTCAACTTAGCTCTTACGTTCTTGTCCATCACATATGAGTCCTATAGACTCAGAAGGCTGATGTGGGAGGATGCACTGTCAGCTCTGGATGCTGAGAGCCATGAGAGGATTTCTGCCCTTAAACTTCTAAAGAGGGAGGTAGAGACCTGGCTCTCACAATACCACATACAGATAATTCTTCCCCAGTTGCAGAGGAGATGGGATGCCAGAGAGCCAAAAGGAGAAAAGGTGTCACTACAGGGCCAGACTGAAAGGCCTTATATATGCCCCTCTGGCAGGGGAAAGGGATACATCTTATGTCATAAAAAAGTGTTGTGATCAACTTTAGGCAAATCATCCCGGGAGCAATATGAGGTTTGGGCTGGAGAGGGAATAGACTGTTGATAAAAAGACCAGGGAAAGTGTGTAAGAGAAGGCAGATTAGAGGAGCATTTATTTCTTGGGGAGAATCACAGGGTCTGGTGACTATAACAATGGAGGAAGTAAAAGAGAAGGAATTTAGGACTCGGTTCATGGCAATGCCATCAATTGATTCTGAAAATACAAGCTATAAAATAGGTTTGTGGATGAAGATGATTAAATCATTAAAAACTAGTTATGTGAAATATACATACTTTACTATAGATCTCAGGAAAAAAAAACAGAAATGGAGATGGTGCTTCTGTTCTCACTGAGCCTTACAGAAGGTAACAAAGGTAAGAGAACGAATGAAATCCTCCAGGAAGAAAAAGGGAGGAAAAATAGAACTAAGAAAAGGGAGGAAAAATAGAACTAAGGACAAATCCTGGGAACACCAGTATTTGCCATGGTGTTCTCTGCATGGTGTTCTCTGCATGGCTGCAGAGAAAGCAAATGATTCAACACCGGGGGAAGAGGATCACCAGCAATTAGCAGGTCAGTGTTGACCTTAGCAAAAGTAGCTTCAGAAGAGACAGGACAGAGTCTAGAAGGCAATGGGTTGAAGAGTGTGCCAGTTACTAACTTATTGCCTCTTAGTTTCAAATTCAGGCCAGGCGAATCACCTGAGGTCAGGAGTTCAAGACCAGCTTGGGCCAACAAGGTGAAACCTCGTCTCTACTAAAAATACAAAAATTAGTCGGCCATGGTGGTGGGCGCCTGTAGTCCCAGCTACTCGGGAGGCTGAGGCAGAAGAATCGCTTGAACCTAGGAGGTGGAGGTTGCAGTGAGCGGACATTGCGCCACTGCACTCCAGCCTGGGCAACAGAGTAGGACTCCATCTCAAAAAAAAAAAAAAGTGAAGGGGTGGCCTACCCCTCCACACCTGTGGGCGTTTCTCGTTAGGTGGAACGAGAGACTTGAGAAAAGAAATGAGACACAGAGACAAAGTATAGAGAAAGAAAAAGCGGGCCCAGGGGACCGGCGCTCACCATACAGAGGACCCGCGCCAGCACAGGTCTCTGAGTTCCCTTAGTATTTATTGATAATTATCTTTACTATCTTAAAGAAAAGGAAGTGGCAGGATAATAGGATCATTATAGGGAGAAAGTCAGCAGTAAGACATATGAATAAAGTTCTCTGTGACATGAGTAAGTTTAAGGAAAAGTGCTGTGCCTTGATATGCATATGCAAACATCTCCATAAACCTTTTTAGTGCATAAAGAGCAGTATTGCGCTGGCGGTTTTCTCCTTTCTCAGTAAACAGAACGTACAATCGGTTTTATACGAGATGTTCCATTGCCCAGGGACGGGCAGGAGACAGATGCTTTTCTCTATCTCAACTGCCAACAACAGCCAAGAGGCCTTCTTTCCTCTTGTACTAGTCCTCCTCAGCACAGACCCTTCACGGGTGTCAGGCTGGGGGACGATCAGGTCTTTCCCTTCCCACGAGGCCATATTTCATACTATCACATGGGGAGAAACCTTGGAAAATACCTAGCTTTCCTAGGCAGAGGTCCCTGCGACCTTTGGCAGTGTGCGTGTCCCTGGGTACTTGAGATTAAGAGAATGGTGATGACTTTTAACCAGCAAGTTGCCTTCAGGCACTTGTTTAACAAAGCACACCCTGCACAGTCCAAAATCCTTTAAACCTTGAGTCACCACAGCACATGTCTCTTGCAAGGACAAGGTTGGGGGTAGGGTCACAGATTAACAGCATCTCAAATACAGAACAAAATGGAGTCTCTTATGTCTACTTCTTTCTATATAGACACAGTAACAGGCTGATCTTTCTTTTCCCTACAAAAAAGAACAAGAACAAGAAGAAATTTGAAATGTCAAAGTTAAGAAATTCAGTTTAAAATGTTTTATTTCATAGCTCATAAAAAAGTATGTATGTACAAGACTCAAGTAAATAGAAAGACAGCTTTCCATCACAAATCAGATAGTTTTTCAAACTCTACTGTGGAAGCATATTTAATGCACACATTTGAACGCTACACATAAAACATTTTAACTATGCAGTCCAAGTTCTGGATTTTACATTAGATCTGCATATATAAGACACTTGTGGTCAAATTTCAAGATTGGTAAAGCCAATCTCAAGCTGCTTATATTTTGAGTACAGGTTTCACTATTACAAATATATCATGTTAAACTAACAAACTCATGACCTTCAAAGATGTCTTCGTCCCATGCGCACACATTTGTAATTTGCGTCCATTTGATATTTCCCTTCTTTCATAATCTTCAAATTATAGTAGTTACGCATTGAGTTCCCTATGTATCTCACCCATCTCCTTTATCTGAAACAGGAAAAAGTACAGAAAAAAATTCTAAATAATTTTTCAATCTTTTGTTCACTCTGAAAATAGTATTAAATAATAAAGTTAAAGGAACACAAGATGATTTTTTTCCACATTTATGACTTATTTAAATAAAAAAAGAAAAAGTTATATTGCAAGGAAACACACATTTAAGTGTTTTCAAGCTTCTATTTAGAGACAAGATCGCCAAAGTGACTAGGGCAAGTTGGAGGTAAGCTAGATCCTTAAGAATAAGATTTTTATTAAGTGCATACTATTTTTTTTTTTTTTTTTTTTTGAGACGGAGTCTTGCTCTGTTGCCCAGGCTGGAGTGCAGTGGCGCAATCTCGGCTCACTGCAAGCTCCGCCTCCCGGGTTCACGCCATTCTCCTGCCTCAGCCTCCCGAGTAGCTGGGACTACAGGCGCCCGCCGCTGCGCCCGGCTAATTTTTTCTATTTTTAGTAGAGACGGGGTTTCACCATGGTCTCGATCTCCTGACCTTGTGATCCACCCGCCTCGGCCTCCCAAAGTGCTGGGATTACAGGCGTGAGCCACCGCGCCCGGCCTACTATTTTTAAGATTAGGAAAACATTGATTTACTTTCTATTATCAATCTTTCATTTTATATGTGGGGAAACTCAAGTTCAAAATTAGTGTTTGTCTCAGATCACACAACCAGTTACAGGCAAACTGAGACGATGATAATGACTACTACTATTCTGTTGACAAATATTTTCTTATGTGGCAAGCATGGGACCAACACTTTACACCGATTATGTTTAATCCATACTATCTATTATCCTCATTTTACAGATGAGGAAACATGGAGGCTTAAAGAAGTTATACAACTTTGCCCAGCCAAACCCAGGTCTGTACTGTTCTGCACTACAACACTACATTGTCTTTCTGCCTGTCTGTTACAGTTCAATTCAGGTTAGTCTTCTAGACTTGTGGTCACCAAACCAAATAAGCCAGATGACCTACTACGGAATGGGAAAAAAATGCTAGAACTTTCTGGTTCTATTAGATTTTTTCCAATATTCCTTTACGTTTCTATTTTTATTACTTGCTAAAATATTAGTAAGTGGCCCATATACAAAGATACACAAAAATGAACAGATATATGAAAAATGTTAATGATAGGGTTCAAGGACAAGTGTTCATATTCAATTCCAAGGGACCAAAACACACCAACAATCTGACACTTTGATCTCATACTAGTATAGATGACTAGTTAGTACACAATAGATTTATTATGACAAATTAAGTTCATATTAAATTATTATTTCACTGGCATAAAGATAACAGATCATTAGTCACTATGAGTTTCTCCAAGGTGAATCCACTGGAGTATGCCTTTAGAAGCTTCTGCTAGATGTTGACACTTTGTAAAATAAAAACCATAGGCTTCCCATTCCACTCTTCTATGAGGCAAAAATCAATAGATGGTGATCTGCCATGGAACTCACACAAGAAGATTTAGGTAAGAGCACATTCTAAGACTGTCCCTAAGACCCTAAAGAAAACAGTATAAAGGGACTCCAGTATAACTGAAATGCATCAGTGTGTAGGAAGGTAGAGTGACTAGGAGTAACAGATTCAACAGGGCCTTTCTATTTAGGTAAGTAATCCATTTACCTCAGCCTTCTCATACTTTGCCATTCTCTTCTTTCTGGAAATAACCTGAGTGGAAGAAAGACAATTACTGTTTTAGGACTGTTACTCAAAAAAAGGTTATCTAAATTGACATATATGCTTTTAATGGACATAATTTTGATCTCAAAAAAAAATAATTTTAACATCTATCCATAAACATTTATTGTTTCTTAAATTAAAAATTTCATGCCAGTGCAGGGGCTCATGCCTGTAATCCCAGCACTCTGGGAGGCCGAAGTGGGAGGATCATCTGAGGTCAGGAGTTTCAGACCAGCCTAGCCAACATGGTGAAACCCCATTTCCACTAAAAATACAAAAATTAGCCAGGTGTCATGGCACGCACCTGTAATCTCAGCTACTCAGGAAGCTGAGGCACCATAATTGCTTGAACCCGGGAGGCAGAGGTTGCAGTGAGTGGAGATTGCACTGCTGCACTCCAGCCTGGGCTACAGAGTAAGACCCTGTCTCTTAGAAATAAATAAGGTGAGCCAGGCGTGGTGGCTCATGCCTGTAATCCCAGCACTTTGTGGGGCCAAGGCGGGAGGATCACTTGAGGTCAGGTGTTCAAGACCAGCCTGGCCAACATGATGAAACCTCGACTCTACTAAAAATACAAAAAAATTAGCCAGGCGTGGTGGTGGCCGTGGCCTATAGTCCCAGCTACTCGGGAGGCTGAGGCAGGAAAATCACTTGAACCCAAGAGGCGGAGGTTGCAGTAAGCTGAGATGGTGCCATTGCACTCCAGCCTGGGTAACAGAGCAAGAATCCATCTCTAAAAATACATACATACATACATACATAAAATAGGCCAGGCACGGTGGCTCACGCCTGTAATCCCAGCACTTTGGGAGGCCAAGGTGGGCGAATCACGAGGTCAGGAGATCAAGACCATCCTGGCTAACACGGTGAAACCCCGTCTCTACTAAAAATACAAAAAATTAGCCAGGCGTGGTGGCGGGCGCCTGTAGTCCCAGCTACTCCGGAGTCTAAGGCAGGAGAATGGCGTGCCAGGAGGCGGAGCTTGCAGTGAGCCGAGATTGTGCCACTGCACTCCAGCCTAGGCAACAGAGCGAGACTCCGTCTCAAAAATAATAATAGTAATAATAATAAAATAAAAATTTCACTACTAAACAAAAACAAAGTCTACCACGACAAGTGAAACAAACCAAAATAAATAAATAAATAAAAAACGATGCTGGATCCAATGGGAGAACAAGGGAGGAAGGGGAGGGAGGGGAGAGAGGAGAGGAAGGGGAGGGAGGGAGGGAGGGAGGAAGGAAGGAAGGAAGGAAGGAAAGAAGGAAGGAAGGGAGGGAAAAAAGGAAACAATGAATAATCTTTTTTTTTTTTTTGAGACGGAGTCTCGCTCTATCACCCAGGCTGCAGTACAGTGGTGTAATTTTGGCTCACTGCAACTTCCGTCTCCCAGGTTCAAGCAGTTCTCCTGCCTCAGCCTCCTGAGTAGCTGGGATTACAGGCATGCTCCACCACACCCAGTTAATTTTTGTATTTTTAGTAGAGACGGGGTTTCACCATGTTGGTTAGGCTGGTCTCGAACCCCTGACCTCGTGATCCACCCGCCTCGGCCTCCCAAAGTGCTGGGATTACAGGCGTGAGCCACTGTGCCCGGCCACAATGAATAATCTTTAAAGAAATTTAACAGTTTAGGCCAGGCACGGTGGCTCATGCCTATAATCCCAGCACTTTGGGAGGCCGAAGTGAGTAGATCACCTGACATCAGGAATTCGAGATCAGCCTGGCCAACATGGTGAAACCCCATCTCTACCAGACATACAAAACAATTAGCTAGGCATGGTGTGCACACCTGTAGTCCCAGATACTTGGGAAGGTGAGGCAGGAAAATGGCTTGAACCTGGGAGGCAGAGGTTGCAGTGAGCCGAGATCACGCCGCCGCACTCCAGCCTGGGTGACAGACTCCATCTCGGGAAAAAAAAAAAAAAAAAAAGAAAGAAAAAGAAAAAAGAAGCCAGGCACAGTGGCTCACGCCTGTAATCCTAGCACTTTGAGAGGCCGAGGCAGGTGGATCACAAGGTCAGGAGTTCCATACCAGCCTGGCCAATAAGGTGAAACCCCATCTCTACTAAAAATACAATAATTAGCCAGACAAGGTGGCCGGCTACTTGGGAGCTGAGGCAGGAGAATCACTTGAACCCGGGAGGCAGAGGTTGCAGTGAGCTGAGATCATGACACTGCACTCCAGCCAGGGCGACACAGCGAGACTCCATTTCTTTTTTTTTTTTTTTGAGACAGTCTCACTCTGTCGTCCAGGCTGGAGTGCAGTGGTGCGATCTTGGCTCACTGCAAGCTCCGCCTCCCAGGTTCATGCCATTCTCCTGCCTCAGCCTTCTGAGTAGCTGGGACTACAGGTGCCCGCCACCACGCCCGGCTAATTTTTTGTATTTTTAGTAGAGACGGGGTTTCACCGTGTTAGCCAGGATGGTCTCGATCTCCTGACCTCGTGATCCGCCCGCCTCGGCCTCCTAAAGTGCTGGGATTACAGACCTGAGCCACCACGCCCGGCCAGCGAGACTCCATTTCAAAAAAAAAAAGAAAGAAATTTAACAGTTTGGTGTGCATTCTTCCACATCCTCCTTTTCCACACCAATACAAATATCATATATATATATATATACATGCATCTAAGTTTTGGGGTCTAAAACTGGGATCATGCAGTATCATCACCACCTGTGCACATCCCGTATCAACATCATAGCAACCATTTCAGATTCAAAGATAAAGATCGAACTCATTCATTCACATTATTCCCTATCGTAGATACAATAAATACAATTTACTCTCTTACTGATACACACTCAGGCTATTTTTCAGATTCACTTTTTTTGTTGTTTGTTTGTTTTTATTCTCTTTTTGAGACGGAGTTTCGCTCTTGGTGCCCACGCTGGAGTGCAATGACGTGATCTCGGCTCACTACAACCTCTGCCTCCTGGGTTCAAGCGACTCTCCTGCCTCAGCCTCCTGAGTAGCTGGGACTATAGGCATGCACCACTATGCCTGGCTAATTTTGTATTTTTAGTAGAGACGGGGTTTCTCCATGTTGGTCAGGCTGGTCTTGGACTCCTGACCTCAGGTGATCCACCCACCTCGGCCTCCCAAAGTGCTGGGATTATAGGTGTGAGCCACCACGCCTGGCCAGATTCACCCTTACAAGCAATGCTATGATACAATAACTGAATGTGCTTCCTTATTGCACTTGTGTTTTCATTTATTTCTACAGGATAATTAGACTTCCAGCATTAACCACTCGTGTTCATTTGCCATCTGAAATTTCTATTAACTGTCTATCCCTACCTGTTGTAATTCTTTCTTTAGGTTTCCTCATCAATTTGTAAGAACTCTTTGTGTATTATGTATAATATCCATTCTTGCTTTATGCACCATATTTTTTTCATGCCCATCATTGACATTTTTTACTTTACAGTTTCTTTGCCATATAAAATGTTTGGTTTTAATGAAGCCAAAATATATATATATAGGACTACGTGCAATGGCTCATGCCTGTAATCCCAGCAGTTTGGGAGACTAAGCCAGAAGAATTGCTTGAGCCCAGGAGTTCAAGACCAGCCTCGGCAGCCATAGCAAGACCTGGTCTCCACTAAAAGTTAAAAAATTAGCCAGGTATGGTGGCAGGTACCTGTAGTCCTTGCTACTTGGGAGGCTGGGTCAGGAGGGTTACTTAAGTCCAGGAACTGGAGGTTGCAGTAAGCTATAATCATGCCACTGCCCTCCAGCCTGGGTGACACAGCAAGACCCTCTCTCAAAATATACATACACATATGTATCATGGATTCCAGATTTCTTGCCTTACATGGTTTCTCCTACCACAAGGTTGTACAAACATTCCATCAATTAATTTTCTTGGGAATTGTTTTACTTTTTTATATTTTTAAAAATGTAAATGTCTTTGAACACGGATACACTGCCCAACTCCTTTCCTACTGCTGTGCTCTGGACATACCACCCTCACACAGCTGGGCAATATGGCCAGCCTGGTGGAGTGAAATAGGAATTCAACTTTTGTTTTGTTCCAGATGGATAGCCAAACATGGTTGATTGAACTGGAAATCTCAGTTTCCAAATACCCTCAAACCTGTTTCTGAATTCTGTTGTGTTAGTAAGATCTCTCTCTCTCTCTCTCTCTCTCTCTTTCTTTTTGAGACGGAGTTTCGCTCTTGTTTCCCAGGCTGGAGAACAATGGTGTGATCTCAGCCACAAACTCTGCCTCCTGGGTTCAAACGATTCTCCTGCCTCAGCCTCCTGAGTAGCTGGGATTACAGGCATGCGCCACCATGCCCGGCTAATTTTGTATTTTTAGTAGAGACCAGGTTTCTCCATGCTGGTCAGGCTGGTCTCAAACTCCCGACCTCAGGTGATCCACCCACCTCAGCCTCCCAAACTGCTGGGATTACAGGCGTGAGCCACGGTGCCTGGCCCCTTTTATTTATTTATTTATTTTTTGGAGACAGGGTCCTGCTCTGTTGCCCAGGCGGGAGTGCAATGGTGTGATCATGGCTCACTGCAGCTTTGATCTCCTGGGCTCAACTGACCACTCCCACGTCAGCCTCCTAAGTAGATAGAACCACAGGTGCAAGCCATCACGTCTGGCTAAGTTTTGTATTTTTGGTACAGATAAGGTTTTGCCATGTTGCCCAGCCTGGTCTCAAACTCCTGGGCTCAAGTGATCCACCTGTCTCAGCCTCCCAAAGTGTAGCGATTATAGGTGTGAGCCACTGCACCCAGCCATTATTACTTTTTCTTGAAAAAATATACCCTTAAATGAAATTTTACTTGTTCTGTACTCACCAGCACAACAATTCCAGCAACAACTGCTATCACCACAACCACAATAACAGCAATAACACCAGCTTTTAGACCCTGCATTGAGAATTCAGGTGCTTTTTCATCGACATAATAAATTAAAGTTTGACCAGGATCCAGATCCAGTTGTTCCCCATTTACTCTCAGGTCCATTTTCTTAGAATGAAACAAGGATTCACCTTTAACCTGTATTGAAAAGGAGAAAAGGAATTAAAAATATTTAAGAAAACAAACCATGGTCACATATAATTACATACAAATTGTATGCCGAAAGAACTGCTGCCAAGAATCTTTATGGTTTTAGTGATAACAATCTAATCTATTGGAACTTTAAAAAACTGTTTATTACAGGAACCTTTCAACATACACGGAAGTAGAAAGAGTAGTGCAATGACGCCCATGTACCTATCACCCAGATGCAAGGACATCAACACACAGCCTCTCTTACTTCATCTTTTCTTCCTTCTATCCCTTCACCCCCACCCAGATTATTTTGAAGCAAACCTCATATTTCAGCAGAAAATACTTCACTATAATACATTAAAGTTTAAACAAAATATTTTAATCATACCAGTTACACAGTCTTTTTAAACAAACTCTTATTTGTGTAAATTATAAATATCATAGGGGAGCATATATGTACAAACTAAGTAACTACCAAGTAAATAATAAATAAGAATTATAAGAAACAGAGGAGATATTTTAGGCAGAACAATTTGATAAGAGGCATAAATACACAAACAAGTAAGATGCATGTGAGTGACAGACAGGACAAAATTAATGGCAGCAGCAGAACCATTTGGTTGATCTATAAGTGGAGAAAAAGGTGATGAAATATATTTAATTCATTGAGGCATGATAGACTACATTCCTGAACCAGGAATAGAATAAAGAAGATTATACTCACATCTTTTTCAAAATAATAAGCCACATCAGCTATGTCCACATCATTCTGAGTTTTTTGAGAAGAATTTTGAACCAGATCAATAGTGATAACATTATCCTCATACTGGGGAAAAAAAATTGAATAATACAAATTAATACTAATATAGTCAAAATCATTTGAAAATAACATTATTTGAGAATCCGAATAGTCAGTGTTTGATTTTCTGTAATCTACATGCATCGCTGTTCCTTTCCATTAGTGGATAATTAAGTTGATCATTAATCGAGAAATCTTTGGGAGGTCTCTAAATCTATCAAAGGGAAATAAGACAGCCATGCAACCAAACATAATTACAATGCACAATTTTTCCTAAGAGAATTTTCTTATATTGAAAAGGTTTTTAAATAAGATATGAAAGTATTTTATTTGGATTAGAACTACTTTAAAACTCAAATACTAAAGAAATGCAAGGTAAGGCTGGGCGCGGTGGCTCATGCCTGTAATCCCAGCACTTTGGGAGGCCGAGGCAGGCGGATCACCTGAAGTCGGGAGTTCAAGACCAGCCTGACCAATATGGAGAAACCCTATCTCTACCAAAAAGACAAAATTAGCCAGGCATGGTGGCACATGCCTGTAATCCCAGCTACTAGGGAAGCTGAGGCTGGAGAATCACTTGAACCTGGGAAGCGGAGGTTGTGGTGAGCCGAGACCACGCCATTGCACTCTAGCCTGGGCAACAAGAGCAAAACTCCATCTCAAAAAAAAAAAAAAAAAAAAAAAGAAATGCAAGGTAAAACGCAGTATGCATTTACCATGTTGTTTTTAAAGAGTAAAAAAAGTATATTCTTTCTAAAGAGTCTTAAATAAATTCATACTGCCTTTAAAGAGTTCCATCACACTATTCAAGTTTCTTTTTTTTTTAAACCAGAGTTTAAAGAGTTAAATAGGGGCTAACTGGTTAAGGACCAGTTCCTGAAAGCAGAGAAGATGAGAGCTCCGGTAACATCCTAAAGTAAATATGCACCAAAACCATATTTACCGAAAGTTATTTTGGTGCATATTTACTTTAAGATGTTACTGGAGCTCATCCACAGGGACAGGTTCTCCAGGAAAAGAAAACCCAAATGTTTTAGGGATACTAAGAGATACTACATTTTCTTTAGGAGTAAAACTAGGCTTTTCAAAGGCTATGGAAGGAAAACAACGATAACCGAAAACAACCGGCTGGGCTTTGTAGCTCACACCGGTAATATCAACACTTTGAGAGGCTGAGGTAGGCAGATCACTTGAGCCCAGGAGTTCGAGACCAGCCTAGCCAACATAGCAAAACCCCGTTAACACTAAAAATACAAAAATTAGCTGGGCATGGTGGCGCGTGCCTGCAGTCCCAGTTCCTCAGGAGGCTGAGGCACAAGAATTGCTTGAACCTCAGAGGCAGGGGTTACAGTGAGCGGAGATCTTGCTACCACACTCCAGCCTGGGGAACAGAGCAATAGTCTGTCTTAAAGAAACAAACAAACAAAAAACAGTAACGGGAAATTCACATTAAGTACCCAAGATCTTAAACTGTTGCTCTAGTAAGTGTATTTAACCACCACTTAAATCACTGGCTGTCCTTATACTCAAAACATACTGTCTCACCAACCACCTGCTAAAGCTCACTTATTAAAAAATCATACCAAAATATTTGTGATAAATTTTGGATCCAGTTGATAACGCGTTTTGATCGCCTCCTCAAGTGCACTGTAAAGAATTTAAAATCTGTATTAAAAAAATATGTTTGTACCACACAACAGTAAGAAGCACTACTCTTAAAGCAGATAGCTCATGGTGTAGAATTGTCATTCAAGTTAAAATTTTTCTGCCATTTTGCAACTATCATAATAATAATTGATTCAGGCTAGAATCATCCATTGATATTCAAACTGCTGGGTGCCAGTTTAATTAGAAAAAGAACATTTACTTAATATCCAAGTATCTGCCCATAGATTACTTATGGATTACAAAGGGAGAATGGTAACTTCACAGTGGAAAAACCTGGTGGATACCACTTTAACCAAAGTTTACATTACTAGTAAAGGGACAAGCTGACATCATGCAACTTCTAATGTGAAGTACTACAAAGGACACAAGATAGCATAAGTAGCTTTCCTGTCAAAAATGCATAATGTGTTTTTAGTTAAGAGGAAACATCAAGGCCCGGGTGAGGTGGCTCATGCCTGTAATCCCAGCACTTTGAGAGGCTGAGGTGGGCGGATCACCTGAGGTCAGGAGTTCGAGACTAGCCTGACCAACATGGAGAAACCCCGTCTCTACTAAAAATACAAAACAAAATTAGCCAGGCATGGTGGCACATGCCTGCAATCCCAGCTACTCGGGAGGCTGAGGCAGGAGAATCACTTGAATCTGGGAGGCAGAGGTTGCGGTGAGCCATGATTGCGCCATTGCACTCCAGCCTGGGCAACTTTGTTGGGAAACTCCAACTCAAAAAAAAAAAGAAGAAACATCAGACAAATCACAATTTGAGGGACATTATATATAACAACTTGCCCATGTTCTTCAAAAATAGCAAGTTCATGGAAGACAAAGAAAGGCCAAGAAACTGTTCAAATATTAAAAGAGGCCGGGCGCGGTGGCTCAAGCCTGTAATCCCAGCACTTTGGGAGGCCGAGACGGGCGGATCACGAGGTCAGGAGATCGAGACCATCCTGGCGAACACGGTGAAACCCCGTCTCTACTAAAAAAATACAAAAAACTAGCCGGGCGGAGCTGGCACGGAGCAAATGACGGTCCCAACTGCCACTGCACTCGGGCCAGAGAGAGAGACTCCGACCAAAAAAAAAAAAAAAAAAAAAAACAAATATTAAAAGAGACTAAAGAATCATGACAACTAATGTGATACATGATCTTGGACTGGGTTCTGAATCAGAGAGGAAAAATTACCACAAAGGACAATATTGGGAAAATGGGTACAATGTGATACAATGTTAAATTTCCTGGCCTGGTGCGGTGGCTCACACCTGTAATCCCAGCACTTTAGGAGGCGGAGGTGGGAGGATCACAAGTTTGGGAGTTCGAGACCAGCCTGGCCAATATGGTAAAACCCCATTTCTACTAAAAATACAAAAATTAGCTGGGCGTGGTGGCAGGTGCCTGTAGTCCCAGCTACTTGGGAGGCTGAGGCAGGAGAATAGCTTGAACCCAGGAGGCAAAGGTTGCAGTAAGCTGAGATCATGCCACTGCACGCCAGCGTGGGTGACAGAGCGAGACTCCGTCTAAAAAAGAAAAATTCCTAAATTTGATCGTTGTATAGTGGTTTATATAAGAGAATGCCTTTTGTTCTTAGGAAAAGATACACTAAAGTACTTAGGGATAATGGGGCCTGATATCTACAACTTGCTTTCATATGCTTCTGGGAAAAATATTTCTACATGCATAGATACACTGATATAAAGCACACACACATATTCATCCATCCATACATATATAAAAAGTAAATATGCCAAAATGTTAATTGGTGAATCTGAGTAAAGTGTATTCCTGGAATCTCTGCGCTATTCTTGTAACTCTATTTCAAGTAACTTTGTTTTTCAGAAATATGAAAAAGCATTTAGACTTGGCTTTTCAAATGCTGTAGGATGGAAGATTTGAGCCACCAATTGCGCAAGAATAACATGATGCATTTCATCGCACTTACGTCCGCAAACTTTGAACATCATAAGGTTTTTCTCTTGCTTTGTGTTTTAATTCAATGATGATCCAGCTATAAAGTAAAAAGACAATGTCAGTTGACTATAACTCAGTCTTTTATACTATTTTCCTAATAAGCTAATACTAAAATTCTTGAATTATAAGGACTAAGAGAAAAAAAATTTATGCAGTAGCTATTCCCATAATTTATTCCCTTACACATCCTTCATAAAGGACACACCCAGCAGGGAACACCCTTTCTAATACTGACCCTCTGTTCTCTGGACACAATACATAAGGTTACATGAAGTCAAGGTTTAGCTGGCAGTGTTGTGCCCTGTTCAACTGAAGAGATGAAAAGGCATGAAAGGGCCAGGCACAGTGGCTCACACCTGTAATCCAGCACTTTGGGAGGTGGAGGTGGGTGGATTGCCTGAGGTTGGAGACCAGCCTGGCCAACACGGTGAAACCCCGTCTCTACTAAAATACAAAAATTAGTCAGGTGTGGTACAGCTGCAGTCCCAGCTACTCAGGAGGCTAAAGCAAGAGAGTTGCTTTAACCCAGGAGGCCGAGGCTGCAGTGAGCTGAGATTGTGCCGCTGCACTCCAACCTGGGCAACAAGAGTGAAACTCTGTCTCAAAAAAAAAAAAAGAAAAGAAAGGGCACAAAGAGAAAATTGACAAGGAGGCTCCAGAAGACCAAAACAGAAAAACAGGAAGTGCCCACTTTGGTCCTGACATCCTTTCCAGTTTCTAGTGCCTTCCAATGAAGTCTTTTTTTGCTTAAGCTAGCGTGAGTAGGTTTCTGTTCCTTTTCATTAAACAATCCCTAAAGCATATCTCACTTTTAAAGCACAATAAATGAGCAAATACATAGGTTAAATTACATACATTTAACACTAATGCAACTATGAAATACTGAATAATGTTAAGTAAAGAAATAAAAGAAAAATTATACCTAGTATGCTACCGTTTACGTAAAAATAATAAAACAGATACATAACACATTCATCAACTATCTCTGGAAGGTTATAGAATAATCAATAACGTCAATTCTATGGAGGTCCACTGGGTAGCAGTGGGGACTGGAATAAGAAGGAAGCTTTTCACCGGACACTCTTATCTTCTGAATTCTAAACCATGAAATCATATTACATAATCAAAAATAAATTTAATTAAATGAATCTGAACAGCATGAAAACAAGTAGTATAGGCAGCCCCACTCACTAGGTTCTCACTCGCTCAGAGCAGGTTATTTCAGTGTCCTTGTCAGTTCTTCTGACCCCAGCAGTGTTCACACACCAGCACGTGGAGGTGCCGTTGCACTGCTTGGCCTTAAAGAGCCCGCTCTCATCGCAGTCAGGATCGTAAAGGCCATCATTGTTCTGGAGAGCCCCTTCAGGTTTCGCTCTTCTCCCAAGTTTTGAGCCGTTCATTTCTGCCTTCATCACCAAACATTTGGCAGCCACTGAAAAAGAAACCTTAATGCCAAACTGAAAAATAACCGATTTCATGATTACAGGAAAAAAAAATTAACTATAAAGTTCCAGCGTCAAAGATTATTTGAAACTTATGTGTTCCCACACTTACTTTATAACATGATTCAGATTTAAGCCAATAAAACTCTTTCCAACTCAAGGCACATCAATTAAAGAAGTATTAAGTCAAAATAAAGCTTACAGGTAATAAGGATATTTTACTCACGCTTTGAGCAAAGGACAGTATTTTGTGCACCAATCGAAGTACACTGGCATTGACCATTGTCATTCAAAAAGCAGTTTACGGCCAGCTTGTAGTTTTCACAGACACATTCTAGAAAATTTAAAAAAACAAAAAAACTACTTTAAAATATGGATCTATTAACTCTCATGTCCCAGCTAAGTTATATTGCAATAATAATGCCTTAAAGTTACAAGGAGACAAAACCTTAAAAAGTGGTCCTGAAAGTTTTATTTTTCAGCTATAGACTACTTCCTAAGTGCCTGGCACTTGCAAAAGTCTGCATACTGTATACAGACGCATAGTTTAATCTACATGCATTCCTGTTTTGATTTTTTTTTTTTTTTTCTTTTTGAGATAGGGTCTCACTCTGTGGCCCAGGCTGGAATGCAGTGGCACAATCTTGGCTTACTGCAGTCTGGACCTACTGGACTCAAGTGATCCTCCCCCATCTCAGCCTCCCAAGTAGCTGGGACTACAGGCATGCACCACCATGCCTGGCTAATTTTTTACTTTTTGTAGAGTCGGGGTTTCGCCATATTGCCCAGGCTGGTTGAACTCCTGGCCTCAAGCAATCCTCCCACCTCAGCCTCCCAAAGTGCTGGGATTATAGGCATGAGCCACTGTGCCTGGCCTCCTGTTACAAATTTTTAAAACAAGAACACAGCTCTCCAAACATCATTTATAGCTTTGTCTTTGTGAAACTCCCAGTCTTAGCTCTTTCCTCACTCCTGTCCTGCTAAATAACATCCCTGTTAGTCACAGCCTTTTTTTGTTTTTCTTCTTGAGACAGAGTCTCACTCTGTCGCCCAGGCTGGAGTGTAGTGGTATGATCTCAGCTCACTGCAACTTCCATCTTCCAGGATCAAGCGATTCTCCTGCCTCAGCCTCCTGAGTAGCTGGGACTACAGTGGTCTGCAACCACGCCTGGCTAATTTCTGTATTTTTAGCAGAGATGGGGTTTCAGCATAATGGCCAGGCTGATCTCAAACTCCTGACCTCGTGATCCGCCCGCCTCGGCCTCCTAAAGTGCTGGGATTACAGGTGTGAGCCACCGCGCCCGGCCTTTTTTTGTATTTTTAGTAGAGATGGGGTTTCACCATGTTGGTCAGGCTGGTCTAGCATTCCTGACCTCAGGTAATCCACCCACCTCAGCCTCCCAAAGTGCTGGGGTTACAGGCGTGAGCCACCATGGCCAGCTGTTACTGACTCTTTTACAAAAAAATCAACAATTCAATTCTAGGATCTGCAAATCTTCACCTTCTGTCGCTCTCCCACCCCATTTTCTTAAATGAGGGATGTTTCCTTTGGGGCTTAACAAGAATATATTCAATCTTTAAACCATTTTATATCTTAGAAACATTACACTTTCAACTGCAGTTATAGTCATCCCTGTAAGTGAGTTTCCTAACTAAATTAAATCCTAGTATCTGATTTGGAGAGTGACACTAAGCAGCCTATTCTGGGTTATTGATGTCAGTTTAATAGTTTTGTCCTTAACTACCTCAGAAGTTCATTTAACTGCGAATTGGCAAGACTATCTAATTCCTTTTGTCTAGTTAAAAGAGTACAATCATTAAAACAAAAACTATCTCCTCAGTTCAAATGAAGAGGGAAAAAAAGAAAAAGATAGCACGACAAACCAGAATTTTTATATTGATCCTTCGTATCCCAAGTACTCTAAGTTGACTCCAACTTTTCCCTGTTCAAGTTATAATCGATATGAACCACCTTTAATCTGCCCAACACTAAATTCAATACTGGGGTCACAAAAGGGGAAAATACAGCACTTGCTCTCAAGCGTTTAAGTCTTCTGCAGCCCCATCCTGTACATATTTGAAACACATTGTTCATCCCTAAGGGGCGTGAAATTTAAATCAGACCAGTCAGGTGCAGACTTCGAGAACAAACCTGTAGTAGCTATGACCACTTTAAAGCAATTTAACATTAAGTATGTAGTCCCAGATTGAAGCTAGAAAAACATGAGTTGACTAAACTGCATTACTTTGAGAGTATAATTACTGAATTTAGGCCACTCCGTTGGTGAAAGTATAAAAGCCCTTCCAGAGAGCTTTGGCAAACGCCACTCCATTTCTAGGCACCATCTTACAAATAAATCAAGAGATGCCGGACCTGTGGCTCATGCCTGTAATCCCAGCACTTCGGGAGGTCCAGGTAAGAGCATCACTGGAGCCCAGGAGATGGAGGTTGCAGTGAGCTGTAAATGTGCCACTGCACTCCAGGCTGAACCACAGACCGAGACACTGTTTCCAAAAAAAAAAAAAGAGAGAGAGAGCGCGAACCAGCAGCCAAGTTGTTTATTCCACAGTTAAGCCAAACTACATGTCTAACATTTGAATAATGGTGCAACATACCAGTCACCATTTTAAATCTTGTTTTTAAGGCCGAATGTGGCGACTCATGCCTGTAATCCCAGCACTCTGGGAGGCCCAAACCGAGTGATCACTTCAGCCCCGGAGTTCGAGACCAGCCTGGGCGACATAGTGAGGTCTGGTCTCTACAAATACAAATATTCGGCGGGCGCGGTGGCTCACATCTGTAATCCCAGCACTTTGGGAGGCCAAGGTGGGTGGTTCAGCTGAGATCAGGAGTTCGAGACCAGCCTGGCCAACATGGAGAAATCCCGTCTCTACTAAAAATACAAATTAGCCGACCGTGGTGGTGCATGCCTGTAGTCCCAGCTACTCAGGGGGCTGAGGCAGGAGAATCGTCTGAACCCAGGAGGCGGAGGTTGCAGTGAGACGAGATCGCTCCGTTGCACTCCAGCCTGGGCAACGAGCGAAACTCTGTCTCAATAATAATAATATGTAATAATAAATAAACACAAAAATTAGCCAGGCATAAAGGCTGAGGCAGACTGATGGTCTGAGGTCGGGAGGCAGTCTATAATGAGTCAAGATCGTGCCCTTGCACTCCAGCCTGGAAGACAGAACAAAGCTGTTTGAAATAAAAAAAATAAAATAGGCCGGGCGCGGTGGCTCAGGCCTGTAATCTCAGCACTTTGGGAGGCCCAGGCGGGCGGATCACGAGCTCAGGAGTTCGAGACCAGCCTGACCAACATGGAGAAATCCCGTTTCTACTAAAACTACAAAAATTAGTCCCGGGTGGTGGCCCGCGCCTGTAATCCCAGCTACTCTACTCAGAAGGCTGAGGCAGGAGAATCGCTTGAACCCGGGAGGCAGAGGTTGCAGTGAGCTGAGATCGTCAAGCCTGGGCGACAGAGCGAGACTGAGTCTCAAAACATAAAATAAAACAAACAAATAAATAAAAAGAAAGATATACCTAATTATTAATTATGGGATTCTCAAAATTCTGGGATTATAGGTTTTTACTCTTTACGGTTATTGTTATTTCTGCGTTCCCTACAATAAGCTTGGCATTACTCATATGATCCTTAGAAAAGGGAAAACACCCACACGCCCTGTGTAGTCCAGGCCGCCTGGCGCGCGCAGGTGCATAGCGGCCCTGGAGGCCTCCGTGCGGGCACCTGTTCCCGCCTGAGGCCCACATCCGGGGCCCGCTGTCAGTGACAAGGACAAGGGCAGGCCAGCTGGTCCTTGTCGCAGAGACTCCGCCACCGGCTGGGGCTGTTTTGGAACCCCAAGTCCGCCCCGAACGGAGGAGGTCCGTGCGCCAGGGCGCGAGGCACCGGTTCGGTGGCCGCAGGAAACCCTGGACGTGGCCACTCCGTTCGCCACCTGTCCCCCGCCTCCGCCCCGGTCCATTTCCCTACCGAGGCGAGCAAAGCTGCAAAGTGAGGCTGCTCCCCCGGACCACGCGAGTCAGCGCCCCCTCGCCATTTCCTACCGCGCGGAGGGCCTGGGCCGGGGCACGGCCGCGCCGTCCGGTCTCCAGGCTGGAAAGCGCGGCCTCTTGGTCCCCTCCCGATTATTCCCGTTTCGGGGGCCGCGCGCCGCTGCCCCCCAGCCCAGCCCAACTCCACAACTCTGCTCCAAGTCCGCGCCTCACCTTTCTGAGCTGCGGCAAAACTCGCAGTCGCCGCCGCAAGCAGAAGCCCGAACGCGAGGACCTGCGGGGGCGCCATGCTGCGCGCGCGCCGAGAAGAGGGGCGCAGGAGAAGCCGGGGACTCGCGGGAGGGCGTGCGCCGGCAGTAGGGCGCCAGGAGCGGGGCGCCAGGAGCCGGCCGGACAGCGCGAGGCCTGGGGCGCGCAGGTCCGCGTCGGGAGGACAGCGACTAGGAGGTCCCCGGACCGCGTCGAGAGTGCTCCCTCGCCGAAGGTCTAGCGCTCTGTGCGCGCGGCGGGGCGGAGCGCAGACCTGCCCGACCTGGCGGCCCCGCCTCTCGGCCCCTTCCCGGGACTGCTCGCCTCTGGCAGCCTGTGGTTGGCGATGAGTCACCGCCCCGGAGCGGGGAGTGACTCCCTCCCCCAGCCCCGTCGCGGCCGTTGGGGCACCGCCCCCTCCACAGGTGTAGGCCAGCGCGCCCCGCCCCGCCCCAGGTGCTTCATCTCCATGGCGGCGTTAGGGACCTTTGGTGGCCTCCGAGGAGGTTTGAAGATTCTGTGCTGAGACTTCATTTTAACCGGAGGAGCGCTATTCTGAATCCTTGAAGAACGGGACCGGGGGGAAAGGGTGCGGGGACTGGATAGAGGAAGGTGGAGGCTAAAGGGAATACAAACACAAGCAGAGAACCTTCCAAAACACTGTGAAAAAGACTTTTGAGCTTTTACCTGGCAATTTAATTATACTCCTTTGAAATCAGAAAAAAAAAAAAAGAAAAGAAAAGAAAGAAAGAAGAGGAAAGAAGAAATCTCCTTGGCGTTCTTGGGAAGAAAATGAGTGTTTCTTTATAATTACTCTTAATAATTCTTTTCTCGGCCGGGCGCGGTGGCTCAAGCCTGTAATCCCAGCACTTTGGGAGGCCGAGGCGGGCGGATCACGAGGTCAGGAGATCGAGACCATCCTGGCTAACATGGTGAAACCCCGTCTCTACTAAAAATACAAAAAACTAGCCGGGCGTGGTGGCGGGCGCCTGTAGTCCCAGCTACTCGGAGGCTGAGGCAGGAGAATGGCCTGAACCTGGGAGGCGGAGCTTGCAGTGAGCCGAGATAGGGCCACTGCACTCCAGCCTGGGTCACACAGCGCCAGACTCTGTCTCAAAAAAAAAAAAAAAAAAATTCTTTTCTCGTTTTCATAAGCATTTCTGGCACTTGAAGATGTAAGAAAAGGTGTTCCCAGGCCGGGCGCGGTGGCTCACGCCTGTAATCCCAGCACTCTGGGAGGCCGAGGCGGGCGGATCACCTGAGGTTGAAAGTTCGAGACCAACCTGACCAACATGGAGAACGCCTGTCTCTACTAAAAATACAAAATTAGCCGGACGTGGTGACACATGTCTGTAATCCCAGCTACTCGGGAGGTTGAGGCATGAGAATAGCTTGAACCTGGGAGGCGGAGGTTGCAGTGCGCTGAGATCATGCCATTACACTCCAGCCTGGGCGACAAGAGCAAGACTCCATCTCAAAAAAAAAAAAAAGGAGAGAGAGAGAGAAAAGGTATTCCTATAGAGTCAAATACTAAGAACCGAGATTATTTCGGGTTTTGGATACTATTAAAGGACAATTTTGATGAGGCCTTTGGAAAGAAAATATAGGGAAATAGAAACAAAGGACAGTAATCGATTTCCGTGCAAATGAATTCAAATCACAACACACTATATTATTACAATATTAAAATAATTATAAAGACTTCATATATATACTATTTAGCGATGTGGGCAGATCACGAGGTCAGGAGTTTAAGACCAGCCTGGCCAACATGGCGAAACCCCGTCTCTACTAAAAATACAAAAAAAAATTAACCAGGTGTGGTGGCGCATGCCTGTAATCCCAGCTACTCGGGAGGCTGAGGCAGGAGAATCACTGGAACCCGAGAGGCAGAGGCTGCAGTGAGCCAAGGTCATACCATTGCATTCCAGCCTGGGTGGCAGAGCAAGACTCCATCTCAAAAAAAAAAAAAAAAAGCCTGGCACGGTGGCTCATGCCTGTAATTCCAGCACCTTGGGAGACCGAGACTAGCAGATCACGAGGTTAGGAGATTGAGACCATCCTGGCCAACATGGTGAAACCCGTCTCAACTAAAAATACAAAAAGTAGCCAGGTGTGCTGGCAGGCGCCTGTAATCCCAGCTACTCAGGAGGCTGAGGCAAGAGAATCGTTTGAACCAGAGAGTCGGAGGTTGCAGTGAGCTGAGATCCAAATGCTGCACTCCAGCCTGGCAACAGAGCGACACTCCATCTCAAAAAAAAAAAAAAAAAAAAAAAAGATTTAGCTAGGTTTGATTAATTTCTACAAGTATATGTCAAATCAAAGCTTATGTTTATATTAATCATTTCTGTGTTGTATTCGGTTGAAGTGTAGGCAAGTTGATTAATGTAAATAGTCATGCTGTTATAAGTACCTCTACAATTTGTTTTGTATAATTTACTTTTTTTTTTTTTTTTTTTTGAGACAGAGTCTCGCTTGTCACCCAGGCTGGAGTGCAGTGGTGCGATCTCGGCTCACTGCAGGCTCCGCCTCCCGAGTTCACACCATTCTCCTGCCTCAGCCTCCCAAGTAGCTGGGACTACAGGCACCTGCCACCATGCCCGGCTAATTTTTTGTATTTTTAGTAGAGATGGGGTTTCACCGTGTTACCCAGGATGGTCTCGATCTCCTGACCTTGTGATCCGCCCACCTCGGCCTCCCAAAGTGCTGGGATTACAGGTGTGAGCACCACGCCCAGCCTTTGTATAATTTAAATTTCACTTGGTATATGAAATAAGCTATTTAGGCCAGGTACAGTGGCTCACGCCTGTAATCCCAGCACTTTGGGAGGCCAAGGTGGGCGGATCACCTAAGGTTAGGAGTTTGAGACCAGCCTGGCCAACATGGTGAAACCCCATCTCTACTAAAAATACAAAAAGCCAGGCGTGGTGGTGGGCACCTATAATCCCAGCTACACAGGAGACTGAGGCAGGAGAATCCCTTGAACCTGGGAGGCGGAGGTTGCAGTGAACCAAGATTGCACCATTGCACTCCAGCCTGGGCAACAAGAGCGAAACGCCTTCTCAAAAAAAAAAAAAAAAAAAATAGTACTAACAAATCAGGGACAAGTTACCCAGATTTTTGTTGTCTGCTGAATTTTGGATGTTTTCGGGAAGTTTTCCTTTCTCCAAACTACATGTACTTTTCCCAAGAATAATCTAACTGGTTATTGTGGCTTTATTGGCAAAATGTTCCATTTCGAGATCTAAATCTGTTCACCTAATCTGGAGAATTTCATCTTCTGATAACTGGACAGCTATTTATTGTTAATTGCAATAAAGTGAATTGAGTAAGCATAATTATTAAATAAATGGCAAAATACCAGACTAGTCTCTGACTCATTGTATCTAAGTATACATCCAGGCTATTTTTTCTTTTTCTTTTTCTTTTTTCTTTTTTCTTTCTTTTTTTTTTTTTTTTGATATGGGGTCTTGCTCTGTCGCCCAAGCTGGAGTGCAGTGGCATGATCTTGGCTCACTGCAACCTCTGCCTCCTGGGTTCAAGCAATTCTCCTGCCTCAGCCTCCTGAGTAGCTGGGATTACAGGTACCCATCACCACACCTGGCTACTTTTTGTATTTTTAGTTGAGACAGGGTTTCACCATGTTGGCCAGGATGGTCTCAATCACCTAACTTTGTGATCCTCCTGCCTTGGCCTCCCAAAGTTCTGGGATGACAGGCACAAGCCACCGCGTCCACCTTTTTTTTTGTTTTTTTAAGATGGAGTTTCAATCTTGTCACCCAGGCTGGAGTATAATGGCGTGTTCTCAGCTCATCGCAACCTCCATCTCCTGGGTTCAAGCAATTCTCCTGTCTCAGCCTCCCGAGTAGCTGTGATTATAGGCGCCCGCCACCTCGCCCAGCTAATTTTTGTATTTTTAGTGGAGACGGGGTTTCACCACATTGGCCAGGCTGGTCTCGAACTCCTGACCTCAGGTGATCCACCCGCCTCAGCTTCCCAAAGTGCTGGGATTATAGGCGTGAGCCACTGCGCCGGCCGGTATTGTTTATTTTAATACCTCTTTAACACCTTCTCAATTTGTCATTCACTGCTCAAAATTACTCATTTTATGTTTTAATTGTGAATCTTTTGTAGTTCTAGTGCCATATTTAAGCACATTTATTAATATATTCAGGCTGGGTGCAGTGGCTCATGCCTGTTTTCCCAGCACTTTGGGAGGCCAAGGTGGGTGGATCCCTTAAGGTCGGGAGTTTGAGACCAGCCTGGGCAACCTGGTGAAAACCTGTCTCTACTAAAAATACAAAAATTAGCTGGACATGGTGGCATGCACCTGTAATTCCAGCTACTTGGGAGACTGAGGCAGGAGAATCACTTGAATCCGGGAGGCGGAGGTTGTGGTGAGCCGAGATCACGCCATTGCACTCCAGCCTCGGCAACAAGAGCAAAACTCCGTCTAAAAAAAAAAAATATATATATATATACACACACACACACACACACATATATAAATATATAAAATAGACTACCACTTCTAAAAGTTTTTGTCATCCCATGAGTAATAGATGAGTAGAAAACAAAAGTCCTTGGCCAGGCGCGGTGGCTCAAGCCTGTAATCCCAGCACTTTGGGAGGCCGAGACGGGCGGATCACGAGGTCAGGAGATCGAGACCATCCTGGCTAACACGGTGAAACCCCGTCTCTACTAAGAAAAAAATACAAAAAACCAGCCGGGCGAGGTGGCGGGCGCCTGTAGTCCCAGCTAATCAGGAGGCTGAGGCAGGAGAATGGCGTGAACCCGGGAGGCGGAGCTTGCAGTGAGCTGAGATCCGGCCATTGCACTCCAGCCTGAGTGACAGAGCGAGACTCTGTCTCAAAAAAAAAAAAAAGAAAACAAAAGTCCTTTATATAGAATGAAGAGTAAAAGTCTTTAACCACTACATAGCAAATCTCTCTCTATTCTAGATCTTCTTTGTTAATAGTTTTATATTTATGCTACTTGTTCATTAATTTTTCTCACATATCCCAAAGAACCTGGGTTCATAGGATATACACCACAGAGTGGGGGATAATATTTAGTTGGTTTAAGTTTATAACAATAGTTTGCATTTGTACAAAGTTCACCTTAATATATATATAAATGTGTATGTATAATTTCTACCATGTCATTATATCTGTCATTAAAAATTAACTTTTTTTTTAGACAGAGCCTCACTCTGTTGCCCAAGCTGGAGTGCTATGGTGTGATCTCGGCTCACTGCAACCTCTGCCTCCTGGGTTCAAGCGATTCTCCTGCCTCGGCCTCCCAAGTAGCTGAGATTACAGGCGCATGCCACCAGACCCAGCTAATTTTTGTATTTTTAGTAGAGACGGGGGTTTCCCCAGGTTGGCCAGGCTGGTCTGGAACCCCTGACCTCAAGTGATCTGCCACCTCAGTCTCCCAAAGTGCTAGGATTAACAGGCGTGAGCCACCACGCCCAGCCAACTTTTTTTTTTTTTTTTTTTTTTTTTTTTTTGAGACAGAGTCTCGCTTAGTCGCCCAGGCTGGAGTGCAGTGGCGCGATCTCAGCTCACTGCAAGCTCCGCCTCCCGGGTTCACGCCATTCTCCTGCCTCAGCCTCCCGAGTAGCTGGGACTACAGGCGCCCGCCGCCTCGCCCGGCTAATTTTTTGCATTTTTAGTAGAGAAGGGGTTTCACCGTGTTAGCCAGGATGGTCTCGATTTCCTGACCTCGTGATCCGCCCGTCTCGGCCTCCCAAAGTGCTGGGATTACAGGCTTGAGCCACCGCGCCCGGCCTGAGACAAGAGTCTTGCTCTGTTGCACAGGCTGGAGTGCATTGGCATGATCTCAGCTCACTGCAACCTCCACCTTCCAGGTTCAAGCAATTCTCCTGCCTCAGCCTCCAGAGTAGCTGGGATTATAGGCACATGCCATCACATCTGGCTACTCTTTGTATTTTTAGTAGAGATGGGGTTTCACCATGTTGGCCAGGCTGGTTTCAAACTCCTGACCTCAGGTGATCTGCCCACTTTGTCCTCCCAAAATGCTGAGATTACAGGCGTGAGCCACCTCACCCGGCTAATAAATAATTTTAAAAGTGACTATTGTAGAGCAAGACTCTGTCTAGAAAAAAAGTAAAATGTGATAGAAGACATAAGGATAAGATTGTTGTGGACAGTATTTGCATCAGAGAGGCTTCAAAGAAGCTGGGTGTCCGAAGGAGGAGAGGCAAGGAATAGTTTGGAAATGGCAAGTAGAAAACCTACTATACTCCCTGGCCCTTAGGAGGCTGAAATGTCAGGGGAAAAGTAAAGCAGCTTGTCCCTCAGAGAGCTGCTCAGGAGATGGCGTGCTCAGGGACAGCCAGGTTCATTTATTGCCAAGTGGTGAAGGGAACATTCAAAGAAGAGGATGAGGCTACAAAGACGTTTGATGGCGACAGATCTGGAGTTGCCAAGGCACAGCAGAAGAATTTGGGAAGGGGAGGGAGAGGGGCTTGATCAGATTAGCAGTGGACTCAGAGTACTGGGATCGTATCCAGTGTTGATGATCTATCCATGTTGGATGATCTGGAAAGCTTGTTCTTCTAGTGACTGAGGCACACATAAGCCACACATATAAGGCACGATGAGAAATCAGCCTAAACTGAACTGTGAATAGTTAGTCCAAAGGTTAGGGATGACTAACCATCAGGATGACTGTTCTTCCCCACAAAGCAGTGGTGGTGGCAGCCATCATAGGGAGGGCCAGAAGTGCTCTCTCTGGGAGCATATGGTACGGCAGGGACTATGGGGTGACTGGTCTTAGCTTAATAACACCCTGAATGGTTGAGTCATGACCACTAATAAGTATTTACTGGGCATTTACTTTGTGTAAGACTTAACCACCCAACACTATAAAAAGCATACAGCCTGTAACCCCAGTCCTTTGAGAGGCCAAAATGGGCAGATCACCTGAAGTCAGGAGTTCGAGACCAGCCTGGCCAACATGGTGAAACCCTGTCTCTACTAAAAATATAAAAATTAGCCTGGCATGGTGGTGCGTGCCTGTAACCCCAGCTACTCGGGAGGCTGAGGCAGGAGAATCGTTTGAACCCAGGAGGCAGAGGCTGCAGTGAGCCGAGATCACACCACTGCACCCCAGCCTGGGTGACAGAGCAAGACCCTGTCTCACAAAAAAAAAAAAAAAAAAAAAAGCATACGGCATTCTTACAGCCAGCTGAGAGAGGGAACAATTGGTTCCAGATATTATGTTCTGGCCTAGCTAGAAGGAAATAGAGTGTGGCTAACAGGATGGACCTTAACCTTTGCCTTATCCTATCAGAGAGGGGTGAGGTCTTTATGATGGGTCATTTAGAGGGTGTGCAACAGCCCCGGTGAAACTTGAGAGTTTTTTTCAGACATGGTGGTTCTCATGTTTAAGGACACCTATGAACCAACCAGGTATATATATGCGATTATAAGGAACTTCCCTCTTCTGATAACCAGACTGGGTCAAATGAGGCTGTCTCTGTGGGTTCTCATGGAGCTGGTTAAGAACTCATGCATTGGCTTCTCACAAGGCATAATAAGGAAACAAACAAGGAAAAATACACAGATTCCTCTTCTTTCTGGAATTATCTGTATGTTCTGACTCCTGAGATATTCATGGAAAATCAAGGTGTGTAGTAAGAATGAACTAAACGGGCCTGGCGCGGTGGCTCACGCTTGTAATCCCAGCACTTTGGGAGGCCGAGACGGGTGGATCACTTGAGGTCAGGAGTTCAAGACCAGCCTGGCCAACATGGTGAAACCCCATCTCTACTAAAAATACAAAAAAAAAAAAAAAAATTAGCTGGACTTAGCAGTGCGTGCCTGTAATCCCAGGTACTTGGGATGCTAGGCAGGAGAATCGTTTGAACCCAGTAGGCAGAGGTTGCAGTGAGCTGAGATTGCACCACTGTACTCCAGCCTGGGTGATGGAGCCAGACTCCACCTCAAAAAAAAAAAAAAAAAAATGAACTAAAGGTCACAAACTTAATTTTATTTGTACTACTCAGGATGAGCGAGTTGTCAAGTGTCATAGTCTGGCTGAGCCATACATAACACATCACTATATACAAAACTGACTCAGAATACCCAGTTTGATAAGGCTCCTACGACATCTGTCACCCCATTGATCGCCAGGGTTGATTCAGCTGATCTGGCTGGATAGGCAGGTGTCCCCTTCCTCTCTCATCGCTCCATGAGCGTCCCTCCTAAAGCTGCATGCTAGGTCAAAGAGGACGACCAGCCCTGATAGAGGAGGACTGGTCTTCAGTCAAGAGTATACAAATAGCTGTGCTCCGCAGCTAGAACAAGCTCTCAAGTTCCAGAAGGAAGTGAAAGAAAAAGGAAACCAAGAATGTGGATAGAGTAGTGGGGGAGGGAGGATATGTTGTGTCTGTTGGTTGGTTCCCTGTTTATAGAAAGAAGGTGAACTCCAGGAGTCTGTAGGGAAGTGTTGTGAACAGATAAAGCCAAACTATGCCTGTGTCCTTATCTATAGCTGCATAATCCCATTGGTGAGTGATCTCCATTCCATGGACTCTCTGCTGTCTCATACAAAGCATTTTGACTTAAGGATAGAAGCAAAGTGCCATGTCCTCTAAGCCACGATGCTTCCTAATCCTTCACCACTCTGAGATTTTCTTGGAGCTATTTATAGCTAATTTTCCTGGGGTGACTTTTTGACCAAAGAGGAGATGGAAACTTGGTTCTTAACAGTGCTCCAACTGTGTGATTCAACTTGGCTGTATTCCAGCAAGTTCTGTGAGTTGTTAATGGAGGTAAGTGGGATGGGGAGTCAAAGGATGCTAACTGTAGATTTGCTTTTTCTCTTTTTTTTAAATTTGTTTGCTTTTAGAGACAGAGTCTTGCTCTGTTGCCGAGCCTAGAGTGTAGTGGCATAATCATGGTTCGTTGAAGCCTCAAACTCCTGGGCTCAAACGATCCTCCCACCTCAGCCTCTCAAGTAGCTGGAACTACAGGTATGCACCAGGCCTGGCTACTTAAAAAAAATTTTTTTTATAGAGACAGGGGTCTTGCTATGTTCCTCAGGCTGGTCTCAACTCCTGTCCTCAAGCAATCCTCTGACCTCAGCCTCCCAAAGTGCTGGTATTTCTGTTGTAAGCCACCATGCCCAGCCCAGAAGATTTTCTTTCTTTCTTTCTTTCTTTTTTTTTTTTTTTTTTTGAGGTGGAGTTTTGCTCTTGTTGTCTAGGCTGGAAGGCAATGGTGAGATCTCTACTCACTGCAACTTCCGCCTCCAGGGTTCAAGCAATTCTCCTGCCTCAGCCTCCCCAGTAGCTGGGATTACAGGTGTGCACCACCATGCTCGGCTAATTTTGTATTTTTAGCAGAGACGGGGTTTCTCCATGTTGGTCAGGCTGGTCTTGAACTCCTGAGCTCAGGTGATCTGCCCACCTCAGCCTCCCGAAGTGCTGGGATTACAGGCGTGAGTCACAGTGCCCAGCCTGGATTTGCTTTCTATAGGACTTTATATTGTCATCCTTACTGCCACTATTTTAACAAGCTGCTAGTTTACCTAATAAATCCTGCATGAAATAGAAATGTGGTCATTATTGGCTAGGTGCAGTGGCTCACACCTGTAATCCCAGCACTTTGGGAGGTGAGGCGGGTGGATCACAAGGTCAGGAGTTCGAGACCAGCCTGGCCAACATGGTGAAACCCCATCTGTACCAAAAATACAAAAAATAGCCAGGTGTGGTGGTGTGCGCCTGTAATCCCAGCTACTGGGGAGGCTGAGGCAGGAGAATTGCTTGAACCCGGGAGGCAGAGGTTGCAGTGAGCTGAGATCGTGCCACTGTACTCCAGCCTGGGCGACAGAGCAAGACTCTGTCTTGGGGGCGGGGGAAAAGAATAAGTTTGAGACCAGCCTGGCCAACATGGTAAAACACTGTCCCTACTAAAAATACAAAAATTAACCAGGCGTCGGGGCGGGCAGCTGCAATCCCAGCTACTTGGGAGGCTGAGGCAGGAAAACCGCTTGAACCCAGGAGGCAGAGGCTGCAGTGAGCCAAGATCACACCACTGCGCTCCAGATCCTATTGTTGGTTTTGGTGAATGGTGGCCGTAAAGCTTGATCCTAGGTCTGTGGGACTCTAAAACCTACACCCTTTTAGTACACCACATAGCCTTGGTGCTGTCAACCTTGAAGTTCACCTCTCAGGAGTCAAAACTTAGAGAAATATTTATTTGAGTATCAGATAAGCCTTGGTACTTAATAACTTCTAGTCGATTCCAAAAGGAGCTTGTAGTTAGCTGCTCATCCTTACAGAGGGCATTCATTCTTTGAAATGTGTGGCGGACTTCCTCTCCGAATGGCTATAAAATATTTTGTACTTTGCTTATGTCTTGTAAAAACGCCCATTAGAATGAAAGTAATAAACCAGCCAAGCCCTGGTAACTATAGGAACCTTCCCTGTCTGCTTCCTGTTGGAGGCTGCCAAAGGACAGAGGCCTCTGACTCATGGCTGTGACCTCTCCACTCACTTTGGTTCCTGCTGACTTCTGAATCCCACCTATCACGCTACCAAGCGATTTCTAGGACAGCACGCTGCAATTATGTACATGAGGCCCTTATCACGTAACCCAGGCAGAGGTGTGTTTGTGTACAGATCACTCAGAATTCAGAGCTCTGTCGGTTGTGAATCCAGGGCCACACCACTGCAACCCATTCCCACAGGATTCTTAAGGGTAATTCTAGGTGAGAATTGGAGTTAATAAAGCCATCTGGTTACCCCAGAAATTGTTTCTCTCTGCTCCCCTGTTGTGGTTCTCATTGCAATTGCAATTAGATAATTGAGATCTGCAAGTATTTCTGAAAGTAGAGCAGTCAGCAGAGCGCAGTGGCTCCCAGTCGCCACTCAGCGCTGTGAATGTAGCCTTGGATGAGTCATTTGTCCCCCAAAGCCAGATGGGAATTCACTCTCATGTGGTTCTGGCTTGGTTTGTGAAGACTACGCTACAGATAAACTCTGGTTGTGCCGAAACGCCCTCCAGGTGTTCCTCTGCCCCATCTCACAGGTGCCCAGCCCAGTGGACTCATCTGTTCACTGGCCTCACTGAGGAGTCTGCCTCATCAGCATCCCCACAGTGAGGCCCCAGTTTCTCTAGCTCTGTCCCTGGATACAATCCTAGACCTGAACTGTCTGCTAGGAAACTGTTAGAGAGACAACGTGCTAGTGAGTTACATCTCGAAGGTTAGGTATTTGGATTCTAATAAAGGCCTTCTGGAGACAAAGTTTGTGTTTCTTTGGTTTTGTTTTGTTTTGTTCTTTGTGTGTTTTTTTTTTGTTGTTGTTGTTGCTGTTGTTTTTTGTTTTGAGACAAGGTCTTGCTTCATCACCCAGGCTGGAATACATTGGTACGATCTTGGCTCACTGCAACCTCCACCTATTGGGTTCAAGTGATTTTCGTGCCTCAGCCTCCCAAGTAGCTGGGACTAGAGGCGTGCACCACCACATCTGGCTGATTTTTGTATTTTTAGTAGAGACAGAGTTTTGCCATGTTGGCCAGGCTGGTCTTGAATTCCTGGCCCCAAGTGATCTGCCTGCCTCAGCATCCCAAAATATTGGGATTACAGGCATGAGCCACTGCACCCGGCCACATTTGTTTTTGAGACAAAGTCTCACTCTCTTGCCCAGGCTGGAGTCCGGTGGTACACTTACAGCTCACTACAGCTTCAGCCTCTTGGGCTCAAGCAATCCTCCCACCTCAGCCTCCCAAGTAACTGGTGTGAAACACCATGCCTGGCTAATTTTTTATTTTTTGTAGAGACAGGGGTCTCACTATGCTGCCCAGGCTGGTCTCAAACTCCTACGCTCAAGTGATCCTCCCACCTTGACCTCTCGAAATGCTGGGATTACAAGTGTGAGCCACCACATCTGGCCTAGAGACAATATTTTATTTTATTTTATTTTATTTATTTATTTATTTTTTTTTGAGACAGAGTCTCGCTCTGTCACTCAGGCTGGGGTGCAGTGGCCGGATCTCAGCTCACTGCAAGCTCCGCCTCCCGGGTTTAGGCCATTCTCCTGCCTCAGCCTCCCAAGTAGCTGGGACTACAGGCGCCCGCCACCTCGCCCGGCTAGTTTTTTGTATTTTTTAGTAGAGACGGGGTTTCACCGTGTTAGCCAGGATGGTCTCGATCTCCTCACCTCGTGATCCGCCCATCTCGGCCTCCCAAAGTGCTGGGATTACAGGCTTGAGCCACCATGCCTGGCCAAGACAATATTATATCTAAAAAAAGCAAGTGAAGCCTGGGCAACATGGTGGAACCCCATCTCTACAAAAAAATAGAAAAATCAGCCAAGAGCGGTGGCTCACGCCTGTAATCCCAGCATTTTGGGAGGCTGAGGTGGGCAAATCACCTGAGGTCGAGAGTTTAAGACCAGCCTGACCAACATTGAGAAACCCCATCTCTACTAAAAATACAAAATTAGCTGGGCATGGTGGCACATGCCTGTAATTCCAGCTGCTAGGGTGGCTGAGGCAGGAGAATCGCTTGAAACCAGGAGATGGAGGTTGCAGTGAGCCAAGATCACGCCATTGCACTCCAGCCTGGGCAATAAGAGCAAAACTCCATCTCAAAAAAAAAAAAAAAAAAAAACATCCAGGCGTGGTGGCTAATGTGGTGGTGCCTATGGTCCCAGCTACTCAGGAGGCTGAAGTAGGAGGATCTCTTGAGCCTAGGAGGTGGAGGCCACCATGAACCGTAATCACACCACTGCACTCCAGCGTGGTCAAGAGAGCGAGACCCTGTCTCAAAAAAATAAATACATGGCCAGGCGTAGTGGCTCACACCTGTAATCCCAGCACTTTGGGAGGCTGAGGTGGGCAACCACCTGAGGTCAGGAGTTCGAGACCAGCCTGGCCAACATGGTGAAACCCCATCTCTACTAAAAATACAAAAAAATTAGCCAGGCGTGGTGGCAGAAGCCTGTAATCCCAGCTACTCGGGAGGCTGAAGCAGGAGAATTGCTTGAACCTGGGAGGCAGAGGTTGCAGTGAGCTGAGATCATGCCACTGCACTCCAGCTTGGGCAACAAGAATGAGATTCTGTCTCAAAAAAAGAATAAATAAATAATAAATAAATACATACATAAGTAAATAAAAATAAAAGAAGTAAGCAATAGTGAGGAATCTAAGGCACAGAAGCATGTCTTTGAGAGACATATTTCAGGCATCAGGACCTTTTAGGACCTTTCTAATCACTGTACTGAAGCACAGGCTGGTATGGTATTAATTTGTAACTTATTTACTTTTTTTTTTAGTCAGAGTCATGCCCAGGCTGGAAGTGCAACGGCACAATCATGGCTCACTGCCACCTCAACCTCTCAGGCTTAACCAATCCTCCCACCTCAGCCTCCTGAGTAGCTGGGACTACAGGCAAGCGCTACCACGCCGAGCTAATTTTTGTATTTTTTATGGAAATGTGGTTCTGTCATGTTGTCCAGGCTGATCTCAAACTTCTGAGCACAAGCAATCCTCCTGCCTCAGCCTCCCACAGTGCTGGGATGACAGGCATGAGCCACTGTGCCAAGCCAGATCCTGTTCTTGAGGAGCTTCCATCCCAATTGGGAGGGATCAGACATACACATAAAGTTAAAAAATAAATAACTACGTATCAATATCAGGCAATAGTACCAGAGTGCAGCATTGAGCTTTTCAGAAGAAAGAGACATCATGGTTCCCAAAAGTATCATGAGGGTACCGTGGGGCCCATGGGGTTGAGGGAGTCCATAAAAACATCCAAAAGTGTTGGAGGGAAAGTTCATTGCCCTCCTTTCAGAGCTCCCAAATTCAAGTCTGGATACTGATCTTTTCCTGAACACCAAAGAGAATGATTATTATTTGAAAGCATTCATGGCAGACCAATGAGTAAACATTTCAGCTGAGAGAGAACTTTGGCTAATAATTAAGCATTATTTTTTCTGTACTTTAGATTCCCATGCAAGTCTATTTTTAGCAACTTGTAATAATTTGACATTAAACTACAACATTTCAGTAATTTGTGATGTAATAGCTAACATGTATGCATTAACTCACTTAATGCTCTTGCCAATTCTAAAGTTTATGTCAAAACTTTAAATGTTTATTGCTGCATTAAACTATAGCACTTAATAACTTCTGATTGATTCCAAAAGAAGTTTGTAATTGAGGGCTCGTCTTTTTTGTTTTTGCTTTTTTTTTAAATGAGACAGAGTGTCTCTCTGCACCTAGGTTGGAGTGCAATAGCGTTATCTTGGCTCACTGCAACCTCTGCCTCCCGGGTTCAAGTGATTCTAGTGCCTCAGCCTCCTGAGTAGCTGGGACTACAGGTGCACGCCACTATGCCTGACTGCTTTTTGCATTTTTAGTAGAGACAGGTTTGTACCATGTTGGCCAGACTGGTCTGGAACTCCTGGCCTCAAGTGATCCTCCCACCTTAGCCTCCCAAAGTGCTGGGATTAGAGGTGTGAGTCAAGGGCTCATCTTTATAATTCATTCAATGGTTTGGGAAAAAAATGATTTTTAAAAAAATGCATTGCCAGGCGCTGTGGCTCACATCTGTAATCCCAGCACTTTGGGAGGCCGAGGTGGATGGATCACGAGGTCAGGAGATCGAGACCATCCTGGCTAACATGGTGAAATGCTGTCTCTACTAAAAATAAAAAACTTAAAAAAAAATTAGCCGGGCGTGGTGGCAGATGCCTGTAGTCCCAGCTACTCGGGAGGCTAAGGCAGGAGAATGGCGTGAATCCAGGAGGCGGAGCTTGCAGTGAGCTGAGATCACACCATTGTACTCCAACTTGGGTGACAGAGAGACTCTGTGTCAAAAAAAAAAGAAAAAAAAAATGCATTAAAGTTCTGATCTCATGCTGTGCCCTGAGATTAAGTTCCTATGAATTGAAGAACTACTGCAAATAATAACATCATTAAAAAATCTAGAGGGTCCACAGTGGCTCATACCTATAATCCTAGAACTTTGGGAGGCTGAGGTGGGAGGCCTTGGATCACTTGAGCCCAGGAGTTCAAGACCAACCTGGGCAACATGGTGAGACCCTGTCTCTACAAAAGAAAAATAAATTTGCAAAAACTAAATGGGTGTGGTGGCACATACCTGTAGCCTCAGCTACTTGGGAGGCTGAGGTGGGAGGATCTCCTTAACTTGGGAGATCGAGGCTGCAATGAGCCATGATTGTGCCATTGTACTTCAGCTTGGGTGATAGAGTGAGACCCTGTCTCAAAAAAAAAAAGTTGATTAAAAAAAATCACTAAGATGGCCGGGCGCCGTGGCTCAAGCCTGTAATCCCAGTGACTTTGGGGAGGCCGAGATCGGGCGGATCACGAGGTCGGTAGATCAAGACCATCCCATAACACGGGTGAAACCCCCGGGCTTCTTACTGGGAAAAAATACAAAAACTAGCCGGGCGAGGTGCATGGCCTCTGCAGTCCCAGCTACTCGGGAGGCTGGGAGGCAGGAGACGCATGCGACCGGGAGGCGGAGCTTGCAGTGAGCTGGAGATCTGGCCACTGCACTCCTCGCCCGGCGACAGCAAGACTACGCCTCAAAAAAAAAAAAAAAAAAAAAAAAAAAAGAAAATAGGAGGAACCCGAAATTTGTGCAGGCAGATGGAGAGGTGGAGCAGTTCCAAGGGTTCTTAGCATCCAGCGTGTGGCTGCAGCAGAGGACTGCAGAAGTGGACAGCAGGTAACCACAAATCGGTTCCAAATCTGAGCAGCCAGGAGGCCAGGTTGGTTTGGCTGGATGCGTTGTCCACATGGATGTTGAGGTCTTGTCTCTCCTGAATCAGTCAGGATTCGATCAGAGAAGCAGAGCCATTAGGAAGGATAGAGGATAAAGGACTTATAGAGGGATGATATAGAATCACTCCATTGTGGGAACTGGTGGAGAACAAGACGGCTGCCTCTGTATATAGTGTTTAGCCTAAAGTCGCTGTGGCCTCACTGGCATTGGAAAAGAAAGCTGGACTTGAATAAGAGTGAGGACACATGGAAACTCACGAGGACAACCGGAACCCAGGTCTGCTTCTCCCCACATTGAACCTACATGCTAGGAGTACTGACGAAGTTCTGACCGGGCTAGAGGAGCTGTGGTCCAGACACAGCCTCATGCCAGTGAACTAAGCATCACTGGAACAAGGCATGGGAGCTGCCTCAGTGCCTGCTGCCTGCACTTTATCTTCAGAGCAGTAAAAAAGAAAAAACCTGCTGTTTCCTACACCTTCCCAACACTGAAAATTTCTCTTGTAGCCAACACTAACCCAGAATATACAGGGACAGGAATTCTGGGAAATGTTCCAGCTCAGCTAAGTTGACACAGAAGAAAGCCACCGCACTTCTTCAACACCAAGCACAGTGCCTTGAACAGACCCTATACATAGGGCACTTAATAAATTGTGGGGGGTTTTCCATCAAAGGTACCTTTGTCTTGAAGGTCAAAACAAACTACGAATATCTGCAACAACACGGAAGAACCTCAGAGCGTTATGCTAAGTAATAAAAGCCATATACAAAAGAGTACATACTGTATTAGTCCATTGATACAGAATTCTAAAACAAGCAAAGCTAATCTGTGGTGACAGAAATCAGAACAATGTTGCCTGGGACAGGGACAGAGTTGGGAGTCCCCTCCCTTGGGAAAAGGCATGAGGAAATCTTTAGGAGGTGATGAAATGTTCTATATTTTGATAGAGGTGTGGGCTACACACGTGTATGCCTTTGTCAACACTCTCTGTACCTCTAAGAGCTGTGCATTTTATTGCATGTAAATTATTATTATTTTTATTTTTATTTGAGACTTGGGTTTCACTATGTTTCCCAGCCTGGACCCAAATTCCTGGCTTCAAACTATTCTCCAGCCTTGCCTCCCAAAGTGATAGGATTACAGGTGTGAGCCACTGTGTTCAGCCCACTGTAGTTAAATATCTCCATTACAAAAACAAACAAACAAAACAAAATTAAAGAAAAGTGGTGCCCTCAGAGCTCATTACAGATTTTTTTTTTTTTTTTTTTTTGAGACGGAGTCTCCCTCCTTTCCCCCGGGCGGTGTGCCAGTGGCCGGATCTCAGCTCACTGCAAGCTCCGCCTCCCATGATCCCACCCTCCTCCTGCCTCAGCCTCCCGAGTAGCTGGGACTACAGGCGCCCGCCACCTCGCCCGGCTAGTTTTTTGTATTTTTTTTAGTAGAGACGGGGTTTCACCGTGTCAGCCAGGATGGTCTCGATCTCCTGACCTCGTGATCCGCCCGTCTCGGCCTCCCAAAGTGCTGGGATTACAGGCTTGAGCCACCGCGCCCGGCCAGCTCATTACAGATTAATTAAACAACCAAGAAAAACCTTACATCTGCCTAGCTGGCCATTTTTAAAACTGGCCTCATAATGAGTATTTTCGCTCTATAATTGGGAAAGCATCGCCAGGAGTCTCAGAAGAACCGGCAATACCAAGATTCCTCTCCATCAGCCACAAGAGAAATCAGAGAGAAACAGAAGCAGTTAGGAGACAAAGGTAAAACTCCTAATAAAAAGACAAGGCAAATAAACTCAACACTGAACTATAGAACTAGAATTTTTATTCCTTTTTTTTCCCAAAAATTTAAATTAACAGTCTGTTCAACAGAGATTTGGTTTCTAAACTGCATCTAGCTCTCACTGTACCCACGTGTGTGACAGAAAGAGAGAGAAAGAGTCACAAACATTCCAAACACTGGAAATCATCATAAATGGCAAGCTAGGGGAAGTAGTTTCACTGTACCCGGAAGAAATGGATTCCACAGCCATGCAGGGACCTGAATCTCTGTCCGGCTTTCACCTTGTCTTCTAGACTGGCCTCATTATCATGACATTTGCATTTTTTTTTTTTAAAGAACATCAAAGAACAAAAGTTATCTCCCTTCTCACCACTGGCCGTTAGGTGATACCCATTTATCAGGGAGCATACTTTTCTATAATGAATTTATTTCAGCATAGGGACAGCAACTTAAGACATAAATGCTAAGATGGAGGCAGAAAGGAAAGAGGTTCGCCCGGCGATCCAAAGGAGAAGTGGGAGGGGACACTCTGAAAGGCAGGGAAGAACCCCGAAAGGAGGGGCTGGGGGCTCAAGCTGGTTGTGAAAGCCTTTCCCCTTTACGCTTTGCTCTCAGTGTGGCGGGCAGATTGGACGAGCAGGTGCCCTTAGAGGTCCTCACAGGCACCTTTGCTTACTTAGTCCTTTTACAACTTGGATTAATGTTTAACTTCCTTTGGGGAAAGATTAAAAAACAAAGGCAGAAACTCAGACCTCGGTAGCAGTGGCATCCTCACCCCAGGGCTAGACTCTACAGCTCCTGCTCTTTGTCCCCAAGTCTCCTCCCCTCTCCTTTGTCTCCAGGCCCCAGGGGAAGGCTAGAGATGATCACGTGACCGAGATGGGGCTGTGTTCCTGGCAGTCCCCTGGGCTTCCTGCAGGGACCTGGATTTCTAGTATTTCAGGCTGCTGTCCCGTTTTTTTTTTTTCATTTCCTTTTTGTTTTGTTGTTGATGGGACCACATGTCCACAACACTGGGATTCCCTCACCCTCAGAGTCTAGAATCCAATTTCTTGGATTTCAGTGTTTTTAAGGTCAGTGGAAACTTTTTTAAAAAGCAACATTAAGCTAATATATTCTTACTGCAGAAAAGGAGCTTTGTTCTATTTATCTCTAAAACTGATGCTCACTAGTAGTTCTCAGATGTGGAAAGATATGTGTATTATTTATTTATAGGAAATGCTGGCTGGGCGTGGTGGCTCACACCTGTAATCCCAGCACTTTGGGAGGCCGATGTGGGTGGATCAGTTTGAGACCAGCCTGGCCGACATGGCAAAACCCCGTCTCTAATAAAAATACAAAAATTAGCTGGGCGTGGTGGTGAGCACCTGTAATCCCAGCTACTCCGGAGGATGAGGCTGGAGAATCACTTAAACCCGGGAGGCGGAGGCTGCAGGGAGAATCACTTGAACCCGGGAGGCGGAGGCTGCAGTGGGCCAAAATTGTGCCATTGCACTCCAGCCTGGGCGATGAGAGCGAAACTCTGTCTCAAAAAAAAATATATATATATAGGAAATCCACTAGATTGAGGCGCTTGGAAAAACAATCCATCACTAAGGATCCTTCCCTTCCTTTTCTCCATTAATACCACCTTTGTAAAGATTCCCTCCGGTACCATTCCAAATAACTGAAGTGCAGATAATTATTTCCCAGAAAGTTGTTTTTACGCTGGTGAAATTCCATGGCAAACATTTTATTAACACTCTCCTCCCTTTCCTACCTGAGGTACTAAAACTTGGAGTCAGCCTGGGTAATATTTTACAGGAAAATGCTCTTCATCACTATACACCTGTGCTTACCATGGTACCTGGGGTATCTAGTAGGTGCCAGATAAATATATATGTACATATATATATATCTGGATATATATATGTTCAGATATATATATAGTTTAAAAAAAATTTTTTTTTATTTTTTATTTCCGAGACGGAGTCTTGCTTTGTCACCCAGGCTGGCATGCAGTGGTGTGATCTTGGCTCACTGCAACCTCCGCCTCCTGGTTCAAGCAATTCTCCCTCAGCCTCCCAAATAGCTGGGATTACAGGTGTGCACCACCATGCCCAGCTAAGTTTTGTGTTGTTAGTAGAGACAGGGTTTCACCATGATGGCCAGGCTGGTCTCAAACTCCCGACCTCAGGTGATTCGTCCACCTCAGCCTCCAAAAGTGCTGGGATTACAGGCATGAGCACTGCACCTGGCCACAGACAAATATTTACTGAAGGAATTAATGAAGAAGGGTCTGGGAGAAAAGAAGAAAGCGGAGATTTCTGAAATGGAATAATTTCCCCTAGAATTATCCAGAACTGACTGTGTAATAAAAGTACACCTTTTCCTTCTTCGCTTAGCTAAGTATTGGGGAAACATTTAAAATTATTAAAAATAGAGGGAGTTTTGGGAGCCTGAAAATTCTTTAGACCCCAAAACTGCTGGGATCCTAGACCTTAAGATTCCAAAGAAGAGATGCTCTTAGACTTGATCCTGCCTACTCACAGGCTCAGAGTGGACATGGCTACTGGCTTATCTTATGTCTAGAAGAATTAAGTGATTGCAGTATGCTCAGCTTAAAAAGTTGTCACGAACCTGGGGATGGAGTAGAGGGGGTTGGTGTTTAGAATATCCTAACCACCCCTTCCTGCTCTGGTCTAGAAGGAGGCCAGAAACATTTCATAAAATGTTGTACAAAGTATCCCTCCCAGAATCCTGGCTGTTCCAGGGAGGCAGTGCCGGCTGCTCAGTTGAGCATGGCCCTTTGGGTTCACATGGACCTAAGTCCAAATTCTATCTGTGTCCTGAGTTGTTCAGCCTGACAAAGAAAAGTAGACAAGGGGCCAGGTGCAGTGGCTCATGCCTGTAATCCCAGTTCTGTGGGAGGCCGAGGCAGGCTGATCACCTGAGGTTGGGAGTTTGAGACCAGCCTGACCAACAAGAAAGAAACCCCTTCTCTACTAAAAAACAAAATTAGCCGGGCGTGGTGGCGCATGCCTATAATTCCAGCTACTCGGGAGGCTGAGGCAGGAGAATCACTTGAACCTGGGAGGCGGAGGTTGCGGTGAGCCGAGATGGCACCATTGCACTCCAGCATGGGCAACAAGAGCGAAACTCTGTCTCGGGGGGGGAAAAAAAAAAGAAAAAGAAAAAAGAAAAGTAGACACCATGAGGCCTGGTAAGTATTAAGCTGCAGAGAAAACTCAGATAATTAACTTAAGCGCAGGGGAGTTAGTTGAATGGAGAGCTGCCCCAGTGAAGACCAAAGGCGAGGGATGGTGGGTGATGTGGGTGGCAAAGCTGCATAAGGAAAAGGGATGGACAGTTCAGGCTTGTGGGTATTTGGGAGCTTGGCACAGCTGCTGGACCCCAAGTCTATTTGTTGAGGCTAATAGTACAATAATACAGTCCCAAGTTCACCATTAATTTTTTTTTTTTTTTTTGAGATGGAGTCTCGCTCTGTTGCCCAGGCTGGAGTGCAGTGGCGTGATCTCGGCTCACTGCCATCTATCTCCGCCTCCCGGGTTCCAGCGATTCTTCTGCCTCAGCCTCCCAAGTAGCTGGGACTACAGGTGTATGCCACCACGCCTGGCTAATTTTTGTGTTTTTAGAAGAGACGGGTTTCACCATGTTGGACAGGCTGGTCTCGAACTCCTGACCTCGTGATCCACCCACCTCGACCTCCCAAAGTGCTGGGATTACAGGTGTGAGCCACCGCGCCCGGCCTCATCAAATTGTTTTTCTGCTGATTCTGACCTACTTTTCTGAAAGCAGTCACTCAGTCATTCTTTAGGAGCCCTGGCTGCTTGAAATCTTATATCTTCCAGGCCCAGCACCCTGCAGCAAGCAAGTCCAAACCATGTGCTAAGGCTACTAAAAATTCATTTCTCAGACCTCAGCACTACTGATATTTGGGTCCAAATCATTGCTTCTTATATCTATTTATTTATTTATTTTGAGACAGTGTCTTGCTCTATTGCCCAGGCTAGAGTACAGTGACACGATCTCGGCTCACTGCAATCTCCAACTCCCCGTTCAAGCAATTCTCCTGCCGCAGCCTCCAGAGTAGCTGGGATTACAGGTGCCTGCCACCACACCCGGCTAGTTTATTTGTATTTTTAGTAGAGATGGGGTTTCACCATGTTGTCCAGGCTGGTTTAGAACTCCTGACCTCAAGTGATCTGCCCTCCTCGGCTTCCCAAAGTGCTGGAATTACAGGCGTGAGCCTCCATGCCCAGCCAAAATCATTGTTTCTTATGGGGTGCTATCCTGCAGGGCAACATGGTAGGATGTTTTGCAATATCCCCGCCCTCTACCCACCAGATGCCTTGCAGGATCCTCCAATTATGACAATGCAAAATGCCGTAGACATCACCAAATATCACTGTATGCCAAATTTCCCCCAGTTGCAAACCACTGCATCATACAGTTTTCTCTCCATGAAATGCTTTGCACAGGGCTTCCATGATGATTGGAATTCATTAGTCTAGTCCCAGAGCAAAATCAAGAAACTCAGTATCGGCCTGGCGTGGTGGCTCATACCTGTAATCCAGGCACTTTGGGGGGCCAAGGCGGGTGGATCACGAGGTCGGGAGATCGAGACCATCCTGGCTAACATGGTGAAATCCCGTCTCTACTAAAAATACGAAAAATTAGTCAAGTGTGGTGGCGGGTGCCTGTAGTCCCAGCTACTCGGGCGGCTGAGGCAGGAGAATGGCGTGAACCCGGGAGGCGGAGCTTGCAGTGAGCCGAGATTGCGCCACTGCACTTCAGCCTAGGCAACTGAGCAAGACTCCCTTTCAAAAAACAAAAAAAAACCCGGTTGCGGTGGCTCATGGCTGTAATCCCAACACTTTGGGAGTCCGAGGCGGTCGGGTCACGAGGTCAGGAGATGGAGACCACCTTGGCTAACACGGTGAAACCCCGTCTCTACTAATAATACAAAACAAATTAGCCAGGCGAGGTGGCGGGCACCTGTGGTCCCAGCTACTTGGGAGGCTGAGGCAGGAGAATGACGTGAACCCGGGAGGCGGAGCTTGCAGTGAGCCGAGATTGCGCCACTGCACTCCAGCCTGGGCCACAGAGCAAGACTACGTCTTAAAAAAAAAAAAAAGAAAAGAAACTCAGTATCACTTTATGTTGAGTTTATAACAGTGCTTCTTCCCAATTCTACCTTCGACATAGGTAAGTAGATTCCTCCTCAGGGCCCCAGACCTTACGGAGTCGTGCTCTAGGCTTGTTTCAGCCAAGTCCCTTCCCATGGAGGAGGAAGTCAACAGGGAGAAGCGAATATGTCCACTGGAGCCTGTTCCCTCTCTCCTAGACAATTCTGGGTGCTGGCAGGACATCAAAATTTCTTGCTCAGAAGAGTCAAGTCTACCTTCAGGGCATACACAACTTTTTCACAGGGTTACTTCTCCAGACTGGGCCATGACACTGGGGTGGCTCACGTGGGGTCATGGAGTGTCAACGTAGATGGAGCTTAGACGTGTGGCCTATGCTATTTTTGGCAACGTAAATGGAGCTTAGATATGTGGGCTGTACTTTTGCCCCAGATCCTGCAAATGCAACACAAGAGCCTGCTCTCTCCTTCTTGAGCCACCAGCTCTCTTAAAAGATGTCATTGAGATCGCTAGCAACTCCAAAGCCTCTATGTACCTTCTCCACTTTCCTCAATCTCTGCAGAAAGTGGTGATAAGCACTCACCCCAAGTGGAGAACCAGAAGGGAAAAGAAGAGGTTCCGAGAACCCAGAGAATTCCTCCTCAGAGCAAGCAGGGGCTAGACAGCTTTGCACCTCTCCACTGAGCAAAGAGCACCACCTCGTGAGCAGCAAAACACTCTCCGGAAAAACACCAGCATTCCTGGTAGATTTCTTTTCCTTTGCTTGTCTCTAATCGACACACAACCCCTTCTCTGGGCTATGGACTCCACAGTCAGATATGTAGTGAGATGTGGCCACTGCCTCCTCCTCAGTGAAGCGGTCTGGCTGATGCTCCCCCAGGGGAAATGAATCACTCTCTTGACTTTGAACTTGCACAGCTTGTTACTCACACCTTGGCTAGTGACTGACCTGTTCCATCACACTTTGTGGAGAGGTGAATCCTATGAGCTCCCCCAAGGCAGTGGCACCTGACTCACCTGGCTTCCCCTGAGGGCCTAGCATAGGGCTCACACACGGTGCAGCTGCTCAGGTGTTCTTCCCTGAATCAATTAACTTTAAAATTCCACCTGGTTGGGATCAAAGTCATTGAGATTTATGAGAAAAACCAGTCCAACCAGTCCCCACTTCATGCTTTTCCCCTGTGGCTCTTAGATCCTGAAGCTGGTTTATTTTGTCAACTTAATGTCCTGCTATCAACACTCACTTTATGCTTGGTCCAAGCATGAGTAGAGGCAGAGCTTCTTTATGTTGTAAAGCCTGGGAGCATCAAAAAGAGGAAGTTTTAGAGATTGTATTAGTTCCCTAGGGCTGCTGTAACAAAATGCCACAGACAAGGTGGTTTAAAACAACAGAAATATGGCTGGGCACGGTGGCTCACGCCTGTAATCCCAGCACTTTGGGAGGCTGAGGCAGGCGGATCACCTGAGATCAGGAGTTTGAGATCAGCCTGACCAACATGGAGAAACCCCATCTCTACTAAAAATACGAAAACATTAGCTGGGCATGGTGGCAGGTGCCTGTAATCCCAGCTACTTGGGAGGCTGAGGCAGGAGAATTGCTTGAACCTGGGAGATGGAGGTTGTGGCGAGCTGAGATTACACCACTGCACTCCAGCCTGGGCAACAAGAGCAATACTCCATCTCAAACAAACAAACAAACAAACAAACAAAAAATCCCAGAAATATATTCTCTCTGGTTCTGAAGATCAGAAGTCCAAAATCTAGGTGTTGGCAGGGCCTCACACTATCTGAAGGCTCTCGGAGGGCCTTCCTTGCCTCTTTCTAACTTCTAGGCATGTTCCTCAGCTTATAGATATCCATCATTGCATGGCATTTTCCCTGTGTGTCTTCTCTCTCTGTGTTCAAATGTCCTTTTTTTTTTTTTTTTTTTTTTTTTGGGGGGGGTGTTTTTTCTCCCACCCTGGCGGGGGTTAATGGCGCGATCTCGGCTCACTGCAACCTCTGTCTCCCGGGTTCCAGTGATTCTCCTGCCTCAGCCTCCTGTGTGGCTGGGACTACAGGTGCCTGCCACCATGCCCAGCTAATTTTTGTATTTTTAGTAGAGACAGGGTTTCACTATGTTGGCCAGGCTGGTCTTGAACTCCTGACCTCAGGTGATCCACTGGCCTTGGCCTCCCTAAGTGTTGGGATTACAGGTGTGAGCCACCGCACCTGGCGCCCACTCCCCACCTTTTAAAATAAGGACACCAGTCATTGGGTTAGATTTCACCCTAACTCAGTATGACTTGGTTATGTCTGCAAAGAGTCTATTTCCAAGGAAGCTGACTGTCATGGGTATGGAGGTTAGGACTTGAACATGTCTTTTGAGGGGATACCCACTACAGAGATGAAAGCACTTAATTCCCACAGCTTTTGGGGAAACTGGCTTGTGGCATGTGTGAGCCGAACCTCACATCTCATCTCCCCACAAGAAGCTTTGAATCTGGAAAGCTTAATTTGGACCCTAGCTCCATCATACGTGCCACCTCGGATAAACTGCTTACACCAGGATACCTTCAAATGTTATTATACTCCTCCATACAAAATCAAAGAGCTTTGTAACAGTTTATTTTCATTTCTTCTCTTCTATCCTTTGGGCTATTGTTTTCTTTCTTTTTCTTTTTCCTCCCTTTTTTCTTTGGAGACAGAGTCTCACTAGGTTGTCCAGGCTGGAGTGCAGTGGCCATTCACCAGCATGGTCATACTACATCACAACCTTGAGCTCCTGGGCTCAGGCCATCCTCCCACCTCAGCCTCCTGATGGGCTATTATGATTATTCATTTTACTTCTACATATGTTATAAACCTCATAAGACATTGTTATTATTTTTTGCTTTAAACAGTTTCAAGTTTAGAAAAACTTTGGCTATTTGTTTTTTAGCCTTCCCTCATTTTGGGGGGGCTCCAATTATGTTAGACCACTTGATACTATCCCACAGATCACTGAAGTGGTGTTCATCTTATTATTTTATTTTTATTTTCATTTTAAAAATCTATTTTTATTTTGACTGGGCGCAGTGGCTTGCACCTGTAATCCTAGCACTTTGGGAGGCCGAGACAGGTGGATCACCTGAGGTCAGGAGTTCGAGACCAGCCTAGCCAACATGGCAAAACCCCATCTCTACTAAAAATACAAAAATTAGCCAAGTGTGGTGGCACGCACCTGTGACCCCAGCTACATAGGAGGCTGAGGTGGGAGAATCACTTGAACCCTGGAGGTGGAGGTTGCAGTGAGCCAAGATAGCATCATTGCACTCCAGCCTGGGTGACAAGAGTGAAACTCCGTCTCCATAAATAAATAAATACATGTAAAATAAAATAAAATAGAAATGGCCCGTTCAAAATTCATGAGAAAAACATGGAGAGGGGAGGTGGCTCCTGGAGGGAGTGGTGTGGGACCAATAGCTAAAGGAATCCAGTTTTGGTGAGTTACCTGCACCATCAAGGTGAAGTGTCATGAGCCCCTTGCTCCGCAAAGCTCGTGGAAATAGAGTACCATGAATCAGATCGAGAGACAAGCTTCATGAAGAATCATGGGTTCTTTTTTTTTTTTCTTTGCTTTTCTTTTTTGTGAGACAGTCTCACTGTCACGCAGGCTGGAGTGCGGTGGTGCGATTTTGGCTTACTGCAATCTTTGCCTCTCAGGCTCACCTGCCTCAGCTTCCTATAGGCAGGTGCAAGCCACCATGCATGGCTGATTTTCATTTTTTGTAGAGACAAGGTCTTGAGAGGTGTCACTATGTTGCCCAGGCTGGTCTTGGACTCCTGGGCTCAAGTGGTCCTCCTGCCTTGGCCTCCCAAAAGTGCTAGGATTACAGGCATGAGCTGCCCTGCCCAGCCTGGGATCATGGGTTCTTTAACTATACCCTCTTCAGAGCTTAGCCCAGTATGGGATATAAAGAAGCTTCTCAGGATAGATTGACTATTATTTGCAAAGGTAATCAGAAGTGAGTCTGTGTTTGGAACAGATACCAGAGAATGCAGTCTCCACGATGAGATCATCTGGGCCCTGTGAAAGAAACTGTTTGGCAGAGGTGGTTGCTTTTCAAAGCTGGCTGGGTGTGTTTCGGTCCTGTGTTAGCTGTTTAGAGTCAAGGCTGGCCTCAGTGAGAAGCGAAGAGCCAGCGAGTGGGTGGTCTAGCCTCCTGCACTCAAATATGTCTCCCCCAAAAGCTGAGAGTCCCTTTGGAATTCAGTTTCTTTCCATTATTTCTGCCTGTTCAAATGTGAACACCTTGTCCTGAATGGTGAATGAATTGTTTTCTTCCCCATTAGGGCTTCTAGTTGAAAACCACACCCTACCAGATGAAATGCAGAAGTGATATTTGTGGAAAGTGGTCTGGGTGGAAACCCTCCTCTAAATCCCACCTGAGATCTCAAAGGACACTGGTTCTCAGAAGAGCCTAGAAGACAGAGACAGGGGCAAGGAGGGGTCCCACAGCTGCCCAACACCAGCCAGCACATAATTTGGGCCAAGATTTGGTTAATTGTGGGTTGGGACAAAGTGAAAGAAAACATGGCTCACAAAGGAAGTCCAATGGCACCCATAAGACACATGTACTCAGTTACAGACATGGGGAGGAGCAAGTTTGGAAGCCACAACTGTCACCATCAGGGAGAGCTGGGACCACAGCTAGGAGACAGGACCTCTAGTCAGAGTCGCTGGTGTTTCAGGGATGGAAGACTCAGATGCTACAGGCTTGACCTGCCTTCAAGGTATGATTGATGGCAGGTATGCTGAGAAGTTTATTTGCCTCCTGGAATGTTTTCCCTACCTGCTCACAGATGCCTGACATTCCTTTTAACAGGGAACAAGCCTTGCATTACAGAGCAAAAGAGCAAGCTTAAAACGGCCGTTGGAGGAGAATTTCATATCTGAGAAAGACAGCAAGAGGGGGAGAATGGTTGTGTGTGTGTGTGTATGTGTGTGTGTGTTTGTCTAGGATGGTATAATTTTGCTCAAGGCCATCGAAATAAGAAAATTTGGAGGCTGGGCACAGTGGCTCACACCTATAATCCCAGTCCTTTGGGAGGCTGAGGCAGGTGGATCATTTGAGGTCAGGAGTTCGAGACCAGCCTGGCCAACATGGTGCAACCCCGTCTCTACTCAAAATACAAAAAAATTAGCCAGGAGTGGTGGCACACGTCTGTAGTACCAGCCACTCGGGAGATTGAGGCAGGAGAATCACTTGAACCTGGCAGGTAGAGGTTATAGTGAGCCGAGACTGAGCTATTACACTCCAGACTGGGTGACAGAGCTAGAATCCATCTCAAAAAAAAAAAACAAAAAAGAGAAAGAAAATTTGGAGTCCTGTTGGTGGGGTGGGAGGAGGGAGAGCACAGGAAGAATAACTAATGAATGCTGGGCTTAGTACCTAGGTAATGGGTTGACCTGTGCAGCAAACCACCATGGCACACATTTACCTATGTAACAAACCTGCACATCCTGCACATGTACCCTCAAACTTAAAATAAATGTTGATTTAAAAAGTAAAAAGAAAATTTGCTTTCTCCCCCACATAATAGCAGTAGCAGCAGCATTTCAGAATGGCTTTATTTTTTCCCAGCTTTAAAAAGCAGAGGAAAGCAAGGCCTTTCTTCCAGGCAAGAATATGAAAAAGGGGGGGGGGGGTTGTTGCTTTAAGGGGAGTTGCGCTTATTTTTTTTTTGTCTTTTTTTTTTTTTTTTTTTCCTTTTTGTGGAGAACGGGGTCTCGCTATATTACCCAGGCAGGTCTCGAACTCCTGGGCTCAAGCTATCCTCCCGCCTCTGCCTCCCTGAGAGCTGGGATTACAGGCGTGAGCCACCGCGCCCGGCCTCATATTCTCGATTTAAATTCTTTCATAGATCTCAAATTGTCGCTCTGAAATGCAGTACTTCCCTCTGCTGGCCATAGGGTTGTATAGCTCATCAAAAACAAGGATGTCTCCCAAGTCCTCTCCCTTATCCAAGACTAAGGAATTGACTCTGGACATGAGGTAGGAGATAAATCAAATATAGGATGATTTTCCAACCCTCACGCCCCCTCAGAAAACATCCTTGAGTGTCTATTGGCTCTGAATTTAAACAGGTTTATCTAGCTTCTCCAGCCTGCGCTTAGCCAATCAGGTCACATTGGCATGAATGTGCAAAGAACAATGGCTTGGAGCCCCACCCACGCAATTGCAGGACCTTGGCCCCCTTCCAAAACCTCCCTTGGAGATTCTGGAATACTTTCGGGGGCTGAGGCTCATGATTTGGGGTTTGGGGCCTCACAGAGAATCCACCATGTTCTTCTTGCTGGCTTCTGTCCCTACACCATCTCTTGGTTAAAAAGCCCCTCAAGGGCTCAAGCCGGGTGCGGTGGCTCACACCTGTAATCCCAGCACTTTGGGAGGCCAAGGTGGGCGGATCACCTGAGGTCAGGAGTTTGAGACCTCCCTGACCAACATAGTGAAACTCCGTCTCTACTAAAAATGCAAAAATTAGCTGGGCATGGTGGCACACACCTGTAATCCCACCCACTTGAGAGGCTGAGGCAGGGGAATCGCTTGAACCTGGGAGGCAGAGGTTGCAGTGAGCTGAGATAGCACCACTGCATTCCAGCCTGGGTGACAGAGCAAGACTCCATCTCAACAACAGCAACAAAAGCCCTTGAAAGAAATTTCCTGCTGCTCTATTGTCCTGCCTGAGCCGGAGTCTGCTAATTCTCAAATCTGCCTCAGTTGCAGTCCTGCTAGTGGCGGTTTCTGTGCAGACGTAGGAAAAAGGGCCCCACAAGATAGTTGGAATTTATTCCAGTATATTCGCATGACCAAATAACAAGTTACATGCTCTCCATTGCATGGTGGTGCGTTTTGGTTAAAAAGCTACCATATCCTAGCAGGGTGGTGGTGATGCGTACCTATAGTCCCAGCTACTCAGGAGGCTGAGGGAGGAGGATTGCTTGAGCCCAGAAGTTTGAAATCAGTCTGGACAACATAGTGAGACCCCGTCTTTTTTTTTTTTTTTTTTAAAGGTACCGTGCTTAGGGGGCTTTTTGTGAAACTGACTTTCTACAAATTGATTCTGAAATCAGAGTGAAAACTCTACTAGTATTTTCTATTTCTTTAAGATGTTTTATTTTATTTATTTATTTATTTGAGACAGAGTCTCCCTTTGTTGCCAGGCTGGAGCGCAGTGGTGTGATCTCGGCTCACTGCAACCTCCGACTCCCTTGTTCAAGCGATTCTCCTCCCTCAGCCTCCCGAGTAGCTGGGATTACAGGCACACGCCACCACGCCCAGCTGATTTTTGTATTTTTAGTAGAGACAGAGTTTCACCGTGTTGGCCAGGATGTTCTTGATCTCCTGACCTCGTGATCCGCCCACCTCAGCCTCCCAAAGTGCTGGGATTACAGGCGTGAGCCACCACCCCTGGCCAAGATGTTTTATTCAAATTCTACTTTGATTTTATTTGAGGCCTTCAAAACCTTCCGTAATGAAGTGTGGATACATCCCTTAGGATGAGAAATAGAGCCTAAAGGAGATGTTCTCAACATGACTCTCCAGTAATCAGTGGTAGTAAGTACTAGGGTCAAACCTCACCTTGGGGAGAAAAAGGGTATTTATAGGTTTATGGGCCTTTCTCAAAGGCACACTGAAAAATACAAAACACAGGTCTCAATGTAGAGGCTGAGAAGTGGGAGCATATCCAGTTTTTAAAAGCAAATAAAATACAAGTTATTACTTGTGACACAAGCAAGCCGGAACCCCAAGACCCAGAGGTGCTTCTTGGCATCTGGAAGAAGCCGATGTGGTGGCAGTGTTCTGAGTTGGGGGATGCTCAAGGATTACTCTGTAGGCCTTCAGTGATGTGTTTAGTGCTGCAGCGGGAAACTTCACCTCTCTTTTAACGCCAGTCTAAGGCCTCAGCTCTGCTCTGATAGGAGCTACTGGAAGCAAGTGACTTTGCAGAGGACCTAAACTGTAAGAAGTTCACATTGAAAGTTGTAGCCAAGGTCGGTTTCGTGGGTGTGCATCCGGCATAGACAGGGCCTCATGCTCAGAAATGCTCTGTTCAAAAGGGTCCTGCACTGGGGGGCTAATGCTCCATGACTACTGTCTTAGAATTCTTTTCTGTTTTTTTGAGGTGGGGGATCTCGCTATGCTTCCCAGGCTGGACTCAAATACCTGGGATCAAGTGATTCTCCCTCCTCAGCTTCCTGAGTAGCTGGGACTACAGGTGTGTGCCACTGCACCCAACTTGTCTTAAAATTCTTAACAATTTTATCTTTGCATTTGCATTTTGCAAGTGAAGTCCAATGGGACAATACAGCATGCACTGAGGGCTTGGGGTCTTGGCCCATGCACGGTCTGCCTCTCCCTGTTTCCCTGGAACAGTTCTCAGCTGCCTGTTCCCCGCTCCCTGGTTCTCCAGGCCCCACCTGACTTCACCTTCCTTGCTGAACTCTGCCTGCTGTAGGGGCCTAGCTGTGGGCACAGGGAGAAGTGAGGTTGAGCTGGTGTGCCCTATGGCATTTTGGGGAGCAGCAGGGTGGCAGCCATCCTTGCCCTGGGCTGGCAGCACCATGGTGCCTTTGATGGTCAGCAGCAGGACCAGGTCTCTCAGCCATCCCCTGGCCAGGTGCTGAGACTGCTTTGGAATGGAGATTTAATCCCTTGGGGTCTCCCAGCAGCCATGGGTTGGGGCAGCAGGTCCATGGGAAGGGAATATTGACGGCCTCACCTCATCCTTGCCCCTGGGCAGAGACAGCATGTCAGTCTAGTGGTCTAGCCAGAGGAGGACTCCTGGAGCTGGTGAACTGTGCATGGATATGCAGTCATGGGCAGCCCACCTCCTACTCCTCACCCCCCAGTGCCTGCGAGGGTCTGCACTCACCCTGTAAGTATCTCTGTGCCCAAGGAAGCATAGCATCAAATAGCAAATAAACACCAAGAAAGGGCAAGAGAAAGACCACAGAAGAAAGGAAAAGTTTGTATTTTAGTGCCTCTAATGACACTTTTCCCCCCTACCCATCTTTTCTTTTCTTTTTTTTTTTTTTTTTTTCAGGGTCTTGCTTTATTGCCCAGGCTGGAGTACAGTGGCGCAATCACAGCTCACTGCAGCCTCAACCTCTTGGGCCCAAGCAATCTTCCCACCTTGGTCTCCTAAAGTGCTGGGATAACAGTCATGAGCCGCCACACCTGCTGAGGCCTCACATTTTCATTTTGTGCTGAGACTTGTAAATTAGGTAGCTAGCCCTGGCTGTAGCAGAGGGTATAGATTCTTTTTTTTTTTTTTTTTTTTTTGAGACGGAGTCTCGCTCTGCTGCCCAGGCTGGAGTGCAGTGGCCGGATCTCAGCTCACTGCAAGCTCCGCCTCCCGGGTTTACGCCATTCTCCTGCCTCAGCCTCCCGAGTAGCTGGGACTACAGGCGCCCGCCACGTCGCCCGGCTAGTTTTTTGTATTTTTTTAGTAGAGACGGGGTTTCACCGTGTTAGCCAGGATGGTCTCGATCTCCCGACCTCGTGATCCGCCCGTCTCGGCCTCCCAAAGTGCTGGGATTACAGGCTTGAGCCACCGCGCCCGGCCTGGTATAGATTCTTTTTCTGGCTCTGTTTTTGTGACATCTCAACTTACTGGGCTCTTATTAAAGGTGATTTAGGTGACTTATTAACTTTTCATGAGTACAGATGAAGAACTCTTCTAGGGCAGGGGTCTCCGTCCCCTGGGCCACAGACCAGTACTGGCCTCAGGAACCAGGCCGCACAGCAGGAGGTGAGTGGCAGGCAAGCAAGTCAAGCTTCATCTGTATTTACGGCCACTCCCCATTGCTGGCATTATTGCCTGAGCTTGGCCTCCTGTCAGATCAGTGGCGACCTTGATTGTCATAGGAGCATGAACCCTCTAGTGAATGGCACATGGGAGAGATCTAGGTTGCACGCTTCTCAGGAGAATCTAATGCCTGATGACCCGTCACTGTCTCCATTACTCCCAGATGGGATCGTCTAGTTGCAAGAAAACAAGTTCAGGACGCTCACTGATTTTACCTTATGGTGAGTTGTATAATTATTTCATTATATATTACAATGTAATAATAATAGAAATAAAGTGCACAATAAATGTAATGCATTCGAATCATCCCTAAACTATCCCCTGCCACCCTAGTCTGTGGAAAAATGGTCTTTCATGAAACTGGTCCCTGTTGCCAAAAAGGCTGGGACTGCTGCTCTAGAAGGTATGGGATTGGGAGGCGGGGGTCACACAGATAGCCACTGACAACCTGAGAATAGTGAGCATGGGCCTGTGAAAACAGATCAATAGGTGTTTGTGGAAGGTATTGATGAATACATGAATGAATGAATGAAACCATAAACTAAGAAAAATGGTATGGCATGCATGAATGTGTGATGGGCCCAAAATATGATCCTCCTAGGGATATTTGCCTTAGAAAAGGAGGCAAAGGCTAAGCTAAAAAAATCTGTGGCACGTGAGAGCCCTAGGGGGCTCTGGGTATGGGTGGGAGGAATCTGAAGTCTCTCTGTAGAGACTACTCTTGGGCCATCCAATCTTCTCTGCTCACTACAGCGAAGCCTTTTTCTGCCCACTACAGCTTCCCACATGCTGCTTAATGTTGATATCTAGAAGAGGTTCTAGCCTGGCATGGTGGCTCCTGTAATCCCAGCACTCTGGGAGTTCAAAGTGGGAGGATTGCTTGAGCCCAGGAGTTCAAGAACAGCCTAGGCAACCTAGTGAGACCACATCTCTACAAAAAATTTAAAAATTAGCTCAATGTGGTGGTGTGTGTCTGTAGTCCCAGCTACTCAGGAGGCTGAGATAGGAGGATCACTTGCGCCCACAGGCTACAGTGAACCATGAGTGAGCCACTACACTCCAGCCTGGGTGACAGAGCAAGACCTTGTCGCTCAAAGAAACAGAAAGAGAAAATAGAAGAGGTTCTTACTGTACAATAGGACTATTTATTTATTTATTTATTTATTTATTTATTTATTTATTTATTTTTTGAGTCAGAGTCTTGCTCTGTCACCCAGGCTGGAGTGCAATGGCAGGATCTCGGCTCACTGCAACCTCTGCCTGCTGGGTTCAAGTGATTCTTCTGCCTCAGCCTCCCGAGTAGCTGGGATTACAGGCATGGGCCAGCATGCCCGGCTAATTTTTGTATTTTTAGTAGATGGGGTTTCACCATATTGGCCAGGCTGGTCTTGAACTCCTGATCTCATGTGATCCACCTGCCTCGGCCTCCCAAAGTGCTAGGATTACAGGCATAAGCCACCTCACCCAGCCACAATAAGAGCTTTTTAATGAGAAGAAGACAGAAGTCTTGATAGAGAACTTCCCTTCCTGAGAGGAAGTACCAGCAGGTTATGAACCTTAGTTGATTTCTTTTTAAAAATCTCAAGCTGTAATAATTCCCAATTGCTCGGTGCACAGTGAATGAGGCTGATATTTAAACAGAATGCCGCATGGCACCCACTGTGTCCACACTTCCTCCCTGCCTGTCCTATGCCTCTCCAGGTGAGGTCCACCTTCTCCTTGAAGCCCTCTCTGACTGCTCCAGTCCCTGAACTTTCCTTCCTGCACTCGTACCGCATGAGGAAGGCTCCATCTTTTTCTAGATGCGCTATTGTTTTAGCATTGCCGTGTGCACTTTAGAGCCTCATTGCCTCTTTGAGGCCAAGGATGGCACTGTCCCTTCTCTCTAGTTGCTCTGAGTGCCAAGCACAGCCCTGAACACCAAATACTTTGACTCTTTTCTGGCTACTCAACCCTCCTGGCTGTTCATCACCCTGGACCTGCCCCCATCCCAGGGTCTTTGCACTTGCTCTCCCTCTGCCTGGAAAGCCCTTCTCCCTGCAATCTGCAGGGCTTGATTACTCTTCTCTTTCAGGCCTTTGCTCAAATGTTACCTCATCAATGCACCCTTCTCTGACCATCCTATTGAATATTCCAAATCTTTTTTTTTTTTTTTTTTTTTTTTAGGAGACAGAGTCTCACTCTGCTGCCCAGGCTGGAGTGTAATGGTTCAATCTTGGCTCACTGCAGCCTCCACCTCCCAGGTTCAAGTGATCCTCCCACTTCAGCTTCCCAAGTAGCTGGATCTACAGACGTGTGCCACCACGCCCAGCCTTTTTTTTTTTTTTTTTTGAGACAGAGTCTTGCTCTTGTCACCCAGGCTGGGGTGCAGTGGCACGATCTTGGCTCACTGCAACCTCCACCTCCCGGGTTCAAGTGATTCTCATACCTCATCCTCCTGAGTAGCTGGGATTACAGGTGCCCGCCACCACACCTGGCTAATTTTTTTATTTTTAGTAGAGGCAGAGTTTTGCCATGTTGGCCAGGCTAGTCTCAAACTCCTAACCTCAGGTGATCCACCTGCCTCGGCCTCCCAAAGTGCTGGGATTACAGGTGTGAGCAGGCCAGGAACTATTGTGCCATGGATATTGTTGGTAGCCTATCCATCTTCCATGTCCACATCTGCAGGGGAAGGGGACCCTACCCTCAGCTCCTGGGGTGGTCCCTGGTTGGCACAGCCAGTTGGCACAGTCCATTCTCCTGAACACAGTCACAGCCTTCAGAGGGGCACCTGGGACTTGAGCTGTCCAGTCAGGGAGATTCTTGGGACTCTTACCTGTAATGTTGCTGTAGACTTGTTTCCTGTTCTTTCTGGAGACATTGTTGGCCTGACTGAGCCATCTGGCCACCAGAGTGAGGATGTGGACAACATAAAGCAGAGGGCAGAACTGAGGGAACCCCAGATAAGGGGAGACAGACGTGGACTAAGGCAACTCTGAAAGGCAAGACTTTCTGGATATTTTTAAGGCACTTGGGGACTAAAGTAATAGAGAGTCTAACAAAAAAATTTAAGATGTCCATTATTTATGTTGTTCGAAGTATAAAGAAATATGGAAACTCCTTTGCTTACAAACTTCCAGCTTCCAATTAAGCAGAGGCCCCAAAGCTATAGCCCAAAGCAGAAGTATGTTGCCTTTAACAGGGGGCACCTGTCGCCGACTCCCATGAGTGTGGAGTTGGGAACACTATAGTTGGCATTTTCAGCTTGTTCTAGAAGTCCAGGACTATGTATCTTGTCTTCTTAACCTGAATGGGATTCTCCCCAATCCAGGGAATGAGCTGTGAGCTTTTTTTTTTGCTTTTTTTTTTGAGACAGGGTCTCACTCTGTCACCCATGCTGGAGTGCAGTGGTACAATCATAATCATGGCTCACTGCAGCCTTGACCTTCTGGACTCAAGCAATCCTCCTGCCTCAGCCTCCCAAGTAGCTGGGACTATAGGCATGTGCCAACAAGCCCAGCTAATTCTTGTGCTTTTGTAGAGATGGGATTTCACCTTGTTGCTCAGTCTGGTCTCAGACTCCTGGGCTCAAGTGATCTGCCTGCCTCAGCCTCCAGAAGTGCAGGGATTACAAGTGTGAGCCACCGCGCCTGAGTTCTCTCTTATTGGAATGAAAGTTTTCAGGGGATGCACATTTCAGCTCCCTGCACCCCTGTAATGACAAGACGGACCAATGCTGTAATGTCCTCTTCGCAAATGGCCGAGAGCACACAGATCTGACATGCGTGGAAGGTATTGTGAGGCTGTGTTCTGAAAAGGAATAGTAAACTGGGAAAAGTTTCTCTTCAAACAAACAAACAAAAACCTGGCCTCTGCCAAGCAGGTGCTTCTCCCAGGTTCTTGGCTTCCCAGTTTACTTCCTGGCTTATCTGTAGCAAATGGTCGCTGAGAACCTGGAAGCAATTCCTCATTTGCAAGTCAATGGCAGATTTTTTTGTTTTTTTTCCTTTTTGAGACAGTCTCGCTTTGTCGCTCAGGCTAGAGTGTATGGTGTGATCTCAGCTCACTGCAACCTCAGCCTCCTGGGTTCAAGTGATTGATTCTCCTGCCTCTCGTCCCAAGTAGCTGGGACTATAGGCATGTGCCACCATGCCCAGCTAATTTTTGTATTTTTAGTAGAGACGGGATTTTGCCATGTTGGCCAGGCTGGTCTCGAATTCCTGACCTCAATGATCCCCCCTCCTCGGCCTCCCAAAATGCTGGGATTACAGGCATGAGCCACCATGCCTGGCCATAATGGCAGATTTTTAGGTGAAAAGAAAAGCACAGTTAATGGCCAGGTGCAGTGGCTCACGCTATAATCCTAGCACTTTAGGATGCCAAGGTGGGCAGATCGCTTAGGTCAGGAGTTCAAGACCAGCCTGGCTAACACGGTGAAACCCCATCTCTACTAAAAATACAAATTAGCCGGGCATGGTGGCGCATGCCTGTAATCCCAGCTACTCGGGATGCTGAGGCAGGAGAATCACTTGAACCTGGGAAGCGGAGCTTGCAGTAAGCTGAGATCGCGCCATTGCACTCTAGCCTAGGCCACAAAAGCAAAACTCCATCCCCAAATGAAAAAAAAAAAAAGAGGCCAGATGCAGTGGCTCACATCTGTAATCCCAGCACTTTGGGAGGCCGAGGCGGGTGGATCACTTGAGGTCAGGAGTTTAAGACCAGCCTAGCCAAATGGTGAAACCCCATCTCTACTAAAAATACAAAAATTGGCTGGGCGTGGTGATGGACACCTGTAATAGCAGCTACTTGGGAGGCTGAGGCAGGAGAATAGCTTGAATCCAGGAGGCGGAGGTTGCAGTAAGCCGAGATCGCACCATTGCACTCCAGCCTGGGTGACAAGAGCGAAACTCTGTCTCAGAAAGAAAGAAAGAAAGAAAGAAAGAAAAAAAGAAAGAAAGAAAGAAAGAGAGAGAGAGAGAGAAAAAAAGAAAGAAAGAAAGAAAGAGAGAGAAAGAAAGAGAGAGAGAGAGAAAGAAAGAAAGAAAGAAAGAAAGAAAGAAAGAAAGAAAGAAAGAAAGAAAGAAAGAAAAGCACAGTTAAAACTCCTTGTTTTGTGAAGCAGATGTGGACAGGTCTTATAGATGGGGAAGGAGAAGCAGAGGGCAAGATGGTTAACATTTGGCATAAGCAGCTGTGACCTGGTGAGCTGGGACAGGGAGGAAAAATAATACAATAATCACAGCTAGCATTCTTTTTGTTTGTTTGAAACAGAGTCTCACACTGTTGCCTGGGATTGGAGTGCAAAGGTGTGATCTTGGCCCACTGCAGCATCTGCCTCCCAGGTTCATGCGATTAGCTGAGCAGCTGAGTAGCTGGGATTACGGGCGCATGCCACCACATCCGGCTCATTTTTTGTAATTTTTGTATTTTCTTTTTTTTTATGAGACGAAGTCTTGCTCTGTTGCCCAGTCTGGAGTGCACTGGCGTGATCTTTGGCTCACTGCAACCTCCGCCTCCTGGGTTCAAGCAATTCTCTTGCCTCGGCCTCCTGAGTAGCTGGGATTACAGGCACGCGCCACCACGCCTGGCTAATTTTTGTATTTTAGTGGAGACGGGATATTTCACCATGTTGGTCAGGCTGGTCTCAAACTTTTGACCTCGTGATCCGCCCGCCTCGGCCTCCCAAAGTGCTGAGATTACAGGCATGAGCCATCACACCCGGCCAATTTTTTGTGTTTTTAGTAGAGACAGGGTTTCACTACGTTGGCCAGACTGGTCTCGAACTCCTGTCCTCGTGATCCACCCACCTTGGCTTCCCAAAGTGCTGGAAGATTACAGGCGTGAGCCACTGCGCCCGGCCAATAATCACAGCTAGCATTCTTGAGTGCCCATATGTGCCACACACTGTTCCACTTGAAAGTGCCTTTGCAAAAGTTATTACTGAAGAAATTGTGACAGTGAAAGAGATCAGACCAAACCAACTCCATCTTGCTTCTAACTTTTAAGCTGTCCTTGTACATTCCTGGGCGTAGGCTGAACTAACTTTGGGAAGGAATTCAGTTCATGGTTTGACTCCGAAACAAAATTGATAACAGCCCTTTTCGAAGACCCGCTTCTTGTCTGGGGACGGGTCTGCCTTTGCAGGGCTAACAGATTAGCTACAAGATTAGAAAGTACAGTTTAGTGGTAATGCAGCCTTTGGCTCCAAGAGTCTGAACCTCCCCAAATTGCTCCTGGGGATAACATCACTATTGTAAAACCTAAGATGAGTGCTGGAGATATTTTGCAGACCCTGCACTTGATGGATCAGCTGGATCAGCTGACATCACCCAGAATGGTTATCTGGCTCAACCAGTTCTGCCATCCCACCCAGAAACAGAAGACAGTAAGAAAAATTCACTTTGACCCCATGTGATTCCATCTCCAACCTGATCCATCAGCACTCCCCACTTCCGGAGCCCCTACCCGCCAAATTATCTTTAAAAACTCTGATCTCCAAATGCTCCGGGAGACTGATTTGAGTAATAATAAAACTCCAGTCTCCCTCTCCCACACAGTCCGCTCTGTGTGAATTACTCTTTGTCCATTGCAGTTCCCCTGTCTTGATAAATTGGCTCTGTCTAGGCAGCAGGCAAGGTGAACCCACTGGGCAGTTACATACTTACATTTATTTATTTGTTTGTTTGTTTGTTGAGACAAAGTCTGTCATCCATGTTGGAGTGCAGTGATGTGATCTCTGCTCACTGCAGCCTCGACTTCCCGGTCTCAAGCCATCCTCCCACCTCCGCCTCCCAAGTAGCTGGGACTACAGGTGCACGACACCATGCCTGGTTAATTTTCGTATTTTTTGTAGAGATGGGGTTTCACCATATTGCCCAGGCTGGTCTCAAACTCCTGGACTCAAGCGATCCCCCTGCCTCAGCCTCCCAAAGTGCTAGGATTACAGGCATGAGCCACTGTGCCCAGCCCTTGCCTTACATTTAATCTTCACTATTAATACACACGTTATAAATGAGAGCATTAAAGTATGGAGAGCAGAAGCAACTTGTCCAAAGTCATACGCAACTAGAAAGGAGTGTAACTGATGTTTAAACCCTAACAGTCTGGTTCCAGAATCTGTGCTTTTAAAGTCAAGAAAAGCACATCTGGGCCTTGACCTTTGGAACCACCCCTAGCACACAGGCTGTAGCTAGCAGAGGGGCAGCAAAGGAAGACAGCAAGAGGTGGCCCCTGGTCGTAGCTCTTTGTGGTTTGCCCAGGCTTTCTAAAAGAAGCTTCACTGACTCAAAAGGGTTTGAGGCTTTACAGACTGGTAAGCTCTCCCCAAACTGGGTAGTTGTACTTTTATTTTGTTAAGTAAAAAACATTTTTAAAAATCTGCTAACATCACTATCATTTCATAAAGCAAATGTAATTTCAATGCAAATAAACCCCAGGAAAGACACCATCTCAGAGTACAGGCCAGGCCTTTAGGTTGAATAAATCTACCTTTGTAAACACCTCCTTTCATTGTCCTTATTTTCCTCATCTCACCATGGTCCGGTGGAAACTTCCTCATGGGTAGCACCTGTTTAAGGACTGCCATCCAGAAACCACCGTGATGCCTCAGACGATCCCCATAAACCCTCTGCAAGGTAGACAGGGAACGTCTTCTTTACCCAGTCTACTAATGAAGAAACCAAGGCTCAGAGAAGTCTTGTTTAAGAACATACAGCCTTCAAAATGGCAGCGCCAGGTTACAAACCCACGTTTTCAGACTCCAGGGGTCCAGTGCTCTTTCCTTCTATACCTCAAAGCATTCACAGAACGCACTCACTGACCACCAGCTTGGTTGCTGTGTGAGGACCTAAATGTTCAGAAAGAGAAGAAATGTTTCCAAGTGCCATTTCCATTGACAGCGCTCAGAATGGAGTGGTGCAGCTGGCTGAAAGGCAGCCTCTGGATTCAGGGCGAGATGGGAAGCCCCTCAGGCGCAAGGTAAGGCACATTTCCTCTTTCATTCCCAGGCTGAGCCCACACAGAGATGAGCACACAGGGCTGGCAAGAAATCCTTGCAGCTTAGAAGTGTGAGTGTGGGTTTTTTTGTTTTTTTTTTTTAAATTAAGAAAAATTTTTGGCCAGACGTGGTGGCTCACGCCTGTAATCCCAGCACTTTGGGATGCTGAGGCGGGCGGATCACAAGGTCAGGAGATTGAGACCATCCTGGCTAACATGATGAAACCCCGTCTCTACTAAAAATAAAAAAATAAAAAATAAAAAATAAAAGCCAGGTGTGGTGGCGTGTACCTATAGTCCCAGCTACTTGGGAGGCTGAGGCAGGAGAATGTCGTGAACCTGAGAGGCAGAGATTGCAGTGAGCCGAGATCGCGCCACTGCACTCCAGCCTGGATGACAGAGCGAGACTCCGTCTCAGAAAAAAAAAAAAAAAGAAAAGAAAAATCTTTTTAGACACAGGGTCTTGCCATGTAGCCCAGGCTGGTCTCAAACTCCTGGGGTCAAGCTATCCTCTCGCTTCGTCCTCCCAGAGTGCTGGGATTACAGACGAGAGCCACTGGGCCTGGCTGGAGTATGTGTTTTTTTGTTTGTTTTTGAGATGAAGTGTTGCGCTGTCTCCCAGGCTGTAGTGCAGTGGCACGATCTCAGTTCACTGCAACCTCCACCTCCCGAATTCAAGCTATTCTCCTGCCTCAGCCTCCCGAGCTGCTGGCATTACAGGCATGTGCCACCATGCTCAGCTAATTTTCATTATTTTAAATAGAGACGAGGTTTCACCATGTTGGCCAGGCTGGTCTCGAACTCCTGCCCTCAGGTGATATGCCAGCCTCAGCCTCCCAAAGTGCTGGGATTACAGGTGTGAGCCACTGAGCTCACACCAAACCCAGAGTATGGTTTTAATTGCTAGTTTTTATTTAACAGAATTTTACTGTGGTAAGAAGGGAGGAAGAAAAAAAAATCCCAGACACAATTTGAGAGGATGTTTCCAGGAGTTGGGAGAAAAGGATGAAATCCAGAAAAGACTTGATGGAGGTACCCTGGGCAGTGAGGGGAGGAGGGAGGCAGCAAGAGGGGCCTTATCCCTGGAGGAGGACAGCTGGCAGGGAGGCAGGAGCACTGTCTGTGGTGTCCCACTGTCTTAGGATCAAGACCACACCCCCAATATTGCCCCCCAGTGCCTCAGGCCTTGCTCTGCCTACTGCCCTCGTGTCACCTGCACTACTCTTGTTCTGAGTTTCTGGGCTCCAGACACATTTCCTCAAAGATATCCCCATGGGACCCCACCTCGGGGCCTTTTTTTGCCAGGGTCTTGCTCTGTTGTCTAGGCTGGAGTGCAGTGGCACAATCACAGCTCACTGCAGCCTCTACCTCCTGGGCTCAGACAATCCTCCCATCTCAGCCTCCTGAGTGGCTGAGACTACAGGTGCACACCACTATACCCAGCTAATTTTTTTTTTTTTTTTTAATTTTTGTAGAGACAGAGTTTCACCATGTTGCCCAGGCTGGTCTCAAACTCCTGGGCTCAAGCCGTCCTCCTGCCTTGGCCTCCCAGAGTGCTGGGATTACAGGTGTGAGCCACCGTGTCTGGCCCACCTCAGAGCTTTTGAGCATGGCATTCCCGCTCCTGGGTTTCCACCAGTACTTACTAATGCCTATTCATCTTTGGGTGACTTCCCTGACTCCTGTGTGCCAGCTGGAGGCGTAGACAGCCCAGAGCCACATTAGCCCACTTCCAGAAGCAGGGGGCATTTCAATGTTCACAGTGTGCACAGACCCCAGGGGCAGCGGCTTGGCCAGGAGGTGCTCATGAAGCCCACGGTAGCACCAAGGAGCACCCCTTATCTTGTCCTGGGTGGAGTCAGCACCCTGAGCCTTCCCTTCAGATCCTTGTTATAGTCTGCAATTATGTATTTGAGTGAGTTTCGTTAATGTCCTTCTCCCAACTAAATAGCTTCCTTTTTGTTGGCCATGGTATCTGCAGCCCAGCACGGACCCGCAGGCCTGGACGGTGCCCACTAAGTGTGGAATGGCTTCCTTACTTGTTTTGCCAAGGGGTGCCAGAATGTGCCACTGGCATTTGCTTTTCATTCACACTATTCTTGTGGCTAGAGTGGAGTGGGTTGGAGGTCATGGCCATCTCTAGAGAGCTGTTCCAAGACTACTTGAGATTATGTTTTCTTCCCAGTCCAAGATTCAGAATCCACTGGCCTTGAGGTCACCCTGTCCTGGGGACAGTGGGACCTGTCACCTGCTGGCCAAGGTAGGGCTCCAACTTTTGTGAAAAGTCCATGCAGCAGGTCTGACCCTTAAACAACTCTTCAGACATGTGGAATGCTGCTGGCACACCTGTCATTCCCTGTTTAGCCACTGAAGGGCAGTGCTGCTCCACAGGAAAGAGCCAAGCAGACGTGCACCATCACTGTGGCTTCTAGGTCCGAGTAAGGATATTAGCTAGCCCCTACCAAGTACCAGCGGTGTGCTAGTCACTTTGAATATAGTACTTGTGCAATCATGCAAGAGAAAGTTGATGACCCATAGTGTAGTGTAGTGTAATATAGTGTAGTGTACTGTAGTGTAGTGTAGTGTAGTGCAGTGCAGTGTAGTGCAGTGTAGTGTGGTTTTTGAGACAGGGTCTCACTGTTGTCCAGGCTGGAATATAGTGACCAGGGCTCACTGCAGCCTTGACCTCTGGGGCTCAAGTAATCCTCCCGCCTTAGCCTCCCAAATAACTGGGACTACAGGTGCACACCACTACACCTGGCTAATTTTTGTATTTTTTTTGTAGAGATGGGGGTCTCCCTGTGTTGCTCAGGCTGGTCTCGAGCCCCAGGGCTCAAGTGATTCTCCTGCCTCAGCCTCCCAAATTACTGGGATTACAGGTGTGAGCCACCACACCCAGCTGACCCTTATTTTAAAGATGAAGTAAAGAAGATCTGAGAGATTAAATGATATTTTCAATGTCTCATGACAGTGAATGGCTAAGCCAGAAATCAACCTCAGGTCTGCCTAAATCCCAAACCCTGTCAATGCCTTCCCCTGCTCTCCCTCTGTCACGATGGCCAATCTTTTCTAGCATGTTGTCCTAGCAGCCACCTGCCAGGGAAGTGCTCACAGCACAACCTTGTCTCACTCAGCTGGCTCAATTTAGCCAACTTTTGATTACCAAAATTAATATGGGGTCACTAACTTGGGTCTAAAATTTTATTTATTTTTTTATTTTTTTGAGATGGAGTCTCGCTCTGTCGCCCAGGCTGGAGTTCAATGGCCGGATCTCAGCTCACTGCAAGCTCCACCTCCTGGGTTTACGCCATTCTCCTGCCTCAGCCTCCCGAGTAGCTGGGACTACAGGCGCCTGCCACCTCGCCCGGCTAGTTTTTTGTATTTTTTAGTAGAGACGGGTTTCGCCGTGTTAGCCAGGATGGTCTCGATCTTCTGACCTCGTGATCCGCCCGTCTTGGACTCCCAAAGTGCTGGGATTACAGGCTTGAGCCACCGCGCCCGGCCGGGTCTAAAATTTTAAAATGGGTTATTAAAATGCTTGCTTTGGCCAGGCGCGGTGGCTCATGCCTGTAATCCCAGCACTTTGAGAGGCTGAGCAAGTGGATCACTTGAGGTCAAGAGTTCAAAACCAGCCAGCCAACATGGTGAAACCCCATTTATACTAAAAATACAAAAATTAGCCAGGCGTGGTGGCACTCACCTGTAGTCTCAGCTGCTTGGGAGGTTGAGGCCAGAGAATCGCTTGAACCCAGGAGGCAGAGGTTGCAGTGAGTCGAGATTGCACCACTGTACTCCAGCATGGGTGACACATTGAGACACTGTCTCGAAAAATAAAATAAAATAAATAAAATAAAATGCTTGTTTTGATTCCAGAGACTGTTATTCGGTGTGCATGGGATAGGGGGAGGAGGGAAAACAGATCTGTCCTTCCGCAGTCCTCTCCCTAATCTCATTCTGCAATCTTTCCCACCCCTTCCCCACCCAGCCCTCACATAGCTGCCGGGCAGCTTTCCAACAGACTTGATCACATGGCTCTCTCACTACTGTACTGGGCCCCCTGTAGCTTCTGGAAGAAAGTCCCACTCTTTAGCAAGCAGCCCAGGTGCTTCCTAAGCTGCCAGCTACCTTGCCACCAGACTTCTTCCCCACTGGCTCACGAGGGTGCACTCTGAGCCCCAGCCGCCTGAGCCAGAGCATTCAGTACCTAAAGCTGTAATCTCTCCACTGCAGTGAGAATGAAGATACTGGCCACCCAGGTGGTTGTAAGGCTAAAACCACCACCTTTAAAGATCTCTTGGCATGGTGCTGGCCACAGTGGGGCTCATCACCATGTTTCTCACCTTCCCTTCCTCAGCCCTTGGAAATGTGCAAGTATAGTACAACCTACAGAGGCAAATCCATGTGGTATAGTGCTCTGCACAGTGCAATCCTTGTGTAAACATTTCCATACACAGGGAAATGTCAGCTGGGGCATTATTTTGCTCAGGCTGACACTGAGGAAGACATTTCCTGGATTTTTTTCCTGTGTCCATGGTGAGGTCCAAAGTGACTCAAATACCACCCAAATCCGTGGATGCTAAACACCTTGAGGGCAGAGACAGAGTTATGAACCTCTGGGTCTCCCCATAGGTCCAACCCAGCACTGGGTCTTCAGTGGTGCCTTTAAGAATGTCAGTTGGTCAATTTGTTATTGACTGGGCATGTGACAAGTCTCAGGAGTGCACAGGTCATTTCAGGGGATCATCATCTGAAACAGAAACAGCATTGTTTTAAAGAGCCTGTAGCCAGAAGAAATACAGGACTTTCTTATTCCTTTTGCAGAAGCTGGCTGTTTAAAGCCACAGGGCATTAGATCAAGAATGCCATGAGGCTGACCAGTGAGGGGCTTGACTTTGAGGGCTCTGGGCTGGTTGGGCTGGCCATGCTCACATGTGGAAAGCAGTAGGACCCATCCCCTGGTTTTGAGCGTTTGAAGTAGCCTTGGCTTACTCTCTGCTCTGACTTCTCACTTTAGTCTTCCTATTCTGAAGTTCAAAGAGCTGCAAATAGTCCTTAGACAAAGCCTGTGGGGTGACTCCTCAGGTTCCAGGAACTCTTCAAATCAGATAGACCAGGAATATGAAACTCAGCCTCTTCTGTGAAGGGGCCCACTGGATCCCATAATAAGTGGGAATACTACCCTCAGCCCAGACTCTCCTGACTCCAGCCCAATCTCAGTCTTAACCTCAGGGTCCCAGCTTTCCTCCGTCCACTGCCACATCAAACTTACCTGTTCTGGGTTTACATGTCAGGTACATTTTCTGATGAATACACATTTGCCTATCTGTGACTAAGGTGTTCCTCGGGTATTGATGGGTCTGCCTGTGTGTGTTCTCAAATCTAAAATGGTCAACTACCCTTTGAACATTGTAAGCATGTTATATACACATTATTTTTGCCTTTAGTTATCTCAGTAACATTATATTCCATGTTATATGGCATTTAAACTATCTGGGTGGTCTTGTATATAATACTTTACCTCCTTCAGAACCACAGGAAAAACTAATTGCTGTTATTTCCATGAGAGACGGGGACTCTCAAGGGACTTGCCCTAGGTCACTTTACAAAGTAGTGATGGGGCTGGGCCTGGTGGCTAATGCCTGTAATCCTAGCACTTTGGGAGGCTGAGGCAGGCGGATCATTTGAAATCAGGAGTTCGAGACCAGACCGACCAGCATGGGGAAACTCTATCTCTACTAAAAATACAAAAATTAGCTTGGCGTGGTGGCGCACACCTGTAATCCCAGCTACTCAGGCGGCTGAGGCATGAGAATCACCTGAACCCAGGAGGCAGAGGTTGCAGCGAGCTGAGATTGTACCACTGCACTCCAGCCTGGGCGACAGAGTGAGACTCTGTCTCAAAAAAAAAAAAAAAAAAAAAAAAAAAAGAGCAAAGCCTCTAGCTCTTGTGTCAGCAGCCTCACCAGCCAAGTCTCTGTGTTCTGTAGTAGCCCCCACAGGGCTACAAGCAAGTATATTGCTGTTGCAGTCAGTAAGGATGATGCAACTGAGGAAGACTGGCGGGCAGGTGGGTGTGGCCAGGGATGGCCAGGGATAGCCAGCCAGGCAGGGAACTCCTGAGTGGAGGCTGCTGAAAGATAGATACTTCTGGGCCCCAGAAACAGCTCTCGGCTTCCAAATACCCTCTCAGCTCCTTGAAAACCTCTAAATAGCTGGGCGCAGTGGCTCATGCCTGTAATCCCAGCACTTTGGGAGGCCGAGGCAGGCGGATCACTTGAGACTAGGAGTTCAAGACCAGCCTGGCAAACATGGTGAAGCCCCATCTCTATTAGTAATACAAAAACTAGCTGGGCATGGTGGCACGCACCAGTAATCCCAGCTACTCGGGAGTCTGAGGCAGGAGAATCACTTGAACCCGGGAGGTGGAAGTTGCAGTGAGCCGAGATTGTGCCATTGTACTCCAGCCTGGGTGTCAGAGTGAGACTCCGTCTCAAACAAAAAAAAAAGAAACAGGCCGGGCGCGGTGGCTCAAGCCTGTAATCCCAGCACTTTGGGAGGCCAAGACGGGTGGATCACGAGGTCAGGAGATCGAGACCATCCTGGCTAACACGGTGAAACCCCGTCTCTACTAAGAAATACAAAAAACTAGCCGGGCGAGGTGGCGGGCGCCTGTAGTCCCAGGTACTCGGGAGGCTGAGGCCGGAGAATGGCGTGAACCCGGGAGGCGGAGCTTGCAGTGAGCCGAGATCCGGCCACTGCACTCCAGCCTGGGCGACAGAGCGAGACTCCGTCTCAAAAAAAAAAAAAAAAAAAAGAAACAAAACACAAGCCTCTAAATAGGGAATAAATCCTTACAGTTCAAGTTGACAGACCTGGGTGCAAATCCCAGCTGGGCTCCTCACTGGCTGTGTGAACTTGGGCAGGATACCTAACCTCTCTGAAATTTTGCTTAATCGTATATTTTTTTAAATTTTTAAATTTTTTTATTTATTTTTATTTTTGAGACAGTCTCACTCTGCCATCCAGGCTGCAGTGCAGTGGTGCCATCTTGGTTCACTGCAACCTGCACTTCCTGGGTTCAAGTGATTCTCCTGCTTCAGCCTCCCAAGTAGCTGGGATTACACCATGTCCAGCTAAGTTTTGTATTTTTAGTAGAGACAGGGTTTCACCATGTTGGCCAGGCTGGTCTTGAACTCCTGGCCTCAAGTGATCTGCCTGCCTCGGCCTCCCAAAGTGCTGGGATTACAGGTGTGAGCCACTGCTCCCGGCCTTGTTTAATCACATGTTGGATGGTGATTTAAATAGTATCTATTTTATAAGGTTGTGAGGATTAAATTTAAAAATAACATCATGGGCTGATCACATTTTCTAGCTTATACTACTCAACAAGTCGTGTTTATTGTAAATGTGCTGATGGTAGGGTTATGGTTTTTTTTATGTTTTCTTTTTGCTTCTTTGGGTTTTCAGCAAATTAACATGCCTTGCTTTTGTAGTAAAAACACAGAAGAAAAGATATATATATATAGAGAGAGAGAGATGGAATCTCTCTCTGTCGCCCAAGCTGGAGTGCAGTGGCCTGATCTCAGCTCACTACAAACTCCTCCTCCCAGGTTCAAGCCATTATCCTGCCTCAACCTCACAAGTAGCTGAGATTACAGTTGTGTGTCACCACTCCTGGCTAATTTTTATATTTTTAGTAGAGACAGACATGTTGGCCCAGGCTGGTCTCAAACTCCTGAACTTAAGTGATCCACCTGCCTTGGCCTCCTAAAGTGCTGGGATTATAGGCATGAGCCATGGTGCCCGGCAAAAAAAGATGATTTTTAATAATAAAATGTAGGCCGTGTGCGGTGGCTCACACCTGTAATCCCAGCACTTTGGAAGGCCGAGGCAGGCAGATCACCTGAGGTCGGGAGTTCGAGACCAGCCTGACGAACATGGAGAAACCCCGTCTCTACTAAAAAATACAAAATTAGCCAGGCGTAGTGGTGCATGCCTGTAATCCCAGCTACTTGGGAAGCGGAGGCAGGAGAATCGCGGAGCCCCGGAGGTGGAAGTTGCAGTGATCTGAGATCGCACCACTGTGCTCCAGCCTGGGCAACAGAGCAAGACTCTATCTCAAAACAAAAAGTAATAATAACAATAAAATAAAATTTATATCGAGACTTAAATAAGAGCAGACTCTTTCCGAAGAAAAATATAGAACTTGCATTTATTAAGTACTTTTAATTTAAATAATTAGCACAGCAACCCTATCAGCTAAGTATGATTATATCAGCTAAATATCTTTATCCCCATTTCATAGATCAGGAAACAGGCTCAAAGGGATTTTATAACTGGTCCAAGTTCACAGAGTTAGTAAGGAATTAAATTCAGATTGTTCGATTGTGAAGTCTATAGTTTTTCCAACAACTCTTCGGGCTAACTGGAAGGGGTAGCGTGGGAATGGGATGAGGGTGAGATGGTGGAGGGAGGAAGGGAGGGAGCACAGGAAGGACAGAGCCAGAGTCACTGGGCATTTAAAAGGTTAAGTGGGGCTGGGTGCGGTGGCTCACACCTGTAATCCCAGAACTTTGGGAGGCTGAGGTGGGCGGATCACCTTAGGTCAGGAAACCAGCCTGGCCAACATAGTGAAATCCCATCTCTACTAAAAATACAAAAATTATCTGGGCATGGTGGTGCACGGTGGTAGTCCCAGCTTCTTGGAAGGCTGAGGCAGGAGAATCGCCTGAACCCGGGAGGTGGAGGCTGCAGTGAGCTGAGTTCGTGGCACTGCACTCCAGCCTGGGCGACAGAGCAAAACTCTGTCTCAAAAAAAACCCAAAAAGGTTAGGCCGGGCGCTGTTGCTCATGCCTGTAATCCTAGCACTTCGGGAGGCCAAGGCGGGTGGATCACGAAGTCAAGAGATCGAGACCATCCTGGCCAACACGGTAAAACCGCATCTCTACTACAAATACAAAAATTAGCCAGGGGTGGTGGCCTGTGCCTATGGTCACAGCTGCTCAGGAGGCTGAGGCAGGAGAATTGCCTGAACCTGGGAGGCAGAGGTTGCAGTGAGCTGAGATGATGCCACTGCACTCTAGCCTGGCGACAGAGCCAGACTCTGTCTCGGAAAAAAAAAGCAACAACACACACACACACACACACACACAAAGGTTAAGTGGGTATAAAGGAGGGAGATAAAAGTGGGGATGGAAGTGTCTCAGAGCAAAGTTGCCCAATTTCATAAATGTCCAGATGGGCCTTGCCCCATTTCAGGAAGGGTAAGATCTATAGCTGCTGTGGATCTGTTTAATTCACATTTTTAGTTTCGCAGTCTCTCTGTGTAAAGCTATGAATGTGAGCAAGCCAGCCTGTGTTGCAGGGTTTAGAAAGCAGCTCTCGGGCCCTGTGGATTGCTGGGAGGGCGCGAGGGGTAGTCTGCCGCAGGAGTTTCCCAGTCTTCCCCGGGAGCCACGTGAAGCTGGGTGAGTTGCAGTAGTAGCTCTTGGAGCCTCTTGTCTCTCCTCCACTCTTTCCCATTTGCAGTCTCTTCATCATCTTTCAGGTGAAGATACAGGCCCAGTGCTTTCTTTGTCAGTTAAACATCACTTAAAGCAAGGTCGTTTCAGGCCAGGCATTGTTCAAGTTGTCCATTGCATGAGAATACGCAGCTGAGGGACTGCTGGAATCCAGCATTCATCTGGATTTGTACAGAGGCACAAATCCTTTATGGACCAGAGGTGCTGTGGTCACTTTCCAATTTGATGAATCCCCTGGAGACTCAGAACTGACCCACCAGTTTACAAGTATTGAAGAGAGCAAGCTAGTTGTTTGTTGTTTTGCCATCTTCCAGAGAGGCCACGTGGCTAGGCCAGGGTTATATGGGCTCCAAGGGAGGCCTAACACCCTGGTCTTCTGATTCCCATACCTGTGATGTTTGTCTTGAACTACTTACTAAATATCCTGCCTCTTTCCTCCACTTAAAAACACAGAGAGAAGGGCTGGAAGAACAGAACCATCCACATGGGCAGGAAGGCCCAGAGACCATTGCTGCTGAAGTTAGCAGAGCATATGTACAGAACCCAAAGGGTTAATTCATTGTCCGAAGAGTTCTGTGGTCTGGTAGACCCAGGGAATAGCTGTCTGGCCTCCAGGCACAGGAGGCAGGAGAGGAGCTGCAGAGACAGCAGGTGTTGAGCATATTGTGATGGGAGCTTGTGCCCTTGGGTCCTGAGATCTCCACCTTAATGGGACACTGGAATCACTGATGCTGGGCTCCTGCTACAGGAATTCAGAGATACTTGATCTGAGGTATGGAGTGGCGGGTATCTTTTAAAAGCTCCATAGATGGGCCGGGCGCGGTGGCTCAAGCCTGTAATCCCAGCACTTTGGGAGGCCGAGGCGGGTGGATCACGAGGTCAGGAGATCAAGACCATCCTGGCTAACACGGTGAAACCCCGTCTCTACTAAAAATACAAAAAAAAAAAAAAACTAGCCGGGCGTGGTGGCGGGCGCCTGTAGTCCCAGCTACTCGGAGGCTGAGGCGGGAGAATGGCGTGAACCCGGGAGGTGGAGCTTGCAGTGAGCCGAGATCACGCCACTGCACTGCAGCCTGGGCGACAGAGCGAGACTCCGTCTCAAAAAAAAATAAAAATAAAAATAAAAATAAAAATAAAAAAAATAAAAGCTCCATAGATGGTTCTAGAATGCATTCAAGGCTGAGAATCACCACACGTGCTAGGGAGCCCCTGAAGGACAGAGACCCTGGTTTTCTCACCTCTCTTCCCTAACGCAGAAGCACTTTACACAGACAAAGGGTTGCATGCAAGTGTGCTGAGTTGAAAGATCTAGGACTAATAGCGTTAAGTGATGTCCATCCACATGACGAATGATCACAGCAACTAAAAACTAGATTGAAGAATATGTAGTGAAATGGAAATAGGTTGATTTTTATTCTGTAAAAATAAAATAAATACACACACAATATGTAAGAGGGAGAGGCTGGAAGTTTAAAACATCACAGGGCTAATGTCGGTTATCTCTTGAGTGGTTACATTATGGGTGCTGGTGCTTCTGGAGCAGACTGCCTGTATGAATTTATGTAACTCACATGTACGTAATCAACCTCTCTATGCCTTAGTAGCCTCATCTCTAAAACAGGAATAATAGGCTGGGCACAGTGGCTCATGCCTGTAATCCCGGCACTTTGGGAGGCCGAGACAGGTGGATCACTTGAGGTCAGGAGTTCGAGACCAGCCTGACCAACATGGTGAAACCCTGTTTCTACTTTAAAAACACAAAATGAGCTGTGGTGGCACGTGCCTGTAATCCCAGCTACTTGGGAGGCTGAGGCAGGAGAACGTCTTGAATTCTGGAGGCAGAGGTTGCAGTGAGCCGAGATGGCGCCGCTGCACTCTAGCCTGGGCAACAAGAATGAAACTCCATCTCAAAATAAATAAATAAATACATACATAAATACATAAATAAAACAGGGATAATAATGGCACCAACCCACATCATATCATAGGTTTGTCAAGGAAAAACTCTGAGGCAAAAGCTTCAGAAAAGGAAGGCAACAAATGACTTGCAAAGAGTGCAAGAGCTAAACTTTAGGACTGACCCTCCAAATATCAAAACATAACCATAGCACTTCAGTAAAAGAAACAAACCCTCAAGACCACCAGAGCTAATGTAATGGGTTGAATGGTGGTCCCTGAAAAGGTACGCCCATGACCTAACCCCTGGAAGCTGTGGCCTTATTTGGAAAAAGGGTCTTTGCAGATGCAATTAATTTAAGGATCTTGAAATGAGATCCTCCTGGATTATTGACATGGGCTCTAAGTCCAATGATAAGAGTTCTGATAAGAGGCAGAACAGGAGAAGACAAGGGCGACAGTGGAGAAGGCTGCATGAAGACAGAGGCTGAGATGGAAGTAATGAGGCCACAGACAAGGAATGCCTGCAGTCACCCACCAGAAGCCAGCAGAGGCAAGGAAGGAGCCTCCCCTAGACACTTCAGAAGGGCATGGTCCAGCCAACCCCTTGATTCTGGACTTTGTGTCTCCAGAACTATGAGAGAGTAAATTTCTGTTGTTTCAAGCCACCAAGTTTGTGCTAACTTGTTATGGCTACTGGGAAACTAATATAGTTTACATTTGTCTGCTCATTATGAAAAACAATGAGTTTCTCACATGATTACTACATTTACTAAGGCCACGCCATCTTTAGACAACAGCATAACAAAAATTAGGGACAGGAATTTTTGTGGTGGTTTTTTTTTTTCAGAGACAGGGTCTCGCTCTGTCACCTAGGCTGGAGTACAGTGGTGTCATCTCGGCTCACTGCAGCCTCAACCTTCCGGGTCCAAGTGATCCTTCCACCTCAGCCCCTCAAGTAGCTGGGACTATGGCTGTAGTCCCGGCTTTTTTTTTTTTTTTTTTTAAATTTTTTGTAGAGACCAGGTTTCACCATGTTGCCCAGGCTGATCTCGAACTCCTGAGCTCAGGCAACCTGTTCACCTTGGCCTCCCAAAGTGCTGGGATTATAGGCGTGAGCCACCATGGTTGGCCAGGAACTGTATTTGTTAAGGAGTCTAAAGTTCACAGACAATAATCAAGGTTTTATTATTCTGGGTACCACAACTTGTTGGAGTTGAACCTGCTAGTTTTGGTTTCTCTTGGGTTGCAAAATATTTTGTTTTTGTTTTCCTGACGGTGGCATACTAAATGTTTGCTAACTCTGGAAGCAGGGCAAACTTTTGCTTCTACAGATTGTTGTGTGATTAAACAAGTCGGTTAATGTAAAGGCCCTTCGAACAGCTGGCACTAGTAAGCATTCTGTGTGTTGACTGTAGCTAGCTGTTTTTCTTCTTTTTGTTTACCTGTTTATTATAAACTTTCTACAGTGAGCATGTGTGCCCATTTTTTCCTAGTTCAAATTCTCACTCATATTAAGACCTAGGCCAGTTATGGTCAAAGAGCCACAAGTACTTGAACCAGTTTCTCTGGGCCCCAGCTCAAGAGACTCAAGTTAACGGACCCTGCTTAATCCCACCTCCTTCGTAGCTCTGGGACTCTGTTTCATCCCTCTAGGTGCCAGTAGCTGTCTTTTTTAATAATAAAGATTTATTTATTTACTTATTTTAAATTTTTTTTTTTTTTTTTTGAGACGGGGAGTCTTGCTCTGTGGCCCAGGCTGCAGTGGCATGATCTTGGCTCACTACAACCTCTACCTCCTGGGTTCACATCATTCTCTTGCCTCAGCCTCCTGAGTAGCTGGGACTACAGGCGCCTGCCACTATGCCTGGCTAATTTTTTTGTATTTTTAGTAGAGACGAGGTTTCACCATTTTAGCCAGGATGGTCTCGATCTCCTGACCTCGTGATCCACCCGCCTCGGCCTCCCAAAGTGCTGGGATTACAGGCGTGAGCCACTGCACCCAGCTATTTATTTTTGAGACAGGGTCTTGCTCTGTCACCTGGGATGGAGGGTGATAGTGCAATCCACAACTCACTGCAGCCTTGATCTCTTGGGCTCAAGCAATCCTCCTGCCTGACTCCCGTGTAGCAGGAACTACAGACATGTGCCACCACACTCAGCTGATTCTTAATTTATAATTTTTTTTTTTTTTTTTTTTGGATACAAAGTCTCACTCTTGTCTCCCAGGCTGGAGTGCGATGGTGCCATCTGGGCTCACTGCAACCTCCACCTCCCAGGTTCAAGCGATTCTCCTGCCTCGACCCACTAAGTAGCTGGGATTACAGTCGCCTGCCACCACGCCAAGCTAATTTTTGCATTTTTAGTTAAGATGGGGTTTCACCATGTTGGCCAGGCTGGTCTCAAACTCCTGACCTCAGGTGATCCCCCGGCCTCGGCCTCCCAAAGTGCTGGGATTACAGGCATGAGCCAATGTGCCCAGCCAACTTTTAATTTTTTTTGTAAAGATGGGGGCCTTGCTTTGTAAAGTTGCCAGGCTGAAATTGTTTGTGTTTGTTTGTTTGAGACAGGTCTCACTCTGTTGCCCAGGCTGGAGTGCAGTGGTACAGTCTTGGCCCACTACAGTCTCCATCTTCCAGGCTCAAGTGATCCCCCAACCTCAGCCTTCTGAGTAGCTGTGTACCACCATACCTCATTAATTTTTGTATTTTTTGTAGAGACTGGGTTTTGTCATGTTGCCCAGGCTGATCTCGAACTCGTGGGCTTAAGTGATCCACCTGCCTCAGCCCTCCAAAGTGTTGGGACTACAGGTGTGAGCCACTGCGCCCAGCCAGAAGATTTTGTTTTTAGAGAAAGGCTCAGGAGTGTGGCTGGGTGTTGGACAGTCCCCTACTGGAGCAAAAGCAACCAAGGTCTCACTGTCCCAGCTGGAGAATAAGAAGGGTGGGGAGCAGCTGGGGTGAAAGGATGCAGTCAGCACTCATCAAGGGGTGTGCCGCGAGCAGGGGTGGAGCTGCATGTAACCCCTGGCTTTCCCACAGAGAGAGACTGAGGATGGAGGATATGCAGTTACCTAAGGGGCATCTCAGTCATGGGGTTCAGATGTGACCAGTGTGTGCATGAGCCCAGAGGCCAGGAGCACAGTTGTGAAAAGGCTGGAGCATGGCCTGGAGTTAGAGGGGCTGTCCCTCTGACTGTGCAGACAGTCAAATATCTGCACCAGTCCAGGAAGTTCATTCATTCATTCCTTCATCCAGCAAGCATTTCATTCATTGAGTTTGCAGATATTTATTGAGCACCTACTATGTCTCAGCTCAGGCATTGAGGGCTATAGCAGGGAACGCAACAGAGAGAAATCCCTGAGGAGCTTATCTCTAGTAGGGGAGACAGATGGCAAACAAAATAAACAAGTAAAATTTCCAGTGGGTTAAATAGTGATGAGTGCTAAGTAGAAAAACAAAGTAGGGAGGAGGATAGGAAATGTTGGAGAGAGAGCTGTGATATGAGCCCCATGGAAGTCCTCACTGATAAGGTGACGTTTGAGTCAACACCCAAGAGAGGGCGGTGATGGAATGAGTCGTGCAGGTGTCTGGGGAAACATGTGTTGGCCTTCCTAGGAAGCACAGCCTCCATGGACAGGAGTGGGGGGCCCAACCCTGGTAAAAATCCAATGGAAAGCCACAGGAGGAACAAGCACCTGGGTTGGGTTTTTCACCTTGCAAAGGAAAATACAAAGTGTTTCCCTTATGTGTGTTTATAAATGAAAACTGAGGATCATGATAAACTACATTCAGTAAAAAACAAGATATGTAATGTCAAAATCTATACCAAACTTCATCTTCTTTCTTCTAAGAGATTATTTGTATGAATTATAGATCATAGCATAGAATGGAACTTTGGTAACCATCTGGTGTTCATGTTTTGAACTTGCCAGATTAGAATCCACCAGGGTGCTAGGTTTAAAGATACAGATTCCAGCTCCCTGTCCCCACCCCTCATTTAGGGAAAGAGGCTGTGACTTTGTATATTTAACAAACACTCAAGGTGATTCTGTTACAGGAAAGTCTGGGAGACACAGATAGGTTTCAAAATGAGGAAATGGAGGCCCAGATATAGGGAATGTCTTGCTCAAGGTGGAACTGGTCAGTCAGGCAGAACTGGGAATAACATCTAGATTTCCCAACTCTGTTAGGCCAATGAAAGTTTTTTGCACAGCACAAAGATCGCTTCTGAAATTTAAGTTCAGGATACAAGACACAAAACATAAAAGCAGATGCCAGGTCAGACATCTATTAGGAGCACCAGATGTACCTGGGATGAATTGGTTACTGTGACTGATCACTAAACTCAGCAACCAAGGGCTCTGGCAGCCAAGTCTGCAGCAGAAATGAGTTGGGTTATTCCATTCCATTCATGGAGTCCAATAAAATGATGCATAATAATTTCATTTGATAAGAAAAGTTTTTTCCTTTAACAAATTTTAAAACCTTCCAAACCCTCAGCTTCCTATTATGACAATTACAAGAGAATAGGGAAAATAAGGAGGGAAAAAAAAGGCAAAAGGAGAGATCTATCCTGTCCCAGGGAGAATGATTTCTTCAGTATAATTTATCTCCTGTGGGTGGTCTGGATTCTCCACCCTCTCATAGGCCCTCGGTGACTATGTGTTTGAAGGGACTTCAGGATAGACTTCTTGAAAACAGGTCTTTCTCTGATAGTTCCTAACATTTTTCACAGTGTGGGCTGTGAGGCCTGAAAAGGACAAGCACGCTGAGACCCATGGTGAGTTGTAGGACCCTCTGGGCCTTTGTGGCCCACCTGGGAAGGGGAATATATTAGTCTGTTCTCATGCTGCTAATAAATACATGGCCATACTGGGTAATTTATAAAGAAAAAGAGGTTTAATAGACTCACAGTTCCACATGGCTGAGGAGGCCTCACAATCATGGAGGAAGGCAAGGAGCAAAGGCACGTCTTCTATGGCAGCAGGCAAGAGAGAATGAGAGCCAAGCAAAAGGGTTTCCCCTTATCAAACCATCAGAACTCGTGAGACTTATTCACTACCATGAGAACAGTATGGGGGAACCACCCCCATGACTCAATTATCTCCCACCGGGTCCCTCCCACAACACATGGGAATTATGGGAGCTACAACTCAAGATGAGATTTGGGTAGGGACACAGCCAAACCATATCAGGGAATAATAAAGCCATCACCTCCTGAAGCAGGTGGGTGTGATGCCCTCCTGAGCCCCTGCAGCTATAGCATCTGTGACGCACTGCCCAACTGGTCTGGGCAGGAGCAATGTGTTGGAGTCTGTGCACATGAGTGTGTGTGCTGGGCGTGCAATGAGCACCCTGCCACACATGTGGGAGCTCAGACACCACTCTCTTCCAGAGCCATGCGACAGTTTGACTCATCCATGACTGTAGCCGCTCCAGCAAAGCTGGACTCTTGGGGAAAGAAGTTTCTCTTCCCAAGCCTGCTGTGTGGGCCCGTGGGGAGACACACAATTGCCTTTGTCGTTTGTTCTTCCTGTGTGGGGACAAAAGCCCTTTCACTTGCTGTGGAATGTACAAGAAGTTCCCTGCCGAAGGGCTGCCAGGCACTGGCCTGGAATCCCACAAACGAGGGGTTGGGGAGCTGGCCGTTTCAGCCTGAGGCCCCCCGCCTCCTGGTCCTGCCACGCATCTGTGTGGTCAGGGACTGCCAAGAGGGTCTCCACCGTCTGCTTCCTCATCACTGTGTGCATCTGCGTCACCGCCACAACCCTGTCTTAATCATGGCCTGAGACACGCAGCCTGCCACAGGCTGGCACTGTGCCAGGCATGGGCTTTGCCAACTCATTCAACCCTCCCAACAAGTGCTGTTACTCCCACTTTGCAGCGGAGGGAACTGGCCTTCAGAAGGGAGGGTCTGGGAGGACAGTGCTGAGACTGAAACAGACAGGACACCACAACCCCTCACCCTGCACTCACAGCTCTAGAGCAGAATGGAGCCGAGCCTCAACCCTTGGTGTTTATGCTGTGAGCTGAAGTTTTAAGCAAAACAAAAATAGAGAACTTAGGTGGGGGAAGAACCCGCCAACACAAAACCACATAGTGGCACAAGTGGCCTTTTCTCATTGCTATTTACATCCCCGGGTGTTTCCATCAGCCTAGAGCCAGAAACTCACCACAGAGCAAGCAACTTGTTGCCAGAATGCTGTGGGGGCTGTGCTATTTTAGGAGGAAAGTTTTCCCAGGTGGCTATTGTCTGCATTTTTCTCACCAAGGTGGGGCAATTCATAGAGTCACTTAAGCCAACCACAGCGTTGAACTTTGCTCTAATTTTAAAATGTAAATGAGCAAGCGCCAATGGGAAGTGGCCAGGAGTAGACCGGGGCAATCAGCTCCCAGGGGAGCCCCAAGCGTCAACTCCCAGGTAGGGGGCAAGGGTGAGGCCTGCTGGGCGGGGAGTGGACTAATACAGAGGGCTGGGAAAGAAATGTGTGTGTCTAAAAGCAATTTGCATTAGGTCTTTCAGAACCCAAGTCTCTGGGGTGGATTGTACAATCTTGCAATCTTACAAGCAAGAGAGGAAGAAAGGAGAGAGGGGAGCCAGGGGAGAAGGGTGTGGGGATCAGACAGGCTTTTATATGTGATCTTGTTTAAGCAAGACTCTTATCAAAGAGTAATCCGAAACTTTGTGCTTTCTTATCACCCAGCTCCCTGGGGAATGGGTATATGACTTTTGAGTTCCACAAGGGAGGATTAAATTGCCTGTTAGAGATCAGAGCTCCAAGTAAGCAGACAAGGTTGATAGAGGTGGGTGCGGTGGGGTGGTTTACTTGTGTCCTGTGGAGATGTTCTTTCCCCTTATTATCTAGATTCACGTTTTCTGTGCACAAGCTGAACACTGAGGGCTGAGGAGAAAGCTGCCGTCTAGTGAACAGAGCAGCATTGGAAGGTGTGCCTGCTCTCTGCCCCACGCTGCAGATGCTGAGCAGGGGTTGGGACACCAAGGAATGAGCCATGCTGCACTGTTCAAGAAGGTCCAGTCCTGTGGGGGTTGTGTGAATACAGGACACTCTTTTTTTTTTTTTCTTTTTTCTTTTTTTTAGTCTAGGTCTCATTCTGTCACCCAGGCTAGAGTGCAGTGCCAAGAGCTGCAGGCTTCCACAACAACTGTTGCGGTACTGACTGAGTAGTTAAGTTAAATATTGAAAGCTGAAAGGGCCAGTGCCCTTATACAAAGACTGGAATGTAACAAAAGCCCACCAAGAGTTTTGTGTAGGCCTTTCCTGGGCCTTAAAGCATGACAAAATAATGGAGGAATTCTTAACAGGATCCATTTAGGATTAAACAAATCTTATTGGGGTTCTGAAGGGACTCCCCAGGCCTCCACAAACAAGTTTATTGGGAGCCTGAAGGAACTCCCCAAACCTCTGTGATTTAGCAGGAGACAAGATAAGAGTAATCAGCTGGGCACAGTGGCTCACACCTGTAATCCCAGCACTTTGGGAGGCTGAGGTGGGTGGATCACCTGTCAGGAGTTTGAGACCAGACTGGCCAACATGGTGAAAGCCCATCTCTATTAAAAATACAAAAATTAGCTGGGCGTGGTGGTGCATGCCTGTTGTCCCAGCTACTCAGGAGGCTGAGGCAGGAGAATCACTTGAACTTGGGAAGTGGAGGTTGCGATGAGCTGAGATTGTGTCACTGCACTCCAGCCTGGGTGACAGAGCAAGACTCCATCTCAAAAAAACCACAAAAACAAAAACATAAGTGTAATCACCCAAGCACCTGGATCCATTTAGATTAAGTAAATTTACTGAGGCTCCAGAGGAAGGTCTTCAGGAATCAGACCTTAGTTATAGATGAAAAGAAATTAATCATTTATGTCTTTTTTCTCTCTCTCTCTTTTTTTTTTTTTTTTTTTTGAGACGGAGTTTTGCTTTTCTTGCCCAGGCTGGAGTGCAATGGCCCGATCTCGGCTCACTGCAACCTCCACCTCCCAGGTTCAAGCGATTCTCCCATCTCAACCTCCTGAGTAGCTGGGATTACAGGCGCCCGCCACTACGCCCGGCTAATTTTTGGTGTTTTTACTAGAGACGGGGTTTCACCATGTTGGTCAGGCTGGTCTCGAACTCCTGACCTCAGGTGATCCACCCGCCTTGGCCTCCCACAGTGCTGGGATTACAGGCGTGAGCTACCTCGTCCAGCCTACTTATGTCTTTAGATGAATGTACTCTTACATGTAGACATATAGCTTAGAAGGTATATAAGCTCTGGAAAACTTTGTAATTTTGAGTTGTCCTCGCAATAATTTCCAGGTCTTCTCCTTGTAACCTGTTGCAGAAATAAAAACTCTCTTCCTCCCCAGTTCATCTGCATCTCGTTATTGGGCCATGAGAAATAGCAGCCCAACCCTCAGTTTGGTTCGGGAACAATGGCTCACTACGTCCTCCAATTCCTGGGCTCAAGAAATCCTTCTGCCTCAGCCTCACAAAGTGCTGGGATTACAGGTGTGAGCCACTGTGCCTGGCTGGCATTCATTTTAAAATGTCTATTAAATTGCTATTATGCAGCCAACAGTCTGTATAGTGCTCTGGGAAAAACCCTAAATAGCTGACAAATAATTACATGTGTATTTACTGTTTACCACTTTCACAGTTCTGTATTAAAGAATGAACAACTGGCCGGGCATGGTGGCTCACACCTGTAATCCCAGAACTTTGGGAGGCCCGGGCAGGTGGATCACCTGAGGTCAGGAGTTCCAGAGCAGACTGGTCAACATGGTGAAACCCCGTCTCTACTAAAAATACAAAATTTTAGCCAGGCGTGTTGGCAGGTGCCTGTAATCCCACCTACTCGGGAGGCTGAGGCAGGAGAATTGCTTGAACCCAGGAGGTAGAAGTTGCAGTGAGCAGAGATTGCATCATTGCACTCCAGCCTGGGCAGCAAGAGCAAAGCTCCATCTCAAAAAACAAAAAACCAAAAACCAAAAAAAACCCAACCACAGCAAGAAAGGTGGTAGAGCGCCACCTTTAGGTAGGAGGTGGTTAGGTTCTGCACTCAAACTGCCCATCTTTGAAAATAAGTTACCTCTCTTTGCCTCTGTTTTCTCACCTATAAAATGGGAATAATTTCTGAGGTGTTTATCAAGTTTAAATGTAAAGTGCCGGCCGGGCACGGTGGCTCACGCCTGTAATTCCAGCACTTTGGGAGACCGAGGTGGGTGGATCACTGGGGTCAGGAGTTCAAGAACACCCTGGCCAAATTGGTGAGACCCCCATCTCTACTAAAAATACAAAAATTAGCCGGGCGTGATGGCATATACCTGTAATCTCAACTACTTGGGAGGCTGAGGCATGAAAATGGCTTGCACCGAGGAGGTGGAGGTTGCAGTGAGCTGAGATCACACCACTGCACTCCAGCCTGGGTGACAGAGTGAGACTCTGTCTCAAAATAAATAAATAAATAAATAAATAAATAAATAAATATAAAGTGCCTAGCACAGGCCTGAAACATAGTACTCAATAGACATTAACCATTATTTATTATTATTATCATCATCATCATCATCATCATCAAAGACTCTTACCCCTGCCCTTCAGGTGTTCACAAGCTAACAGGGAAAGCAAATAAGGTGTGTTCTGAAATACGACACCAACTGCCCTGGTTATTGTTGATAAATGTGCTATAGATGGCAGAGAAGGATAAAACCCCTTCAGTCAGGAGTCATTAAAGAAGGCTTCAGGGAAGAGACTAAGAACTGGGTGGAATTTAGAGTTGGGTGGAATTCAGAATTGGGTGGAACTTAGTAGGTAAGAACGTTCTAACTGTGAATAAATAGCACACACAATTTATGGAGGCAGGAAAAGGCAAGGTGTGTTTGTGGGGTGCCCGGTTGCTTTGGCTTGGCTTTAGTTAAGGTCTCTATAGAAGCGTTGTGAAAAAATAAAAGGTGGACTGGTCACAGTGGCTCACATTTGTAATCCCAGCACTTTGAGAAGCTGAGGTGCGTGGATTACTTGCAGTCAGAAGTTCGAGATCAGCCTGACCGACATGGTGAAACCCCATCTCTACTAAAAATGCAAAAATTAACCGGGTGTGGTGATGCAGGCCTATAATCCCAGCTACTCAGGAGGCTGAGGCAAGAGAATCACTTGAACCCAGAAGGGGGAGGTTTCAGTGAGCTGAGATAGCTCCACTGCACTCCAGCCTGAATGATAGAGCGAAACTCAGTCTCAGAGAAAAAAAAAAAAGAAAAGAAAAGAAAAAGAAAAGTTGGACATTAGGTGAATCGGTGCCAGGTAGTGGAGTACAGAGTTTGAACTTTCTTGTGTGTCTGACAGGAAGCCACTGGGAGGGTTTTGAGAAGGAGTAGAATCTGCATCTGCCTCCCCCAAGAGCGATCTGTGCTCAAATATTGAGATGTCACTGAACCTACCGTCACCAGATCTGCAGCGATCCCTGGCAGCTTTGGCTTCTTGCCAGCTGGCATGCTGGCAGGCAGGGGCATCCAGTGTGCAACATGGCTTTTTCCATTTCTTCCACCCTTGGGGCATTTAGGACCAGTGGGGAAATGATCTGAGAATGGGGATGAGGTGGAGGAGGTTGCTGCAGGTCACCAGAAGGAGCTAAAATTGGTCTGAAACTGCACTGTCAGACATCAGTTCCTTGTGGCTCTTGGGCACTTGAACTGTGGCTGCTCCAACGAGGGCTGCTACACAGATAAAATACATACCAGATTTCAAAAACTTAGCACAACAAAGTACATCTCATTAATAATATATTGATTTTTTTTTTTTTTTTGAAATGGAGTCTCGCTCTGTTGCCCAGGCTGGAGTGCAGTGGCTCAATCTTGACTCACTGCAACCTCTGCCTCCCAGGTTCAAGCGATTCTCCTGCCTCAGCCTCCTGAATAGCTGGGATTACAGGCATGCGTCACCACGCCCGGCTAATTTTTGTATTTTTAGTAGAGACAGGATTTCACCATGTTGGCCAGGCAGGTCTCAAACTCCTGATCCACCCGCCTCAGCCTCCCAAAGTGCTGGGATTACAGGCATGAGCCACTGTGCTTGGCCAACCTTTCTTCTTTTTGATGTGGCTACCAGAAAATTTAAAATGAGGCCAGGTGATGGAGTTTCACCAGCCTGGCCAAAATGGTGAAACCCTATCTCTACTAAAAATACAAAAAATTAGCCAGGCGGGATGGTACGCACCTGTTGTCCCAGCTACTCAGGAGGCTACTACTGGGAGACGGAGGCTGCAGTGAGCCACGATCGTGCCCCTGCACTCCAGCCTGGGCAACAGAGCAAGGCTCTGTCTCAAAAAAAAAAAAAAAAAAAAAAAGAAAAGAAAAAGAAAATTTAAAATGTATTTGGGTGGTGTTATATTTTATTGGACACCATCAGTCTGGAGGGTTGGTTGATGTATGCCCTGGGTAGTTACTAGGGTTATAGCTGTACACCCATATTAGCCTGGGTGGAATGCCTGCCTGCTCAAGAAACCAGGCTCAGATTTGAACCTAGTCAGCATTATGCTTAGGATAAGAAGTTCAGGGCTGGGCGAGGTAGCTCATGCCTGTAATCCGAATACTTTGGAGGCTGAGGTGGGAGGATTGCTTGAGCCCAGGAGTTTGAGACCAGTCTGGGTAACAAAGCCAGACCCTCTACAAAAAACAAACAAATGGGCCAGGCACGGTGGCTCATGCCTGCAATCCCAGCACTTTGGGAAGCCAAGTGAGGCAGATCACCTGAGGTCAGGAGTTTTGAGACCAGCCTGGCCAGCATGGTGAAACTCCATCTCTAGTAAAAATACAAAAACTAACTGGGCATGCCAGTGTGCACCTGCAGTCCCAGCTACTCGGCAGGCTGAGGTGGGAGGATCACCTAAGCCTGGAAGGTCAAGACTGCAGTGAACTGTGATCATGCCACTGCACTCCAGCCTGAGTGACAGCAAGACACTGTCTCTCAAAAAAAAAAAAAAAGAAAAAAATTTAAAATGTTTAGTGAGGAAAGAGTGTAACCATTGCTGTGTATCAGTTCTCCACAGTTCTCCAGAATTTGGCTCCAGAATTCTAACTTTCAGTTGAGGCTAGAAGGTGGCAGGATATAACCTTGTGGGGTCTCTTTGAAGGAGGAAGTCTTTGCCCATGAGAGTAAAGGGAGAAGCTTCCGGGAGAAGCTCATGAGTCAGGAGCTGGTGGAGGGGCTGGGATCCACAGGCCTCTGAAAAACACCTTGTACACGAAGGAAATACGTCAAGCTGTTTTAAAAGATTATCTCAATTTCATAACTATGAATTATTTTATTTTCTTCCTATGCTTTTCAGGATTTTCCTAATCTTCTACAGTGAAAAATAACCAGAAGAAATGTTTTTTGTTTTGTTTTGTTTTGTTTTTTGTTTTTAAGAAAAGAGCAGCACTTTTTGGAGCGAGAGGGAAGCAGTACTGAGTTCACAACTGCTACTAGAAGGAAGCTGCTCGGGGAGGGGACTCAGACAAGATGCTGCAAGTCCCAGTCTTAATGTAAAGCAAATCTTAATGGAGAGCGGTTCTTTTTGTAGAGGCTGGGAAAGCTCCATCGAGCACCCTGTGTAGGCAGTCCTGACTGTTGAATACTGATGTAGTGTGGAAGTTAAGGGGATTTAGGAGTCATACAGAACTGGGTTCAAATTCTCACTGTACGGCCAGGCGCGGTGGCTCACTTAATCCGAGCACTTTGGGAGGTTTTGGTGGGCAGATCACTTGAGGTCAGGAGTTCAAAACCAGCCTGGCCAACATGGCAAAACACCGTCTCTACTAAAAATACGAAAATTAGCCGGGCGTGGTGGCACAAGCCTGTAATCCCAGCTACTCGGGAGGCTGAGGCAGGAGAATCATTGAACCCAGGAGGCAGAGGTTGCAGTGATCTGAGATTGCACCACTGCACTCCAGGCTTGGTAATAGAGGGAGACTCTGTCTAAAAAAAAAAAAGAAAAAAGAAAAAAAGAAAAAATTCTCACTGTACAATTGACCATCTGTGGGTCCTTGGCAGACCATCTACCATCTCTAAGCCTCAGCTTCCTCACTTGCCACAACATTGCAATATCTTTTAAGGTAGTAAATACTCAACAAATGCTAGCTATCCTTATCATGAAGATTTAGCCTTTCAAACATGCCAGGGATAGGAAATTGCAAAAAGATGCTGAGCCTCCACCATGGGTATTTCACTAGCCTTTTCAACCAAACAAAACCAAAAGGGAACAGGTTGCAGACAGGCTTGCAGGGAGATGGAAGCCTCAGCTCCATGAGGTCACTCAGCTATACACAAGCTGTATTCCAATGTTGCACTTTTACATTCCATTCTGAATGTTAAAGTCTCTGAATAAAGTCTGTGGTTCCAAAAGCTCTAATTAGGTGAAGGCAGAATAATGGTAAACATTTTCACAGTGTACTTATATCAACAACCTGCCTGGCACAGAGGACAAGAAAACATGCGTCACTCTTCAAACATCCTCACTAGTGTTAATCAGGGGCTCTAGTTGGCTCGATGCCAGGCCTAATTGGGCAGAATTTCACTGCCCAGCTCTGGGACAATCACAATGTGTTGCTTTATTTTTCTTTCCTTTTTTTTTTTTTTTTTTTTTTGAGACAGGGTCTCACTCTGTCACCCAAGCTAGAGTGTGGTGGTGCAATTATGGCTCCCTCCAGTCTCAACCCTACAGCTTAAGTGATCCTCTTGCCTCAGCCTCCCTGGGACTGCAGGCATGCACCACCATGCCCAGCTGATTTTTAAATTATTTTATAGAGACAGAGTATCACTGTGTTGCCTAGGCTGATCTCAAACTCCTAGGTTCAAGAGATCCTCAGCCTTCCAAAGCGTTGTGATTACAAGCGTTGTGATCCTCAGCCTTCCAAAGCGTTGTGATCACAAGCGTTGTGATCCTCAGCCTTCCAAAGCATTGTGATTACAGGCGTGAGCCACCATGCCCAGCCACAACGTGTTGTTTCATTGCTATTGGGCTCTACTGATGTTAATAATACATTGCTTCAGAGCTTTCCACGTTTTTGCTTGTATCTTTGTTCTCGGTGTTTTGTCTCTACTCAGAGACCAGACCATCCTTATGAGCCTTAGCTTGCTGTGTTTACCTGTTCTTTCTCCCCTAGTGGCATTTTCCAGACATGTTGAAGTAGTGGGTGGTAAGTAAGGACACCATTCGCAATTGGGCCCAGAAGTCCAACAGGAGGATTGTTTCTCTTCGGCTGCAGGTCACTATCCTAGGGCCACAAGCATAGGAGCCCTGATGGTGTATGGAAGAACTGAGTCAGCTTGCAGAGGACCTGGTGACTCAGAAAAATCACATGCAGATCACATACATTATCACAGTGTCTTAACCCAATGACTGTCAACCCAGTGAGCAATTTTGCACCCCAGGGGTCATTTGGCAATGTCTGAAGACTTTTTTGTTTTTTCCACAGGGTCTTGCTCTGTCGCCTAGGCCGGAGTGCAGTGGCGCAATCACAGCTCACTGCAGACTTGATCCCCCGCAGCTCAAGCCATCCTCCCACCTCAGCTTTCCAAGTAGCTGGGACTACAGGCACGTGCCACAATGCCCAGCAACATTTTAAATTTTTTTTTGTAAAGACAGGGTCTCCCATTCTTGCCCAGGCTGGTCTCAAACTCCTGGGCTCAAGTGATCCTCCCGCCTTGGCCTCCCAAAGTGTTGGGATTACGGACTTGAGCCACTGTACCTGGCCTGAAGAAATTTTTTGTCACGACTTGGGGGCAGAGCACACAACTGGGGATGAAACTACTATTGGCATTTAGTGAGTAGAAATCGGGTGTGCTGTTAACTATCCTACAATGCACAGACGGTTTTCCTGTTCCCCTCACCCCACATACAAAATAAATGATATGGGCTGGGTGTGGTGGCTCACACCTGCAATCCCAGCACTATGGGAGGCCAAGGCAGGTGGATCACCTGAGGTCGGGAGTTCGAGACCAACCTGGCCGTTATGGTGAAATCCCGTCTCTACTAAAAATACAAAAATTAGCCAGGCGTGGTGGCGGATGCCTGTAATCCCAGGTACTCAGGAGGCTGAGGCAGGAGAACGGCTTGAACCTGGAGACAGAGGTTGCAGTCAGCTGAGATCGTGTCCCTGCACTCCAGCCTGAGCGACAGCGCAAGACTCTGACTCAAAAAAAAAAAAAAAAAAAAAGATCTGGTTCAAAATGTTAATAGCAGTGAGGTTGAGAAACTCTGGGTTAAGTTGACTCAGCAATCAATGCTCTGCATTCTGTGTCCCTAATCCACATATCCAACATGGGGAACAATGCACACTCAGGCAGGTCCTGTCCCTATTCCTACACCTGTCCTTCTTAGTTCTGACCTCTGTGCCTTTGTTCACGTGATTCCCTCTGCCTGGAGTGTTCTCCTATGCACCCATCTGAACCCTGCCTTTTCTTCAAAGCTCAAGCATCTCCTCTCCTGTGACACCCTAGTCACTGTAACCTCTCTGACCTTCCTCACTTGCAATTCTTGGTAGTATGGCCTTGAGGGCGGAAACTGGACTTGGATATGTTTGTATCCTCCACAGCATTTAAGGCTCCCAGTATGTATTTGTGATAAGGTTCCCAGTATGTATTTGTTGAATAACTACACACCTCAGCCGTCCAAAATTTTTCCTCACTCTTCTATTGAACATTATTCCTGTATTTTAAGAAAAGTGGTTGAAAGGTAGAAGCCTTGATTGACTGAGCTCAGGAATAGCTCTGGTGGAATTGGATTTGATCTGCATGGCCCAGAGAGAGGAATTTTATAAATTTCTAACTCTTTAAGTGAAACAGCCACCAGTCCTTCCTGTAAAAAATCTGTGATGACATCTACAAGTCAACAAATAATATTACACTGTTTGCCAAACTGCATGCCCAGAAGCGGAACAGCAAGGACCCAAGATGACAAGCTTCTTAATTTCTCTAGTGTCAGAGCAACAGCTCTATCAGTCTAGAGGAGTCTGAAAAAGTGGCCCAGGCCACACCTTTATGACTTAGGATATTCGATATTTCTTTGATATTGTATTGCACAGTTTATGCTGAAAAATCGTTTCCTTGTGTGTGTAGTAGAGTGGGGTTGCACAGTAGGGGAGAAAAAAAACTTTTGAAGAAAAAGCATAGGCCACAGTGTCAGATGTATGAATGTGAGTGTTAATCTCAGTTCTGTTATGTTCCAGCTATGAGACTTTAGGCAATTTCTTAACCTATCTGAGCCTCACTTTAGTTTCCCATCTGTAAAGTGGAGATATAGCAGCTACCTTATTATGACCTAGTGTGGATTAATAATGCCGATTGGCTGGTACAGAGGCTGCTACATGAGTAAGCTTACATAAATGATATTTTTCTCTCCTTTACTTTCCTTCCCTCCTCAGCCAACAATGGCATGGTAAGAGCAACAGTGTTATAATACTTTGTATTTTTGAAGAATTTTTATGTCCCTTTGCTTTCTTTAAAGTAGCCAAGGCAAAGATTTTTAATTTGTCAGAAAAGACAATTCCAAGGTTGGAGTTGCAATAAAGTAATACAAATAATATAGTTATAATTTCTTACAGGTCCTCTCTGTAAACCTAGAAATGGGTTGGTTTCCTGAAAGCTAGCATTCCTTCCCTTAAACCTTCTCTTTTTCTTACCTTATTTTTTGTTGTTGTTGTGTGTTTGTTTTTAATCTACAGATAGGTGGAAAGGAACATTATTTTCTTATACATTTTTCCTTTAGGCAATCTCATCCACTCACTGGTCCATAATGACCATGTATACATAGATGACTCACAAGGATGTTCAGCGCTCTCTTCTGAGTTCTAACTGGCACGTCTAGCTGCCTGTTTATCATCAATGCACCCCAAGTTCAGCAAATAAAAATCGAACCCTGCAGCACTCCTGCTTAAAATGCTTTAATTCATCCCATTATTCTCAAGAAAAACAGGAAACTAATATAGCTGTGTTGTACGTCATCTCGCCAGTAGCTCTCTGACATCACCTTACATCAGCCCCCTGTGGAGGCCCAGTTAGAACCTCCGAGTTAATATGAAGATTATTTTAAGCTGAAGACATTTGAGGCTCAACCAATGTAGAAAGAAGCCTTCTCAGAGCTTCCCTTATCTGACTAAAAGCAGAAACTTTTGGGAAATGAGGCTGTCATGAATTCCTTCTTCAGAGCAGCTTTTACTCCCAGGAAGGAGATCAAGAATAAACCTACATAAATCCCCACTCTGGGGGAACTTTTATGGCCATTGAAGAAAATTGAAAGAACACTCATATCTGCATGAACAAGCATTATCACAACATTTCTTATCTTCCATTTGTTCTTGCAGAAACCCATTTGTCTTTTCTAAAGAAACTCATTTAGTCTTCTGATAAAGACCTCTTCTCTCCCTTCCCTTTTCCCTCCTAAGTTAGGAATTTAAGCCTCTAACTTAAATCATCTATTGTGCTACTTCTTTTGTAAGCTCCTGTGTGCATACAAATAAATGTTTCTTCCTGTTGATCTGTCTTTTGCCAGTTTAATTCACGGATTCCTTGATACTAAACGTAAGAGGATAGAGGAAAAGTTTTTTCCTCCTGACACTGCCTTGATCTCTGTGCTCTTACTCTGGCTTTTTTCAGCTTTTTTTTTTTTTTTTTTTTTTTTTTTTAGACGGAGTCTCGCTCTGTCTCCAGGCTGGAGTGCACTGGCGCAATCTCAACTCACTGCAACCTCTGCCTCCTGGGTTCAAGCAATTCTCCTGCCTCAGCCTCCCTAGTAGCTGGGACTACAGGTGTGCGGCACCACACCCAGCTAATTTTTGTGTTTTTATCTTTTATGTTTTTGAGATGGAGTTTCACTCTTGTTGCCCAGGCTGGAGTCCAATGGTGTGATCTCGGCTCACTGCAACCTCCGCCTCCCAGGTTCAAGCGATTCTCCTGCCTCAGCCTCCTGAATAGCTGGGATTACAGGCATGTGCCACCACGCTTGGCTAATTTTGTATTTTTAGTAGAGACGGGGTTTTTCCATGTTGGTCAGGCTGGTCTCGAACTCCCAACCTCAGGTGATCCGCCTGCCTCGGCCTCCCAAAGTGTTGGGATTACAGGTGTGAGCCACCGCACCCAGCCAACTTTTGTATTTTTAATAGAGATGGGGGTTTCACCATGTTGGCTAGGATGGTCTCGGTCCCTTGACCTCATCATCCAGCCGCTCCAGCCTCCCAAAGTGCTGGGATTACAGGTGTGAGCCACCGCGCTCAACCACGGTTCCTTTTAGTTTTATGATTTCTCCTGCCAGACCTCTGCCTATACCCTTCCCCTTGCCAAGAATGCTTTTTCTTTCCTCTGGCATTTATATAACTACTCTTTATCCTTCAAACTAGTTCAAACGGCAGCTCCCCAAGGAAGCCTTCTCTGACCTCCCAGTTAGAGACTCTTCGGGCATCCTATACTTTTCCTTTATAGTACTTCTTTTTTTTTTTTTTTTTTTTTTTTTGAGACGGAGTCTCGCTGTGTCTCCCAGGCTGGAGTGCAGTGGCCTGATCTCGGCTCACTGCAAGCTCCGCCTCCCGGGTTCACGCCATTCTCCCGCCTCAGCCTCTCAAGTAGCTGAGACTACAGGCGCCCGCCACCACGCCCGGCTAGTTTTTTGTATTTTTAGTAGAGACGGGGTTTCACCATGTTAGCCAGGATAGTCTCGATCGCCTGACCTCGTGATCCACCCGCCTCGGCCTCCCAAAGTGCTGGGATTACAGGCTTGAGCCACCGCGCCCGGCCTATAGTACTTCTTATACTAGCAATAAAAATATGTATGATTATTTGATTAATGTCTTCTACCCCGACAGACTGAAAGTTTCTTGATGGTAAGGGTCCTGCCTAGTTTTGCTCACCATTTTATTCTAAGTTCCTGACACAAAGTAGGCACTCAAGAAAAGAACTACTGAATGAATGCATGTTTAGAAGACAGAGGAGAAACTCCACATATGATAGACTAGAACTACTCCCTCTGGGATGCCCCTTTCAAGCCAAGGATGTGTGGACCCCTACATCACAGTTCTTTGAAGTCCAGTCATATAGCTGGGGCAAAGCAATCTCAAAATAGCCAGTACTACTGTGGGAAGAGCTGTTACTCTATCGGGGCAACTGTCCTGGCCAGAGATTAAGTGACAGTTTACTTGAGAAAGGTTGACCCAGAAAACCATCCTACAATATGCAACATGCATGAGAGAACCTGATCAAATCTAAAAATAGCTCCATCACTGGAACTGGAAAAACTTTAGTGAGGATTCAGCCTCTCTCCTTGCAACCCTTACCTCTATGGAGATTGATCTTTTTCACTGAACTACAGAATCCCAGAATGGTAGTGCTGGGAAGCCATCTAGTCTACTGCTCTCATTTTAATTTAATTTTTAATTTGAAGAATTTTTTATGGAGACAAGATCTTGCTGTGTTGCCCAGGCTGGTCTTAAACTCCTGGCCTCAAGTGATCCTCCTGCCTTGGCCTCCCAAAGTGCTGGGACTATAAGCATGAGCCACTGTGCCCAGCCTGCTCTTATTTTAAAATGAGAAAATTAGCTTCAGGGAGGTTTAGCTACTTCCCCTATATCACCCAGGCAGTCGGTTGCAGAAACGGCTCAGACAGGAGCTTTCTAGCTTCACCACAGTAATGCTTGGGTTTGTGATCTGGAAGACCAAAATAGACACCCTTTTATCAACTAAGACAGGTTCTAAGGTTAAGGAAACAAAGTTACCTACGGGGTCTACCTACTGGTGGAGGGTTCAGGACCCAGTTAGCATGGCAAACTGCTAAACTCCTGAGACTCTAAACCCCCTAACAATAAGAGATATCAGCCCTCTCCTAACACGAATTTACGACCCAAACCACTACAGCTCTGATTGGACAGCAGACCAGCCTTACAAATATTCTTTCCTGAATAAGCTACTGCAGACCTTAAGCCTTAAGCCAGTTTCAGCCAGCTTACAGAAGCTGCACACAAACTCTCTTTGTGTCCTTTAGTTCACCTTTTCGCATAAAGCGCCAAATTCCATCTGATTTTTATGCCAAAACCCTGCCCCAAAGTGAACATGGAATATATGTTACCTATATGTTTATCCATCCTGCATGCACTGGGCTCCCCTCATAATTATGTATAGCCTTTTCCCAGAAACCTGATGAATATGTATGACTCTGTTGTGTGATACAGGCCCTGTGAAGCATGAAACCCAAGTTTCCTTCTTCACTTCAAAGAGACAGGACCTTCTGTCCACACTGGAGACTTTCTCTTTCTGGGTTGCAAACCAGTATCACCAATAAAACTCTCCTTTCCACTATTTAGCCATCGTGGTGGTCTTTTGGGTAACAAGGTTGACACCACCTAGCTTTTAGGCACCTTGGATGCTGAAGACCCTGCAAGATTTATGTTCTTGTGGGTCACCCAAAGGGGAGGCAGGTGAGTGGGGGCTTATTTCCTACTTCTCTGGTTCATAGTCACAGTGAGCAAAAGTCTCAGCAAGGGAACCCAGGCAAACCACTCAAGTTCTGTGTGAAGAATACCTGGAACAGAGACTGGCATATGGCAAGATAAAGGATAGGAACTTGGGTTCCAAGGGTTGATCTTAGCTCTACCACCAGACAGCCTGGGTTATTCCTTGGGAAACATACTGTCCCTCTAAAATTTGTTATATGGGTTGCTAATACTGACTTCAGGCTATTGTGAGACTCAAGTAAGATAACGTACTAAAGACCTTTAGCACAATGTCTGACATCTGGTGTTCAATAAGTGGCAATATTGCTCAATTTCATTCCAATACAAAGTTACAAACATCTGTGGGAAGTCTGCTTCATAGACAAGCAATAGGGGAACACAGTAATTGTTTGGGAGGGGAAAACTCGGCACTCCTTCCAAATGACACATTCTTTCTTTAGATATATTAATACTTTATTTAAAAAAAAATTTTTTTTGAGACCGGATATTGCTCTGTCATCCAGGCTGGAGTGCAGTGGTGTGATCTTGGCTCACCGCAACCTCTGCCTCCCTGGTTCAAACGATTCTCGTGCCGCAGCCTTCCCAAATAGCTGGGATTACAGATGTGCACCACCATGTCCGGCAAATTTTTGTATTTTTAGTAGAGACAGGGTTTTGCCATGTTGGCCAGGCTGATCTGGAACTCCTGGTCTCAAGTGATCCGCCCACGTCGGCCTCCAAAAGTGTTGGGATTACAGGCATGAGCCACCAAGCCATTGAGCCCAGCCCTAGGTATGTTAATACTTTAAATCAGGTTGCAGTCAAGTCCTGCTGGCCAGCTGAGCCTCTTGCAATGACTTTGCATATCTGTGCTCAATCCATTAGTCATAGGATTTACACTTCAACATCTACAGCAATCTTTTTTTTTTTTTTTTTTTCTGACAGGGAATCTTGCTCTGTCACTCAGGCTGAAGTGCGGTGGCGAGATCTCGGCTCACTGCAACCTCCGCCTCGTGGGTTCAAGCAATTCTCCTGCCTCAGCCTCCTGAGTAGCTGGGCATGTGCCACCACGCCCGGCTAATTTTTTTTTTTTTTTTTTTTTGAGACGGAGTCTCGCTCTGTTGCCTAGGCTGTAGTGCAATGGTACAATCTTGGTTCACTGAAACCTCCACCTCCTGGGTTCAAAGCGGTTCTCCTGCCTCAGCCTCCTGAGTAGCTGGGACTATAGGTGCGTGCCACAACGCCCGGCTAATTTTTGGTATTTTTAGTAGAGATGGGGTTTCACCATGTTACCCAGGATGATCTCGATCTCCTGACCTCGTGATCCGCCCACCTCGGCCCCCCAAAGTGCTGGGGTTACAGGCGTGAGCCACCGTACCCAGCTAGAGCAATCTTAGTTCCCTCCTTCCCAAATTCTCAAGTGGCCTATCCCTGTAACATCCAGCCACAGACAAAGAGCAGTCATCATTATTAAGAACTTTGGAGGCCCTGATTTGAGACAATTGAAGGGATCCAGAATAAGCCATTGTAGCATAAAAATTATTGTGAGCTGAAAGCATTTGAGGTCCTGAAGTCCCTTATCTTCCTAAAAGCAGAGGCTCCCAAAAGAACTCTAAAGAACTCAGTTGTCATAAATCCCCTCCCTGGGAACAACTCTAATCTTGAGAGAGAATTTGGCAGCACACCCAAAGAGACATTATCAGAAAACTGTCATATCTCCCATCTGTTCTCCTAAGGGCCCATTTATCTTTCCTCAAAGTCATTTGTTTTTCCATAAATGCTCTTTCTCCTCCCCTTGTCTAAGAAGTCATTTATTTTCCTAGTAAGTATTCTTATCCCACTCCGCGTCACCTATTAAGGTGGTATAAAGCCCTAAAGTTTATCCACCCCTTTGAGTTGCATTTCTTTGTAAATGCCTGTACATGATTAAAAATTCATCTTTTGTCTTGTGAATCTGTTTTTTGTCAGTTTAATTTTAGGCTCCCAATTACAAAACCTAAGAGTAGAGGAAAAAATTTTCTTCCCCACAAGGTCAACCTCCTGTTCATAAACTAAAAACACAAAATACATAAAATAAATATAAGAAAATGTAAGTTTCTCAAGATGTTACTGGAAAGGGATCCTGAGCCAGACCCCAAGAGAAGATTCTTGGATTTTGTGCAAGAAAGAATTCGAGGCAAATCCATAAAGTGAAAGCAAGTGTATTAGAGAAACAAAGAAGCAAAAGAATGACTGCTCCATAGGCAGAGCAGTCCCAAGGGCTGCTGGTTGGCTATTTTTATGGTTATTTGTTGATTATATGCTAAACAAAGCGTGGATTATTCATGAATTTTCCAAGAAAGAGATGAACAATTCGTGGAACTGAGGGCTCCACCTGCTTTTAGACCATATAGGGTAACTTCCTGATGTTGCCATGGCATATGTAAACTGTCGTGGTGCTGATGGGCGTGACTTTTAGCATGCTAATGCATTATAATTAGTGTATAATGAGCAGTGAGTGTATAATGACCAGAGGTCACTTTTGTCACCATCTTGGTTTTCGTGGAATGTGGCCGGCTTCTTTACCACAACCTGTTTTATCAGCTAGGATTGCCTAACTTACTGGGAATGCAGCCCAAAAGATCTTACCCATATTTTACCCAGTCCCTATTCAAGATGGAGTCACTCTGGTTCAAACACCTCTGACAATTATGACTATTTTGGTGTTTTGGTTTTTTTTTCTATCCAACATCAAACTTTTTCAAAAGCCATTTTCTGGTGTCCTTGCTTTACTGGTGCCTAAACATGTCTGTCTATTGTGCAATCCAGCCTTGGGCATTGTTAGTCCTAATTTTGCAAACCTGGAAATAAAAGGTAGGAGTTCAGGGTACACAGTTGGTAGAGTGGAGTGAAGATAAAGCTGAGGTTTATTTGACTTCTACTATACATCTTTAGTGAATTCTTTAGATTATTCCAGTTCATTGTGATCAAGGGGCCAACGTAAATATTTTTGGCTATGATTTTGGGGAACATGCATCTTCAAATACCTCTGAACAATAGGAGTGAAAAGGTGTGATACCATTTCTCTGCCATCATAAAGGTCATAATCAGAACTTCAATAACAAAAGATGGGTTAACAAGAGAAAACATAACACACTTATTTAATCAAAGTTATACCTGACCTGATGGATTTCAGAAGTGAAGACTCAAAGAAGACCCGAGGGAAAACTGTCCATTTCTATGCTTAAATTTGATGAAAAATGGACAGTCATATAGAAATGTGATTGCACAGAAAGGGAACAATCTAATAGTAATTGACCAAGTAAGGAGATTTAGCAGGGCCTGTCTAGACTCTTCTTGGCCTCCCTGTATGACATTTCTGTCATGCGCGGCCATGTGAAGAGACCACCAAACAGGCTTTGTGTGAGCAATAAAGCTTTTTAATCACTTGGGTGCAGACGGGCTGAGTTCAAAAAGAGTCAGCGAAGGGAGATAAGGGTGGGGTCGTTTTATAGGATTTGGGTAGGTAAAGGAAAATTACAGTCAAAGGGGGGTTCTCTGGCGGGCAGGAGTGGGGGTCACAAGGTGCTCAGTGGGGGAGCTTTTTGAGCCAGGATGAGCCAGGAAAAGGAATTTCACAAGATAATGTCATCATTTAAGACAAGGACCGGCATTTTCACTTCTTTTGTGGTGGAATGTCATCAGTTAAGGTGGGGCAGGGCATTTGCACTTCTTTTGTGATTCTTCATTTACTTCAGGCCATGTGGGCATATACGTGCAAGTCACAGGGGATGCGATGGCTTGGCTTGGGCTCAGAGGCCTGACAATTTCTTCCTCATGGGTAGAGGTTAGCACCCCTGCTGGAATCAAAGTCTTATGATCTACTTTCAGACAATGTAGGTCAGAGAATTTCTTTATGTTCAGTTCTTACTTGGAAAGATGGGGGAAGATAGGATTAATATTTCTCGGTGTTACGGCTGGTGTTGGGGAAGAGGGGAGCTGGTTTCTATTACCCACCTTGTGGAAGAGGGAATCTAGTTTCTATGGCCTGCCTTGGGGGAGGAAGAGAAGCAGGAGAAAGAAGGGTAGGAGAATGTCATGTCAACCTAAAGAAAGACACTGGAGAAAAATATCTCAAAGTATGTTGAGTTTATTCAGGAATGAGAAATGAGAATTATAACCTGGGTGCACGGAATGGCAAGCTACAGATGCATCAGGTGAGGGAAGGGTAAAGGGAAGCCTTTATTGGCACAAAGGGAGAGGTTCCCATAAGATGCTTAAAAGCAGAGTTCATTGGTTTCAGAGGCTCAAAGAGTTGTTGCCCATTCATTGGTGGAGATGTTATTACTGGGTAAGTGTCCTTTTGAGAGCACCTTTTCTGAATTACTGCAGCCCTAATGAATGTCTAGTAATAAACCTTGTCATAGAAATATATGAATCCATGTGAAAAGTACAAGCTGTGCAAAGCAGGAGATGTGAGAAGGACATGAAAAGATTTCTTGTGGGATTTTCAGGAAGTCCTTGGAAACAGTTCTTATCTCAGACATGGAAGCATAAGCCCCCACTTCTTCATGCCTTCCTGGCCTTATTTTGTCTGGGTCTGACAAAAGTGATTTCTTCCTGGTATCTGCAACTTTCACAGTCAGAAAGAGGCTTTGCTTCTGAGGCCCTTTCAATGCCCTTCAGTTCAAAGTATTCAGCATACCAAAGCACCATACTTTGGGGTATCACTTTGTGAGCCCCAACAGTAGAATAAGCTTTTAGAAATGGAATTTTTAACTCAAAGCCTATGAATACTCTTCCCGGCCCCGCCCCCTGCTCCCCAGAGACAAGGCCTTGCTCCGTCTCCCAGGCTAAAGTGCAGTGGTTCCACTGTGGCTCACTGCAGCCTCGAACTTGGACTCAGCTTCCTGAGCAGCTGGGACTACAGGCATGTGCCATTACACGCAGCTAATTGTATTATTTTTACTTTTTTTTTTTGAGATAGAGTCTTCCTCTGTCGCCCAGGCTAGAGTGCAGTGGCACAATCTCAGCTCACTGCAACCTCCACCTCTTGGGTTCAAGCAATTCTCCTGCCTCAGCCCCCTGAGTAGCTGGGATTACAGGTGTGCGCCACCACACTCGGCTAATTTTTGTATTTTTAGTAGAGATAGGGTTTCATCATGTTGACCAGACCAGGTTGGTCTCAAACTCCTGGCTTCACATGATCCACCTGCCTCAGCCTCCCAAAGTGTTGGGATTACAGGTGTGAGCCATTATGCCCTGCCTTATTTTTACTTTTATTTATTACGTGAAACCTTGCTATGTTTCCCAGGCTGGTCTTGAACTCCTAGGCTCAAGAGATTCTCCTGCCTCAGTCTCTCAGAGGGCTGGGATTACAGACATGAGTCACCACACCACACCACTATGAACAGTTTTAACATCTGAATGTTTCTAAATTATCTGGTAGTATTTTCTCATTTCTTAGGAACTCAAAACTCTTACTTCTTGTTTCTGCTTCTACATTTTGTTTGTTTTTTGAAATTATGGTTCTGTAAATCATGTGTGTTTGCCTGTCAGAAACTGCTAGGACCTAGTTATTGTGTTTCAGAGGAGAGTCTGAAAGGCCTGGTCTGGGTGCCAGAAGTGTTGTCCAGAAAAAAGACCTGGTAGACAAGATTGGAGGTTGACTGTCTTCCAGTTTAAAGGCTAGAAGCCTGGAAAAGGAGCTGGTCTTCCACTGTTTGTGCTGGGAAGTCTGTGAAAGCCTCAAAGGGTGATGTAGAGACACGGGCCTGCAGGTTTCTGTGGTTATTTCTTTGTTGAAGGAATTCTATGGGATGGAACCTGGAAACATCTTTGGAGTGGGTAGGGAGAAAGTAGTGACCCACAGCCTCTGTCCAGTTTTGTACTCTCAGAGTCATATACCTGCAGATATTTATTTTTGTTTGTTTGGTTTTTTTTTTTTTTTGAGTTTTCCTAAAGGCACAGTGTTGGTATCTACGTTTGCACAGGACCCATGGATGAAGCTGTAGCACTGAAGCTTATGGTTCTTGTTTGTGCAGCTGTAAATAAGAAAAGCCTTTGCTCTCCCCACAGAAGAAAAGTAACTGGCCACTTAGGGGGATCTGCTTGCAACTGTAGCCCTGCATACTTGTGGTTGCCTTCTTTGCAGAGAAGCTTGGTTAATAGTGTAGGTGAGGCAAAACTTTTTCTCTATTCTTTTGTGTTCTGTGACTGAAGCCTATGGATTCAACTGACAAAAGGCAGATTAACAGGAGAAAAAAGACTTGCAAACTTAATGAACGTTTTTAATTTTATGTGCAAGAATTACACAGAAAACAAGTGAAAACCCAAAGAAGTGGTTAGACCCAGGGCCTATATGTTATTTTAATAATGGGCAATAAATTGTGGAGAAGTAACTACGTAAAGGAAAAGGGCTTGGGCTCCCAGTGGAAACAAATTTTGGGAAGGTAAATATATGGGGGAACTAATTGTAGATAAGAATTTTTTAGTAAGGTTTGTTATGCAGACTCAAGTCGGGTGCAGACTGAAGTGAGAAGAGTCACGCCAGGTGATTAATAGTCTTCTCTTCCTGGTATGGAAGAGAGGGAGACACTCTTACAAACGAGAATTTCTGTTACTTTTACAAAAGGGAACCGTATGCTCTGCTTTCAGAAAGAAAGGGGGAGGGCAGAGAGTTCTTCCTGAGCCTGCTGGTTCTTAATTGCCGTCAGCTGAAGATCATCCTAATGCCAAACTAGTATATTTTGGGGTGGCATATTCTGATCCCCTTCCACAGATTGTAGGAATCTGTCACTTTTATTCATTATAGGGATCTCAGGAGAAGGAAAGGAAATGCAAATAGGTATCAAGATTTTTTATATATATATATATATATAAAAGATATACATATATATATATATAAAATATATACAAAAAAGTATTTTTTTTTTTTTGAGACACAGTTTTGCTCTGTCCCCAGGCTGGAGTGCAGTGGTGCGATCTCGACTCACTGCAACCTCCACCGCCTGGGTTCAAGCAATTCTCCTGCCTCAACCTCCTGAGTAGCTGGGATTACAGGTGCACACCACCATGCCCAACCAGTTTTTGTATTTTTAGTAGAGACAGGGTTTTACCATTGTATTTAGTCAGGGTTCCCTTAGAGGGACAGAATTAATAGGAGATATATATATATAGAGAGAGAATATATATATATAGAGAGAGAGAGACACACACACACACACACACACACATATTATACACACAAGGTCCCACAATAGGCTATCTGCAAGCTGAGGAGCAAGGAGAACCAGTCCAAGTCCCAAAACTGAAGAGCTTGAAGTCTGATGTTCGAGGGCAGAAAGCCTCCAGCATGGGAGAAAGATGTAGGCTGGGAGGCTAGGCCTGTCTCGTCTCTTCACGTTTTTCTGCCTGCTTTATATTCACTGGCTGCTGATTAGATGGCACCCACCCGGTTAAGGGTGGGCCTGCCTACCCCAGCCCACTGACTCAAATGTTAATCTCCTTTGGCAACGCCCTCACAGACACACCCAGGATCAACACTGCATCCTTCAATCAAATCAAGTTGACACTCAATCCTGATCTAAAGTGATCCATCTGCCTTGGCCTCCCAAAGTGGTGGGATTCCAAGCGTGAGCCACCGTGCCTGGCCAGTACCAAGCTAACATTAATAATTAGCAGTCTGTTCTAAAAATACACTCAGAATTTGTTTTAATCAGGTATGGTAAGACATGCAGAGAAATGATTATCATGAAGAAAGAAGTTTGCCCTCACAGATGCCTAAAGACACTTGGCATGCTACACAGAGAGGCATGGGGATGCACCCAGTCTGGTCAGGAGGCAGAAGTGGGGAGCGTGGCCCAGAAGCTTTACTGGAGTTTTCACAGGAAGGAATGAGCCAGGCAGGGTAGGTACACTGAGAAAGTTTAGGAATGGATAGTTTGAATAATTTCAGGGGGCTCTAGGCTATAGGGGTGTTCCTTTGTTGTTCGGTGCCTGGCTTTGGAGTGATTTAGAGTGGGGAGAATATTGGCCTGATGTGTGAGAGTTTGAAAAAGGAGATGATTTGGGTGTGGGCTCTGGGTTGATTGGTTTGTATATTAAACATTTGTATGTTAAACATTAGCAAGCCCTGGGAGGAGCCGTCTCTTTAGGATCAAAGCGTCAAACGTCAGAGCAATAAGAATACAAAACAGAAGAAAATATAATCAATACCCAGTCATAAAAATATGCTAAGGAAAACTACTATGAAATTTTGTTTGTTTGTTTTTAAGATGGAGTCTCACTCTGTCGCCCAGGTTGGAGTGCAGTGACGAAATCTTGGCTCACTGCAACCTCCGCCTCCCAGGTTCAAGCGATTCTCCTGCCTCATCCTGCAGAGTAGCTGGTACTACAGGCCACATACCACCACGCCCGGCTAATTTTTTATATTTTTAGTAGAGACGGGGTTTCACCATGTTAGCCAGGATGGTCTCGATCTCCTGACCTGGTGATCCGCCTGCCTCGGCCTCCCAAAGTGCTGGGATGAGCCACCACGCCCGGCCTATTACTTCACTTTCAACATCCATGGAAAATGTCTAATTGTCATCTCTCTGGCAAACTTTGAATATCAGCAGTGATTGTGTTGTTTTGTAATCAAAACTTAAGCATAATTTTCAAGATCCTCAAACCACTTTAAGATATTAGGCTAATATAATAGAGTATTCCATTAGTTAATGAGAGCTCTTTGGTTACATCGAATACCTTTTTAAAAACAAAAATTCACAGAGAGGCAGAAAAAATTACTGTGTCAGCACGCATACTTTTTACTCTTTTTTAAAAAAGTGCCAATAAAGAGGCAAATAAATCTTCCAGAGGTTCCTAAATAAATAAAATAAAAAAGAGGTATATTCAGTAAAATATCTACTTTGTCTTGTAATATAAGATTAATTATCTTTTAAAGCTAAATGGAAAATCTTAATATTATCATATAACTTTATGCAGAATTATTTGTTTTTTAAAAATTCTGTTGTCATTCCTGCACAGCAATATACATAATTATATGTTTAAATATATATACATATAAATTTGTTGTTGTTGTTGTTTGAGACGGAGTCTCGCTCTGTCACCCAGGCTGGAGTGCAGTGGTGTGATCTCAACTCACTGCAAGCTCCGCCTCCCGGGTTCACGCCATTCTCCTGCCTCAGCCTCCCTAGTAGCTGGGACTACAGGCGCCCACCACCACGCCCGGCTAATTTTTTTGTATTTTTTGTAGAGATGGGGTTTCACCGTGTTAGCCAGGATGGTCTCGATCTCCTGACCTGGTGATCCGCCTGCCTCGGCCTCCCAAAGTGCTGGGATTACAGGCGTGAGCCATCGCGCCCGGCCATACGTATAAATATTAAAATGAATAAATAAAGTATGTGTGATGAAGAAGAGAAGATGCCTGTTTCAAAATTGGTCTTGAAGTTTTTACTCTGTTTTTCACCAAAGGTAGTAAAAAGCTATTTACCTTTTGTGTAATCTGCCAAGATAGCAGAGATGCCTTATGTCAACTGAATATTTTTCTTCAGAACCTGTTAATTTTTAGTGCTTTTGAAACAATCAACAAATGTTTTTCACATCTAAAAGAGCTATATTACATTGTTATGATGATGATGATGTTACCTTCTCCTATGTTTATTTTAAAATATTGCATTGTTGGCTGGGTGTGGTGGCTTACCCCTGAAATTCCAGCACTTTGGGAGGCTGAGGCAAGCAGGTCACTTGAGGTCAGGAGTTTGAGACCAACCTGGCCAACATGGTGAAACACCATCTCTATTAAAACGTTTTTTTTTTTTTAATTTGCTTTCTTATTCTTGTTAATCAGCTAGCCAAACTAAGCATTTCTTTTACTTTTTCTTTTTTTTTTTTTTTTTTTTCTGAGACAGAGTCTTGCTCTGTCACCGTGGCTGGAGTGCAGTGGCGAGATCTTGGCTCAGTGCAACCTCTGCCTCCTGTGTTCAAGTGATCTCTTTCCTCAGCCTTCCAAGCAGCTGGTATTACAGGCGCGCATCACCACACCTGACTAATTTTTGTATTTTTAGTAGAGATGGGGTTTCACCATATTGGTGAACAGGCTGGTCTCGAACTCCTGACCTCAAGTGATCCACCCACCTTGGCCTCCCAAAGTGCTGGGATTATAGGAGTGAGCCACGATGCCCAGCCCCTTCTCTTTTTTTGAGACAGGGTCTCACTCTGTCACACAGACTGGAGTGCAGTGGTGCCAGCCTAGCTCACTGTAGCCTCAAACTCTTGGTCTCAAGCTGTCCTCCTGCCTTGGCCTTCCAAAGTATTGGGATTACAGGTGAGAGCCACCACACCTGGCCAACTATTTTCTGTTTAAAATACTCTTCCCAATCAATAGCAATTGTAACACACCGTTTAGTAGGTGGATTAGAAGGACCTTGAGATTTGTCAATAGCTTCAAAGATCATGATATATTTTACCCCAGAATCATTGTGAAATACTTATGCATTACACCCCAATAGAGAATTCTATTCTGCTTCATTCTGGTATTGTTGGTTACTGTAATAAATTAACCGGAGTCATTTAATTTTGTCATCGGCAGGTGATCTCTGCTATCCCTTTCCTTTTTCTAAAGACCCTTGCTGCAAGCTATAGGTCAGAAATGGAGTCTTCTGAAAGAAACATTAAAAGAACAAGTAAAAGATTCCACAAGGTACTCTCAGCCATTGACAGTACAAATAGACTTACGGGAACAGACTTCTCAGTATGATTGATATTGCCGCAACAACTGATGCCTGTTGGCTTGTACCAAGAGACTGAGTTGGGATTTCTAGGATTCTTTTAGTTCAGAAGCAGATAATTTTGTAAGTAGATTACTTGCCTGAGATTACACAGAACAAAATTTAATTTCATAGTACCAATGAACTAATTAAAAATTATAATTTTTTTGGAATATCTTTGGTATGTTTTAATGTTGATTCTGTTTTAATTTTCTTCTTGGGCTGGACATGGTGGCTCATACCTCTAATCCCAACACTTTGGGAGGCCAAGGCGGGCAGATCATGAGGTCAGGAGATCGAGACCATCCTGGCTAACACAGTGAAACCCCATCTCTACTAAAAATACAAAAAATTAGCCGGGTGTGGTGGCACACACCTGTAGTCCCAGCTACTCGGGAGGCCGAGGCAGGAGAATCGTTTGAACCCAGAAGGCGGAGGTTGCAGTGAGCTGAGATTGTGCCACTGCACTCCAGCCTGGCCCACAGTGAGAGACTCCGTCTCAAAAGAAAAAAAAAAAAAAAAATTCTTCTTGATCTACCTTTAATTCTCAATTTAGCAGGATATACCTGTGCAAAGTGGAATCAGACACTCTTTGAACCTTATTTTATTTCAATTGACCTGTAAGAATTCAGGAAGTATATCCTAGGAGAAACATTAATATAAGTTATGAAGTAGTGAATTTGTCAGGGGAACTCTGACAAATATAAGTTAATATAAATATAAATATAAGTTAATACAAATATAAATATAAGTTAATATAAGTTATGAAGTAGTGAATTTGTCAGGGGAACTCGTGCCACCACATCCAGCCAATGTAACTATTTTCATAGAGTAAGTAAGAATCAGTGCTTCCAGCCCAGTGCAGTAGCTCAAGCCTATAATCCCAGCACTTTGGGAGGCTGAGGTGGGTAGATCACCTGAGGTCAGCAGTTCGAGACCAGCCTGACCAACATGGTGAAACCCCGTCTCTATTAAAAATACAAAAATTAGCCAAGTGTGGTGGTGGGCACCTGTAATTCCAGCTACTCGGGAGGCTGAGGCACGAGAATGACTTGAACCCGGGAGGCTGAGGTTGCAGTGAGCTGACATCGTGCCGCTGCACTCCAGCATGGATGATAGAGCGAGACTCCGTCTCAAAAAAAAAAAAAAAAAAATCAGTGCTTCCTTTAATAGGAAATAAATGGACAGACTGCTAGTACAACCAAGGCTATAGTGGGAGTGCCATTAATATTTGAGAACAAGTTTTACCTAATCAGGTATGACAAGTTCACTTTAAGGAATAAAGACTGCAATTAATATCCACAATTAACACATGCAGTATCTTCCCAGGAAACTGGTGTGGTTCCTGTTCCTTAGTTTACAGGTTCTCTCAGCCTTATAGGTTGTAGCCTGCAGGCTACAAACACTGGCGAATTTTAGGAATCTTGAGGAAGAGACAATTATATAGCTAAAAACAGTAGTGGAGAAGAACTTCTTGATGTTGGCTTCATGGCCTCAGAATAGGTCATTGAATTTTTAAAAAATCAATTAAGAAACCACTTTGGAATGATAAGGCTGTTGAAAATGCACTCCTAAATACTTTGCATAATCTCCAGACAGAAGTTAATCATCAGGATGCAATAGTTGCTCAGCATCTTATGGCACTAGATTTGCTAACCAAAAGGAGGCTTATGTTAATTTATACCTCTTGTGCATCTGTATATAGGAATCAGACTAAGTAGGTTAGGAAGTATGTAATAAAAAGGGAACAGATTCAGAGAATACATGGGATGGCTCCCATGGAATCCGTACAATAACATCTCCTCACGTGTGGCACAGCACTCTGATTAATGGGTTCAAAAATACAGTTAGATAGGAGAGTTAAGTACTAGTATTCCACACTACAACAGGGAAATTATAGTTAGCAATAATTTGTTGTGTATTTCCAAATAGCTATATGGGATTTGCAATGTTCCCAACACACAGAAAGATAAATGTTTGATAGATATCCCAATTACCCTGATTTGATCATTACCCATTGTACACAGGTATCAAAATACCACATGTACCCCAAAATATGTATATTATATGTTCATTAAAAAATAAACTTAAAAAAATTTTAAAGTCTATGGTTTTACAAAAATTTTTGGTCATCATAATCATGTCTGTGTGCTATAAATTATGCCTATATCTAATTTCCATCAAAAGAACTATAGAGGCCGGGCATGGTTGCTCATGCCTGTAATGCCCGTACTTTGGGAGGCAGAGGTGGGCGGATCACTTGAAGCCAGGAGTTTGAGACCAGTCTGGCCAACATGGTGAAACCCCATCTCTACTAAAAGTACAAAAATTAGCTGGGCATCGTGGTGGGTGCCTGTAATCCCATCTACTCTGGAGGTTGAGGCACAAGAATCACTGGAACCCAGGAGGCAGAGGTTGCAGTGAGCCACTATCTCACCACTGCCCTCCAGCCTGGGCAACAGAACAAGACTCTGTCTCAAAAAAGAAAAAAAAAAAAAAAAAAAGTACTGTGGAAAATGGCCAACTAAGCAAGAAGTTCAAATAATGATCTTGGCACAAAAGCATGAGATCAGCCTTTTTACTATGTGATCAAGAATGGTCTTCAGAGATTATTTATGGTCACAGGGGAGACTGTTTAGGAAAAATTATGCATAGTTTAGAAATAAGGCAAAAAGATGACTACAAGATCTTCTTTCTGCAATTTTTTATTGTGTTAAGATACACATAACATAAAATTTACCACCTTAGCCATTTTAAAGTGTACAGTACAGTGGTATTAGATACATTCATAATGTTGCATAACCATTACAATCATCCCATCATCCCTCTCCATAACTCTACATCTTGTAAAACTGACACTGTAACTCCGATTAAACAATAATTCCCATTTCCTCCTCCTCCCCGACCGCTGCTGCTCCCAACCCCCACTTCCTGGCCCCTGGCAACCAGCATTCTAGAACTGTGAATGTCGATCTCTAGGAATGTGGCTACTCTATGTACTTAGTATAAGTGGAATCATGCAGTATTTATCCTTTTATGACTGGCTATTTCATGCAGCATAAAGTCCTCAAGGTTCATCCCTTTTTCAGCATACGTCAGAATTTCATTTTTTTTTTTTTTTAAGGCTGAATACTGTTTCATTGTATTTATATACCACATTTTGTGTATTCATTCATTTATCGATGGACACAGGCTGCTTCCTCCTTTTTGCTATTGTGAATAACGCTGCTATGAACATGGGGGTACACTCTATTCCTTCAAGTCCCTGTTTTCAATTCTTTTGGGTATCTACCCCAAAGTGGAAGTGCTGGATAAGATGGTGCTATGGTTTGGACAGGGTTTAATAGTCCCCCCGAAAATGTATGTTGAAATTGGATCCCTAATGTGATGGTGTTGGGCCTAGTGGGATGTTTGGGTTATGAGGGTGGATTCCTCATGAACAGACGAATGTCCTCCCACAGAGGGGGAGTTCTTACTCTCTCACTAAGCTGTGAAGCAGGAGGGTTGTGAAGGTTTTTCTCCACAGAGCACAGGGCTGGAAGGGAATTCTAGCAAGCTCACCGGGTAAGGCTTGAGATAATAGCTACCTTGTCTGAATAGCAAGAAAAATGCCCAGGGGCAAGTTTCATAACATGGGCTAATATTGCAGTGATTGATCCAAAGCTGTGTAGCTGGTTTCATCCATAGGCAGAATACAGGGTTTCTTTCCTTCTTTACTGCACTGACACAGAGTATACCAATTCCTGGGGTGGGGGTGGGGGCTCTACAGCCAGGAGAGAGGGGACAGGTGTTAGGAACTGCGTGTTTGTGTCCCCTCCAAAAATTCATATATTGAAACTTTAACTCCCAGTGGGATAGTATTAGGAGGTGGGGCCTTTGGGAAATAATCAGTTTCTGAAGGTGGAGCTCCCATGATGGGATTAGTGCCCTTATAAGAACTGACTGGGTGGGGCCCAGTGGCACACGCCTGTAATTCCAGCACTTTGGGAGGCTGAGGCGGGCAGATCACCTGAGGTCAGGAGTTCAAGACCAGCCTGACCAACATGGTGAAACCCCAACTCTACTAAAAATATAAAAATTAGCTGGGCATGGTGGCGGGTACCTGTAATCCCAGCTACACAGGAGGCTGAGGCAGGAGAATTGCTTGAACCTGGGAGGTGGAGGTTGCAGCGAGCCAAGATCACGCCATTGCACACCAGCCTGGGCAACAGAGCAAGACTCTGTCTCCAAAAAAAAGAAAAAGGAAAAAAAAAAAACTGACTGACTCTGTGTGAGTTTGTATGTGTGTGTGTCTGCCTCTCCTGACAATGTGAAGATACAACAAGGAGACAGCTATCTGCAAACTAGGAAGAGTGCCTTCACTAGATACCAGATATACTGATATACTGGCACCCTCATCTTTGACTTCCCAGCTTCCAGAACTGTCAGATATAAATGTTTGTTATTTAAACTACCCAGACTACGGTATTTTTGTTATAGCAGCCCAAACTGACTAAGAAAACAGGAAATATCACTTATAACAATTTTCTTTTGAGACAAGGTCTCACTCTGTTGCCTTGACTGGAGTGCAGGGACACGATCATGGCTCACTGCAGCCTCAGCCCCCTGGGTTGAAGTGATCCTCCTGCCTCAGCCTCCTGTAGCTGGGACTATAGGCATGCACTACCATGCCCAGCTAATTTTTATAATTTTTGTAGAGATGAGGTTTTGCCATGTTGCCCACGTTGGTCTTGAACTCCTGGCCTCAAGTGATCCACTCGCCTCTGCCTCCCAAAGTGCTGGGATTACAGGCGTGAAGCACCGTGCCTAGCCATTTATAATAATTTTGACCACAACATAGACCAGGCTTCCTTAAAAAAATGTTCAGTGTAAATAACCCAAATGATCCTCAACTAATGAATGGATAAACAAAATATGGTCTATCTATGTAATGGAATATTGTTCAGCATCAAAAAGAAATGAAGGACTGATTCCTGCTACAACATGAACGAACCTTGAAAATGTTATGCTATGTGAAAAAAGCCAGTCAGAAAAGTCCACATGGTATATATGGCCCTACTGATATAAAATGTCCAGAGTAGGCAAATCCACAGAGACAGGAAGTAGATTAGTGGTTGCCAGGGGCTGGAGAAAGGGAGGAAGGGGAAGCAGCTGCAAATAGGTATAGGGTTTCTTTTGGGGGTAATGAAAATGCTGTAGAATTAGACAGTGCTGTCATGATTGCACAAACTTTTACTAAAACCCACTGAATTGTATACCTTTTTTTTTTTTTTGAGATGGAATTTTGCTCTTATGGGCCAGGCTGGAGTGCAATGGTGCAACCTCGGCTCACTGCAACCTCCACCTCCTGGGTTCAAGCAATTTCTCCTGCCTCAGCCTCCCTAGCAGCTGGGATTACAGATGCACACCACCACGCCCAGCTAAATTTTTGTATTTAGTAGAGATGGGGTTTCACCACATTGGTCAGACTGGTCTTGAACTCCTGACCTCAAGTGATCCACCTGCCTCGGCCTTGCAAAGTGCTGGGATTACAGGCGTGAGCCACTGTGCCTGGCCTATTGTATATTTTAAATGGTGACTTTTATGGCGTAGAAATTATATCTCAATTTTTTAAAATAAAAAAAGTGATACTGCAAAAAAAACCAAAAAAACAAACAAACAAAAAACCCACAAAAAAACAGAACCATTCATTGTCACCATAAGCTTCTGGCTGCAGTTTTCTAAATGGCTACCTTGGCTTTCAACACATTTCATGTAACATAGTAATGGCAACACATTTAAGAAGCTGACAGCAAATGTGGGTTTTACAGGATTCTTCCCATAGAAACTTATTGCAGAGTTTATTTCAGATTCAAACTAGAAGGTCTATCCCGATGACTTCAGAAGCTGTGACAGTATGTGCATTCTCTCCTAGCAATTGTGAAATTTCTTCCTAGTAGAGGCTAATTGTCTATTTAGACAGTAAGTTTTTGAAAAAGAAGGACCATATTTTCTTGTCTCCTGTGTCCCCCATATCTATGTTCCATATGTAGAACATGTAGAAAAACTTCTTCCCATTTTTCCCTAATTATGGGAGAAAAACAATGCAGCCACTACAACATGTAATACTGAGTTGTATCCATTTAATTATTTTTAAATAGATGGAAGCAAATGGTGTTTCCATCTCCCTACAAAGGGGCCAGGCACGGGAATTAATATCAAACACGGTTAAGGAAATGCACAGTGTAGTTACTAGGAAACTTTTGCTTTCCTAGTCCTTGACTGGGCTGAAGTGAGGGGCACTTTAACTTTCTCATCTTCGTCTTTCTACTTTTTGCTGCCTTTCTCTGTGTGTGGCTGTGTGTCCTTACTGCAGGACTCCTTTATGTGCAAGAGAAAGAAGTTCAACTCAGACTTCCGGAAACTTCAGTTAGAAAGGAAACAAGGAGATGGTGAGTCCAATGTACCTCGGCCCCAGAACATTTCCATGATTCAGAAAACAAAGTGTTGGCCCCTGACCTCGTAGGAGGTGTCCTAGTTGTAACGTCTGGGTCTGCCCTCACTGGTGGGCATCTGACCATACTAGTGATTACATACTCTGAATATCATGCCCACTAGGGCTGACCTTGGGCCCTCTCTTCTGCTGCCAAATAGGCCCCCTAGGGCCTGGTTTCTGACATGAAGTTCCATTTCCAGTCCCACTTCTCTTCCTGGCAGTGTGGGCCTGCTGTCACCTTGCTCCAAGCTGACTTCTGAGTGGCCCCAGGCCTCAGAGCCGTATGCAGACGCTGCCTGGGCCTGGCAGCATGGCAGGCACTCTGTGTTCTGCACCACCTCCACATACTTGATAGGCGGTGCTGGCTCCAGATCCCAGATCCCAGGCCTTCCTGGCCTGCCCTGTTTCACTGCAATTAACTAGGCTACGCCTGACAGAGTGTCCAGATATGGCCTGGGAGGGGCAGGGAGGATCAAAGCACGCCCTCCGCCCCCTTCAAAGGGCCCCCACCCCTGCATCCCAACAGAGGCAGCTGACCAGCCCCTTCCTGTGCCTTTCATCCTCACCGGTGCTACACCCAGCCTGTATTCCCTGGCAGCCATGTGACCCCTTCCTCCTGACTCCCATGCCCATGGGGCTCGGATCCCAACCAGCAGCCAGGCAAAAAGCTCAGAGACAGAGAGCTACACTGAGGCTGAGATTGTTTCTTAAAGCTACCTGTTCCCCTCCTATTTCACCCTCCTTGGATTTAAAACAGAGTCTGAAGAGAGAAACATGTAAGGCAGAGAGTCTCTTTGGGGGCCAGTTTTCACTTCTGCGGTCTTTCCATCACACCACACAGAGAACCATTGGTTCCATCCTGGTATAAGAACAGGCCTGAAATCAGAGAGTAATAGAAGTAAAAATAATAGCTAACATTTTTTGAGTGCATAGCTTGAGCCAGACATTTTGCTAAGCACTGTGTAACCATTTTCTTATTGTTTTCCCCAGGAGACAGATCACCATAGAATTTCAGATATGTTAGGTGCCTGAGATGGAGGCTGCTAGCTATCTAAGCCCACATTCATTTGCCCCTTCCACCTTGGCAAGAGTACCCTGATTTAATTTGGGATGGCCATGTACCCAGATAAGGGTCTGTTATTTCCCAGACTCCTTTGCAGCTATGAGACTAAGTTGTAGCCAATGAGATTTAAGTGGAAGTGTTCAATGCCAGGTCTGACCTGCAAACCCTGGCTGAGCAATGGATGAAAAAATGTATGCAGACACAGGTTTTTTGCCTGGCTGCACAGCTAGGGGACTGGGCTGCTCACAGATACCAAGGAAGGTGAAGGTGCTGTAAAGAGTCAGCAGCCGTAGCCTTGACAAGCCAGTGCTGCAGGCATTTATTCAGTACAGATTTAATGACAAAGGCCTTGAGTCAACACACTTGTGGGTAATTAACATGGTCACCCTCCCAGAGAGAGCAGTCCTGCATGGATGATTAAAGGCCAGGTTCCAAGGCCTATGTAAACTAACTTACCTAGATCAATTCTCTTACACTTCTTCGTTATCTACTTTGAGACAATTCAGCTGCCTTCAGCCAAACTTTTTCCCAAAGCTTTTGCAAAGCCTCCTGGCCTTCTAAGAAGGTTTGCATCTTTCTATAATTTTTCCCACCACCCTGAATGAACTCCTACAGTTCAAGACTTAGGCCTTTTAAAGAGAGTGACATTGTTTTATCCCTTCCCCCTTCCTCCTTCCTGCTGCTTGGAATTCCCAGGTGTTGGCTGTAGTTCACACAACCATAGTGGGCCTAGAATGGAAGCCATGTCTGGCAGAAGAGAAAGAAGGAGCCCAGATCTCCAAGGAGCCTTCATATTATAGCAGCTGAGAACAGATTACCCATGGACTTCCTTTAGGTGAAATAATAAAAACTTGTATGTTTAGGCTACTGTAGTCAGTTTTTATTTCTTCAAGCTGAACAAAATTCCTAACCGACTGGGGTTTTAGAAATCAGGGATTCAACAAGTGATGCTGGGAAAACTGGATATTTTCATGCAAAAGAATGGTGTTAGACTCTTATCTAACACCACGTACAAAAATTAATTCAAAATGGATCAAACATAAAGAGAAGAGCTAGCTAAAACTATGAAACTCTTAGAAGAGACTGGGCATGGTGGCTCATGCCTACAATCCCAGCACTCTGGGAGGCCGATACTGGAAGGTTGTTTGAGCTCGTGAGTTGGAGACCAACCTGGGCAACATAAGGAGACCCTATCTCTATAAAAAATTTAAAAATTGGCTGAGCGTGGTGGCTCACGCCTGTAATCCCAGCACTTTGGGGGCCGAGGTGGGTGGATCACCTGAGGTCAGAAGTTCAGCCTGGCCAACATGGTGAAACCCTATCTCTACTAAAAATACAAAAATTAGCCAGGTGTGGTGGCATACACCTGTAATCCCAGCTACTTGGGAGGCTGAGGCAGGAGAATCACTTGAACTCAGGAGGCAAAGGTTGCAGTGAGCCGAGATCGTGCCTTTGCACTCCAGCTTGAGTGACAGAGTGAGACTCCATCTCAAAAAAATAAATAAATAAAATAAAATAAATAAAAAAATAAAAATTAGCTGGGCATGGTGCACACGCCTGTGGTCCCACCTACTCAGAAGGCTGAGGTGGGAGGACTGCTTGGGCCCAGGCAGCCAAGGCTGCAGTGAGCTAAGATCATGCCACTGTATTCTAGCTGGGGCAACAGAGCAAGACCCTGTTTCTAAAAATAAATGAACAAAAAACCTCTTAGAAGAAAACACACAGGAAAAGCTTTATGACATTGGATTTGGCAATGATTTCTTGAATAATATGACACCAGAAGTACAGGCAACAAATTAAAAAATAGGCCAGGCACAGTGGCTCACGCCTGTAATCTCAACACTTTGGGAGGCCAAGGTGGGTGGATCTCTTGAACCTGGGAGTTTGAGACCAGCCTGGGCAACCTGGTGAAACCCTGTCTCTACCAAAAATACAAAATTTAGCTGGGCACAGTGGCTTGCACCTGTAGTTCCAGCTACCTGGGAGGCTAAGGCAGGAGAATTACTTGAGCACAGGAGGCGGAGGTTGCAGTGAGCCAAGATCTCACCATTGCACTCTAGCCTGGGCAATGGGAGTGAAACCCTGTCTAAAAGAGAGAAAGAAAGAAAGAAAGAAAGAAAGAAAGAAAGAAAGAGAGAGAGAGAGAGAGAGAGAGAGAGGAAGGAAGGAAGGAAGGAAGGAAGGAAGGAAGGAAGGAAGGAAGGAAGGAAGGAAGGAAAGAAAGAGAGAAAGAAAAAATAGACAACTTGGACTTTATCAAAATTAAAACTTTTTGTGGATTGTAAGTTTGAAACTATCAGCAGTAAAAAAGGCAACCCACAGAATGTAAGAAAATACTTGCAAATCACATATCTGATAAAGGATTAATACCCACAATATATACAGAACTCCTAAAATTCAACAAAAAATGAAATAACCCACTCAAAAAAAGGCAAAGTACTTGAATAGACATTTCTCCAAAGGAGACATGCAGATGGCTGATAAACACATGAAAAGATGCTGAACATCTCTAGTCATCTGGGGAATGCGGATCAAAATTACAATGATGCTACAAACAGTGAGTACCAAGAAAGATAAAAGAAATTACAATGAGATATCGCATCACATCCATTAGGATGTTACTACCAAAAAACAATAAACCATTAATAACAAGTGTTAGCCACAATGTGGAATAATTAGAACCTTTGTGTACTGTTGGTGGGGCTATAAAAGCTGCAGCCACTGCGGAAAACAGCATGGTAGTTCCTAAAAAAATTAGACATGTAATTACCATTTGATCCAGCGATTTCACTTCTGAGTCCAGGAGTTCGAGACCAGCTTGGGTAACATGGCAAAACCCCATCTCTACAAAAAATTAGCTGGGCATGGTGGCACATACCTGTAGTCCCAGCTACTTGGGAGGCTGAGGTAGGAGTATTACCTGAGCCCAGGAGGTCGAGGCTGCAGTGAGCCATGATCACACCACTGCACTCCAGCCTGGGTGACACAGCAAGACCCTGTCTGGAAAAAAAAAGAAAAAAGATTGAAATTCTGACACATGCTACAAGATAGTTGAACTTTGAAAACATTATGCTAACTGAACTAAGCCAGACACAAAAGAACAAATATTGCATTTTTCCACTTATATGAGGTACCTAGAGTAGTCACAGTCATAGAGACACAGAGGAGAGTAGTGTGGTGGTTATGAGGGGGGTTGGTAAGAAGGAACAATAGGGATTTATTTATTTATTGAGACTGCATCTCACTCCATTGCCCAGGCTGGAGTGCAGTGGTGCAGTCTTGGCTCACTGCAATCTCTGCCTCCCAGGTTCAAGCGATTCTCATGCCTCAGCCTCCTGAGTAGCTGGGATTACAGGCGTGCCACCACGCCCAGCTAATTTTTGTATTTTTAGTAAAGATGGGATTTTACCATGTTGGCCAGGCTGGTATTGAACTCCTGACCTCAAATGATCCACCTGCCTCAGCCTCTCAAAATGCTGGGATTACAGGCATGAGCCACTGCACCTGGCCTGTTTTTGTTTTTTGAGACAGGGTCTTGCTCTGTTGCCCAGGCTAGAGTGCAGTGGTGCTCACTGCAACCTCTGCCTCCTAGAGGTAAGTGATTCTCGTGCCTCAGCCTCCTGAGTAGCTGGGACTATGGGCGCACGTCACCACGCTTGGCTAATTTTTGTATTTTTAGTAGCAATAGGGTTTTGCCATGTTGGCCAGGCTGGTCTCAAACTCTTGAGCTCAAGTGATCCACCCACCTCAGCCTCTCGAAGTGCTGGGATCTCAGGCATGCGCTACCACCATGCCTGGCTAATTTCTGTGTTTTTTGTAGAGATGGGGTTTTGCCATGTCTCCCAGGCGTTTTGATGAGTTTAGAATTTCAGTTTGGGATGATGACAAATTTCTGGAGATGTATAGTAGTGATGATTACACAACAATGTAAAGGTACTTAATGTCACTGAACTGTACATTTAAAAATGATCAAAATGGCAAATTTTATATTAGCCAGGATTCTCCGGAGAAACAGAACCAATAGGAGCTATGAGAGACTTGTAAAAATTAGCTCCCACCTCCCTTTCCTATACTTTTCTAGGATCTTGTCAAGAAAAAATATATATAAAATTTATTACAAGAAATTGGCAGCTGGGCGCAGTGGCTCATGCTTGTAATCCCAGCACTTTGGGAAGCCGAGGCGGGCAGATCACCTGAGGTCAGGAGTTGGAAACCAACCTGACCAACATGGAGAAACCCCGTCTACACTAAAAATACAATATTAGCACATGCCTGTAATTGCAGCTACTCCAGAGGCCAAGGCAGGAGAATTGCTTGAACCCGGGAGGCAGAGGTTGCGGTGAGCTGAGATCGTGCCATTGCACTCCAGCCTGGGCAATAGAACAAAATTCCAAAAAAAAAAAAAAAAAAAAGAAAGAAAAGAAAGAAAGAGGGAGAGAGAAGGAAGGAAGGAAGGAAATTAAGAAAAAAGAAAGAGGGCCGGGCGCGCTGGCTCAAGCCTGTAATCCCAGCACTTTGGGAGGCCGAGACGGGCGGATCACGAGGTCAGGAGATCGAGACCATCCTGGCTAACAGGGTGAAACCCCGTCTCTACTAAGAAATACAAAAAACTAGCCGGGCGCGGTGGCCGGCGCCTGTAGTCCCAGCTACTTGGGAGGCTGAGGCAGGAGAATGGCGTAAACCCGGGAGGCGGAGCTTGCAGTGAGCTGAGATCCGGCCACTGCACTCCAGCCTGGGCGAAAAAAGAAAAAAAAAAAAAGAAAAAAAAAAGAAAAAAGAAAGAAAGAAAGAGAAAAAAAGAAAAAAGAAAGAAAGAGAAGAAAGAAAAGAAAAGAAATTAGCTCATGTGATTATGGAGGCTGAGAATTCCCAATCCATCTGTGCTCAGTAAGCTGGACACCCAGGAGTGCTGATGGCATAATTACAGTCTAAATATGATGCCAAAGGTGGAAGAAACTGATGCTTCAGCTTGAGGACTATCAGGCAGAGCAAATTTTCCCCTAAACAGTCTTTTTGTGTTCTATTTAGACTTCAAGGGATTGGATGAGATCACATTAGGCCAGGCAATCTGCTTTACTCAGTCTTCTGATTCAAATGTTAATCTTCTCCAGAAACACTCTCACAGACATATCCAGAATAGCGTTTTACCAAATATCTGGGCACCCTGTAGCCCAGGTAAGTTGATAGATAAAATTAACCCTCACATTTATATTATATGTATTTTGCCACACTAGAAAATATAAAAGACAAAAGAAACAAAGAAATCAGGGAGTCCGGCCGGGCGCGGTGGCTCAAGCCTGTAATCCCAGCACTTTGGGAGGCCGAGACGGGTGGATCACGAGGTCAGGAGATCGAGACCATCCTGGCTAACACGGTGAAACCCCGTCTCTACTAAAAAATACAAAAAACTAGCCGGGCGAGGTGGCGGGCGCCTGTAGTCCCAGCTACTCGGGAGGCTGAGGCAGGAGAATGGCATGAACCCGGGAGGCGGAGCTTGCAGTGAGCCGAGATCTGGCCACTGCACTCCAGCCTGGGTGACAGAGCAAGACTCCGTCTCAAAAAAAAAAAAAAAAAAAAAAAGAAATCAGGGAGTCCAACTTCCTTGTTGACTGATGAGCTGGGAAATTTGTCCTGAGTCACACAACTACCGGAGTAACCAGAAGAACCAAACCTGGGTGTCCGCGACTTGGTCCTAAGCCCTACCCCAAGGCCCTTTGTTTGGTGGAGCACATTGCATCACCTGCTGAGCCTTTGCATCTTAGAAACCTTTTAATTTTTTGATTACCTGCTTGGGGTTTCTACCTGGAAGCTGAAGAGTTCTCTCATCTGCAAGGGTGGGAACGAAGAGGCAGGGGGCAGGCGCTAAGGTCCAGTCTGCAGCCCTATCTATGGGGAGGTGAAATTCAGGACACCTGCTCAGGTAAGGAAGGTAGCTGCCCTTTCTTTCATGGAGATAAGAGATTATGTGGGCACTTTGCCCATGATGGATGGTCTTCCTGTCCTATTCCAGGGCTGATCCTGTGGTCAGAATGTCCCCCACCCTCATCCCCACCCCACACATTGAGCATGACCACCAGCTGCTGGGGTCTCCTGGGTATTTGGCCTCCCAAACCAGATTGTAAACACCCCGAGACCAGGAATCACATCTCCTTTGTCAATGTTATCTTCCCTTACTCCACCTCAACATCTGCCAAGTATCTCACTCAGGGCTCAGCACTCAGTAACCTGGACAGTTCAGGAAACTTTCGCAGATTGCTTCGTACTCCCAAGCTCACATACCTTGTCAGAACGTGTACCTTAGAAATCTGTCTGGTTGCTTTTCAGGTAACTGCAGAGATTCTGAAATGCTACATCTGGGGAGAGGTAGTAAAGGAGGACTTGTGTAAGGCCTGGGAGTGGACAGCAGGGTGTGTGCAGGGTCTGAGCAGCAGAGAATGAGGGCTGTCACAGGCCTCAGAAAATGGGCATGAAAGCCTGGTGAGGTGGTCCTGGAAGCTGTCACCTGGGGACAGAGCCACATGCCAAGGACAGTCTAAGGAGGGATCATGTCCATCTCCATACCGAGGGCTGCTTCCACCTCTCTGGGCCCTCAACCTTGCCCTGAGCTTTTCTGCGTCTCCAAGGCCAGAAGATAATGGTAAGATTACAAGAATGAGGGTTTATGGGGCATTGACCAATGGTCACCTGCCTCATCACCTTCAGCTTTGATCACAGCCAGGCACTCATTGTTTTCAACCCCATTCCTGCCCCAGAACTAAGCCTCTGAGCTAGAATCCATTTCCACCTCTAGACAGAGACCTGTTTGGAGACTTGAAAAAATTAACCAGCTCCATTGGCTGGGTGGTGGCTCATGCCTGTAATCCCAGCACTTTGGGAGGCCAAGGTGGGAGGAATGCTTGACCCCAGGAGTTTGAGATCAGCCTGGGCAACATGACAAAACCCTATCTCTAAAAAAAAAAAAAATTTAGCCAAGTGTGGTGGCACGCACCTGTAGTTCCAGCTACTTGGGAGACTGAGCTGGTGGGGGGTCTCTTGCGCCTGGGAGGTTGAGGCTGCAGTGAACCATAATTGCACCACTGCACTCTAGCCTGGGTGACAGAGTGAGACCCTTTTTAAAAAAAAAAAAAAAAAAAGGAGAAGAAGAAGAAAAGAAGAAAAAAAATATTAACCAGCTCCCATAGTCCCTTCTAAGATCTTGTCAAGAAAAATTGTGAAAGACTTTGAAATGGGCAGCGATTCCTGGGTGTCCTTTCAACAATGTCAGGCATTGTCTAGAGTAGAGGATCCTTCCTAGGTTGTCTGATGCTACAGGAATCTGTGCCCTTTATTGTCTTCAATGATGTGGCATCTCTGTAGAGATATAAGTTAACTTATGATAGGCTGATGCTGAAACACAAGATTCCTGTTCATAGAAATGCAAATGAAGAGGCCGGTTTTGCATCTATTAGTAAATTCCCTTTAACATCCCTGATTGCCTATATATGTGTCTGTTTCTTGGATTTTCCTGTGAACTGGTTGTAATATCTTACCGGTTCCCTCATTAATTAATGAATTGAATTGAAGTCACTGATGTGCTCATTCTATATTTGTTTTTATTTTTTGTTTTTAAAACATTAAAAACAATTTTTTTTTGAAACAGGGTCTCACTCTGTCGCCCAGGTTAGAATGCAGTGGCACGATCACAGCTCACCGCAGCCTCGACTTCTCAGGCTCAATCAATCCTCCCACCTCAGCCTCCCAAGTAGCTGGGACTACAGGTGCACGCCACCATGCCTGAATGATTTTTGTATTTTTTCTAGAGACAGAGTTTTGTCAGGTTTCCTAGGCTGGTCTTGAACTCCTGGGCTGAAGCAATCCTCCTGCCCCTGCCTCCCGAAGTGCTGGGATTACAGGTGTGAGCCACTGTGCCCGGCCTTATTTTTATATTTGCATAAGAATTATAATTTTACCTTTTAAAAATTATCCTTTAACAGTTTTAAACACGGGTTTTGTGCTTAAGTTGAAGGAATAGAGAGGGAAAGGGAAGGAGGAGAAGAGTGGAACTTGGCAGGTGGAAGGAGAAGTGGGAAAGAAGAAAATAAAGGAAAAACCAAAAGAAGGATTGAGAGGTAGAGGTAGGTTGGGGGAAGAGGGGAGGGGAGGGAAAGAGCAAAATAACAAGGGTGGGAGACAGAGAAAATAATCTTATACATAGGGTGGACGCAGTGGTGCAAGACTGTAATCCCAGCACTTTGGTAGGCTGAGGTGGGTGGATCATTGAGGCCAGGAGTTTGAGACCAGCCGGGCCAACATGGTGAAACCCTCTCTTCAACTAAAAATACAATTAGCCAGGCATGCTGTCCTGAGCCTGTAGTCCCAGCTACTCTGAAGGCTGAGGCATGAGAATCGCCTGAACCCAGGAGGCAGAGGCTGCAGTGAGCCGAGATCACATCACTGCACTCCAGCCTGGGCAACAGAGCAAGGCTCTGTTTAAAAAAAAAAAAGAAAAAGAAAGAATCCTCTATACAAATACACTCTCTCTCTGCTTGAGGGAAAGTCTTTATTTTGAGTCGGCTCTGAGAGGCCCTCTCCATCCTTCAGTCTGAAAGGGAAATTATTTTCTGCCTCTGTCATTTCCCAGGTCACCAGTTATATTAAGCCAAGGTCCCTTGGTGGCTGCTGTCTGTAATTTTTCCATTCTCCATCCTTTTGAGTCAGATTGCAAAATAAGGACATTTTGAAACAGATTCTTCGTGATCAAGGCTGTGGACACGTGATTGGGGACTCTTTCAGGCCCTGGGTAGCTGGGCGGGGTCCTTATTGAGGGCTCTGTTTAAATCAGCAACAGGAAGGCAAGCAGAACCACCAGGCTGCTGCCACAGGTGCTCTGACCCCAGCCTGCCCACTTGGGGAGGCCATGCAACATTCCCAGGCCTTCCCTAAGCAGGAGGACAGGGCTGCTCCTGCGGGGCCATTGCCGGGGTTAGAAGTAGGTTCTTTGCCCTGCAATGTCCCCACTGGCCTGGCATAGATCTGAAATTTACAGAGCCAGTTGTCATAGTTCTAACATGCCCCTTCATCAGGTGACTGCAACCTCTCTTTCCAAATTATCTCCTGCCATACCTGCCCCGCATCCAGCGCTCCAGCCAGGCAAGTGGACTCACCACCCTCTGAACGTGTCAAATATGTTGACGCCTCTATGAGCCTTTGCTCTGGCTGTTCTCTCTGCTTGGAATGCCTTTCCCCTTTCTTCCCTACCCGATAACATCACACTCATGCTTTCCTCTTATTTCCAGGCACAGTGAATTATTTTCTCCCTTGAGCCTTCATGTATACTTTATATACATCTGTATTTAGACGTAACACTCATCGCTCTGGTTTGTAATCACTTGCCTGTCCGCCGGTCTGTTCTTCAAGGGCAAGAGCCCAAGCTTATAATTCATGGCCTGTCCTGGTACTTGGCTTAGTGCCTGGCACAATCATTCAGTCATTTCACAAATTTATTGAGCAGTGACTACGTGCCAGGCTGTTTTCTAGGTGCTGGACCATGAACAAAACTGATAAAGCTCTCCATTCTTGTGGAGCTTACATTCCGGTTGGGGAGGCAGATGACATACAAATATGTCCAATATGTTATTATAAACAAAATACCCAATATGTTAGGGAGTGGCAGGTGCTAGAGAAAAATCAAGGGAGCTGAGCACCCAGAGAATGATGGCGAGTATTGTTTTAGACAGGATGGTCAGAGAAAGCCTCTCTGAAAAGATGGCATTTACTTTTTTCTTTTTTCGAGATGGGGTCTCACTATGTTGCCCAAGCTGGTCTTGAACTCCTGGGCTCTAGCAGTCCTCCCACCTTGGCCTCCCAAAGTGTTGGGATTACAGGCGTGAGTCAGGGTGCTCAGCCATGGTGGCATTTATTTTTTTTTTTTTTTTTTTTTTTTTTTTTTTTTGAGACGGAGTCTCGCGCTGTGTCACCCAGGCTGGAGTGCAGTGGCGCGATCTCGGCTCACTGCAAGCTCCGCCTCCCAGGTTCACGCCATTCTCCTGCCTCAGCCTCCGAGTAGCTGGGACTACAGGCGCCCGCCACCACGCCCGGCTAGTTTTTTGTATTTTTAGTAGAGACGGGGTTTCACCATGTTAGCCAGGATGGTCTCGATCTCCTGACCTCGTGATCCACCCGCCTTGGCCTCCCAAAGTGCTGGGATTACAGGCTTGAGCCACCGCGCCCGGCCTCATGGTGGCATTTAAATAAAGGCTTGAGCAAGGTGAGGGAGCAGGCGGGTCATGGGGGTATCTGGGGAAGTGACCTTCTAGGCAGAGGAAACAGTGAGTGTGAAAGCCCCAAGGTGGGAGTGTGTCTGGTGTGCTTAAGGAACAGCATGGGGCCGATATGGCTGTGGGGAAGTGAGGGGCAGGAACAGCAATAGGCGCTCAGCTCCAAGTGCTTAGGGCCATGCAGGCTAAGGTGGGAGGCTCAGCTTTCCAAGTGGCATGGGGAACCCCTGCAGGGATCTGAGCAGAGAAGACCATCTAACTTAAGTTTTAGAGCATTCACAATCTTATGGGACCTCCTGGATACTCTTTGGAAACAGACTGTCTATGGTGGGTGTTCACAAGGTCATCAGTAATGTGGGGCCAATGCAAGAAGCCCTTGGGGACAGTGTGTCCTTGACCTTGAAGACAGGAAATGGGCGAGTCTGCTCCCTTTACTCTATGTTCCCCTTCTCCTTTTCCCTTAGAGAAGTGTCCCAGCTGATGGGGGCTTTCTGTCCCGGGTACTGAATGAGCCTGGACTCTGGTGATACCAGGCAAATCCCCTGAGAAATAAACAGAGAACCCTGGCCTGTAACAGGAATTTACCCCCAACAGTCAAGGCAGACTTCCTGGAGGAGGAAGGCTCAGCTATCCGGTGATTAAGAAAAGGCAAACCACCGCAGGAGAAACCAGCCTTTCGCGACCCTGGCAGTCGGACAGCATGGCTGTTGTCACTGGGTCACCTTCAGAACGGCCTTGGCAAATGAGTGCTAATGAATGCCTGGTTCACAGACAGAATGAATGATTTAGACTACTCACCGCCTCCAGGCTCTCTCCTAGGCACATTTGGTAAATCCTCACCGTAATAACCAATGAAAGTTGAAGACATCACCTCTCTACCCCTCCAAAGAAGGGAATGTCTAATGGTGGAATTGCAGGCACTGGGTAATGCTGGCTCCTAAGTGCTCTTGGGGAGGAGACTTCCGAGAACGCTTCTATTCCCATTATAAAAAAGGCTCCCATTCCCACCTGCCTTCTCCCAGGGAGGCTTGCGGTGACTACCACAGGTGCAAAAGGGCTCGAGCTGGTCCGGCCGGACCAGGGCCGGGGTCCCAGTGCGCAGGTGGGCGGCGCCGCGTGCAGTGGAGGCTGGCGGCCGGCAGAGGGCGCAGCGGAGCCGCCGGGCTCCCCCTGCTTTTTCCCGGCTACCTCGCTGCCCTACTGCCCTGTCCGCCGCGTTCGCTGTGCCGCGGGGCGAGTGTGGGCGCCGTCAGGGAGGCCTTCTTAGGGCACTCCTCAACCATCATCTGCTGCCGTCCCTCGCCGCGGCCTAGCCCCATTTCCGGTCAACTTAGTCCCGCGCTCCCAGCCCGTCCAGATCTCGCCACACCCTCTGCAGGCCACCCCCACCCTTCCTTCCCTTCCAGGTGTGGCCAGTCCGGGAGGGTGGTGGCCGGGGTTGGGGAGTATGGTCTGGAGGACGTGGGCCCGGAACCCGGGCGTGAAGATTAGCGGTTTTGTACAGGGAAGCTGCAAATGAGAAGCCATAGCTGATTTCACCCCCAGCCATCGCCTTAGGCCTCAGTAGCCTCAAGCCTTAGGCCTGGGCGCTGGGATGGGGGCCTAAGAGTAGAGTCCAGGGCCCCTGGGGAAGGTGGGAAGGCATCTGCCCTGTTTACTTCTGCAGGATCTGGCTGGTGATAGGGCCAATCATTATTTGTATGAATGAAAGAAAGAAATGGAAAGTAGTCCAGGCACGGTGGCCCGTGGTGGCATTGCTTGAGGCTGGGAGTTGGAGACCAGCCTGGGCAACATATCCAGTCCCCCTTGCTGAAAAGAAAGAAAGGGAAGGGGAGGGGAGGGGAGGGGAAGAAAGGGGAGGGGAGGGGAGGGGAGGGGAGGGGAGGAAGGAAGGGAGGGAGGTAGACATAGAGGGAGGGAAAAGAAATAAAAAGAAATGGAAAGTGATCTAGGGATCTGTTTGTCTGTTTGCCTAACACCCAGCTCTGGCCAGCCCTGATGGGTACCAGGGGGCCGGCAAGCTTTGCCATGCTCCTGTTGCTGTGATACTTGCTTGGATCCCTCTCCCTCCATCTTCCCACACCTCACAGCGTTCCCTTTCACTTCTGCCACTGTTCCAATGCCCTTGCTAGTACTTGATCCAAATCTGTTATCCTAGCTTTCAGTGCTCTGCATGGTCTTGCCCCACCCTGTGAAGGGTAGCTGAATACACCACCCTAAAATATGCCACTTGGGCACAAGGATTATTTTGAGCTGAAGGCAATTGAGAAGAAGCAGAAACATGAAAAGCTCTTTGCCTTCCCCCTATTTGCCTAAAAGCCGGATATAAATTTACAAGGGTGTCCCTCCTTCCCTCTCAATCAGGAAGGACAAAGGTTGATCACAGAAGACAGCCTTAGACCTTTATCAGCCTAGAGACAGCACCAGAGGAATCTACATAAAAAGCTTTGCTAACTAGCCTTTATCTACCATTATTTTGTTCAGTTATTTGTCTTCCCACAATTTGCCACCCATAGAGACTTCAGGTCCTTTGCTTTTGTCTTGTCATCTCTCTAAAATTATATATATATATATATATATATATTTTGATGAAGATGCTATATAAGAGTTCTAAGTCATCTCTTTAAGGTTTTCTTATTTTCCCTGAGTGTCTCCCATGTTTACACGTTAGTAAACTTCTGTTTGTTTTTCTTTTTTTTTTTTTTTTTGAGAATGAGTCTCACTCCTGTTACCCAGGCTGGAGTGCAGTGGCATGATCTCCTCTCACTGCAACCTCTGCCTCCTGGGTTCAAGGGATTCTCGTGCCTCAGCCTCCCGAGTAGCTGGGACTACAGGCATGTGCCACCATACCCGGCTAATTTTTGTCTTTTTAGTAGAGATGGGGTTTCACCATGTTGGCCAGGCTGGTCTTGAACTCCTGACTTCAAGTGATCCACCCACCTTGGCCTCCCAAAGTGCTGGAATTACAGGCATGAGCCACTGCACCCAGCCCTGTTTGTTTTTCTCTTGTTAATCTGTCTTCTGTTACAAGGGTCCCAGCTAAGGACTCAGAAAGGTACAGGGAAAATTATATTTCCTTCCCAACACTATCTTACGATACCTGGTGCATTCTTCCACTGCTCTACTACATCGACTCAAGGAAACATAACTTCAACCGGCCTTCCTCTGGCGAGCTGCCCATCCCCTTTCTTGATAGGGAATATAAAGAACACCTCCCTTGACTTGCCTCCAAATCTTTCTCTTCCTTGAAGGCCAGCCTTCAGGAAGAGAATCCCATTCAATCCCTTCAGGAAGCATTTCCTGACTTTTTCAGCCCATAATAAGTTTTCCCAGCTCTGAATGTGGCATTCACTCCTTGACCCTTTTCTTTTTGGTACCAATTATCCTACTGGGCTTTGTCCTATGGTACCTGTGTACCTGCCTTTTCTCTCTAGCTAAATTGTAATAATTTGGAAGGTAGAGTCCAAGTCTTACTAATCTTTCTCTTTTTCCCTTCTGTTCATCACACATTTATTGAGCACCTACTACATACCAGGTATAAAGTCTAGTACATAAAGTCCCAAAGGACTGTAGGACACAGCCCCCAAAATGGAGTTCTGGAGAAAAGAAAACACATGGGGCTTGAGAAAAAGTAGAGAATGTGGCTCCCCCGTGGAACACTCACCAGAAAAATCTTGAATGACTTCCTGTGGGAGCACTCAGCATCCTGAATGAGGAAGCAGTCTCATTCTCAGAGGGAGTGGCTGCCCATTCATGGAGCCACTCACTCACCCGTTCCCTCATTCATTCATTCATTTGATAAATATTTGTTGAGTCCTCACTTTATTCAAGTGACTCATGAGATTGGTCACACTGCAGCCCAGGGCTGGCTGGAGTGTGTGTGGTTGGGGTGGCGGGGGACACCAGAAGCCTGGAGATCTTTAGGGGTGAGTTGCTTCTTTGTCAGTTCCTGTTAAGACACGTAAGTCCCTGCTGGAAATGGCCTTGGGAAAGATGGGGTGGGCGTGGCAAGGGCAAGAAAGCCTGGAGTTTCATGGAGGAAAGGAGGATACCAGCCCTCCCTGACGGCAGGGTGCCAAACCCTGCCTGTAGTTCCCTTTGGAACAGCTTGCTCTGCCAAAGAGCAGGTTCTCTTTAAGGTTCTTTCCTTCTGTGATCATTTGGGACTTTTCAAACAGCCCCGTGAGGCATTAGGTCCATATTACCAGCCAGGAAAGCTAAGGCTAGGAGATTTATGATTTCCCCCATAGTCACTGGGCTATGTCAGGCCTAGGCTTAGGCCTGGCCTCCCCAGTTTCGTTGGAGAGGGCTATGTTCTTGACACCTTTGGACCCTGTATGCCAGTCTTTACACCTGGTATGTGGTAGATACTCAACCTGCTCTCTCAGCAGGAACCAGTCAAAAGGGAGGAATCTCTGGCT